>NC_085022.1:9219197-9879906 GCF_963692335.1 Osmerus eperlanus
CAGCGCTCACGGCGCCCCCTCTCCCTCTTCTATTTCAAAATTCTATGACGGAATCTTATGAGATAGGGCACCTACTCTAGCCTGTTAGTCCTCTAAAATGTTATATAACATTCAGGAAATGCAGAAACGCACAACAGAAACTAAATATAGAAAATACCCCCCAAAAGGTTTCGTTTAATATTTTTTACCATCGCTTTGGCGCCCCCATGGTGCTGCGCCGCATATAGCGCATACCCACTTTTTGCACCCGTGTAACAGTAGCCGCCATCGTATAGCAGCGTGGGCTGCATCAACTCTTCATATCAGGCCTGCACCGTCAGAGACCTTTATTAAATTAAATCATGTGTGAAATTACTTTAATTGATTTAATGACTCCTATGATAAGTGGCATGATATAGAAACAAAGGCACAGACACAGACATCCTCCCTCTGACAATCATGACAAGGTAACCCTAACAGCTAACCAGCTGTTTTGGATGAACCCCAAACCAAGTAACCCCAAAAGTTACCTGTATGTTACATTTAGTCATTTAGCAGACGCTCTTATCCAGAGCGACTTACAGTAAGTACAGGGACATTCCCCCGAGGCAAGTAGGGTGAAGTGCCTTGCCCAAGGACACAACGTCATTTGGCAGAGCCGGGAATCGAACCGGTAACCTTCAGATTACTAGCCCGACTCCCTAACCGCTCAGCCACCTGACTCCATGTTAGATGTAATAATTGTTTATAGTACTTCATACAAACATGTGTAGTGCTTCACATAATAAAGACAATATGATGGCATTACATGAGTGTTGTAGGTTTTTTTGACAAAATACAAATGTATGTATTATAGAAACCTCACAAAGTTACCTGGATGCTAGTCACAAATAAATTTGACACCTTCAGTACTGTGTTGCGGGTAGAATATTACTACATATATAGGCTACTACTCAGCAGTGTTCGCATTTAAGCTGATATTGTCTGGGTTAACAGTGACGATCTAAGTATTCCTTTGCAATATGTGTTGTCATTAACCCTCGTGCTGCCTTCGGGTCACATGACCCAAAGGTTCATAACGAACCATCGTTGTGTTTACCCAATTTTACCCAATACAAAAACAAATACAAATAATTTTCTTTTAACCATTCCAATGTGGGGGGTCTGAGACAGCCCGACAGTTAAAAGAAAATGCTTCACTTTGTTTTTGTATGAGGTAAATTTGTCGCAATACGACGGTGGGTCACAATGACTGATGGGTCAGAATGACCCGAAGATAACACAAGGGTTAAGGGGCTGTGATATCGTGGTAAATATGGCTATTGCCCTGAGACAAGCCAAAATACGTGATGAGTAGCCTACATTCGGGTAGTGTTTACGGCAGGGGTACCCAGGTAACACAGTTACGTTGCCCTTACGTTACCGCAACGTCACTCGATGACCAAACATACGTTGCCGCAACGTCTTTGGCGACGTTGCGGGACCATGCATCTGTGGGATGCCCGAAGGCAACGTAATCTTGTGACGTTGCCAGTCCGTAACCGCGACGTCCTGGCAACGTAATTTTTGTGACGTTGCCAGTCCGTAACCGCAACCTCCTAGCAACGTAATGTTCTGACGTTGCCAGTCCATAACCGCGACCTCCTAGCAACGTAATTTTGTGACGTTGCCAGTCCGTAACTGCGACGTTAATTAAGTAACCTATATTTCTCAATTCTACTGCTTATATTGGGGTGGTTCATATGCAGATCTCATTTGCCCCAAATGCTACTTGTTCTTGTATAATAGGCTACATGGTAGCCAACTTTAGGAGGACTGTTTGTGTGATTAGTAGCCTAACTCAAGCTAATCATAAACAAGGCAGCATTACCATGTAACATTCAGTCATTTTATTTCAAACAAAGTGCCAAACAGTGAATTAAAATCTTCTGCCAGTCCCCGCTACAGGTCCTGTCTGTTGGCCCTGACAATGAAGCACAAAATAAGTTAGTGTCCTATCAACATAATTGCATGTGTGAAAGGGGCTATACAAGTCATAAAAAATCACATCTAAAATAATATACATCATCAAAAAAAGATATTATGAGATTCTAGTTTTTTGTCACATAGCCATGTGAAAGGTTGGATATGGAAGCTGCAATCATGATTCATTCACCTTGCTTGTTTTGAATGGGCTGCCGGGGCGTGTTTGAGTGTCTCCGCTATGACGAGCTCCACAGCCTTCTCTCCTAGTCCCGTCTTCCACTTCATCACAGCGTCTGCAATTAGAAGTCATGAACTTATTGTCAGCACCAATTTGAACGCTGCGTATAAGCCAGTTCATGGCATCTCCAAACACCTACCACTGTTTCGGAACTCCAACACCTTAAGAGTTCAGCCTGTGTTTGGGCCACCTGTAGGTCCATCACTGGCACCTCTTCAGTGTGTCTGCCCTCTGCGCCTGAATAGGAGAGCCTCTCGCTGGTTCTCCTCCAATGTCTCCATCTTCCGGAGCATAACCTGTAATGTGTCTCTAATTACGGACAAGTAAAACAAGTTTACAAGAGTTTGCATGATTGGCATACACTGTGGTTCTTCTAGATTAGCTGTAACATTGATGTAAATAACAAATGTTACCTTGAATCGTCTTTGCCCAAGATGGTACAGCTGAATGGGGTATACAAAGCATTAGTATGGCAACATTTGTTGTTTTGACAAATATGTTTCCCCCACGATCAGAACAACTTAGGTATGCCTTACAATGAGTTGGCAATGGTTTGAGTATTTTTTTGAGTGTCTTATATTTGCACTTGCCTGGCTGCCAGCTGTTTTCCTGGGCCCCCAATGGGTTCTCCTCCACCAGACCAGAGTTGACACCTAGGGGTATGGCATTTGGTGATGCAAGTCATGCTTTTGCTTCAAAACATAGCCTTTAGGGTTGCCATGGCTCATACAATTATTGTAACTGTTATAAACGGTCATTCATCACTTTACCATCATTTCCCAAGGACACAGTGCTAGGCCGTGTGATGGTGGTAGGATAATCTGTACAGAAATGAAAGTGGACATACTATTAGCATATTGATATTGATATTAAAACGAATAAACTTAATCCAAAAACAGATGTCATGTACAACTTGGAAGAATTAGTGACATGATACTCATAATAGATTTAAAGCAGGGATGACAGGGTTACGGCCCGCAGGCCGGACCCGGCCCGACTGTACGTCACATCCGGCTCGCGGGTGATAAGGGGAGAATATATTTTAAAATTTTAATTGTTATCTTTTTTTTTCGGTGGAATCCGTCAGTTGGTCTGTTACTGCTTCCCGTCTCAGCTGCAGCATCCCGGTAGTGCTGATCGAGTTGTCGTTATCTAAAAAGAGGAAGGTCGACACTGAAGGTCGCATCTTTCAGGATAGATGGAAACAAAAGTATTTATTTTGGGAAGTAGGAGGCAAACCTGTGTGTCTTATTTGTTCTCAACAAGTGGCTGTAGCAAAGGAGTACAACATCAAACGACACACACAGAGCTGCCAACTCTCACGGTTTCGCCGTGTGACACACGCATTTCAAACATGTCTCGCGCTCTCACGCCCCACATTGTATATCTCACGCTGAAAAGGCAACACCAAACAAGTAGCCAAGCTAACATTGTAAACAGTAACGGACGAGGCGCAGGTTAAGGGAGTGAAGCATCATTGACGCGCAAACAGCCGTGTATACTCGCCTGGGGGGGGGAGTGAAGCTCGCGAAAGCTCGCCTAAGGGCGGGGGGGGGGGGGGGAATTACGGCAGAAATACGGCAGAAATACGGCGAGTACACAGGGCAACTTCAGACTCAAAAGCTAAACGAGCTAGCATTATCGCTACAGAAACAGCAAGCCTTATTCTCCAAATGTCGAGATACATTTAGTCATTTTTTAGTCATTTCAGATACACACAAAAGTTCGTTCAATCCTTGCCACCACAGTACCCAATGCTCACGGCCTTTGCAGGTAAAATACTTTGTATGTTTGGGACAACATATTTATGTGAGCAGGCCTTTTCCGTGATGAATATTAATAAATCGAAAGTGCGCAAGCGCCTGACGCACGGACATCTGAATGATGGTGTGTGGAAATATGGGTTGGGGTTGACTGGTGATGACTGGCAAAGTTAATGCGCCTCATGTGTTATTGAGCCAATTTAATGTTTTTAGATAGCTCATATTTGGCTATTTTTTCAAGAGCCTTTTTGTTTTACTGATTCCTACTGGATATTCAATCACATGGCCTATTGTTGGACTGTTGTTGGACTTTATTCTGGTGCTTACTTTCTGTGACTCGTTTAGGCCTACTTGGCCTGGCCTTCTTTTAATTGGCCTAATTATGCATTGACGTGTTTTCATGTGCTGGCCTTCAATAAATATAATAAAAGTAATTAACAGTTTACACTTGTGTTATTTATATGAAATGTGTTTTGTTGGCACCTAGTCTATTTTGGTGCATTTCTAATTTATAAATGTAGGCTACTTGCATGGATAGGAAAATGTTACGTTTTTAGAGGGTAACTGTCTCCTGCTTTAGGTTATGTAATTGTAGGCCTCATTGTGAGAATATTTTGGTGCCAATGCAATTTCTTATTGATGTGTAGGCTTTTATGAATAATTTCAAATAACACATGGATAGGTAGGCTGAGTCAGTGTTTGGCCTTTTCAGTCCGAAAGTGTACTGTAAAAATCTGTCCCCCTGTCCAATTTCACCCTGGCATCCCTGATTTAAAGTATACTTACCCCATTTTCTTTAAAGGTCCAGCATTGGGCTACAATCCCAACCAGTCCTTCTCCACGACATTATACATCCTGTTATCAAGAGAAGAGATAAGTCAAGCGCTTTTACAGTAAATTGTTATTGCATCGGTGTAAACGGTATTCCTCAAAAAATGTAACATACTCATTTCATGAAGAATGGCCGTGAAAACTTTTCTCAAATGGGAATTCTAATTGCACCTCTGTGCTAGCTATAATACTTAGGAGTAATATAGATAGCAAAGCATTTCGTCACTCAATTAATTTAAGGTGATTTTGAATTAGACGGCTCATTAAGGAGCGACTACGCAGTTTTTTATAACGCCATATTGCTGTGCATGCCGTGACCGACTGTGATCAAAACGTGATCAGCCACGCGCTAGCTGCACAGTCTTTTAAAATTCAGGGCTAAATAAACTATTTTGGAACAAGGTTTTCTAACAGTTCTGAACGTTTATTTTCACTGATTCTTTTGTGGGTGATTTGTGAGATGCTAAACTTTGATATCATATATGCATTTTCACTATTTCAATATAACTTTCGGGAGGGTTTAACCTATTAGCCTACCTCTAGCTAGCGAAATCCTAACTTAAACAACGTGAATCAGATAGCAGATAAACAGGCTAAATAGCCTACATTTCAAACCTATACGTAATAGCATGCCCCATTCAATTTCTGCAAATACATTTATATATTTAAACTATTTCTGTAAAGAATCTCACCTTTGAAGTAGTTTATTTCCAGGTAAAATCCAATGCGTGAAAGACGGTGGAACCCTTGCAATTACAAAATTATTGGAGCACAAATTTGCATTGTGTGTCATACAACTTTGGTGTGCTATACAATGAATGTTTGCTTAATCATGTTACACATCACACATTGATTGCTTTTGTACATGTTTATAGTAAAGAATGAAAGACTACATTATATCAGTGAAGTATGTTATTTATTAAAGCTATGTTTCTGCATATGAGAAAATTGATGACCAATGACATGCTGGGGCTGAGCTGCACATGAATTACATGCATTGTCTACATTTATACGTGCTGGGATGCAACATTTAATATTGTGTGTGATTGAAATTCATGTAGACTATGGCTACATTACAAAAGTGTCAGAACTGAGAGCAGTCCAGTGTGATCTCTCCATCTCTGGATAAACCACTTATAATGCACTCGAGATCCGTTGTCCTACGACCAAAGAGCAACGTAACGGCAACATAAACGATGGTACCAAAAATAACGTATCCAGCCGACCAAGGTACAACGTCGCGGCAACGTTGTCTACGGGACCAAAAATAACATAACCAGCCGACCAACGTACAACGTCGCGGCAACGTTGTCCATGGGACCCAAAAATAACGTATCCAGCCGACCAAGGTACAACGTTGCGGCAACGTTGTCTAGTGAAGGTGATGTCTATTTGTCTCCATTTTTCAGCCCCAATAGTGTCAATAGTGTTAATGTGAAACGTCACTATCATGGCCGTGGGAACTAGGAGTGCTGTAGCACCCCCTGACAGCACGAGAATTTCCAATGATATGACTTGAAAATTCACCACCGCGGCACAGCCCAGCCCCGCAGTAGCGGACTGGCCATCGGGAGCACCGGGAGAAAAATAACAATGGAAAACCAGGCTAAGAAACGTAAGGGGCTGAAAAATTAAAAGACAAAAATACATCACTTTCACTAGACAAGGTTTTACCAATTGAAAAACGGCTATGTTCATTTTACATAAAGCTCAAAAACTATTTTGCGCTCACATAAAGGCCAAAAAGATTGTCTCGTGCGCTACGCGCGCTCCCATTAAGTATCCTAGCGTTCTCACGAACTAGCATCACATCAAACATAGAATGTGCATGCATTAGCAGGGCAGCTGTGGTGGCGAATACGGGGGCCGGTTCTGGTGGGCTGGTCTGGATCAAAGTCCAGGGCCTATTTTTACTCCCAGTGTGTCCCTACCGCCCCGCAACATTAAGCACCCCCTCCCCCCCCCCCCCCCCCCAGCAGCACCCCCTGATAAAATATCCTATGTTCCCGCGGCTATGGTCACTATGACACAAAGCATTGACACTTTGAACAAAATTACACCCAGAACTCTGAGGTAAGGCCCAGAAAAATAAACCATAATTGTTCCGGATCCTGGACTGAATGGAAATTTGGTTAGTGGACCTTTTGGGTTTCTAATTGAGTACCCCTGGTGTAGTAAGTGTTTTTGATCTAGTACGATCGAATCCCACTTCATGCGGCCTGCAAATGTTTTATTTTGTCTCCATTTATTTTGTCGTGAATGGATGTTATGTAGTGCGCACGTA
Source organism: Osmerus eperlanus (assembly GCF_963692335.1). NCBI lineage: Eukaryota > Metazoa > Chordata > Actinopteri > Osmeriformes > Osmeridae > Osmerus > Osmerus eperlanus. The sequence continues at coordinate 9,226,258 of NC_085022.1, forward strand.
GCCTATACTTTCATATTTGCCGCAGCAAATATAAGATCCGACTTGAAAATCGCCAGTAATATGTTTGTGAATTTGTGACGAATCTGCTGATAGAGGCAGACTGATGGATGAACGCACAGCTGGGAAACCAGTTAGTCTGGAAACCAGTTGGGCGATAACACCGGTACATGTATTCCGTTACTCCCCAACACTGTTTGTGAATAGCGTTACATTTGTTTGTGAATTATGAATCTAATCCAACTCCATACTTATTGCATTCCATAGTTTTGGCACATGGAGTTCTATATTCGTGTCGCTTGAAGTGCGTCTTCGTATCGTTACCGTCTAGATTCCATATAGCTAATATTAAACCCATTTGAAATCTAGACGCAAGTTCACACGTTTGGACGTACGATGTTCATCAGTTTGAGCAGCAAGTTATACGTTTAGGAGTAGGCTGCTATGATTAACTCGCCATACACAGGGGCATAATTACTACTTGATCACTGCTGGGTCTTCCATACATCACTGCCAGACGCGCCTCAAAGTCTGTGAGTAAGGGTGGACATTAGGGTTGACATTCGACAAAACAGACCATTTGGCTGTTGAGAGAATATCAAACTATAGTTTGAGAACGAGTAGGCTATACTCGTTGAAATATTTGGATTCTTAGAAGTCAATATTGTAATTGAAATATTTGGATTGAGCGGCGAGAACGAGCCGCTCAATCCAAATATTTCAATTACAATATTGACTTCTAAGACTGTCGCTTACCGAAAAAGAGGACAACCGAATGCATTTCCGCCGGGAGTTGCCCCGGAACAAATACGCACATACTAGCAGAGCCTATTTAAGGAGAGTCTGCCCACTCCCTATTAAGCCCCATTGTACCGAATTTGGTTGCAGTTCCACCAGAGTTCCACTGGGGGTGATCGCGAGCGAGTGCATGCTGAATGGGAGTCTATGGAGCTAAACGGCTACATTTGGCTCTTTCGCCTGATTGTCGTTGAGAAATCTCAGATTTGATTGTAGTTTTTGCATGTTCAACATGGATTATAGGTCGAAAGTTGAATGAACGAGTACTTATGTCCTTTAGATTTTTTACAGGATGAGTCGTTTGTTGCCCATAACACGCTAGCATTCTGCTAATGAATGCTGATTGGTTAGTGAAGGACTGACTACGACCAGAGATCCCGCTTGATGGCATCCGAAGCAGAATCATAATGTCAGAGCATTAGCAACATTGGCAACAACATTAGCAAGCCAAAACTCTTTCTAGCATGTGTATTGACAGAGCCTAACCTGTCAGCTGTGTTGTCGATGCCTCAAGAGAGAAAAGGAAGTGACCAGAGCTTGCCGTAAAGCAGTATCTCTGGTCGTACGATGTGCATCACGTCATTGACATTTTAAAAGGCTTTTTAGAACAGAAAGGCGACTTAAAAATGTTTCAACACCCAGCAGTGTGTATTTTGCCTCCCCCCAGCTAGCATGTGACCGACGGGCCACCAGCGTTTTTTGGGTGGCACGCCGTTAGTGGCTTGCAGCGGTCGGGCCTCCGTTGGCTGACCATCCTCAAGCCGATAGTCGGCAATTACTCAGTGGTCCGCCAGTGTTTCATGGGCGGCATGCCGATAGTCGTAACGTCACCTTCAGCTGTTTTCTGTCTCTTTTTGTTGTTGATATTATTGATAGTGAATAACAACAACAACAAATTACACTCAACGTTACATCAATACACGTATTTACATGAGCTTTTACGCAAGACCAATAAACAATACAACATCACCTTTCTCGTGCCGGAATTGAAGATACACTTGCGCGTGAACACAAATTTAACTACAACTGCCAACGTCTTGATGACCAGTACAGTCTAAATCAAGGTGAGTGAAACACGTACACTGTACTACCTAATGATATAATGATAAAAGGATTACATTAAGTTTGGATTAAACATCAATGTGTAGGCTATGGCTCTGTGTATGTTGTCAAATGTTTCCGAATGAGTTTCCGTTTTAGTTTTAACGTTACAATAATAGCTAGTCTTGTAGTAGGCTAGTTACTGTATCATATTCGATATCCGCCTGTCAGACAGTTGTCAGCTGACTTCTAGCTAAATAAAAAAGTTGCTATCGGTAATTAAGTAGCTAGACGTTGCCAACCTACGGGAACCGACTACTGGGCAAATAGCTATAGCTTAGTCTAGCTAGTATAGCCAACCGTCGTACTGTACAGTCGTAGCTATATAGCCAGATAGATTGCGAGATGTTCCTGTCAAGTGACAGTTGGAGTTGGCTAGATTACCTCAGTGGTTCTCAAACTATGGTACGTCACTGGTGGTACGCATGCCCTCATACCACTGGGATATTATATCCCAGTGGTATGATCACCACGGCTGTGTTTAACAACTGCACAGGCCCTTGACTGTTGCCAAGCAACATATAAACATTTGCTGCACACTGCTTTGCTACTTTGTGTAGGTCGACACCAGAGCCATAGAAAAAGAGAGTTGCGACACGCTTTGATCTCACCGACACGTGATCACGTGGTTCATGTAGCTCGCTGTAGTTCCAAAAAGCCCCACTGCTGTCAACCGGTTTGAATGGTTTTCAATGAAGCTGGCCAACGGAAGTCGCTTTCTCAGGCAAATGATGAATGAAACAGGCTCGGTAAAAGAAATACGATAGTCTGACTATCTTCAGCAGACTCGTATCTACAAAAGGCAGTCCTCCCTGACGTGTTTGGTGTAGAATGGAGTGAAATACAACATTGTGAACACTCACTGCCAGTGAAACACAGGGAAAAAGCTACAGCTTTTTTGTCACGTGGTTCCGGTAGCTCGCTGTAGTAAAAAAAATAACACTGCTGTCAACCTGTTTGAATGTTTTTCGGCGGGACAGACAGCAGCACCATCTCGATTCACGGATATTTTCGGTATATTAACACAATGTCAATTGGTTACTGGTGTGTTGTATCATGTATGTCTGATACTTTATTAACATTTATGTATTACATTAACTTATAATACATAATGCAATATTGTGAAGCAGAGCTAGAAATGGCTATGCTAGCTACCATACTGTACCAACTGTACCATACTATACATACCAAACAGTAGCCTAATGAGGACTATTTTTCCACTTAACGTTTAACCTTCGACTGTTGAAGTAAATGGGACTTGTTAAACGTTTTTTTATTCATCAGCCCACTTACAACTTACCACATTAACAACACTTAAATTTGTAGTACTTGATGCAAGTTGAATCTAACCATTATCACCAGCAACTGTTCAATAGAAAAAAATAGAACAGAATAAACAAGGCAACCAATTGCATTCAATAAAACATGTTATTGTATAATATGTCCAGTGTTCTTCCACTCCTTTTGTTTGTAGTGATCCGGTGATCTAAATGTCTGCTGTTCACAAACCTCAGACTAGGCACACACAAACACACACACACACAATCATTATAGTGGTTGAAATGCAGTATAACATGTCAAATTAATGAGCTCCTGCACTTCATATGATTCTAGAAGACAATGAGATTATGGTTGGCTGTGCAGCATTTGGATGCTCCAATTGGTCTGAGAAAGGGATCCGGATGTATGGTTTTCCAAAAGATACAAACAGGAGAAAAAAATGGATGGCGCAAGTTGGCAGAAGGCACCTGACCATCGCAACAAAATTCAACTAGAGAGGGTACAATTTCTGGGGAAATTGTAGGGTGTGCTTGCTTGCGTCGGTTGCACAGGGGTCCGTTTTTGGATGACATTTTTACAACTGATATTTCTGTATATTTTATATAAAAATGCATACTTATTATTCATAAAGATTACATAGATTTAAAATATTTTTTTTGCTGCTCATTTACAACTGAAAATACAGCTGAAAGTGTAGAATGAAATAGATGTCTTCTCATTTCCCCTGCAAGAGGCAGCCTCATCGTTGAATCAAAACAAATACATTTGGCAGACCGGTGTAAAAATTGACCTAATCTCTATGACTTAAACGTCCTTTTAAGTTTTTCCCTTCTTGTGATATTTTAAGGCATTTAGCCTACTCATATTGCATTCATTAATGAATAAAGAACCCCCTTTGAAGATTATTCTACGACGTTACCAGCAGTAGAAGATGGAATCGCGATTCAAACAGTACCATCTGCTAACTGAAAATATGCCCCCAAAAACGTAAATAAGCTTGACATTTATTTAGTGGAAAATCGCTTTCATAAAAAGCTCACTGGTAGCGATCATTGTCAGTAACAACGCCAAGTGCGATATAGCCCTGTGTGGAGAAGCTGCCCCGGTAAATTGTACAGTACAGTACAGTACACTACTGCTGTGTTCGTCTTGGTAGCGATTGCGTTGGTTGAATTTGATTTAACGTTCCGTTGTACGGTTTAGGATGAAATTAATTATTTTCATGAACAGATTGACAAAGTGTAGGCTGTGGCAATGAAGTTAAGGTTAGTAGTTACATAGACTTTTGATTTAACCCTCGTGCTGCCTTCGGGTCACATGACCCAAAGGTTCATAACGAACCATCGTTGTGTTTACCCAATTTTACCCAATACAAAAACAAATAAAAATAATTTTCTTTTAACCTTCGCAATGTGGGGGGTCTGAGACAGCCCAACGGTTAAAAGAAAATGCTTCACTTTGTTTTTGTATGCGGTAAGTTGTCGCAATACGACGGTGGGTCACAATGACTGATGGGTCAGAATGACCCGAAGATAACACAAGGGTTAAGTAAGGGGAGTGCCGAACATGTTCTGTCGCCGTTTGACTTCCTACAGCTGCATGTGTAGATGTTTTTGTAGTGTCTCGCGTAGGCTACAGCGTTGCAGTGAGCAACACTGGTTTGAAACCACAGGTAATGATAATTTCACCCACAAATCGTTTACTTGTAATGTAATGTCATAATAAATCCTACAACGAAAATGTATTTGTTAGGAATGTTTATTTTAACGATTGAAAACAGATGCATCATAGACCACTGTAGTATGTGTTGCCCGGCCAACAGAGGCTAATGTCATGATGCTAATACTTCAGTGACATAGTAGACTACTGTTTCCGAAAGTAGATGTATTTCCTTAATAAAATCAGGTTATATTGTACATTACACGTCACAATTGTGTATCATATCACAAAGTAAAATTAGTAAATAGTTATCACCCTGGCCTCTTTGCTTGTGGCGTTTCTGCAGATCCCTTGCAGTAAAGCAGTTAGCTTAGCTATCTCCCAGAAGTTAACGAGCTGCTAAACTAATGTTCTGCTAGAGGTAGTCACGCGAGTTTTCGTGACGTTAGTGACGTAAGTAGCGTCATTGACTGTGGCTAGCAAGTTAGCCACCATTAGCTTCACTTTTCGCCACAAAAACGTAATTTCCACTTAAACCATGCAACGGAACGTAAATCCCAATAGAAGCAACTCAATCGCTACCAAGACGAAACTTTTGACACCTAGGTTGTCTATGTAGGCCAAATATTGACTGAGTTTTAGGGGGGCAAAAAGAAATAATAATAATAATATATATGTGAGAGAACAAAGGTTGTGCTCTTGCCGAAGGCTTGAGCACACCCAATAATAGAAAACTGTGTGGTGTGAGTTTAAGTTGTCTTTATACATTTCACTTGTGGATCAAGGACCAATATGTTTACTGTAATATGTACATGACTATAATGAAATTGGGATTGACAATTATGGGGTGAGTCTGGAATGCATGTGGAAAAACTAAACTCAAGCCATTGTGCCAATATCATCCCAGGCACATTTTGAGGGAGACCAATTCACAAAAACATAAAAAGGCCAACTGAAATTGAAGGCTGATGCTGTTCCCAGCATATTTCTGCATCGTCCTGAGCCCAAGAAGAGGAAGGGTCCTAGTGAGAGAACCACCAAAAAGCCTTTAGTACATGTTAATTCAGTGGCCAGTGACCACACCTACTGTCACATGATGAACTTTGGTATGAACAATGTGAACTTACAATGAATCTAACATTTATAATTGCACACCCTCCCCACCTTATAGCACTAACAATGCCATGTCATCATTTCAGATACTGAGGGAAGTCAGAGAAGGGAAAGTGAGGGAAGAGAGGCTATTGAAGGTTTAGACTGTGAGGAAATTGAGAGGGGCATACCAGCAGCCAATGAGCCAGTCCATTGTCCAAGTGAGCCAGTAGCCAGTGTCCAAGTGAGCCAGGTTCCAGTGCCCCAGTGAGCCAGGATCCTGTGCCCAGTGTCCAAGTGAGCCAGGGTACAGTGATAAAGACCTGAGGGAGTAGTTAACAAAACAAATAGATCAGACAAGAAGGTTACAGGCAGCCCTAAATTGTCAAAAAAGAATGAATGTGGTCCTACGGAAAAAAATAATAATAATGGAAAATAAATTTGGAACAATGTTATCAAAAGATCAGATAAAATCGAGTGGTCTGAAGAGTAAGAGAAGCATACGATGGGGAAATGACATCCTTAAAAAGGCTATTCAAATCCGTTTTGCTACTGGCTCAACAGGCTACAAACTTCTACAGGACATGTTGATTCCTCTCCCCGACATCAGAACCCTGCAAAGACGAATACAGCACATTAAGATGGAACCAGGAGTACTAGGGGAGGTGTTTGACATGCTGAAGCTGAAGGTAGATGGCCTGACAGAGATGGAGAGGGAGTGCGTACTTACTCTGGATGAGATGTCAATCACACCAAGCGTGGAGCTGCACCTGGGAACAGGGAAGCTGTATGGGGATGTGACGTTACCTGGCCACACAGGAGAGGCAACACATGCGTGTGTTTTTATGTTGGCAGGGAGCACGACAAGGTGGAAACAAGTAGTGGCCTACCACTACAGTGGCAATTCCACTAATGGGGCCATTTACAAACCTATTGTCTTGGACATTATTTACAGAGCAGATTCCATCGGGCTACATGTGATTAACGTCACCACTGACATGGGCAGCCCTAATCGGGCAATGTGGAAGGCCTTTGGAGTGGACCACAACAAAACGTCTGTCCCGCATCCAACAAGACCAGACAGGAGGCTATACTTCATGCCAGATGTCCCACACCTGGTGAAGAACTTGAAGAGTGCCCTGGTCCGTGGACAGACGTTCACAATCCCACCAGATATGGTAGAGAGGGAGAACCTCCCCTCCAATGAAGCTTCAGTCGGTCCACTGAAAGATTTGGTTAATTTTCAAGAGGGGATGGCTTTGAAAATTGCTCCAAATATCTCAATGAAAACCCTTCAGCCCAGTTATTTTGACAAGATGAAGGTAGGCCCTGCACTAAATGTTTTCAGCAAGGCAACAAGTGCTGGCCTGAAATATATGGTTGAGAAGGAACAACGACCCACCTCTTACCGGACAACAGCATGGCTCCTGGAGCAGCTAGACCACTGGTTTGATCTCATGTCCTCTCGCCACCCAGTAATGGCACTGAGCAGGCACAAGATGGAGGAGTACCAAAAGGCCATCAAGTTCCTCCAGGACACGATCCAACTGTTCCGTGGGCTGAAGATTGGACAACCAAGTAGCTGGAAGCCTGTACAAACAGGGATTGTGATGGCAACATCTACAATACTGTCCATCCAAGAAGACATGCTGTCACAGGGACACTTGTTTGTGTTGACCAGCAGGTTTACCCAAGACTGTCTGGAAAACCTATTTGGCTGCATCCGACAGAGGAATCCAGTCCCAACTGCCGTGGAGTTTCACCAAGCACTGAAGTCAATTTCTGTTGGGCAGTTTTTAAGAACAACAAAATCAGGAAGCTATCAGGAAGATGAGAACAGCCTTTTGGCTGACTTTCTGGATGCAAAGGAGACCTTACCCAGTCCTGCCCTGCGCGTGGAGGAGCTGATTGAGCGCAGTCCTGCACCTGACCTCACTAAAACAGAGACCTGCGCTCTCTACCATCTGACAGGATACATAGTAAATCAAGTTAACAAATACTACAACATTTGTAATGAATGCAAAAAAGCAATTAACAACAATGCTGACAAACCTGAAGGAGAGCACAGTACTTTACTGAAGCTGAAGGAATTCAAGCCTGGTGCGCTTTGTCGGCCGTCGCAAGAGGCCTTCGACCTAGTCCGGCAAATTGAGGAGCTGTTCCGAACCAGGACCAGTGACTCCCTTATGCATCTCCAAAATGCCATGGATGTGCTGCAGAAGGAAGCTATGGTGATCGACTGCAGGCTTCCCTCATGTCATGATGTACAAAAAAAAATCACCAACAGATACATCAGGCTGAGGTTGAGAATCGCAGCAAAGCACATACGAGCTGAAAGAAAAAAAGGTCTCTTAAAAGATGGGCATCTTGGAAGTAAAAGCCAGTCAAAAAGAGCAAAGAAGAACCAGCAAAGCCAAGCAACATCTAGGCTTACAACAACCACGCCACCATCAAACACTTTTATCGTTGCCATGGAGGTGCTCGGTCTGACTTTTGCACCAACAAATGTCCCACAACCTACCTTGACTTCAGCTTCCATAGGTATGTGGATCCCCAGGACCAGGGTCAACATATCTGCTTCATCTACTTCAGAAAATGCAAAGTTATGTTTGTTTGTGGTAACTGGCAATTTACATACTAATATCAGACATCATTCTATCCTAATCTTACAGCCTCACCGTCAATATCCCCACTAACCAGCTCCGTCATCACTCCGCCGCTTACAGGAATGGCAAGCTCCACCAGCCTCTCCATCACTCCTACACAAACAGTAAATTGATATCATGTATTTAATGTAAAATCTGCACTAACAGGTGCTACATAGCTGAAACTATTTATGAAAAAAATCTGTAATTTGGGAGAATTAACATTCCATATATTTGTTTATTACAGCCTCTCCAACTCTCCACTTACCAGCCGTGTCAATGCAACAACCTGGTCATCTCTCCACCAGCCTGACAATACCTTGTTGCTGTTTGGATAATAATCATTAAAGTTATCGTCTCCATGCAGTTATACTTTCTTTTTACTGTCATCATCCACACTTGTGATGATCTTATCACAAGGTCATTTATCCTTTTGATTGAAGCAGTAGTAGATGCATCTAGTTGAGCTAACTAGCAAGTGAGTGGACCTGAAATTCCTGCCGAGCGTTGAGAGCTAGCTGGACGATAGGGGACCCCTTAATCTGCAATTCATTGTTGCTAGCTCTAATCAGATGTACTATAGGCTAATAAGAGTAACTTTGTATGCCAACGAACACCAATAACTAGAACTAATTTGACAGACTACAAACCAACGAACTTCTGGTTATGATACACGTGCTCTCTAGCTAGCTACAGTAAAAGTGTTGCTTAGCTCTACATTAGATACTAGCTCTAACTGCATTTAGAATTTAACAAGCTATAATCTTACGATAAATGTTATCTAAAGCTGGATATATGAAATACTACTAATAACAATTGATATGTGGTGGTTGAAATATGAAAAAATGCAGGATTTTCATCAATTTACCAGCTAACTTGCTTCGGAGACACTGAAAATGAATGGGGTTCAATGGGGGAAAATACAATGTTTGGAACTATAGGTCGCGTGAGACACGCTTTACTTCCGCATTCCTCGATAACAATGGGAGTCTATGGAAGTGTCGCAACTCTCTTTTTCTATGGCTCTGGTCGACACTACTCCAGACGGCTACTTTGTGTCATGTACATCTGCAAGTTTCCATTTTTAGTGCAACCTGTGAAACGAGCTGTACATGTTAATCTTTGCAGTGTGAAGTTTGTTACATAAATTGTTATCTATTTTAGATTGTATCTAAAGGATGTTAAAACACTTGAAAGATAAGTGATCTAATAGTTCCACTGCAGTTATACTATATTATACTATATTATATATTACACTATATTATCACTCAGTCTCTTATCAAATCAAATTAGACTACTTGGTCTGAACTGTTTAATAAACAGCATTGCACTAATTGTATAATTTGTCTTACTTTGCAGATATTCAGTCAACTTGGGCCTGCTTATTCATCTCCAGGTAAAATGTCGAGTTACTGGACTAAACGCAGAAAAGGAGTCATGCAGGATTTGCTCAAACTAGGGTCCACATCTGTAGAGAGTGAGGAGAGAGATGGTATCATGGATTTTGAGATCACAGAGCTTCCACTGCAGGAGTCAAATAGGGATGAGTTAGGCCTAGCTGATAGCAATAGTGAATCGATGGATGGAGAGACTTTAACAGTGAGTTCAGAGGAGAACACAGATGACAGTACAGATGAAGAAGACATGAAGACGTTACTGGCTGATTGGGCTGAAACAAATTCCACATTCGGCATTAAATGAACTTCTAAAGATTCTGACCAAGAAAATACCTGAATTTGGGTTACCTATAGATCCACGGACTTTGTTGAAAACAAAACCTGTTGTAACAACTAAAGTCATCAATGGGGGAACCTATTTCCATGCTGGCATTGCTCATGGTGTGCTATCTCACCTCACCATGCACCCAATGCTCCCTGTGTCCCTCCAAATAAATATAGATGGCCTGCCATTATACAAAAGCTCAAATGCTCAGTTTTGGCCTATATTAGGGCTAGTAGAAGTCTTTGATGGTTTGGTCCAGACTAACAAGTCCCCATTTGTCATTGGGATATTCTTTGGTCAAAGGAAACCTACTAGTCTTGAGTTTTTGCATGACTTTGTTGAGGAAGCAGAAGGGCTAGAAGCCAATGGTATTTCTTTTGGAGAAAGAAATGTGCATGTGAAAATCTCTGCAATTTTTTGTGATGCTCCAGCAAGGGCATTTGTCAGAAACGCTAAGGGTTACTACGGCTGTGACAAGTGCCGTCAAAAGGGAGTCTACTACCTGAATCGAATGACCTTCCCAAACATGAATGCTCCTCAGAGGACTGACCACGACACTTTTGATGAGTTCACAGATGACTGTCACTATAGTGGGACAACACCTTTAGGTAGATTGTCAATTGGTCTGGTGACACGGTTTCCACTTGATTATATGCATCTGGTGTGTTTGGGAGTAACACGAAAGCTGGTAACCCTATGGCAGAAAGGGCCCTTGACAACTCGTTTAAGTCCTTCGGTTGTTTCAAATACATCCACAAAGCTGATTGAACTAAGACCACATATTCCATCAGAATTCAACAGAAAACCCAGATCTCTGAAATAATCCGACCGATGGAAAGCAACAGAATTTCGGACGTTTCTCTTGTACACTGGTCCTGTCTGCCTTAAAGAGCATCTTCCAAGAGCTATGTACGAGAACTTCATGCTGCTTGCCGTCGCCATGACCATTCTCCTAAGTGTCTCCTTGTGTGCAGATTATGCTGACTATGCTAAAGACCTCCTAGTGTTGTTTGTGGACCACTGCAGCTGCTTGTATGGAAAAGAAAATGTCACATATAACATGCACGGCCTAATCCATCTCAGTCATGAAGCACATACATTTGGTGTCCTTGACAATATCTGCGTCCCCTTTGAGAATTATCTTGGTCAGATGAAGAAAATGAGTCGGAAACCCAACAAGCCTTTAGAACAGGTCATACGGAGACTGTCAGAAAGAGAGGCCATGGGAGCAACTCAGTCAGAGGCTAAACAAGAAATGCAAAAGGAGCATACTGATGGTCCAGTTCCAACTGGTTTAACTGTGAAAAGGCAGTTTGACAAAATGCAGTTCAACAGTTTTTTGGTACAGAGGTCTACTGGCAACAACTGCATACAGCTGAGGAACAAGGAGATTGTGCTGGTGGAAAACATTGTACTAGAAGAACATGGGGATATTTTCATAGTGTACAAAAGATTTAGAAGCCAAACAGATCTTTTCTCTTACCCCCTGCTGTCATCCAAGCTGGACATTTTCCTTATGTCTACATTGAAGAATGAGCTTCTTTTTACAAAATCCACAAATGTATTAAGAAAATGTGTTCTACTCCCATGCAAAGAGGGCTTTGCTGGGATGCCTTTACTCCACATGTAATATCCTGGACGTTTTATTAAGGTAGCTTGACATGTTTAAAATGATCAATATTGTAAATATGGCAAGGAATTATAAGAAATCTAACATTTCTGTGCTTATTGTTTTACAGTACTATGTTTGCAGTGGTTAAATTTCCAAATGAAGAAAACAGTTTAGCTGTTGTCTCAAAGAGTTGGTGCACAAAGAACAGATGTTATTGGCCTCCATATAAAACCCAGGAGAGATTGCGGAAGGCAGTGATCTTACATGAAGTTCCAGACATTAATACATGGGAGGTGTTCTCCATGGAGATATTGAAGATCAAGGGTGCGTCCATTATATTAACCAAATATTGTTAAATGTCGATTTGTACACAGAACGTGTGTACAAACTGATAAGGTGCTATTTTGTTTATTTTCAGATTCGTATGACAAAGCACATGAGTGCCTGGTTCGGGCTGAGAAAGATTCAAGTCTTGAAACGGAACCAGAAACCACACAAAGGAAACGAAAGTAAGATTTAAAGTTTTAAATAAATTGAAGCTTTATTAGACAACTGTTGTTGCAATTCATGCTTGCTGTCTTTCCCAGGCGAAATCCAAAGTATGACCAGACTGACTCTGAGGAGTCTGACGCTGCTGAACAGCCCTTCCCCCCCAGCGCCGAAGCCCCCCAGCTTTACCACTAAGAAAAGTATGTGGAAGATGTTTTCTCTGGGCCATGATTCTTTCATGGAATTATTATTATTTCAGGAACATGAATTATTGTTATTTCCCATTTTTGAATAGAGTCATCAGGACCCCGTTTCCGGCCCTCTTTGACACCCTGTGCTGACGGTTGGTGGTACATTCTACTGAACAACTTCATGTTTTTGTGAATTGAAGTATTAACTTGTATATCACATTACATATTTGAATAATAAAGTACCAGATTATTCTTATGCCGAACAGGTTCCATTCTGTCCTCATCACTGGGTTCAGCTGCTCACCAGTCTGAAGGTAACTGTATCTCTACATGATAAAGCTCTTGGATTTATTTTAGGTTTTGAATAAGTCTCTTCACAAATCTCTTTCTCCAATGTTGGTGATGTGGATAACTTTAATCTTCCTTGAAAGATTTTAAGCAATTTGGTCTGATTGTTTTTCTGTTTACAACAGTGTCTGGAGAGAGATCAGTGGCCAACTTGCCAGTGTTTCAAAGTAAGTGGGGTTAAACATGTATGTGTATAATGTAAATATTATTACAATGCTGTATTTTATGCTCACAACCTAAAATACTGTACAAATAAGAGAACTGTTTCTATATATTTGTGTTTATCACAATATGTCAAAACATGTGAAGGGTGGAGACCACCTGCCAACACAATTGTTTTTCAACAGTTATTCAATGTATCCTAATTTAGTGGCTTTTTTGTACACTTTAAAACAGGTTCCAGTCAGTCCTTTTCATCACTGGGCCCTACTGCTCGCCAGTTTGAGGGTAAATATAATTTGTTGTGCATGTCACTTACGGACCTTTGTTCAAAATTAAGCCAGATCCCACTACATGTTACCACAGGCCAGCTACATTGTTTTACTTTTATTTATTGTGTAGTATCAGTCTCTTTGGTGGCATGTTTGATTCCAATTAGTTAACAGCTTGAGATACATAACAATCCAATTATTTGGTTGGAACTAACTGTTGTAGACTTAAATATACGTATAACGAATGGGTTTCTATTGCGTGTTTACTTTTTTTGACAACTTTGACACAACCTTATATTTTTAGATTTCCAACGGCTGATTCTTCAGCATCAGAGGGAAATCGCAGAGGAAGTGAGGGAGTTGCGCTATCAGACAACACTGAACCGTAACCTCTTACTACAGCTGACCAATGGGACACATTTGGACATGGCTCTGCCAGAGGACGTTCTACTTCCTCTGAAAGATCGGCTAATGCTGGAAGAACTTGAACAAAGGCTTGCTCAAGATGTTGAACTTCAAGAGAAACTGGTAAGCACCAAAATATATGGTATTGTGCTAACTACGTACAGTAAACTAAAGCATTTGTCCATGATTGGGCATGGTGAACTACTTTTGCATTTACCAAAAGCCTAAGGTCAGTCAATCTGTGATAACATTTTTGCAACCCCCTCATGTATAATTGCTTTTCTCTGCACTCTGTATGATATTACTGTATGATTAAAGTGCAGACTATATGAGTATTGTACAATATTTTATACATTATGTACAACAAAAGTAATTGTAAATGACTATTTGTGAAAATGGTTTAATTCTCTATAATAAACTATATTCTTATGTGAATATAATTTTACAGGTCAGGTTTTTGGCTGCTAAAGGGGGAAAATACACCAAAGACTCAGTGAAGAGGATGTTCTCCTGCATGTTCAGCAATGATTTAACAAAGCTCTGCAACTGGACCGGCTTGGGCCAGAAGATTGCATTCAAGGGTCTCATTTTAAAGAACATTGTCCATAGTAAGTTTGAAAACAGCCATTTATTATATTTATTATCTTATTTTCAACAGCTTAGCAAAAGACAGTATTGTAGAATACAAAACAAAGTATGTTGCCATTGTAGAAAATAGCCTTGGCCCCAGAAGGAATCGGATGGGCGACTATTTGAATTCCACAAGGGAGCATTTTGTCTCTGTTTGAGTAACACAAATATATTTCTATACCAACTACTTTATCTTTTGAAAGATGTGTATATATGTTCACTATTTGTTTGCACTATGTTCACTATTTGTATTTTTTGCACTATTAGTTTTTTTTAAATACGATTTGTATTTTTATATGTATATTATGGCCATTTTATATTTCATATTCTTTATTTTTATTCTAAATTGTACATTAGTAGCATTAGTGAGACTTTGTACCTTTAGTATAGGTAGGCCACATATTTAAGTTAATATTATAGGCTATATGTTGAAAAGTAATTTTGTATTCTGTGCCGTATTAGAATAGCTATATTTAGAATATCATTTATTGGTTTGTATATCCATATTGAAGTTCCTATTTGTAAAAAGTCATCTGTTTCAAAATAAATTTGTAAAGCGTTTATTCTTGATTATGGTGTAGTAGCCTACGTTATTTGTAGAGAATGTAGAGATCTGAATATGAGCGATAGCCCGATGGTGGGCCTTCAGCAAGCCGCAGCCAGCGGGCCAGTAGCGGACGTCTGTCGGTAAAGAGTAGGCTGCCACTGGTGGGCCGCTGGTAAAACGAGCAAAACACCAGCCGCTGGTGGCGCCTGCAGATGGTCCGCTGATTATGCCACCAGTGGACCGCTGTTGGCCCGTCGGTCACATGCTAGCTGGGCCCTGAAATTCGCAAAATTCAGAATTCGAAAGGGCCCTTTCGAATTCAGAATTTAAATTACTAGACAAAAATATATATCCTGAGAAAAGTGGATTTGAGGGGTAGGCTGTAGCAGTGGTTCTCAATCCTGGTCCTCGGGACCCCTGCCCTGCATGTTTTAGATGTTTCCCTGCTCCAACACACCTGATTCAAATGAATGGGGGTCCAGAGGACCAGGATTGAGAACCACTGGGCTATAGCTCCATAGACCTCCATTCATTCTGCACTTGCTCGTTAGTGTCCTCATATGGAACTAGAGTGGAACTGCAACCAGTTCAGAACTGCACCAGCTGGGCGTAAAAAAGTTGGTCTAAACTCCTACGTCGGTCTTAGCTACGTCCGACTTTGTGATTTGAATTTACACCAAGTGCACCAAGCTTGACAGACCACGGTCGTAGCTACGCCTGGTTTTAATATGCGCGTCCTTGTGAAAATTCAAAAGCGTCGATCGTTGCCAAGCAACACATTTAAGAGCCTATCCAAAGCGCACTCTACAGCTAACCTATCTCCCTTCAAAACAAGCCATGATTTAAAAAAGAAAAATACATTTTACTGATAGAGAAATTAGAAAACCTCTAGAGTTGTTTACTCAGAATAGAAGCGTGCTCACGGGGAAATTTAATAATATCAACACAAACAAACAAACAGAAACAATCAGCTTGGAAATAGATCACCAATAAAATTAACAGTGGATTTGTGCGGTCACGGACGACTTTTTCTCGCCTTAATGCCCTTTCCATATGTTGCCTATAAACAAGACGCGCTGCATGTGCGATCAAACTGTTGTACATTATAATTACCATGGATATTAGTCGATTTTCCAACTTACGCCTGCTCCCCACTAGACGTAAAATGTACACCCAGGTGCAGCACATAAAGGGCTTAAGTCTAACTGGTGCACTAGTCGTAACTTTAAGTTAGTCGTAACTTTCAGTTCTACATCGGACGTAGCGTTACACCCAGGCGTACGCCCAACTGGTGCACTCTGAAGTTTCCCGAGTGGCAGTTCTCCCCATATTCGACATTCTCTAGTATCCGTAGACGGGCTCTGCTAGTATTTTTTTTCTTTTTTTACCTCCGTAAAAGCTAGCTTTAGCTTTAACTAGCTAGGCTAGCTGGCTTGTACAAAAATTGGTTGTTGCAGAGCAATAGCTAAATTGCTTTGCTTATGTTTTGTTGTGAAGAAGTATTGCAGTTAACCATATAGGTTTAGATTACATTATCACTAGCTCGCAAAAGACGAGACGCGAGTAAAGAAACGAAAACACTTTACAAACTAGCTACCTAGTTAGCTATTTGTCCAATTTAATGGAGTGCCCCCATTTGAACTCCAATCTGTGCATTGCCATCGATTCTTCAAGGTTTCCGAATGGTTTGCCGTCCTCCTGGTGCTGCAACGGTAAATGTCTTAATTGCGCATCTAGCCGCATTCATTAAATTCCACCTAACCTAAAACATCTAGAAAAAATCTCGTTCACTTAAACCAGCAGTTAAGCTAACTCATGCTAAAGCTACTACTATGTGACTACGATTTATACACAAGCTAGCTAGAGACAGTTGCTTAGTCCGTAGCTGTTTATCCAGTTAGATATTGCTAGCTTTATTATCTGCCATCACTGATGATTGCATCAGTTAGTGACTTCAGGTGAAGGAATTTGACGTTTGAATGTGTTGATACTCGTTTACCCTGTTGCAGCGGATTTTGTCACGTTGCCGGTGTTGCACCGAAAACTGTGACCCATCAGAAACTGTGACCGCATGATTATTCGCGGTAGTAACATTATGTTTATCAGAAAGTAAATAAAATATATTACGGTACATTTTCTCTGAAATGTTTTTAAACATGTATTTTTTTGTGACTGCATGAACGAGTTATATTTGTAATAAGCTACCTAAAACTTACACTAGACCATTTACAACTTTAAATAATCATATTCTACTGTAAAGAAAAGAAAAAACTAAGTATGTAATGGACCAGCACATTGGGTAAGTTGTCAGAATATGTAACCCTACTGTAACTGCTTAATAAAGGAGTTAAACTTCAAACTATTGTACACGCACGGCCAGACGATGTGCAGCTGCGGTCAGTTTCTGATGGGTCACAGCTTTCGGTGCAACACCTGCTTCATCTCATGTTTATTCTTGTCCAGTCTGCAGGTCAAACAAAAGCCCATGGGTTTGTCTTACCTGTATGAATGTGCATTGTGGAAGGCAAGTGTTGTGTAACAAATTACTTGGTTCTCAGATCTGAGTGCACAATTTATATACAATGTTATAGCATATAATATTGCTGACATATAGGAAGCATATCCACCTTGGTTGTTTTATTTTCTCCATATAAATCTCTAACCACAAAATATAAAAATGTATCTTACCAGTGTACCTTAAATATGTATAGGGCTATTTATTATTGTGTGTATCGAATGATGATATGTTTCTGCATAGATATGTGAATGGACATGCAAAAAAACACTTTGAAGAAAGTGTGGTCCATGGAAATAATCAGAAGAAATGTGAGAAGGAAAAGGCATCACACTCTGTCTGTATGGACTGTTGTAGTTACAGCACATTTTGGTTTGTGCCCATCTTTAATAATCAAAACGTCTCAGTTTTCACCCCAGTGCAGCAGTATTTTCTAGGACACTGTTTACTTCTTAGTATGCAGCCATTTATTTGTTGTTTTCTGTCCACAGTTACAGATGCGATGACTTTGTTGTAAATGACACAGTGTTAGGACAGGTTCAGAAGGTGAGGGAGCATCTTCAGAGTTTGGAAAAGTGAGTGTTTTGCAAGACGCTAATTGATTTATTATTGTTTACCTGTAAGAATTTTTTATTTATGGGACTCTGGCCATTCTTGTCACTCTTTCAGTCATATCAAAATTGTTCCCATTATAGCCCAAATCTGTTTTGAGTGACGCTGCTGTTGTTTTGTGTGAATGATTATAGTCCTAGGTATTGGAATGCCAACTTTTTGACTAGGCTACACAGCATGTTTAACATAGGCTTGTCCATTTCATACTGCTTATGTTGAATCTCATTCTCTCTTACAGTTCACCATTGACTGTTGATAAGCAAAGAAAAAGGAAACTATTAGAAACCTCATCACCAAACAGCAAACTGTTAAAGGACAACGTAAGGATAGTATGACATACTTTTAATTTTTTTTACTAGGAGCAAAGTTTTGTCTCTCTACAACTGTGTCCTATTGCAGTGTCAACACCTGTCTAACACATCCGTACGTGTCTTAAAATGAAATATAACACTACATGATTGTCAGTGAGTCACAACTGATGAACAGAACACTTACGTGTTTTGATTCATGATGTAATGTAAGTAATTTGTTGAACTAGCTTTCATGAAGCTTTTGAGCCAAGCCTTTCACGTCTTTGCCAGGTTGGGACCTTGGCTCTCTCTGCCACCGGCCTGCGAAACCTGGGAAACACGTGTTTCATGAACGCCATCCTGCAGTCCCTGAGGTAATGCTTCAATCCCAACCTGGCCTCTGGGTGGGTGGCCTGTTGTGTGCACTGCCAATCTGCATGTCCAAGTCCTAGAATCAGACTGGGCCTCAGGGGCAGTCATCCTTCAGTAATGCAATCTGGTGTGCAGCCAGGGGATTAGGCTGACTGGCCTGCTTACTGTAGACAGCAGACAAACCCAATCTCCTTTCTCTCTTCTACCTCATATATTAGCTTTTGATGCCACATACAACTCTACTGGTGTTACAGTATCAGTTATGTGCATGTTACACATATCATTGTTAAAACTACGTTTATTTTTCCAGCAACATTAAGCAGTTCAGCTGCTATTTCAAGGAGTTGCCAGCAGTGGCGCTGCACAGTGGTAAAACGTCAGGAAGGAGAATGTACCACACCCGCAGCCAAGGGGACACCAGTGTGTAAGGTCCTTTTCAAGTGGGAGGGTACTCTGGGAGGGGGGAGATCCACAAATACTCAGTACAATAAAATTATGACTTGTAGAATGTGTAGATTATAGGCGTTTAAGAAAGTTTGTTCTATATAATGATGACACTGGTCTAGCAACACTTAAAAACAGCAGCAGACTTGATCCAAGAATCAGTTACTCAGTGATGAGGTTGATCTGAATAATAAGCTGTGCTGGTGAAAGTGTTGTCTGTAGTGCTCAGGTTTCTTTGTATGGTGCAGGTCCCTTGTGGAGGAGTTTAGAAAAATCCTGTGCTCCCTATGGCAGGGGAGCCAGAGCGCCTTCAGTCCAGACTCCTTTTTCTATGTGGTGTGGAAAATAATGCCAAGTTTCAGGTATTTCCCATACTGTTAATGATAATGTAATGGTTTCTTCCTTTTTATAAAGTCCTTAGATGCCTGTGTTTTATCTGTGTCTAGGGGCTACCAGCAGCAGGATGCTCATGAGTTCATGCGTTACTTGCTGGACCATCTCCACCGTGAGCTCCAGAGCAGCTGCAACGGGCCTGTCCACCTAGCGTCACCTCAGGAGGGCCTCAAACTCCCAACTACAGGAGCCAAATGCTGCATGTATAATATCTTCACTTCAATTCCTCTGTGTATGTGTCCAGTGTGCATAGAACACTTAAATCACATTTTACTACGCTGTAGTAAAGCTCCTTTCACTGATCAATCTTTGCTGTGGAGATTCTGTTTCAACTGCTGCTGATTAAGCTTATTGTGATTTCACTACAGTAAGAGACTTGACTTAGACTGATTGCAACAGTTCATTTAGGGCTCCTATGTTGGGGTGTTCTGTGAGTTGTGTGGGGTGACATGGCAGTGTGATCATGTTGGAAATGCTACCATAAAATGTAATATTTGGCCACAAGCTGTAAGTTTGACCTCATTAACATTAGATGGATTTGAATGAAATATTACAATGTAATCTATAAAAATGAACACGGCCTGATAATCAAGTGCTATTGTTAAGTTTATTCATGCTGATTCTCTGTCTTTCCTATCCAGAAATGGGACCTCCACAGTTGTCACATCCATATTTGGTGGAGTGCTTCAGAATGAAGTTTACTGCCTGATCTGTGGGACAGAGTCTAGGAAGTTTGACCCATTCCTTGGTAAGAATCATTCTCTTCTCTTCTTTCCATGAATACTACTGTAACACTGGTACACAGGTGCTTTAACCTCCCCTCTGGTCCACTAGATTTGTCTTTAGACATTCCCAGCCAGTTCAGACAGAAGAGGACTAAGGACCAAGAGCCTGGTCCTACCTGCACCTTACGTGGTAAGCTCCAGTGCTCCATAGTGGACATATCTTCCTACTATATCTCATTCTGATTGCTTTTGTTTTGTTTCTTTTCAAATGTAGACTGCCTACACAGTTTCACAGACCTGGAAGAACTTGACGAGACAGAACTGTACATGTGCCATAAATGTAAAAAAAGACAAAAATCAACAAAAAAGTTCTGGGTTCAGAAGCTGCCAAAGGTATGAATCATGTGTATATGGACAGAACAGTGATTGAAGTCTTAAGAAAGTTAAACTCTGTGTCCTTTCATAAAATTTTCTTTGGCAGGTTTTGTGTTTGCACCTTAAAAGATTCCATTGGACGGCGTATCTAAGAAATAAAGTGGACACCTATGTGGAATTCCCGCTGCGAGACCTGGACATGAAGGGCTATTTGCTTGAGGTGAGCAAAATAGTATTGGTTTTGAAGGGATCTCAGGGCTTGAAATTAACTTTTTTACTTGGTGGCACTGGTGCTCCCAACTTAAAAAAGTTAAGAGCACAAGCAAAATGTTTTGGAGCACCCAGTGTAACTCTCTTAAGAGTTTAATCACTGTTCTGTCCATATAAACATGATTTATACCTTTGGCAGCTTTTGGACCCAGACCTTTAGTTGATTTTTGTCTTTTTTTACACTTATGGCACATGTACAGTTCTGTCTCGTCAAGTTATTCCAGGTCTGTGAAACTGTGTTGGCAGTCTACATTTGAACAGAAATAAACAAACGGAACAAAGCCACCTGTATCAAATGTTGTCTTGTCACTGATGTATGTACTGTTATAATCGCTTTTTTTTGTGTACAGCCGGAGAATTATCTACTAGAGAGCTGCCTATATGACCTTGCTGCTGTGGTGGTGCATCATGGGTCAGGGTGAGTGAACTTTCCATGCGTTTCCATCATACTTCTTTTGGCAACATGGCTGATGATCTCCCCAAATAACCACTAGGTGGCAGTGGTGCATCACTCACATAAATTGTAGATGATTAAAGATGAATATGACAAAAAATGTCTACTGTAATTACAGGGTGGGATCAGGGCATTATACTGCGTATGGCAGCCACGAGGGCCACTGGTACCACTTTAATGATAGCACTGTGACTCTCACTGAAGAGGAAACTGTGGTGAAGGCAAAAGCCTACATCCTCTTCTATGTGGAGCGGCCAGACAAGGCTGCCTCTCATGCAACTGCATCGGAAACTGCTGTCTGCGTGAAGACTGCCTCGGATTTGGCTGCCGTGGACTCTGCCGCCATGGGCACTGCTGTCTTAGAAACAGACTCTTAGGCTGTGTCAAACATGGCTGACTTGAAGGTTGACACCAAGCTTTAAAACCTGTTGCATGTTGGAGCGTTTAGGCTTCACGGCCCCAGATCAGTTGTCACCCCTCACTCTTGCCTCACCTCAATGGCTTGCCTCCTATCTGCATAATCATTACCTGCTCCTATCACTGTTGTTAAAAGTGCATGAGTTTTTTATGTATATAAGCATTTCATTAGACCTCCCTTGCTGCTCTTATTTTAAAAAGATTTACTTGCCTTATTTGCTTTATGTTACATTCCTCTATTGAAACAGACTGCTCCTGTTAGATTCTAAAGATGATGGTAAAATCTTTGGCTCTGGTCATTCTCAGTGTCAAAAAGACAGCTCTAAAATCCACTTTGAGAATGTCATGATTTTACAGTCAAGTCTATCTTATATGGGCCAATCCTACACAATATTGTAGTTCTGCTAGTCCAACAAGTAAAGCTGAGAATAGGCATTAGAAAGTAGCAATATGCTATGATTAAAACAGCATGATTTTAATGAATAACTGAATCAATGTTAGTTAAGTGTAATTTGTTGTGGTATCAGTTTGGTTACCTTTTAATTATTTTGTTATCAATAGGTAGGCCCACAGTACACAATAGTCTTTATTTGTTGGAGGAATACTTTTTTAGTAGTATCCCCCCAAAAAATAATAACTAAATTACAATTTAAATCATGGATCCGTCTTTCAAACACATGTAATGTTCAACATGTTCAACTGTGCTATTTTTGTAATGTTTTAGAAGGTACAAGATGTCCACTGTTAAGAGTGCTGAAGTAATAATCACTAAGGGCCAGTGCCTAAAACCAGGCCACTGCAAGTGCAAGTCTTAGGTAGTTAAGAAACAATTCCTCCTCAAAATAAAGAGATGCAGATGGAATAGAGTGGAGTGTGTGACTTTCTTTAAACTAAGAGTTGAGATGCAATTAGTCCTCAGTTCCCTCAGTGGGATTCACATTCAGAAGATTTATTTATTTTTTATTTTTTACAAGTGAAGTAGGAAACATCCAAGAACTAAGATTGTTAGAACTAGTGCACAGTGCCCATGATGCAGTCGTGATAAAGATGTCAGTGAAACACACAAATACAGATTCCTGCAATTATAGATAGGGCACAGGGCCTGCGATGATTTTGGCGACCCACACAGATTTCTGGAATTATAGACAGTTCAGTGCCCGTGATGCAGCTGGTGATGACAGTTCTTCTCAGCGGTTTTGGTACCTATATTTCTCAGATCACAATTGAAATTCTCTGTCATCTCTTAAGTACTTGTTCAACCTCCACATCTATTCTAGTCATATTGCCAATGCTGTGGGAGCCTACATTCATGCAATGTTTATGTAGCTTTCATTGTTTTGCTGTTTCCTATGTTATAAGTTGCTTATGTTATGTTGATCTAAATGTACTATATTGGTTCTGTTAAATTGTCTTACCACTACAAACATCTAAACATTTAGTTCATAAGAGAAGTCAACACATGCACAATGGTAAAGCCAGTTGTCATAATTGTAGGCCAAATTCACCATATAGCGCTTGTACATTTGCAATGTGCAGGCAGTTTTGACATTAGTAAACACATTAATTTATGTAACAAAATTAACTGATCTATACTGAAAGTATCACTTTATATTGTCGTTCTATTAGCTAGCCAGTCGCTTTGAAAGCAGCTGAATATCGGTTGTAAAGCAAATTCGCTTCTAAATAACGAAACATAATTTCCCTATTTTCTTTACTAATGCTGGGTACACACAAAAATATATTTTTTAATCTTTTAAGATTTTCAAAATGTGAGAGAACACAAACATGAGGACCAAAAAATCCTAGACTGAACCGTTTTCCCAGCTAACACATGATGTTGCGGCAACGTTGCCAGTAAGTGCTCAGTTGGTAACCCGCGACGTTACCTTCTGGCAACGTCGTAGCAACGTTATAAAGGGAATGTTGCCAGTTGGTCCCATGGACAACGTTGCCACGACGTCGTACCTTGGTCGGCTGGTTACGTTATTTTTAGACCCGTGGGCAACGTTGCCGCGACGTCGTACCTTGGTCGGCTGGTTACGTTATTTTTTGGTCCCATGGACAACGTTGCCGCAACGTTGTACCTTGGTCGGCTGGTTACCTTATTTTTAGACCCGTGGACAACGTTGCCGCGACGTCGTACCTTGGTCGGTTGGTTACATTATTTTCTCCTAGCAACGTCGGAAAATGACGTTGCTAGGAGGTCGCGGTTACAGACTGGCAACGTCGGAAAATAACGTTGCCACGACGTCGCGGTTACGGACTGGCAACGTCACAAGATTACGTTGCGGTTACGTTCTGGCGTCCCACAGATGCACGGCCCTGCAACGTCGCCAAAGACGTTGCGGCAACGTATGTTTGGTCATCGAGTGACGTTGCGGCAACGTAAGGGCAACGTAACTGTGTTAGCTGGTTTGCTCCCCCCACACATCATGATTTCTGATATTAAATATTCAACATAGCTCCGACGTTCTTCCGAGCAGGTTCGGTCACTCTTAACACACCTCACACCAAGGGAACATCTGATAAAATAATCTGTAGAACCATCAAGATAATCGGGACATTACCTAGGATTGTCGGAAGAGGGGAAATCGGCCCGGAAATCGGCCCGATTATCCTGTGGTGTGTCCCCGGCATAAGCTGTTTCATTTAACCCTCGTGCTGCCTTCGGGTCACATGACCCAAAGGTTCATAACGAACCATCGTTGTGTTTACCCAATTTTACCCAATACAAAAACAAATGAAAATAATTTTCTTTTAACCTTTGCAATGTGGGGGGTCTGAGACAGCCTAGCTGTTAAAAGAAAATGCTTCACTTTGTTTTTGTATGCGGTAAATCTGTCGCAATACGACGGTGGGTCACAATGACTGATGGGTCAGAATGACCCGAAGATAACACAAGGGTTAATTGCGAATGCCTTTGTCGCAGTAGGCTATTTAGGCAGTTTTGACATCAGTAAACACATTCATTTATGTAACAAAATGCATTGATCTCAAAGTGTATCCACTTTAAATTGTCGTTCTGTCAACTATAGTCATCCCTTTTGAAAGCAGCTGAATATCGTTTCCCTATTTTCCGTACTAGGCTTAGGACCAATCAGAGTGAAGGGGCTTGGACACAAAGAGATTGCTGCCAAACTGGCAGCAATTTTATATACATTTGATGTCGAAATGTTTATCCAAACAACCTCAATCGTACTCCGTTGGATTATAAAGAGGACACCTGCAAGATATGAACTTTGCAGAGTGCCCGGTTCTTTCTCTGATCGTGGAAAACTAAACACATTCTAATTTGCACACACAAACACATATTTCTGTCATTATTAGAGAGACGTTATGACACAGTCAAAAACATGTTGGCATTGTGTTTCAACTGAAAACCTGTTCTTGTTCTTCACACTGAGTTTCTTTTCTGTCTGGGTACATGATATAAAACAAGTAGACAAGGTTTCAGAATTCCCAACATTGCACCTGTGGTGTGCATGTGTATGAGTGTGTCCTTTTTAACATAGAAACAGTCACAAGTAAATACAATGTAAATATTAATAGAGGCTTTGATGTGTAAATCTAAAAGCACTTAGAGAAAAGGGTTTTAGCAGGGCTTTTTTCCTTTTCTTTTAGCTTTATGAAGCACACACACACTCAACCTTTCAGGGCCATAGCAAACAGGGGCTACCCTCAGGACACAGGCCAGCCAGTCAGCCTCCTCGCTCAGGCAGTAACAAGCCCTCCAGTATGCTAAGGAGGAACAGCTGCTCTCCGTAGCCCACTGACAGGTGGCAGCTGTCTGTGGGCTCGCTTCTCTGTCCTCATTAGGACACAAGTGCTCTTTTTTTTGGGTCGTTTGGGTCACAGCTGCTGATAATCTCACGTTGCCATGTGCTTCTGCATTCTATCATATAATGTGTCATGACTCACAGTGAGTCACAGGGTACAGACAGTGATCTCACTCCCTGTAGTGACTTTGCCAACGGCTTATTATTTAAATGCATTGGTGTATTCAGCATTATGAAGGGAGGAGGTATACTTTTGGGTGTAATTCTCCCATTGTGATGAAATGGACACCTAGTGTCCTAGGCTGTAGGTGTCCCGTGTGTCCTGCTGTAGGGGACGGTTTTGTACATTTTGAAAAAGACAAAGCTGGCTTGAAAATAAATATAATGTGAGATAAATATTTCCTCAGCTAAAAACTTTCAGTAAGTTCTCATGTGTTGTATAAATGAGTGTTAAGCCCATGTATAAGTGTGTTTAAGAACTGACACAAAAGTGTAAACATCTGTCCCAGTCCAGCAAGGAACCTCCTGTTGGAGTGGGGACAGATGGAGAGTGTGTGGCTCACACATTAGACAGTGCTGTCCGTTATCTTCCGAAAATAACGTTTATTCTATGGCCTTATATGTGCAGGGACTCCAGACTGCTTCTAGGGGAGGCATCATGTATCACACAATGCAGACTGCTGTCTCATTGTTGCTGTGTCTCAGCAGGCTGGTTCACTGTCCTGGGGAGGAGGAGGGCTCTTTCACTCCATCAGCTCACCATGCACCTCATTCAGATTAACCATGAGTGCCTACTCTACCTCTTCACCTTCTTGGACAAGGACAGTCGCAAGAGTGTATCCCTCACATGCCGCCGGCTCCGAGAGGTGTTCCTAGATCCTCACCTGTGGTCGCTGCTCCACTTTAACTCCCCATGCCAGCTTAAGAGGGACAACTTTGTGCTGGGGCCCTCGCTGCACTACCTGTCTGTGTGTTGGCACTCCAGCAGGGTCAAAGTGTGCAACATTGAGGACTGGATGAAGAGCACATTTCAGAAGGACATCTGTAGCAAACATGAAAGTCTGGTTAGCGCATTGTTGGAGCAAGTCTGCCTGACGTGAGTGTTTAAGTACTTTTGGAGTGTTTACATTTTACATTTAGTCATTTGGCAGACGCTCTTATCCAGAGCGACTTACAGTAAGTACAGGGACATTCCCCCGAGGCAAAGTAGGGTGAAGTGCCTTGCCCAAGGACACAATGTCATTTGACACGGCCGGGAATCGAACTGGCAACCTTTAGATTACTAGCCCAATTACCTAACCGCTCAGCCACCTGACTCCCTGTTTAACTGTTAACTATGATTATTTTAACTTCACATGATATCCTATGTTACCTTTGTTTATGATAATATTCTCTGACTGGTGATATAGGTGTAGCGGGGTTTGCTCGTTTAAGATTAGCAATACTTAATTTATAATAAAGTATGTAGTTCTTGGGGGCACCACCTCTTATTTGTTAAAGGGACAGAGGAAACCTTATTGAATAATAGCCTTCGTAATAATCAGTCTAATCTTAAGTAGTGAATTCTATGAAAGTAGAGCAGATCAGATAACGTGAGGGATAACGCAAGTATTATAAACAATGATTTATTTAAGGAAATGTAATTATAATGAACAAATACCAGAGAAGTTATAGGTTAGTTGAGAGGGAGACGAGTTGAATTGTATACAGTAGGTCCTAAACTATGATGAGGGTTGGTACAAGATGGTAGGTTGAGAGCGCGTGGGGAGGGGGAAGGGAGAGAGAGAGAGATAGGCTTCAGGAGAACAATGGGAGAGTATGTTAACTAATCCTAACGAAAGTTAGGTTAGATCATTTGCAAACTAAAATCAAACGTGACAAATTAAATCACAATATGCCAATGTTCACAAGTAAGAAATGTAGCAATATCGCAGTTACTGTTGTCAGTTTGAAGAAGAAGAGTCAAAGTTCCATTTGTCGTTGTCAAACGGTTAGAGCAAAGGAATCTTTCGTTAAAGTTCCTGGTGGTCCAGTGAGTGTGCAGGTTGAGAGGAATAGGTTAGAGAGTGACACGTTCACCTCAGTTTAATCCTATGAACAAACGGGGGTGATTGTACGTTTGGGGGTTTTATACTCCAAAGAACAGGGGGGGTCCCCGTGAAGGTGACCTATTTCATTGGTCAGTTACTTCCCACCTGGGCGTCGTCCTGAGATCTGCCTAGGTGGGAAGTGGCTGTGGCTTTTGAGTTCCGTTATTTCAACTGTCCATGGAATGCTTAAACTTCAGAATATAACAATACAACATTCATAAATGTTTTTTTTAGTATGGTACAATCATTTTGATATCAAGATTGGCTGACTTAACTATACCTGAAGGGAAGTTATAATCAAACCTCAATTAAACAACGTTCTTAGTAAATGAGAAAAACACACATTATAACACATCAACTACTGTCATTGAAATAGTGTCCATGAGCCATGTAGTCCTTAAGAATATGTTCGTAAATCCAGAAAAGTTAGTTCTTCCTTAAAATCCTTTGTCTCCATACTGTAAGACCATTTTGGTCTACCTTCTGACCCCATGCTGGGCCAGAAGCTTTGAAGCTCCTGCTCTGGGAGATAAGGGCAAGGGGGGAAATCCCCTTGCTCCTTGTCAGGGGGTAGGGGAAAGGTGTGATGGCACGTGGTTTGTCGGTGAATATGCTACATAGAGTATTGAGCATTGTGCAAGATGTGAACACATTCTTGAATATTTTTGTTGGATACACTACTGCAAAGTAATTGAACAGTGTAGTATTTGTAGTAAGACAAGGTCATTTCAGTGTGCTGGATGCAGCTTTCGACTTCAGCTCAGCTCGTGACTCACAGGGGTTGTCTGTCACTCAAACTACAGCACACAGAAACTGCCTGCTCCCTCTTAATAGACCTCTCTCACAACTTCTGTATTTTTGACCGGAAATACGCAATCGTCGTGGTAATCTTCTTCCTCTCCGTAGACTATAATGCTTTAGTAAGGTATTCTATATCCTCTATACTATACATACATTATGTCTAAGTGGATGACGCTAATGATTTGTCATTCTAGTTAACAGTTCAGAAACAGTTAGCTTGATCGCTCTCACTTACCTTGATACTTACGGACAAATTCCTTGTGGAAAAATGTGTACCCTTTATTTATTGTTTTCTTATTGGTGAGGGAGTTTTCCTCCACGAGTCTTGTAACGTCGGCAAATGTAATATTTGGCAAATCCGTTAGCGAAGTTGTGTAGACTCTCTGATACATTTTTTCCTGTGTTGACGCTTGACAGGAAGTCTGCTTCCACAACAATTACGTATCTCCGGTTATTGTGTGAAAGGTTTATACCACTCTGCTTTAGAAAGTCAAATATGTTTACCTTTGAGTCAAAAGAGATTATTCGATCGGAGATTATTCGATCGGTGTAAACCAAGCCCTGGGTGTTCTTCTCCGCCTTTCAGAAAATGAAAGCTCAATTGCTCTGTTTGAAAATCTCCTCTTTGTGACGTCACAAGGAGGAAGGTTACCTCCCCTCTCTCTGCTTTGCCCGCCCAGAGAAAATTCTGGATCAGTACTAACTCTCCTTCGTCCAGCTACTAACCTCGGACAAGTAAGTTAACTAACGCTATATCATTTTGTAGCTTTACTGTATATGGTTACCTAGCTTGCTACCCTTAGAATGTGGCTGTAACATTAGCTCTGCAGCTAACAGCTGAGTTACTGTCGCTAATGGAAAGGTAGATAGCATCAAGTATGTGTGTGAATACTCGTGGTGGGCATAGATTAATTTTTTAAATCTAGATTAATCTCACTGTAATCTTGGCGTTAATCTAGATTAAAATGGCTCATTTGAATTCCGCCGAAGGCATTCAGAATATGTGTGCTACCCAAATAATGACAAAAAGTAATTGAGAACGGGTTTCTCAAGCCAGGTGGCGCATTAGACCAGCGGCTCATCTCCTGTTTCCAAAATCCATCACAAACTGCTTGAGAAAGCTGTTCTACTATGATAATTGGTGATGAAAATAAATTATGTTCAATAAGATGTACTTGTGTTTATTAACTGTTTATTAGATTAGTTAGCTTGGCTGATAGAGCTGTGCTGACGGGCTTGCCTCGGTTGCACTCAAACATCGGTTTTGACGACGACTCTTCCCCTGCGCTACATCAGTGCTTGGCCCGGCATCTTCCGCATTAGCTAAGGGATGCTTTGCGTTTAGGTGGTATTTGAGACTGGAAGAACTCCTACAGTAAACTAATTCCGCATAGCACAAGGTGCAAACAACCCTAGTCTTGTCAAGGTTTCCATTGGGAAGCTTCTTAAAAATACATTTTCCCTGAAGCAAGCCAGGCGGCTTCATAGCTGCATCCATGTTAGCACGTCACGTGTGATGTGATAATTTCATACACAAGGCATTCACACAGGTTCGAAGACTCGTTCTCCCCCCTACAGTGCAATTCGGCTAGGTATACATCCGCGCTAAAATATCAAGGTGAAAGTCATCATAGCTTGCGTAGTATAGACCCAGCTCCCAACCCAACTTTGAGAATAGATTAACATCGATATTTTTTTTATCGCCCGATAAGAATCTTGCGTTAACGCAGCGCGTTAACGCCGATAACGGCCCACCACTAGTGAATACACATGCTGTAACGTGAGTGTTGTACACTTCTTTGTTATTTGGATAACCGTTCTGCTGTTGGTGTTGGCGCG
This sequence comes from Osmerus eperlanus, assembly GCF_963692335.1. Taxonomy (NCBI): domain Eukaryota; kingdom Metazoa; phylum Chordata; class Actinopteri; order Osmeriformes; family Osmeridae; genus Osmerus; species Osmerus eperlanus. Next base: position 9,256,579 of record NC_085022.1, read on the forward strand.
TGCAATATCCGCCTTTCCCCTCATTGAAATGACTGAGTGTGTACCTCTGCAAACCAGGGTTATCAGATGGCAATGGGAAAATTCGAGGCATCTTACAGCAACGGGGCTACAGCCATTGCGATACATCCATTGTAAACCTAACGCTGCGTTCACACTGCAGCGTTTTTTAACGCTCTGCATCGCTTGCCTTCCCACAGTACACCACGCGCGGGGGCGTGTTAGACAAGTTAATACAGAGTTGTAGTTCTCTAAGGTCACTGTTGTAGTCATGGCCAAGCGTGCAGATTTGGGTTCATGTACTCACAATATCGATCAAAATACCACTTTTACACAACATTTATGTAAGTGCAAGATTTTACTAGTGCAAGATTACAGTAGAATACATGTTACGCCACCGGTCACTCAACCAGTCGTTTGTAGGCTGGGCTAGCGAGCTAGCAGTGGCACAGAACAGTCACGTAATGTGACGAGACTAAATTTAAAAGTAGGCTATAAAAACACACTAGGAACAATGACGACATCGGCAACCATGCACCATGCATTATTAGTTTAATGTATTCTTTAAATTCAGGCTCGTCACATTAGTAACTTTGTTCTGAACAGAACTGGGTGTGCAGACACATACAAAAAGTTTCTCCTCCATCTTGAAATTGTCAAACCTAGAAATGTTTACCATGACGAACAGTTGCTACGTTACAAGAAACAAGAAACCAATCCGATTGGCCAACGCTAGCGTTTTCACGCTCCTCATTTACATAAAGTTGAGAAAATACAACTTGCAACGCTCCGCTCCGCTCGCCTTCCCACAATGCCCTACGCGAGCGTCAACGCCTGGTTTCATTTCAAATGAATTGGAAGCCGACGCGCCGCCCGCTCCGCTGCAGTGTGAACGCAGCGTTAGCGCATGGTGCCGCCCCTCCGCTCCTCATTAGCATTTAAAGCTACAGACACCAAAACAGCGCGTTCTGAGGAAAGCTCCTTGTGGGACTGCTAGTAGTGGCTGTAATTCTGAACCAAGGTTGAATTTCGGGAGACTTCTGATACAGTATTAGGGGACCACTAAGGCCTATATAAAAGCATCCAAAAACAGCATGTCATGTCTCCTTTAAGTAGCATCACAAATGTGAGAACATTAAAAAAAAATCCACAGACAGAACCCCCCTCTTGAACCCCTTCAGGTCTGAAAGCATATAACTAGTCGATCACGAGTGGCTCAACAGGTAGATCTATATAAACTCATCTTGCAGGCATTTGACCGACCGGCTTGACACTTCAGCGTGAGAAATCGGGGGGGTGGCGTGTGAGCGTGTGAAACCAATCAAATGCGTGTGTCTCACGGCCAATGCGTGAGCCCTGGAAGAGCTTTTTAAAGGAGTCATTGATTGCAAAACCGATTTTACCTTGTCATAGTTGAATAACGACAGTTCGGTGGGTAAAATGGACATACAGTGAACCTCAAAATAAAATTGACACCTCTTTCCTATCCAAATCTCACAACTTGAAACTGCAGCTGTAAAACGATCGGTTTTGAAAAAGCTGAATATGTGACGTCACAAAAGTAGCATCACCTTTGTCACGCCCCAACATTTACATACAAACCAGCCCTCTGGTGTTCTGGCCCAGGATCTCAGACACTAGTTTAGCTGCGCGCTGCTCTCTGTACTTCCATGGGAATTACAAAGGAGAAAGTTTGGAAGTTTTTAAAGGATATTGAAAATGGACCATCGTCAATGCAGTGTTCCAGGCTGTACAGGGAATGCTGACACTTTTCAGAGTCTTCCTAAGGAACCAAACACTCGACGTGCTGTGATGTTTGTCTATGAGAAGATCCCTGTGCAGTTTGACCCTCAATTACACATTTGCTCGAACCATTTCACAGAGGACAGTTTTGAAAACCTGGAACAATGTAAGGCAGGTATTGCTATGAAGCTGTTGCTGAAAAAAGGTGCTGCTCCGACCTTATGTTCATCACAACCGCAAGCTGTAGTATGATTTTGTCGGTAACAGTTATTAGCAATGCTAACGTATCCTGTATCTAGCACCTGCCTTTCTCCAGTTCTTTCAAATAGATAATCTAGACAGGCGTTAGCAATACGCTAGACTGCTATTCGTTTTTTGCCAATTTTTTCGGAAGCTTCCCTTCTAATGCCGACTACAGCTAGTCTAGCTAGAGTCATTTGCCAAGTAAGGTATGTTGATGTGTTTAGAAACGTATTTAGCATTCTACCTATGCTAGATACAGGAGACATTAGCATTGCTAATAGGCGACTGTTAGCGACAAAATCATACTTAAGGCCGATTTATACTTCTCGTTTTTATGGAGACAGACACAGGGAACGCCCTCTCCGACGAAGAACTCCCTCTCCGAGCCCCTCGGAGAGCTCTACGTGCACCTCCTGATTTTCCTGACTATTAGTGATGTGTCGTTCGTGAACGATTTGTTCATTTTGAACGAATCCTTACAAGGACTCGGGAGTAACGAGTCCTCTCAAAGAGTGATTCGTTCATTTTCTCGTGGCTGCGCATTGGGACTGTTGCATAGGCTCGTCCAAGTAAACAGAAATGATTCGTTCATTTCCCGACTCGGTCTTCGGGTACGAGTCTTTGGATCATTTTTCACATGACCTGCATAGGCTCTGTAGTGGCAGCTAGAGGAAACGAACGATTCGTTCATTTCCCGACTCGGTCTTTCTACGAGTCTTTGGATCATTTTTCACGTGACCTGCATAGGCTCTGTAGTGGCAGCTAGAGGAAACGAACGATTCGTTCATTTCCCGACTCGGTCTTTCTACGAGTCTTTGGATCATTTTTCACGTGACCTGCATAGGCTCTGTAGTGGCAGCTAGAGGAAACTAACGATTTGTTCATTTCCCGACTAGGTCTTTCTACGAGTCTTTGGATCATTTTTCACGTGACCTGCATTGGCTCTGTAGTGGCAGCTAGAGGAAACTAACGATTCGTTCATTTCCCGACTCGGTCTTTCTACGAGTCTTTGGATCATTTTTCACGTGACCTGCATAGGCTCTGTACTGGTAGCTGGAGGAAACGAACGATTCGTTCATTTCCCGACTCGGTCTTTCTACGAGTCTTTGGATAATTTTTCACGTGACCCGCATTGTATTTTTTAGTAGAGGAAACAGTTTCCTCATTCCCTTTCGCGTGGCCGCTGTTTTAGTAAGACGTGAATGATATTCGCTCAAGTCATCATACTGACTGGTTTTGTTATTTTAACTTTACATTTACACTTACAGTTTAGTGCAGTGTAATTGTTTGCCGTGATAATTAAATGCTAGTGTGATAATAAATGACCAAATCATACAAACTGTCATGATACATTATTTTAATGTAATGCAGGAATTTCTTTTAAAATAGTATCTGCTGGTGCACGTCATGCACTAACCTACATGAGCGACTGAACGAGATTCAAAGAACCGAATCAGTAAAATGATCCGAACTTCCCATCACTACTGACTATGCGTCCGTCCGTCATATTACGGATACCCCTTGGCTGTGATTGGTCTGTATTAAGAACCGCTTGCGTCAGGGGCAGGGTTGCCGTGACCAACAAGACGGAACAGAATCCTTTGACCGCCATTGCTGGAAGTTTACAATTCCTATTTCAGCTAAACAGTACATGTAAATCAGCATCTGAATTAAAATGTGCAGTGGGCAGTGTAGTTGCTGAAAATGTGCTTATTTTATTGATGAAACGGCGTACTCCGCCGTAACGGAGTCGGAGAAGTATAATTCGGCCTAGGAAAACTCTGAAAAGTGTCAGCATTCCCTGTACAGCCTGGAACACTGCATTTACCACCGTAGTCCATTTTCAATATGCTAGAGTACACAGAGCAGCGCGCAGAAAATTTTGGGGCGTGACAAAGGTACAGACCAGAACCAAAAAAGGTGGGTTTTTTCAAAACCGACTGTTTTACAGCTAAATTTTTTAATTGTGAGATTTACATAGGAAAGAGCTGTCAATGGACTTTGAGGTTCACTGTATGTCCATTTTACCCATTTTACCCTTTCGGACCTCTCCACTGTTTGTCTTTTTATTCAATACATTTCACATTAAATAGAGTACTTGCGGTGTGTCCGGTATGCTTTTGGGTTCTCCCTTGAAACCTTGACACAGATTCTGTCATCAGTTAACAAAGAAGTAACCGTTTGGCCAAATAACACTGTGTTGTAGAGTGACAATTGGTCATACAAAGTTTTGTGTTGTACATCAAAATTCACTATTTTTCAACTTTCAACTTTATTATCCAAAAAGCAACACAGCAGGCTACCACCATGAATGATTTTATATTTGAAACATGTTCTTCTATCTATAATTGCATTTGGTCTCGCACACGCAGACAGGACAACAGCTTCTTTTCAAGGGCCATCAGGCTTTTGAATGGACATTGATATGGACATTGACTCACTTCATACTGGTCACTTTATACACTGTCACTTTCAGCTACTGGTCACTTTACACTGTCACTTTCAGCTACTGGTTGCACAATCAGTATTGTTGCACTATTGTCTACTTCACTGTACTTCACTTAGGTTAGAATAGGTTTATAGGTTAGTATAGGCAGGGGCGGTCTTTCCAACAGGCGGTGTAGGCGGTCGCCTAGGGCTTTTTTTTGCGCCCCCTTCTATATCTCCAACCAGGGCCGGGGTGGATAATCGGGAGAGTTCCCGGTGGGCCGCTTCACTTTTGGGCCGGTGGGCCGCTTCACTTTTGGGCCGATCGAGGATTTATTTTTTGTTGACATTTGTCACGTTGCTTACATTAGATAGACCTACAGTATCGCTCTAACTGCATTTAGGATCTAACAAGCTATAATTTTATGATAAACTTTATCTAAAACTAGCTATATGAAATACTACTGATAACAATTGATATGTGGTGGTAGAAATATGAAAGAAATCAGTATTTTCATCAATTTTCCAGCTAACTTGCTTCGGACCCCTTAATCGGCAATTCATTGTTGCTAGCTCTACTAACTAGGCTAATAAGAGAAGACTTACTTTGTATGCCAACGAACACGAATAACTAGAACTAATTTGACAGACTATAAACCAACTGACTTCTGGTTATGATACACGTGCTCTCTAGCTAGCTTCATTAAAAGTGTTGCTTACGTTAGATAGACACTATACTACAGTCTAGCTCTAACTGCATTTAGAATCTAACAAGCTATAATCTTAGGATAAACTTTATCTAAAGCTAGCTATATGAAATACTACCAATAACAATTGATGTGTGGTGGTAGAAATGCAGGATTTTCATCAATTTACCTGCTAACTTGTTTCGGAGACACTGAAAATGAATGGGGTTGAACGGTGGAAAATACAATGTTTGGAACTATAGCTCGCATGTGACAGGCTTTACTTCCGCATTCCTCGATAACAATGGGAGTCTATGGAAGTGTCGCAACTCTCTTTTTCTATGGCTCTGGGTTAAACAAACACAGAGGAGAACAGAGGAGGGGTGAGAGAAAACTGTGGAGGAGAAAAAGGGACTGATGTGGCAAAAGGCTCTCCCAGTCTGCTTCAAACTGAAGATTTACATAGGCAGGTGGAGCTTAAAAATGGCTCTTTGTTGTCTGGAAAATATTTGCATCTGAGTCTTCCTGCCTGAACCAATCTAAGATCCATTTTAAGAAGGAACATCTATTAAACACAGAATATTTTGGGTTTTATGGTTTATTTTCATGTACTTTTTGTAATAATATATTAACACCAATCAAATCATGATGATAAGGAACATTTGGAAGCACATTTGATGATGTAACAAGTTTTGTTAACTGGTCTTACATTAGTATCGGTATTTCATGTTGCACTGCCAAGATATGGAGCCATGCATGATGGATTTTCATGCATCCTATGGAGTGGGCTCAAAACCAAGAAAAGTGAATTAAATTATTTAAACACTGGATACCTTCATTAATCAGTTTGTTTGTGTGTATTTGAGAACAAGAGAGAGTAAGACAGACATAGAGTGAGCAAAAGAGACCAAGCATACGGGACTGTTGTGTAAAATTAAATCTGTTCAAAGGATGAGGAGGTGCTTCAGTAGAAGGTTACATTATGATGTACCAAATCTTAATCCCCTGCCATATTTCTAACAACTTCTCATTTACATTGACATGACAAACCCTTTCCTCCTCTGTGTCAAACATCAACAGACCTGTTGTTCAGAGCTTCCAATTGTTGTAAAGCTCCTACATCCCCTTATTATCAATGTCCATCTGGAACCCCCATGAAAGGCCTCTACTGGCCTCATGCAACAATATAAAATGAGGCACGTGTTTACACTGTGCCACTCCATGTAGTTTATTGGGACAGTACCCATAACACTCAAAGGCAACTGGAATGCGTTGGCCTCACGTGGTTAAGTGGGAAGATTATGTAAGTCTTTATGTAATCCGCATCAGTGAACGACATCCCTTAGCTGCTGTTATCAACTGTGCGATGGTCTTCCTGCACTGTGCTGCTGGCTATCCAGCAGGTTGCAGCACCCCCGTTACACTGGGAAACACCATGAACACAAAAATACTAACCAGGCTAGACAGAAGTTGTCAAACTGCAATGTAGTGGTATTTCCTCTCCGCAGTATGAAATAATTAAATTAAATGTGGTTTTAAATTTGTGTAACCAAAAACCTGTCCTTGTACTATTATTTGACAAAAAATATTGATATTAAGTTCCTTCACTCATACGTACAGTTTATGTTCAGTGGAACATGATCAAAAGGAGGAGATTGTTTGGTTCCTTTGTACCTATCCTGTCCACAAATCTATTGTTAGCAGGGTCAGATTCCTCCATCTCACTGATACCCGCTCATCCACATGGTACCATCTGATATAATTTCCTCTTCTCAAAGATGTTAAAAGAAGACTAATCTTATAAATCACACACACCAACAACTGTGCTTACATTACACAAGTCCTTCTTCAAACAAACTAATCCCGGACAGTTTTTCAGAAGAGTTGACTCAACAAATTTAAAGTACAGCTCATATGACTTTAGGTATTATAACTATGGTTGACAGCCAAGACTAATACAGTATACTGTACCAACATGTTACAATCCTTTCACCAGTATGATCCCTGTTGAACCTGACTGATGTCTGTCTGCTTGTCCAGGTGTCCAAACCTTCTTTCCCTGACCTTGTCTGGCTGTGGACACATCACAGACCAAGATGTGGTGGCTTTGCTGCATAGCTGCAGGAGGCTGAAAAGCCTCAATCTGGAGAACTGTGTCCAGGTTACCGACTGTGTGCTGCAGGCTGTGGTAGCTCATGGGGCCAGCCTGGTGGACGTGAGGGTGGACTTCTGTCGCAACGTGACTCAGACAGGCCTGCAGGTGATCAGGGAGAGGAGGCCGTCCATAAAACTCAGCGCAGAGAGGAGTGCAGGCATGATCCCGGACAGCAAGACCTGATGAGCGGCTACAGCTCAGAAGGGCTCTGCAGAAAGTCTTGAAGTTCTCCTGATATGCCCTTTGATGATTTAATTTGATGGTGTTTTTATAGAAAGTACTTGCATTTGTTCTTATTATTTACATTACATTTTACATTTACATCAAAATATTTTTCATGTATTTAAATTGTTTTATACCGACTATGTTTTCAATGGCAAGCTATAATGATATATTGTTCCCTTTGAATCGTTCAGTGAAACCTTGTGTGTTATATAATGACAAAGTATGGAATTCCATTGTAGAGCATTCTGTAGACTATAGACTTCTATTTCGTGGAATAAATGATAAAGCAGAATTGTATTTAAAAAAAAATCTATATAGTTTTGCTATTGTTCTGAGAAAAGATTCTATCCTACATTTACAAAAAATATTTTATTATAGACATATAAAGTATATCTATACATACACAGGCTACATATATGGTTTAAATCTGACAACCATTTATTTTATCTGATCAATAATACTGTCTATCGTAACGAAAGTGTTTTGTCCGTCTTCATAAACGGAGTGACTAAGTTCAGTTGAGTTCTGGATTTTAAGAAGTATTATCAATCTGCAGATTGGGAGAGAAAACCAAACCTCTGACAATAAATGACAACACAACACCAGGCTTAGGTCTCAATCATGTCTCTCCCCGCTCTGAAGGCCAGAGGACCATCTTTTATAGGGTACAAGAATGTAAACATAGATAGTGACAGTCAGGCAGTTATGACGTTACAACAGTCTCAGAGAAAGAGATTCACAGCTGCCTGCCCATGACCACTCTCTGGGCAGAGATATCATAGGTGTAGCTCTCCTTGTAGTCATGACAAGAGATGTTTACCCAGTACTTTTTTCTGACCCCGAACATCTATTAACCCTGACACATAGACACAATCTACTCTTATTAATAGCAAGCTCACATGAGAACATACTAACTAGTATCCAATGACTAGTTCAATTGATTAGTGAAAGTTCTATTGATTAGTGAATAAAGTAAGCACACAGGAAATCCCAGTTTCTTCCACAGTAGCTTGATCCAGCTCGACCATCAGTTTATCACGAGGTCAGGAACTTATTGTTGCTGTCAGCAGAGAATATGGTTCTCTAAGGGTGAGCTGGCCATCAGCCAGAATTGTGATTTGAAGCGCATTATGTAAGGGTGCAAAGCACATGAAATTAGGCTGGGTATTGTCTGTCTCAAAGTCCATGTCACCATTCAATTTTTATTTTTACATTAGTCCATTCGTGCAGTAGTGGCGCCCTATGACCAATGTGTCTGTGTATAGGCAGGGCCAATGGAGTAGACAGAATATACCAGACTTAGTCGTGAAAACATTTGAAAACGCCATGAAATATTTAGTTATTTTTAAGAAATATGGACATATCAATGTTTGATCTTCTTTCAAGCTATTTCTATAGATAAATGTGATGTAATTGAACCAAAAACAATTTCATTTTAACCAAGGTATAATTTATTTAACAACAAATTTACAAAGATACCAATTCCTACTGAGGAAAAAGTTCGGACACCCTATGCCTTAACCCTCGTGCTGCCTTCGGGTCACATGACCCAAAGGTTCATAACGAACCATCGTTGTGTTTACCCAATTTTACCCAATACAAAAACAAATTAAAATAATTTTCTTTTAACCTTTGCAATGTGGGGGGTCTGAGACAGCCCAACGGTTAAAAGAAAATGCTTCACTTTGTCTTTGTATGCGGTAAATCTGTCGCAATACGACGGTGGGTCACAATGACTGATGGGTCAGAATGACCCGAAGATAACACAAGGGTTAATAGCTGGTAGGCTACTGCTTCCTTTGGCTGAAAACCTAAATAAAATGTTTCCAATAACTGTCTACCAGTTTCCGACATTGACTGGGAGAACGTTTTCCCACTCCTTGGGTATCGTTTCAATTTGATCGATTGCGATTCCGGTTTTCAAATCAGAGAGAAAAAATGTACGAATATTCTGTTGGCTCTGATTCTGCAAATAGACACAGGAGAATATCCATTAATATTTCCGGAAAAACTAAACATGTCCCGCTTTCTGTATATTTATTCAACAACATTTGTAGGCCTACACTATGTCAGAAATATTTATCTATCAAGCATTGCACAGTCAGTCGGTGAACAAGTTAAGAAAGCTTTATTGCTTGCGGCCGGCCCACAAGGAGACAAAAACATCACACGCCATTGTGCTACAAAGTTTGTCTGGTTCACAAGTCTTCAGGTAAGACCCTTTGTTAGTGAGAAGTCTCCTCCCCTGCATATCAGCTGTCAATATGATCGATCCCAGAGACAGAGTGCGCGTGCATGTGGAAACTTACAGAGTTCTCCGACCCTAGGCTTGACCATATGATTCACTCAACACAGATAAGGTTTATTGCACCTCTAGTATGATAACGCTCAACCTAGGTCAGTTTGTTTACGTAAGCCTAGTGTCATCTATAGGTCATGTGGGGAGAGGGCTCTCTACTGACAAAGGAATGTTAGCACCAGTATTTTTAGAATATAACCTTACATTCTAAATTTGTCCGACAGCTCCCCCCTGAATATACTGAAACATACAGGTGATAACATCAAAAGTTAATAAAAAGTAAAACATAGGTAAAAGAAATAAAGTCATCCAGTCAAATGGCAAGAATGCATTCAGACATAATGGGTTTCGCCCTATAGGGTTTTCCCATTGTCACTTAATCTAGTGGTCATTCGACGTCTATGCACCTCATGGCAGACCTGGACTTCATCTCAGATGTCATTAAACACACAAAATCAAATAGAAACAAAGATTGCAACAAGAAAATCAATACAGAAATTATTAGGATACGAACATGCCTACTTGTTGTCTACATGGTCATCTCTAAAACCATCAAACATTCAGTAAACTGTCAGTCAGGTTTTTCTAAGACAGTACAGTGATAGTTGAATCCAGGCCCTGATGTCAAAGCTCCTCTCCAAGTCAGATGATAAGCATTTCTCTTCCAGGTCAGGGAGTCATAAACCTCAGTTAACAAAACAAAAACCTGTTTAACCCTTAAGTCACCCCAGATTTTGTCTCCAGATGTACTCCCCTGCAACTTATCTCCATTTTATAGATGGCAAAAGAAGCTCACCCTTCCCCGAAGGTGATCTCCTACAGAGCGGTTAAGACCTTAGGTCAACAGGCATTTCTCTCCAGCCTGTTGCTAACTCTTTTACAACCTCTGCATGATAAGACATCACTTTGGCACAAATCCTGAAATCTCATTACATGTTCTCAATTTCTGTTTCTTTTCAAATTCATATAAACTTTCTGTAGTACAAACAGGTTTCTCAAAAACTAAACATTAAGCTTTAATGCAACTCCCAAATAATACTTCATCAAGTCACATAAATGAAACAGTATTGTTATCAACTCTTCCAACAGTCTATAACTGCTCTCAAAACATTCAAACTTCTGCCCTGGAACATAACAAATCAACTGGAACATCTTTACGTAACTGGTAGAACGTATCATGATAGGAGTGTTTGTACCTAAATTTTATTCCACAGAAAACATTGTTTACTTATATCAAGATTAAAGCTTCACTTCTGAATCTATTTAACATTTGCATTGTTAATAATGAAATAGTTAAATCATTACATCCATAGTCATAGCACCATTTAGAATTTTTCATACGTTTTTCAACATACAGGATGGAACGTCATTCCCAAGAAAATCCCCATTGTTTCTCAAAGTCCAATTTGCTGAAACGGATGCCATGATTGTGTGTGCATGGTGATTGTGTAATCTTCTCATAGAAAATGTAGTCTAGTTGATTAAAACGGCAACCTCAACGCACTGTATTATGATGTGACTATGACTGTTCCTTGATTTGACGCCATCAAACAAAGTGCACGCTTTGCAATGACTCACGTGTACCATGCTATCTCCTTAATTATCACCTCTGAAACTAGCCAGGAATGACCCCGTTCACCTCGGGTCATTTCCAGGACTTAACGTTTCAATTCAGTCACCACAATCCAGTCTCCTTAGGTCAGCGGACCTCTCACTGGATGAGACAGCATCTCCCTCCTGTCTGTGAATTTCAGAACGAAGTAGACTACACAGTAATTAAAATTACATTCTCACTGAGGTCAGTTGAAAGCAACTGACTCGTCGTTGGCCCTATCCTGGATCTTTACATTCATTTAGCCCAATAAAGTTCATGCATATTATGTTTTCTCTCAAATAGGGTATGCTAAAAAAGTTTTTTCTTAAAGGGGTGATTGACTGGGTTTTTGGGGTATTTCACACTGTTCCTTAAAGTCTCCGAATAGGGTATGTAACATTGGTTGGGGTGAAAATGGCCCGGGTGCTGTTCTATGCCCCCTGCCCCCTAGGTTTTCTCCTTTTATGCTATGCTCATGAATATATAGATGAGCTGCGCGCTGATTGGTTGGTTTACAACGAGTGAAGCTGCGGAGAAAAGACACAACACTCACTGAAACAACAAAGGTGGAGACTTGAAATAAAAACGTACAAATAAATCTATTGTGTCTACACAACACTGTTTTTAACAGATTGACTAGATATCATTTGAAATGATTACGTTAATTGTTTCCACTTCAGTTGTCGAAGCAAACAGGATCGCCTTAGGTGGGTAACGTTAGCACTACAGCTTAGCAAACAAACTATCGTGATTCAGTATACCATAACTAACAATCTTATAGCTAATTCCACATTGTGATCTTAAAGATCCTGTAAAGTAAATTCCATGTTTTGCTTCTAAGTACATTATATACATGTGAAATGAGTTCCTGAAAGCATGTGCAAAGTGCTAAAACTTTGTCGCACTGAAATGTGAAGTTAGACCGAAGAACAGTTTCTCTTCCGTTTTCAGATCAGGTTTTAATGGGCGGAGCCAAAAAATGTTACCTACGTCATTTCGCCCCATCTACGTCAGATCGCCGAATGGCTCCTCCTGCTGTACTGTTATTGTAGCTTACATCAGCTAGCTAGCTAGCTTCAGGATGTCTCCCACCACCCGCAACTGCATCTTCCCTGGATGCAAGAACTCCAGCTGCGCTGCAATGCCATTTAAGTTCCCTGTTGATAATGAAAGGAAAAATAGGTTGATAGATTTTGTGAAGATCCACGCTCATGGAAAGCTTCGGATAAACTCCAACAGCCGCCTCTGCGCCATTGACCATTTCACGGCGGACAGTTTTAACATGGACCAGAGACAGACGGGGTTCACCAACACACGGCTTCTCTTGCACCGGGACCATCCACCGCCGCCAGCAGTTCATCACTCAGTTCTGTGTGCTTGATATAATTATACTAGATAACTTTTCCAGAGGTATCTCTGCTATAATTAGTGCAAACCGCTAACTTGATATTAGGCTACTCGGTGTAGAATGATGGTATTTTGGTGAAATGGTAGCTAATGTGCTAGAAGTAGTTGGAGAGCTCACTGCTCTCTGCTGTAAATGTTTACTCCTGTGAAACATACAGATGCATATAAATGAAATATTCCTGCGAGGGGGCCGAGCCTTCAGCTACTTCAGGCGACACGTCCCCCCAGTCTCGAACAGAGAAGACTGCTGATTTTCTTACGATTTCAAAGCCTAATTGAACATGCTTGTCTGTGTTTTTTTTCATTCGAATTTGGATGGGTAGTTAATAACACATTATTCTGTGGTGTGGTGAACTTGAAACTTGTTTTTAATTCCACTTTACAGGATCTTTAACCCTTGTGTTATCTTCGGGTCATTCTGACCCATCAGTCATTGTGACCCACCGTCGTATTGCGACAGATTTACCGCATACAAAGACAAAGTGAAGCATTTTCTTTTAACCGTTGGGCTGTCTCAGACCCCCCACATTGCAAAGGTTAAAAGAAAATTATTTTAATTTGTTTTTGTATTGGGTAAAATTGGGTAAACACAACGATGGTTCGTTATGAACCTTTGGGTCATGTGACCCGAAGGCAGCACGAGGGTTAAGAATCCTTGTGGTTGAACGGAATTATTGCCGTCCTGCAATGCAGATGGCGTGGTATCGAATACGGGAGCGATGGCTTTCATCTAACAATACAATTAAGCCCAAATATAATTTTCGAACTGTATGAGACAATGTCTTACATATATATATATATATATTTATACACACAACAGCACACAAACAGACAAATAAACAAACAGAATTTCGCTAATGGCACACAAGTAACTAACTTTCTTTAACTTGCTCTAACGTTCTCTAACTGTCTCTGACATTTTCTAACTGTCTCTAACTGTCTCAAACTCTCACAAATCTCTCAACCAAGGTCTCACGCATTCAAAACTTTGGCTTTGCGCCTCATTTTATACCCCTACACGTCAGTCTTTTGGCAAGTACGAGACAGGTTTCGTTCAAGATCACGTCACAAAACGTTTCGAAACACTTTGACACGTGACCGTAAGTGTGTTTAAAACCCGTCTCGAAACATTGTTCCGATGCAGTGAGTGTTGAATGTGTCGGGACAGTATCGACACCACAGTACCAAGCGGACCATCACTAGCTCTAGCTATCTTGCTGAAAAATAGATCTGGACAAACATGCATCTTGAATTGTAGATTTACATGACAACACAGGTTATTTATTTAAATGAATCACAGTCAGGAACATGAAATAACGTTAGCCCCATTGCCAATAAACTAGGCTAAATCATCACACATTCTATAAGGACTTGCGTTAGCAAGCTAAACTAGTTTACATGCCTACAGTCTAGGTCAGGGGTACTCAATTAGAAACCCAAAAGGTCCACTAACCAAATTTCCATTCAGTCCAGGGTCCGGAACAATTATGGTTTATTTTTCTGGCCCTTACCTCAGAGTTCTGGGGGTAATTTTGTTCAAAGTGTCCATGCTTTGTTTCATAGTGACCATAGCCGCGGGAACATAGGATATTTTATCAGGGGGGTGCTGCTGGGGGGGCGGGGGGGGGCTCTTAATGCTGCGGGGCGGTAGGGATGGACTGGGAGTAAAAATAGGTCATGCGCATTCTGTTTGATGTGATGCTAGTTCGTGAGAACGCTAGGATACTTAATGCGAGCGCGCGTAGCACGCAACACCATTTTTTTGCCTTTATTTGAGCACAAAATGGTTTTTTGAGCTTTATGTAAAATGAACATAGCCGTTTTTCAATTGGTAAAACCTTGTCTAGTGGTGTCTAGTGATGTCTTTTTGTCTCTTAATGTTTCAGCCCCACCCTTACGTTTCTTAGCCTGGTTTTCCATTGTTATTCTTCTCCCGGTGCTCCCGATGGCCAGTCCGCTACTGCGGGGCTGGGCTGTGCCGCGGTGGTGAATTTTCAAGTCATATCATTGGAAATTCTCGTGCTGTCAGGGGGTGCTACAGCACTCCTAGTTCCCACGGCCATGATAGTGACGTTTCACATTAGCTACCACTATCTCATTAAACACCGGTTTTGTGCGCCCCACCGGCAGCACAAATGCATACTTGTCTGAAATTTGGATTTTCGCCGGGTTTAGAGCTCGCCATGTTTTTCGCTAAGGAAGAAACAGGTACTGTTAGCAAATCGATTAGCCTGCGTTGTTGCGAATGACACACACAACCTGACCCACAGAGGTTGCAACCAACTTTCAGTGAGTGAGTTGTCATGGTGATTACAGTTATTAAAGCTCCTGATTGGACCTTTGTATTGGACAAGTAAGATAGAAACCACATTTAGTTGGAACAAAAAGATGTGCCGGTTAAAATGGAAACGTTCCGTCAAAATGAATTAATTCCATAATAATATATCGGTTATAGGTCCGGGTCCTGATAGGGAACCGCCTGGGTCCGGACCCGGACCGCGGTCCGCCAATTAGTGACCCCTGGTCTAGGTGTTTTCGCTATCTAGCTGTTCTTGCATTCCTTGCAAATCAGCGTTAATAAAAAGCAGATGAGCTAGAGTCTAGCTAACATAGACATGCATGGCTGATGTTTATATATACCGTACTGTAGCGTAGAACAGTGTTTCCCAACCGGGGGTGCTGATGAGAGCAGGGGTGCCGTGTAAAAGTCCTTCAACCAGTAGCGGACTGGCCATTGGGAGCACTGGGAGAATTCCCGGTGGGCCGAGACACGTCTGGGCCGGAGGGACGCTTGCCTTATAATTTTTTTAACTACTAATAAAATGTCGGCAGAAGATTGAGCGAAACGGTTGTCCGTCCCCCATTTCCCCAAGGCCGGTTGGTCTATTCCAAATGAACGTCTGTGCAGCCATTACCCCGCCCCCTTTGTCTTGCTTACACTCGACAGTGACACTGAGATCGAAAGCTAGCTAGTAGAGACTATATAACGATCGAAAACCAGGCTAAGAAACGTAAGGGGCTGAAAAATAAGAGACAAAAAGACAATCTTCACTAGACAACGTTTTACCAATTGAAAAACGGCTATGTTTATTTTACATAAAGCTCAAAAAACTATTTTGCGCTCAAATAAAGGCCAAATTCTTAGCTCCCCATTAACTGTGAAACTCCCTAACTTACATTTACATTTATTCATTTAGCAAACGCTTTTATCCAAAGCAACTTCCAAGAGAGAGCTTTACAAAGTGCATAGGTCACTGATAACAACAAGATAGCCCCAAAAAACATTGCGGGTAGCCAAAACATGAAGCACATATTGTGAACAACCAAAATAAGTGCCAAAGGGAAGAACCACAAGAGCATGTAGTTAAACAAGTTACAATTAAACAACATGAATCGCTATAAGTGCAAGTGTACCTGTAGAAAAGCAAGCAACAGTAAAAAATATTTCAACAATTTAAATCAGTTACCACTAACCAACAAGAGCAGCAAGGCTCTAAGCAATAGTCATTGTGATCCTTGAGGAAACTAACATGGGGTCCAACTTGCATTACATCAAACACAGAATGTGGATGCATTGGCAGGGCAGCTGTGGTGGCGTATACAGGGGTCGGTTCTGGTGGCCCAGTCTGGATAAAAGTCCAGGGACTTTTAACCCTTTACTCCCAGTCCATCCCTGCCTTCAACGAATTTTCCTTGTAACTGGATGAGTCGACTGACATTAGTGGGCACGCACGCTCAGCTCCTGGCAAATGTTCGATTCGTAGATGGCGACAGCATTAGAGAAACTTTTTTATTTTGTAAATCAATGCCTGACAAAACAACAGGAGAAGAAATATATTGTGTGACAGCAGAGTATCTTGAACAGGGGGGGTTGAATTGGAAGGACTGTCACAGTTTATGTACTGATGGGGCCGCTGCCATGACTGGGAGTACGAAGGGCTTCATTAGCAGAGTCAGAGCGCAAAACCCACATGTGAAAGCCACTCCCCCCTATTTTGACGATCTGAAATGCAAGTATTGAAACGCAAAGCACAAGTAACTTTGTGGGCGGGACTCCGGCTCGGTTGCTATTTTGCCGGCGGGATAAATGACTTTGCGCCTGGCGCAAATCTAAAATGGGTAGGTCTGAAGTAGCTACATTACTAATTGGTGTGGTTTGGGCGTAACGTGCAATAAACCAATCAGAGCGTCATCCCACATTCCCTTTAAGAGCAGCGCTTGTTCCATGGCGGATTGCTATTATAACGGCGGATTACGGCGATTTGCCAGGCGCACGCCACAGCCAAGGAGACCGACGTTCTAGTCAGGGCCGTAACAGATAGATAAGTGACATTGTATGGGAAAGGCAGAGCAGTTTTCTCATTGCACTAAATTGCCCGCTCATTCAAATTCTTATTTTTATATAGCCTACCCTATATTTTATTTTTTGTTTAGTTCTTGGAATTAGTTTAACTATTGTACTTTTTTACTTAATTTAAGACCTGTATATGTTTATTGTTTGCACCTTCCTGCCACAGTAAATTCTGTGTTTGTGTAACAGGCTACATGGCGAATAAACCGAATTCTGATTCTGATGGAGATGGGAGAAGAAACCCACCCAAATTAGCTTCGGTTAAACAGGCGTGGGAGAAAATGTCATCGTTCTCAGCCACTCTGTTCGCTGATACTCGCTGTTACTTCTACTTTGGCTCTCGACGAAGGCGGTCGCATTTTTCTCTCCTCCCCTCCCTGACCTTCCCTGCTTGGCTGTGTCTTGTGTCTTTTCTTGTCTCAAGATACTCTCATCATCACTCTCCGAAACTAGAAGTATGGAATTAATTAGCAGGTCTCTCAATGCTATTGACACCATCTTCTCGAAGAGAAGCTCGGGTTCGGGGGAAACCAACTGTCCGGACGGGACGTTCGCAGCTGGCTACACGATGGACACGTGGGAGAATTGGCGTGTCGTGTGTCTAGCGGCGCTTTCCGTGGAGGACGTTGAAGACATCTTCATATTCGGAACCATGATTACAGGCTTTCTGCTGTTTGGAATAGGCGCTGGCTTTGTATATCGGAAAATCAAGGAAACGGCTGCAGCCATCAAAAGCCCCGTTAGGCTGCCCGATATGATTGATGCGGTGGGCAGAGTTGTTGGAGCTCAGACTGTGAACTTACAACGCAGCATTGATTTCAACAGGGATAAGTTTGCGGCTCTGCAAAGGAAGATGGAGGACATTGAGACCTTCCTGAAGGGTGGACGTGAAAATTGAGTTTCGGCTACTCGTCAAAACGACTACCCCAATCTTATCCACTTTCGGCCCCGTAACCAGCACAGGCCTTGGCCAAGGCCGTCGCTGGAAAACAACGCCCCTGGAGAGCGCTGAAGCGAGACTATCTTGCTCCTCCCTTCCCCCCCCCCCACCGACATCTGTGGTTTGGTCTCTGCCCGGGTCATGACCAAGGATGTCTCCTGGCCAACACAATCTGCATAGGGAGAATCGGGCTGATTGTGGCCTAGGTCGAGGGCGCCAACCCAGACCTACTCACACATTAACTTTCACCTACTACAGATATCACCACCCCCCCACCCCCATCCAAGAGCCTTCGCCTGCTTGGTTCCCCAGGGTGGCTGGCGGGTCTGTGTCCAGCGCCTACCATGGCTGCAGGTCCAGATGCTGCTTGTCTACCCCCCCCCCCCCACTCCCCGTTGCAAGTCACGTGTTTTTGTAAATGTTGTTGTGCTTATGTGCTGAGGTTTTTGTCTGTTCCCACACTGTACTCCTCTAGGAGCATTGTCTGGGGGTTGCCTTTTTCTCTCCTCCTCTCTCCTCATGTTATGCTGTAACTTTCTAGTTGGCGCCGGAAATGGCTGCCTAGGTAGGCTCTCCTGCCAAAGTAAATTCCTTGTCTGTGCAAACTTTCATGGCGAATAAAAACCAATTCTGATTCTGATTCGCTGGTAGAAAATCAACCAGAGACATCTGACTTACGTACCTCATGGCCAGACCTAGTACAGAAGCTACATCAAAATTGAGCAGAAGTACGTAGGAGGGCAGAGCCAGGCTAGTACACAGAGCAGCGCGCAGCAAATTTGGGGGCGTGACCAAGGTACAGACCAGAGGCTCTGGCAGAGCCAAAAAGGCTTTTTCAAAACCTACCCTTTTACAGCTACATTTTTAAATTGTGAGATTTGCATAGGAAAGAGGTGTTAATGGACGTTGAGGTTCACTGTATGTCCATTTTACCCACTGAACTGTCGTTATTCAACTGTGACAAGGTAAATTCGGTTCTACAATCAATGACCCCTTTAAAGTTTTTCTTGAATAGTTTGTAAATCCATATGTTTTAAACACTCTTTTGTTATCTCCATCCCTCCTGTTTGAGACATGATTCATCCCATGGCTCAAATCAATACATAACAAAATAGATTCTTTAGTAACAAATTCCTCCTGTTAATTTACATAACCCACCATTTAGGTGACACTTCTTGCACTTCTCTCAAGACAGTCTCATCCACATTTCCTAATGTTAAGACATCCTGTATGGCTACCTCTTTTGCTGCCACATCTGCTTTAGCATTCCCAGAAAAATGAAATCAATGTTATCAGTATGAACTTCCAGTAGAGCAAACAAATTCTTCATAATCGATATCTTCCCAGGTGATCATTACCCTGTCATCATGCAGGAGCAATTCCCTTTTCAAACCATAGTATAGGGAAGACTATTATGAATATTAGCAACAGTAAGCTACATATGGTAGGCCTACCACGGATGTCACAATACTATGGACGAGGAAATAGGTCACCCATCTTTTCTACCTTTCCCTGCTCACTGTGTCCTATCTTTTTAGCCTATTTAGTCTACACCCTATGTCTCTTTCTTGGCCGGTCGGTTTCTCACTGAGGTTGAGACGGGCCTTTCAATAAAAGAAAGACTCCCTTTTGTAGACAGACTTGTGCCTCAAGAGACGGTGGTGAGTAACTAATCTGACCCTATATCAATGTCCCTGACTTTCTTACAGTGTGTCACACTGTAAGAAAGTCAGGGACATTGATATAGGGTCAGATTAGTTACTCCAAAATGTCCTCTCTGCTATTTTGACCACAGTGATTAGTACCTGATATGGTCCTTCCCAGCTTGGGCTGGACCAGTTCTTTCAATGGCTGGTTTCTGGACCCAAGAACGCGAGGATGTACTCCTGGAGTGATGCGAAGAGAGAGCATACTCCAACCGAGACAGCAAAAGTGCCGCAATGAGAAACATCACGACTAGCTAGCTAACTAGTTCTACCATGTTAATCTGTTAACAAGATAACCTATTTACATTTAGTAATTTAGCAGACGCTTTTATCCAAAACGACGTACAAGGGAGAGATAGTTGACTAGTTGCTAACACGGTTGTTTCATTAGTAGACTATGGTCACTGCTCCCTGATCTAGTAGGCTACAAGTATCAGTGTATTGCAGTGGCAGCGCCAGACATTATTTTAGTGTTTTAGCGAGGGTGCTATGAAATGAGGGTGATAGCCTATGTGTCACATGGTTCTCTACTACACCTCCCCACCATATGTCTATCATCTGTTTACATGTTTTCTCTCTGAAGCGTCTTGGGGGTCAATGAAAAACGCTAAACAAACCGATTGTATGATTATTATCATTATCTAGGCTACTTCCGACGGACGCGCACGGTCTGCGACGGTCACTGACAAAATGCATACAGCATGTTAGAGTCCGCAGGTGACCACTAGTCTACCATGTCAGACAGAGTGAAATTAATCTTGGAATAGCAGATAGAATTAACTAAAAGAAATGCGTTAAAAAGGTATATATTATTTCAGTTCACAATCATCAATAATCACATTGAACCTTATGTATACCTAGCACGCACACAGACAGACTGCTTTTCCTAGGCTAAAGAGTTTTTGATTTTTTTTTAAGGCGGCTCCAAAAAAATAAAAAGGCAAAAAGTTAAAATCTTCAGCAAAAAAGGGCCTCTTTGTTGCTTATCAACCGAAACTAGTCTTCAGCGACACTGCAATCAATGCACGCAACAAATCAGACAGCATTCATTAATGTTACACAGCTAACTGTTACCACGCAAACTTTTCCAACTAGCTTTTACAAAAACTCCTTTGTTGGACTCCAAACATGCGAGGTGGATATTTCTGGAGTTTTGGTCTTCTCGGACCATCCTGAGCGTCCATGCTAATGTCACTGATGCTGCTATAGCACCATGCACCCTCAGTAGTGGTGGAGGGTTGACCTCCTTGACCACAACATTCCTCCCCTTAAAAATCCACACCAGATACCCCTGCCATTTCTTCTTCTTCTACGTCACTCTCGTTTCTTAATTGTCTTCCAAACGTGGACATTTAGGTAGCAAAAACCGATGCATTGTTGATGTTAACTTGAAACTATCATGCACTAGCTCGCTTTCTCCTTCAACCGTCCGGTAACGTCAACGTTTACGCGTGCGACGTGAAAATCGGGTCATAGGGTATGACAGAATGATTGCTCTGTGTCTAAAACAATCTGTTAATTTCAATAATTATAATTTCAATAGTTATAATTTTATTTTGTGAGTTAAATATTATTATCACACAATAAATAATGCAGAATGACGTTGATCTTAAAATGATACTACAACACACAGAAAAAGTAATTAGCTCGCTGAAAAAAGTCTGTTACTGTCTGAGCAGTGTGGAGCTGGCATTGGTTTTCTGGACATTCTAAAGACAATCACCAACAACTGCCAAATTTAGAATGTTGGGATTTGTTGGAGTTTGTTGGGGCAGTGTGCAAGCTTTTACTCCAAAAAAACTTTTCTTTCTTTTCAAACAGTTAAGTTTAAGACCTATATTGTTTTAAATTCTCTTTTTATCAAATCACACCTCTTTTTGTCAAAGATATAATAAAAACCCTTGTTATTATCCCAAAACAAATTTTAATCTGTATGCTTCTTAAATGAAATATAGACCACATAATGTTCTTAATGTAGCCATTAACCAAACATATCTCCCAACTAAATGTTCTCTATAAAGGTCAGATAGGTAGAACTTCATTACTCGCTTTGCTGCAGTTCAAAAATGAGCTAATTAGCTCAAACCATCACAAACACAATTTATCAGACTTGATGAGTCTTCCCAAATTATTTCAGAACTGAATGTTATAATAACCCTTTTTAATGCACTAATACCATTTATTAATACAACATTATCACAGCCTAACTGTTTATCCCAAACATTGTGTCAGGCTCTGATACAACTCTGAAACAAAACTTAAAATCAAAATGACAATCAAACTCCAAATAAAAGTATATTTTAGTTATTTTCTCTTTCTCATTTTTAACCAAATTGCATCTAATACCTTTATCAAAACTCTTAAAAAAACGATTGATTTTATTATTTTGATTTAAAATGTTTGCCCATATACCTTCAAAGTATATGCATACTTCCTTTCCAAAATATCAAAAAAAGTGTTTTAAACCAATCATCTCTTCACATCCATAAAACGTTCTCTTGCTTCATTCCATAAACTTTCATGATCCACTCTTAACCAATCTTTTATGTAACTTTCTAATCACTTCTTCAATCTTTCACATACATTTCCTTAAAGCCAAATAAAATAAAATTTGTGAAAAACACAGCTTCAAAATAACCCAACTGGAAAAGTGCCATAAATTGATTCCATGTCAATGGATATTTGATGTGCATGTGATTATTAAAATGAGATGTAGATAGTAATAAAGTTACAATTTCAAATGAAATCAAACCCTTAAACAAAACACCTTTCTGTTCAGAACACAAAAACTTCCCATAAGTTCCCAAGGTTGCAAATATCGAATGAATCTCGCCGTTTGATTTCAAAATTAACCTTTTACTAGTTATCTGACCCACATATGAATTTGCTTTAAACTATCGTTATCATAACTTTGTTTCAAGAAATCCATGTTCGGACAGTTAAAACTGCTCCCAGACCTATGTCACTCATAATTTGTAACCATGTCAACCAAACAATGCCCTTAAGACAAAATATTCCCTTTTTCTTTCTATACCTTTAAATTCACAATTTAACAAGTGTAACATAAGCCCGTAAACCACATTTTACACTCTTCTTTAACTCCCCCAAATAATTTTACTTTATGCAATACTGAACACTTCTCCGTCTATATTATTCACCAGCAATTAACCATGCCCCCAGCACGGTAAGCCCTATGCACGGGCAATTCTTCAAATCTCAAATTTGCGGACCAAAAACCCCAAATGAAAATTTGTAATTTTAATATTTTGTAGTTTGTATATGGTTTAATGTCACACTCTTCTCACTTTCTCAATTACTCTTAGTTTTTATTCGAATAACTCAAATAAACAATATCTATCAGCGCGCATTTCAAACTCGAATCACACACACAGCGCGCTCTGGGACAAGGCAAAAACTCAACCTTTTTATTTTCTCTTTGAACAACACAGCTGGTTGGCGTTTATATTCTATTCATTTAATTTCACTGGAGTAGCCTATAACTTTTCCAATTGTATTAGAACCGATTTATGAACCAGGGGTTTAATTTCTGCATTTTTATCGAATACCGTCACACCACAGATTTTCCGCTTTATAAATACAAGTTCTGGTCGGAACGGCTTTAAAAAACCTCCCGGTTTGACTAGGAATTATAACAAATGTTGATAACGCATTTGTTAACCACCAAACTTCGAATTCATCACATCTCTCAGCATTTAATACTCACATAATTATGCAGAACTGTACCCTCTGGTATTTTACCTTTGTAAGATCTCAACGTAACGGGACTCAGCCCCCACCTTTCTCCAGCGCTCCTCGGAAGTTCTGTAACTCATATAAAATGTACACAAACAACCAAAAATCTTGATAGCAAATGTATCAAAATACTCATCACGTAACATATTTCAAAAGTAACCAAATTAGTATGTAAAATTCGCTAAAAATTCGTGTATTTCTCGACATTTACGTCTGCGCATGTGCTATGCGGTTTACCCACTATCAATTGTCAAGCTGCAATTCCTTTACTAGCCTGTACCCGCCACCATTGCTGTTGAGTCTGTCTGTAATAGCTACAAATGTTGTTGCCATAGTTGCAAATCCAACTTCCTGGACTCTTCTGTGTCTCAGGACAGAGCAAAATGCACTTCCTACGCGTTTTCCCCGGAGAGTAGTTATCCCTTAACTATTAGCTAACAAAGCCACAGCCTGGATCTTTTCCTCTCAGATCCCAAAGCTATCCTAGCAACTTGTAAAAGACTGTTCAACAGACAGCTGACTGGCAAATTTGCTTAAATCATGTCAGCCTTCTTTAAGACACATTTGAGACAAAAGTGACCACATTCTCCTCACTATATTCTTCAACTTAAAAAATCGGAATTAAAACAAAACTTCAATTTCACCATTGAACCCGAATTCTGGTTTCCATATTTCTAAGCATTTCACACTTCCTCTGTACAACATGTAAAACAATTACCCATGGTTATATTTACATAGAACCGCTATTTAGTAGCTACCGTATTTCTTAGAATAAACGCCGCCCTCGATTAAACGCTGCACCAAAAATGAACGTTGTGTAATAAACGCAGCCCTCGAATAAACGCAGCACCAAAAAAATCTGAAAACGGTTATTTAATTGGTTAAATTCAACCGCAGTATGTATTGCACATGCACAGCTTTCAAACAGAAAGCTGTGCATGTGTATGAACCTTTAGGCATGCTGCTTCAGATTTCTACACAATGTAGAACAGTTTGAGACAGTTGTATTACGCACACATAATTGATAGCCAACGAGAAAGGGAGTTGCCGCACTCATAGACAAACAAAGAATAGACAAGGATGTCAGCGGTAGTAGCCTAAATGAAACCTGCGTTTTTAGCTGCATGATTCATTTGTCACAATGCCAGCAACAAAGTTGTCTATGGCTGCAATGCAGCTACAATTCACGAAATCTCTTACTAATTAAACGCCGCCCTCGAATAAACGCTGCACCAAAAATTAACGTTATTTAATAAACGTTGCAGCGTTTATTCGAAGAAATACGGTACCTTAATTTTTTTTTTTTTTACATACGCACAGAGTAATGTATTCCTGTAGCTTACTCACAGGCTGTGGCCCGGTCCATTTACTGCAAGGCTTTCTACAGAACTCAGCAAAATACGCTACTTCCCGGAACCCCCGGCGCCATATGTTAGTAAACGTGACCCCTGTGATTAGCCTGTACCATCTCACAACTTGGACCTGAATTAAGCAAATGCAAGAGATAGAATTGCACGTCTAATTTATATTTAACTTAAAAATCGAGAGTCCGACTTCCGGTATGCAACTGAGGCGATAGGCAGCAAAAGAGCTCCCGGCCAATTAAGCACAATAACGGAAAAAATCCTAAAGCTGCAACTCGAATTTTGAAGATTAGACGCCATGAGTAATTCACAAAGTGGAAAGGGAAAGGAGAAAAAAAAGAAAACGGAGAAACAGACGGAAAATATGTACAACGAGGAAGAAGACGAACAGGTGCTACGGGCTAACGCAGCGGTAGCTAGCAATGCCGACCAACCTAGCTGGGTGTCTGAACTACAGGCTAGCTTTCATGCTGGTATGGACAAGATACATGCTAAAATTGACAAAGGCCAGAGTACAATGGACGCCAAACTGGAAAAAATTGGCAAGCAAATGGAGGAGATGAAGCAAGGGCTGGATAGCCTTCGAGAGGAAACTAATACAAAATTTGAGTCCGTGGACGTCGACATGCGGGCGCAAAAGAAAGAAATCGACACCCTAGAAGAACGTACAGTTGAGGTAGAGGAATGGACTACAGAGGTACAGGACATTCTCACTGCTTCACTCGAACAACAAACTAAGCTTCAAGAGAAACTGTCCGACTTGGAAGGGAGGTCGAGGAGAAGCAATATTCGAATCTGGGGGCTGAAAGAAGGAGTAGAGGGAGACTCGGTCGCTGAATACGTGGACAAATTAATTCATAAGGAGCTGGGAATGTCGGAGGATATTAAACTGGATATTCAAAGGGCGCACAGGGCGTTAGCACCGAAACCACAACCAAACAAGCCCCCGAGAGCGATTATTGTCAACTTTTTGAGGTTCGAGGTTAAAGAGAACGTCCTCAAGACGGCCTGGCGATCGCAGCTGGAAGTCGAGGGTCACCGAGTGACTTTTGATCATGACTACGCAGCAGAAGTGGCGGCTAAACGTCGGAGATATGCGGGTGTTAAAAAAATTCTAAAAGAGAGGGGGATTCGATTTCAATCCCCAAGGGACACACTGAGAGTGCACTGGACTGAAGGATTCAAAGTATACAACAGCGCTCAAGACGCGGCGAGGGCGATGCGGGAGAGAAGATGGCAGGTCCCGGACCCGGGAGAGGAGAGCCCGACACCGCTGCAGAGACTGGAGGCAGCGCGCAAGTGGACCAAAATCGGGAGATGATCGTACAGGTGAGAATAGAGGACGTGAAACGCCACGGTGACCGATTGGGAAAGAGCATGGACACGAACACAGCATCAAATTTATAACTTTTGAATAAAGCCTATTATTTAGTGGCTTGATGATCCTTTTGAAAAACCGCAGTGGGTTAAAATAATGTATGGAAAAAGCACATAAAGCTCTTGGCCGGGAGCTCTGGAAGTTAGATGTTGGACACTTATAGTGAGCTTGGGAGATCAACGCCCGAGGAGATCTCCGCCACTAGGGGGGGCCCTCTCACTATGAGAGGCTTAACCCCTCACCTACCAACAGGGAACAGGGGGACATGTTTGAAACCCCCAAATGCCTTGGAAGTTCATGTTCTGATTGTTAAAATGTGTTTTTTAAGTTCAGCGGTTGCTATTATTTTACATATTGTGTTCTGTGACATGTGGAGAACAGAAGAATGCTTCAAGAGGAATTACTATGCAACGTAGGGGTATTAGAATGGTGTCATTAAATGTTAATGGTATGAACAATCCTATAAAAAGGGGGAAAGTGTTAACAAAATTTAGAAAGGAAGAGATGCAGGTTATTTTTCTACAAGAAACTCACTTGTCATCACAAGAACATGAAAAATTTAAAAGATATGGATACAACAATACGTTCTATAGCTCATTTAAGCAGTCTCATAGGAGAGGGGTGGCCACACTAATTAAAGACTCAGTGAAATTTGAAACGAGCAAAGAAATGTGTGACAGGGAAGGAAGGTACGTGGTGGTTAAGGGAAAAATGGATGGACACATGGTTACATTACTCAATGTGTACGCGCCACCTGATAGCGATTAGACATTCTTTAAGGAGCTTTTTGATATCATAGCTGTGGAAATGGATGGGATCCTGATTTGTGGGGGGGACTTCAATGTGGTACTAAACCATGATTTAGATACGACGAGTACAAGACAAGCTAGGGCACATATCTCTAAGTACATGAACATACAACTGAAGCAACTGGGAATTATAGATATATGGAGGGATAGGCATACACTAAATAGAGACTACACACATTATTCACATCCACACTCGAACTATGCAAGAATAGACTATTTTCTCATGACCATGGAGGATAAACACAGGGTAGAAGACTGTTCGATAGGTGTTACTGACTTGTCTGACCATAGTGCAGTGTATCTGACAGTGAATCTAACCGCTAGAAGAAAGAACACAGTCTGGAGGTTGAATGTAGGTCTACTGAATAACAAAGATCTAGTGAAAGAAATAAAAGGAGATATAACTAGATATAGGGAAGAAAATGATAATGGGGAAGTAAACCCAATTATTCTCTGGGACGCTCTGAAGGCAGTAATAAGAGGGAAGCTCATAGCACAAACAGCGCACCTTAAAAAAACCAAACTGGAACTGTATCAAAACTTAACAGGGCAACTACAAGAGTTTGAAAAACAACATAAAAACACAAATGACCCGGAGGCACTGGCGAAGGTCAAAGAAATTAGAGGCAAGATAGATAAGAGACTACTGTCAGAGGTGGAGAAAAAAAGTGAGGTTTGTAAAGCAGACGTACTATGAAGGAGGGCCAAAAGCAAATAAGTTATTGGCCAGAAGGATTAGGGTACAACAAACACTAAGCACTGTTCATAAGATTAGGAACCCCAAAACTAATGAGTTATTAAAAGAGCCAGAGGAAATAGAGGGAATGTTTGAGGAATATTATAGGACACTATACACACAACCAGCAGCAGCAGATGAAGAGAGTATCGAAACATTTTTGGAGGGGTTAGACTTACCGTTGATAGGGGAAGGGCAGAATAAATTCTTCAATTCAGATATTACAGAGGAAGAGTTTGGGAATGCAATTAGTAGAATGAAGAATGGTAAATCACCAGGTAGTGATGGATTCCCATCGGAATTCTATAAAGTATTTAGGCAGGAACTTAACCCCTTATTGTTAGCATCATTTAGATACTCAATGAAGGACGGCAGGATTCCCCCATCCTGGAAGGAGGCTATTATTTCTATAATACCTAAAGAGGGCAAGGATAAAGAAATGTGTAGTAGCTACAGACCGATATCCGTGCTTAATGTCGACTATAAGATCTATACTTCAATTATTTCAAAAAGATTTGAGACGTTCATGCCTGATATTATAGATGAAGACCAGACTGGTTTTATAAAAGGAAGGCAGGCACAGGACAATATAAGGAAAACCATTCACATAGTAGAGGAGGGGAAATAGTGTGGTCTTAGTGAGTTTGGATGCAGAAAAGGCATTTGATTGTGTGGGATGGACCTACTTGTATAAAGTCCTAGGAAAATTTGGCTTTAATGGGGATTTTATCAAATGCATACGGTCACTGTATGATGAGCCAACAGCAAGAGTGAAAGTGAATGGTAGTCTGACGGATCGGATTAAACTAGAGAGGTCGACTAGACAAGGATGTTGCCTATCTCCAACACTTTTCGATATCTTCATCGAACCACTAGCTCAAGCAATTAGACAGCAGCATAATATCAAAGGGGTGGAAATGAGAGGATCAGAACACAAATTGGGCCTATTCGCGGACGATGTGATTGCATACATAGGACAACCAGACATGAGCTTTCCAATACTTATGGATCTACTGGAGGAATACGGGCACTACTCAGGGTATAGACTTAATGTGGCAAAGACACAGATTCTGGCTCTAAATTACACGCCAACAATAGGGATCAAAGAGAAATACAAATTGAAATGGGACTGTGAGAAGATTAAATACTTAGGAGTGAATATTACAAAAGGAGTAGACAAATTATATAACCCAAACTACACACAGCTCAATCAGAGCATTAAGGGAGATTTAGCAAGGTGGCCAGGACTGGTCTTGGACCTCAGCTCAAGGATCGAAATTGTAAAGATGAACATATTGCCAACGTTATTGTATCTCTACCAATCTTTACCCATACCTATACCACAAAGTCAATTTATGGAGTGGGACAAGTGGATCTCAAGGTTCATCTGGGTGGGCAAGAGACCCAGGATTAGGCTTGCAACACTACAGTTACCTAAGGAGGGAGGAGGAATGGCGGTGCCCAGCTTCAAGGATTATTACTATGCAGCACAGATCAGAGCCGTTGCATGTTGGTGGACCAGTAACTACGTAGCCAAATGGAAAGATATTGAAGTGAGGGGGGAGGGATATCAAATTCAAGCGCTAGTGGGAGATAATGAACTATTTAAGAAACGGGAAGCCTTGCTAGACTCAATATCTAAGTTTACTTTAAACATTTGGAACACAGTAGTAAAGAGATACAAATTAGGAAAAGAGACGAAGATTTTGAGATGGCTAACACATGACAATACGTTTCAACCCGGAAAAGATCAAGGTTACAGGAGATGGGAAAGAGGAGGCATCACCGCAATATGCACGATGGTAAAAAAGGGGGAAATGCTAAGTTTTCAAAATCTAAAAGAGAGGTTTGATTTAGAGAGGGGTGGCCACTTTAGATATCTACAAGTAAGGGATTATTATATAAGGGAAATAAAAATGGATAAGGCCACCGAACAAAATGGAGTAATTAAGGTGCTGACTGATGCATATACAGAGGGGAAGAGCAGGGTGATCTCAGCCCTGTACCAAGGTCTGCTGAAGAGTAGGGGGAACTCTACTATGTATGTAAAGGAAAAGTGGGAAAGAGAGCTTGGGATCGAGATAACTGAGGAAGAATGGTGTAATGTGTGCAGGATACAGCACTCGACAACTGCTTCCAGGTCATGGAGGGAGTTCGGGTGGAAGAACATCATAAGATATTTCGTAACTCCAAATATGAAAGGGAAGTATGTTCCGGAACAGAACGCATGTTGGAGGTTGTGTGGGCAGGAGGGGGCAAACCACACACATATATTTTGGAAGTGCCAAAAGTTAGAGCATTATTGGGAAGATGTTTTGAAAGAATTAAAGGAGATAATTGGTTATGAAATGCCTAACACCGGCCTGGTGCTGTATCTGGGGAATCTGGTTCAGGAAAACGTTGAGGGTGGGGACCTATATCTGATAAAAGCTCTGCTGGCAGCCAGCAAGAAAACAATAACAAGAGCGTGGTACAAAGCAGATCCACCAACAAAGAAGCAATGGCTTGGTGTAGTTGAAGAAATATACGACATGGAAAGATTCACGTACATATTGAGGGTCCAGGAGGGGAAGTTTGATACAAGATGGGAAAAATGGGTAGAATATAAAAGAAAAATGAATGACACCACAGATTAGGAAGCTCGAAATCAGATCTCAACGTTGCATTTCAAGTAAGGAAGAACGCTTACATGTCATTGTTATTTCTATTTATTATTTTTATTGCCTTCTACTTTCCTGTTTTTGCTTTTGTTGTGGCTTTTGATTTGTCTTTTGTTTCCTTTCAATGTCTTTTTGGCTAAATACATGGGTATGTATGTATAAGAATTGTTAATCCAAGCACATGCAGCTCTATGAGACTATTCTTTATTCTGGATGTATTTCTGCATATATGTGGTTTGATATTGGTAAAATGTGCAAAAAAAACAATAAAAATTTAAGTAAAAAAATAAATAAAATCGAGAGTCCAAATTCTGCATTGAACACTGAAAAGTCCTACCTTACCTTCACACATTTAACTGGTCCTGGTCGCCCAGGCCTTGTCAACCTGTTCGTTTGGCTAGGATTTAATAACACATGTTTGTAAGGCATGTGTCTACCACCAGACCCAGATCTATCAAAACAAACACATTTCAGCAACAATAATAATGCAGAACTCTACCCTGTAATGGCATTCAAACCCTTTTAACACGTGTAGGTTACAATTCCCAATTCATCAGCAATAACAATCAGTTATTATGTAAATTTCAACCAATATAAATTTACAGGTCAGAATCCATTGTGAGTTTAGTGCACGACTTCACAGCGGAGTTTTCCATCCGACTATATATTAACCAGTGATTAGTCTTTAACGACTTCACTGTGGAGTTTTTCATCCCTCACGGTATATAAAAATACATCACAATAAAAACAAGTAGTCTTCGATTATATACATTTAGAATGTTATTCTTACCTTGTCCATCGAAAGCTGTGCCTCATAGCTAGTCCAGAATTCCGTCACCTTTCCACCATCCCCCATAAAAAAACAGACCTCTTTTTAAACAGCTATGTTTAGCTGCGAGGTTCTCCATCGTGCACGTCTGCATGATTTCAGTTCTTGTTGGATGATGAAAAGGATGTTGGAATCTGGCTCTCGAAGGACCATTGTGTCAGAAATATTTATCTATCAAGCATTGCACAGTCAGTCGGTGAACAAGTTAAGAAATCTTTATTGCTTGCGACCGGCCCACAAGGAGACAAAAACATCACACGCCATTGTGCTACAAAGTTTGTCTGGTTCACAAGTCATCAGGTAAGACCATTTATGAGTCTTCCCTGCATTTATGAGCCTCCCCTGCATACAGCTATCAATATGATCGATCCCAGAGACAGAGTGCGCGTGCACGTGCAAACTTAGAGTTCTCCGACCCTAGGCTTGACCATATGATTCACTCAACACAGATAAGTCCTCTTTGTGGACTACTCTTCGGCTTTTAACACCATCCGGCCATTCAAACTCCGGACCAAGTTAAATTATCTTGGATTAGACACCACACTGTGCAACTGGATTGCTGACTTTTTAACTAATCGCACGCAGAGGGTCAGAGCGGAAAAGAACACCTCCTCCACCCTTTTCATTAACACCGGGGCCCCCAAGGGTGCGTGCTGAGCCCCCTGCTCTATACTCTGTACACGCATGACCGCCTTGCCTCCTCCTCCAATCTCATTGTCAAATTTGCCGACAACACCACAGTGCTCGGTCTCATTAACAACAACTATGAGACTGCCTACAGGGATGAGGTGCAACATCTGGCGTCATGGTGCCACTGCAATAACCTGGTCTTGAACATCAAGAAGACCAAGGAGATCATTGTAGATTTCCGCAAATGCGGACAAAATAACCATCAGACACTCTCTATTGGCACAGAGGAGGTAGAGAGGGTGCCCAACTTTAAGTTCCTGGGGGTGACAATGACTGAAGACCTGTCCTGGGGTACTCACATTGCCTTAGGTGTGGGAAAGGCCCAACAACGCCTCTTCTATCTGAGGAAACTGAGGAGCGCCAAAATCCCGAAACCACTGATGGCAAACTTCTACAACTGTGACATCAGCAGCGTTTTAACGTATGGTTTCTTAGTGTGGTTTTCCAGATGCACTAAGGCTGAACAGCAGGCACTCCAACGGGTGGTAAAAACTGCGGGGAGAATCATTGGGACGACTCTCCCCGAGATCAGTACCGTCTACGCCACCCGCTGTCTGAGGAGAGTGCACAACATCCTGCGGGACCGTCACCACCCAGCTCACCATCTGTTCCACCTGCTGCCCTCAGGTAGAAGGTACAGGTCCATACGGGCCAGAACATCCAGACCACAAGGCTGTGAGGCTTCTGAACAGTGCCCCCCCCTCCCCCCCCTTTCTGCCTCCCTCTCATGGACAGTAACCACACCCACCAATTACAATAATAATGAACTGGACTTTGCATTGTTGCACAAATAACAAAATACTCCACATATCTTGACTGTTCCGCCCTTGTTATGTTTCTGTTAGGTCGTCCATGTTGTTAAAAGCCCTTCACGATGCTGCTAATACTGAAGATTGTTACTGTTACGTGTTGATTGTGCTAAGGTTTACACAGGGGTTATTTATGGGAAGTTTATTGGAGGGATATTGTACTTTGTATTGCACTTTTATGTCAAACTATGCAGTGTTTTGAATGCTCTAAACAGAATTTCGTTGTTTTCTATGACAATGACAAATAAATATATTGAACATTGAACATATTGCACCTCTAGTATGATAATTGTCAACCTAGGTCAGTTTGTTTACGTAAGCCTAGTGTCATCTATAGGTAATGTGGGGAGAGGGCTCTCTACTGACAAAGGAATGCTAGCACCAGTATTTTCAGAATATAATCTTACATTGTAAATGTCTTCGACACACTATATAGCCTAACTACAAAAGGCATCCAAAGTTTATGTCAAATTATGAGATGGAAATAAAGGGAGGGGTTCCCTAAACTACGATTTATATTTCTGGGAAAATTGTTACATTTACTTGCGGGTCACCCCATTTGTGCGTAGTGTCCGACTGTGCTGCTATCACCTTACTACCAAATTAACGTGAACACTGCTGATACAGCTATGCAGCTAGCTAGCTAACCTACTATCGGAACACACACGGCTATCTTACTCCTGTGTTCATCAATGCTCAATTGTTTTCTGACATCTTTAAACGTGAAAGCTGAACTTTTTTGTAGGATTGGGATACATTTGATCAAAAAAATCAAGATCATTCTGATCCCAGCAGAAGGGTGGATTCAAGGTGGATTTCAAGAACAACATTTTATAAAACTTGAAATTGGTCAAATAAAACTGTATCTGTAACATGTAATTCATATAGATTTATTTATAGGTAAGAGCAGAAGTACAGATTCTTCTGGCAGAGGAACAAATCACTATTTCCCAACTTCAGCAAACCAAAGCCCGACTTGAGATCCGGCTCCTAAAAGGAGAGTTTCAAAAAGCTGATCTCTCCACAACCGAAGACTAACATTGAAAGTCCTTAAATTAAACTATTGGACATCTAAGGGCTCTCCCTTAGAGATAGGGTGAGAAGCTCGGTCATCCGGGAGGGGCTCAGAGTAGAACCGCTGCTCCTCCCGGACACCCTGCGGAGAAAACTCATTTCGGCCGCTTGTATTCGCAATCTCGTTCTTTCGGTCACGACCCACAGTTCGTGACCATAGGTGAGGGTAGGAACGTAGATCGACTGGTAAATAGAGAGCTTCGCCTTTCGGCTCCTTCACCACGACGGGCCGATGCAGAGCCTGCATCACTGCGGACGCCGCACCGATCCGCCTGTCGATCTCGCGCTCCATTATTCCCTCACTCGTGAACAAGACCGCGAGATACTTGAACTCCTCCGCTTGGGTCAAGATCTCCTCCCCGACCCGGAGATTGCACTCCACCCTTTTCCGGTCGATAATCATGGCCTCAGATTTGGAGGTGCTGATTCCCATCCCAGCCGCTTTGCATTCGGTTGCGAACCGCTCCAGTGAGAGCTGAAGGTCACGGCCCGATGAAGCCAACAGGACCACATCATCGGCAAAAAGCAGCGACCCGATCCTGAGGTCACCAAACCGGACCCCCTCAACGCCCTGGCTGCGCCTAGAAATCCTGTCCATATAAGTTATGAACAGAATCGGTGACAAAGGGCAGCCCTGGCGGAGTCCAACCCTCACCGGGAAAAAGTTTGACTTACTGCCGGCAATGCGGACCAAACTCTGACACCGGTCGTACAGGGACCGGACATCCCTGATCAGGGAATCCGGTAACCCGTACTCCCAGAGCACCCCCCACATTAACCCCTGAGGGACACGGTCGAACGCCTTTTCCAAATCCACAAAACATGTGTAGACTGGTTGGGCGAACTCCCATGCACCCTCCAGGACCCTGCCGAGGATGTAGAGCTGGTCCACAGTTCCACGGCCAAGACGAAAACCACATTGCTCCTCCTGAATCCGAGGTTCGACAATGTGACGGACCCTCCTCTCCAGGAACCCTGAATAGACTTTCCCAGGGAGGCTGAGGAGTGTGATCCCCCTAAAGTTGGAGCACACCCTCCAGTCCCCCTTTTTAAAGAGGGGAACCACCACCCCGGTCTGCCAGTCCAGAGGCACTATCCCCGATGTCCATGCGATGTTGCAGAGTCGTGTCACCCATGACAGCCTTACAACATCCAGAGCCTTAGAGAACTCCGGGCAGACCTCATCCACCCCAGGGGCCCTGCCACCGCGGAACTTTTAAACCACCTCTGCGACCTCAGCCCCAGAGATAGAAGGGCCCCCCCCAATGTCCCCAGACTTTGCCTCCACGTCGGAAAGCGTGTTGGTGGAATTAAGGAGGTCTTCAAAGTATTCCTTCCACCGATCCAGGATGTCCCCCGTCGAGGTCAGCAGCGCACCATCCCCACCATATACAGCGTTGACAGTGCACTGCTTCCCCCTCCTGAGTCGCCAGATGGTGGTCCAGAACCTTTTCGAAGCCGTTCGGAAGTCATTCTCCATGGCCTCGGGGTCCGTTTGGCCTGCCGGTACACATCAGCTGCCTCTGGAGTCCTACCAGCCAATAAAGTCCGATAGGCCTCCTTCTTCAGCTTGACGGCATCCCTCACCTCCGGCATCCACCACCGGGTTCAAGGGTTCCCGCCGCGACATGCACTGACCGCCTTGTGCAGCTCCGGTCAGCCGCCTTAACAATGGAGTCCCGGAACATGGCCCATTCGGACTCAATGTCCCCGGCCCCCCCCCCCCCCCGACACATGATCGAAGCTCTCCCGGAGGTGGGAGTTGAAGCTCCTTCTGACAGGGGATTCTGCCAGCCGTTCCCAGCAGACCCTCACATTACGTTAGGGCCTGCCAGGCCTGACCGGCGTCCTCCCCCACCATCGTAACCAGCTCCCCACCAGGTGGTGGTCAGTTGACAGCTCCGCCCCTCTCCTCACCCGAGTGTCCAAGACATTCGGCCTCAGGTCCGACGACACGACTACAAAGCCGATCATCAAACTGAGACCTCGGGTGTCCTGGTGCCAAGTGCACATATACGGACACCCTTATGCTTGAACATGGTGTTCGTTATGGACAAGCTGTGTCTAGCACAGAAGTCCAACAACAAAACACCGCTCGGGTTCAGATCGGGGGGGGGGGGCGTTCCTCCAAACCACGCCCCTCCAGGTCTCACTGTCATTGCCCAAATGAGCATTGAAGTACCCCAGGAGGACGAGGGCATCTCGGGGAAGAGCGCTTTCCAGCACCCCCCCCAGAGACTCCAAAAAGGGTGGGTACTCTGAGCTGCCGTTTGGTGCGTAAGCACAAACAACGGTGAGGATCCATCCCCCCACCCGAAGGCGGAGGGAGGCTACCCTCTCGTCCACCGGGGTGAACCCCAACGTAAAGGCGCCGAACCGAGGGGAAACAAGTATTCCCACCCCCGCTCGACGCCTTTCACCAAGGGCAACTCCAGAGTGGAAGAGAGTCCAGACCCTCTCAAGGAATGGGCGAGGCCGACTATATCTAGCCGGAACCTCTCTACCTCGCGCACAAGCTCAGGCTCCTTTCCCGCCAGCGAGGTGACGTTCCACGTCCCTAGAGCTAGCTTTTGCAGCCGAGGATCGGACCGCCAAGGCCGCCGCCCGTCTCACACTGCACCCGACTCCCATGACCCCTCATGTAGATGGTGAGCCCACTGGAAGGGGGTCCAACGTTGCCTCTTCGGGCTGTGCCCGGCTGGGCCCCATGGGAAAAGGCCCGGTCACCAGGTGCTCGCCATTGAGCCCCACCCCGGGCCTGGCTCCAGGGGGGGGGGGGGGGGGGGGGGGCGGTGACCCGCGTCCGGGCAAGGGCAACTGGGAACCATTGTTGTTTTTCTTCATGGTAGGTTTTTGAGCCACGCTTTGTCTGGTCCTTCACCTGGAACCTGTTTGCCCTGGGTGACCCTACCAGGGGCATAAAGCCCCCGACAACTTAGCTTCCAGGATCATTAGGACACGCAAACCCCTCCACCGCGGTAAGGTGGTGATTCAGGGAGGGGCGTTCAAAATATTCACATTGTATTTTCGAAGAATGTATATTTGTTTGTTTTCAATTGTTTGTGGGTCAGATGACGGCTCTGACTGTTTGGTTTGTTTTATTTTGAACTTTTCTGTCTTTAAATGGCATTTTGTCCATGTTTATCCTATTGGCCATGTTTGCCACAAAATATCTCGGAGCTCTCCGACAAATTCGTTGGAGCAATTTAGCCTTTTTTTGTGCCCATTTTCGTTTCATTTTGTCTGGCGATCATTTAATGGAGAGGCAGTAAGCTAGAAACGTTCTGACTTTAGCCTATATTTGAGCTGTAACGTCAACCAATCAGCCTATAGCCATTTGAAAATCTCAACCTGGGGAGAACAAGCGACAGTGCAGAAGAAAACTCTTTTATCTTCGGAAAAATAGCACCAAGGGATCGTAATACCCTTCGTAATAAAGTAAGATACTGAAATGAGGAACCGAAATGTCTTAACGAATCCACGGTTCTTGGAAATATGGAACCGGTTTTATAATGGATACCCAACCCTACTTCCTTATGCAGAATATGTTCTGCTGTGTGTTGTTTGAGGGGTTTATTGCATGCACGGCCTGTTTGAAATCAACCCACAGCATCTCAATAGGATTAAGATCCGGGCTTTGACTTGGCCATTCCAGAACTTTCCATTTCTTTCTTTTAAGCCATTCCTTGGGTGATTTACTGAAATGTGTTGGGTCATTGTCATGTTGCATAGTCCACATTCACTTCAGTTTACATTTTTGGACAGATGGTTTTACATTTTCCTCAAGCACCTTCTGATACAATTAATAATTAATAGTTGATTCTATAATAACGAGCTGGCCAGGTCCTGCTGCAGCAAAGCAGCCATGATATTTCCACCCCCATGATTCACAGTTGGTATGCGGTTCTTGAGCTCCAATGCTGTCTTTGGTTTGCGGCAAATGTGTCTTCTGTTATTGTGCCCAAACAATTAAACTTTGGATTTATCTGTACAAAGCACATTGTCCCAGAAGTCCTGGGGGGTGTTCTATCAACGTAGATTAAGGAAAAGCCAGACTTATCTTGACAAGTCTTGCTTACTTCAGTGGGGGTTCCGTACCATTAAGGTGGCTTATTCTAGTTCTAGCTACGTAACCAAGGTAACTTATACTTCTGAATTATCCTGCTTCGTGTCAGGCTAAGCTAAATTAAGATGTGTTGCAAATAATTTCAAACAGGCGGAATCAGAATCTCAAAAGACAGTTCCGTCGAGTGAATTCCGACCCGCAAAGCACTTTTGTTTTTTTGTTTTAGCAAAGACTTTTTTTCTCACTAGCACGTTACTAGCATCTCGTCATATTACGCAGTCGGAAGACAGCTAGATAAATATTGTAGCGCCTTTGGGTACCCAGCATGCAGTGCGGCATACCAAAAAACACAGAGTTGTGGAAAATTGTTTGGTTACAACAGCCGTGCGAGGGATTTAAGTTGTTGTGTTTGTTCAGTTAAATGTGTGTAATGTTATTGTTTGTTAGTTAAGATAATCCTGTTGGTCACCCTGATTGTGCATGTTGTGTAGTTTAATCAGATCAGTGAGTCTATGTAACATTATTGTCAGACTGCTGTACCATCACAAGGTACACTTGCAAGCAGCTGGACATTAGCTCTACCTTGGTCTATTTGCCTGCATGACTCTTGTCTATTGTGTTTTGACTGAGATTCTAGAGAGAGGTCAATTCAGGGAGAGTTCCTATAGCCATGGTTTTCTAACCAGTCTCTGGGAATTTTGAAAACAGTGTCACTGCGTGGGGTATGTTTTTTGGGCTACTTCTAATCCTCATGCGGCGGCCGCATTTATGCCTTGGTGTGACCTGCGCTTGGAAAGAGGGAAACAGCATGGATGGGGAAAGTGTGTTGGCAGAGCAAGCAGTAGTAGTACATAACCTACACACACTTCCTTTAGTAAAGTGTATCCTTACTTTCATAAAGTTATTGTTGTAATCAAAGCTTTTAAAGAATGGATCTCTGCATGATGGGCCTGACCAGAGCACAGGTGGCCTGACAGAACACGCTTCATTTTGACCCCGTCAGGCCAAGATGCCTGAAAGTTGGTACGCATGCCTTATTGCCAATGGGTTGGGAAAAAGTCTCAAGAACCCATAATGTCGGCAGCATGGATATTTCTTTACAGTGACAATTTGTGAAGAATTTCAAAAAATGACAAATCAGCCATTGATCCAATTGTTTTGAAATGTTGTGTACATGTATGAAATACATGTCTGTGTCATGTCAATTTTGTAATGGTTTGCAATGTTGAGGAGGAACCCGCCATTGCTGCCTGCAGCTATATTTATTGGGTGTGCGTTACCTTCGGCAAGGGCACAACCTTTGTTCTCTCAAATATATATTATTGGGTGTGCTTGATCGCTACCAGTGAGCTTTTTATGAATGAGCGATTTTCCACTAAATAAATGTCAAGCTTATTTACGTTTTGGGGGGCATGTTTTCAGTTAGCAGATGGTACTGTCCGTCTTCTACTGTCGGTAACGTCGTAGAATAATCTTCAAAGGGGGTTCTTTATTAATGAATGAATGCAATGAGTAGGCTAAATGCCTGAAAATATCACGACAAGGGAAAAACTTAACAGGACGTTTAAGTCAGAGATTAGGTCAATTATTACACCGGTCTGCCAAATTTATGAGATGGGTATGGCTGCAGCCTGCAGCCTCCCGTCTCATGCCCTCCCGTCTCATGCCCTCCCGTCTCATGCCCTCCCGTCTCATGCCCTCCCATCTCATGCCCAGGCTGTCCAACGGTAAGTTCAGAGGATCAAAAATACTAAACCACAAATTATTTTACGGATGGAGTTAAAGCTAAGTTCGTGAGCACGTTTGTTGCAATAAATTGCAAAACTTGAAATTGAAAAATGTTATCCATATAGTTAGCTGATTTCTTGATGTTATTGTTCTGTCCCTGATCTTAACGTAGCCTATATTTGATGAAACCTGCAATGACCTTCATTCAAAACTGCATCAGCGTTTTATGTTGACATTTGTTAGCGAATATTAGCTACCGTTACCTAGAGAAATTTATGGTTGCAGACTTTGATGGTTTCTTTTTGTGATTTTCCTTAAGGTACACCTCAGTGTCTTTAAAAAAAAGAACACACTGCAGGTGACAAAATGCACGGTGTGCTGTACCGAACATCATTGTCCCCCAACCGTCGTGGTTGTGCCTAACCTTAATCTCAACCTCTGTGCTCTTACTTGACTCTGCTTGCTGACCTTAACCTCTCTCCTCTGCTACGACTCCTGGCCCTAATCCTAACCTCAACCGTCATTGTGACGCCTAAACTCAACCGGGCCTCCCAGGCTGCAGCCGTAGAATGGATTTTAAGTTTGTAGTCTAGCCAAAAAAAACACGTACAACAAAGTAGGAAGGAGAAATAGCGGACCAGACAAGCTTTTATTTTGAAAAGTAGAAGCATGAGACGGGAGGGTATGAGGCGGGAGGCTGTAGGCTGCAGCCATATACTCTTGAAATGTATTCGTTTTGATTCAACAATGAGGCTGCCTCTTGCAGGGGAAATGAGAAGACATCTATTTCATTCTACACTTCACTCGTATTTTCAGTTGTAAATGAGCAGCAAAAAAAACTAGAGGGTACAATTTCTGGGGAAATTGTAGGGTGTGCTTGCTTGCGTCGGTTGCACAGGGGTCCGTTTTTTAATGACATTTTTACAACTGATATTTCTGTATATTTTATTTAAAAATGCATACTTATTATTTATAAAGATTAAATAGATTTAAAAGCATATTTTTTTTGCTGCTCATTTGCAACTCAAAATACGAGTGAAGTGTAGAATGAAATAGATGTCTTCTCATTTCCCCTGCAAGAGGCAGCCTCATAGTTGAATCAAAACGAATACATTTGGCAGACCGGTGTAAAAATTGACCTAATCTCTATGACTTAAACGTCCTTTTAAGTTTTTCCCTTCTCGTGATATTTTCAGGCATTTAGCCTACTCATATTGCATTCATTCATGAATAAAGAACCCCCTTTGAAGATTATTCTACGACGTTACCGGCAGTAGAAGATGGAATCGCGATTCAAACAGTACCATCTGCTAACTGAAAACATGCCTCCAAAAACGTAAATAAGCTTGACATTTATTTAGTGGAAAATCGCTTTCATAAAAAGCTCACTGGTACAGTAGCGATCATTGTCAGTAACAACGCAAAGTGCGATATAGCCCTGTGTGGAGAAGCTGCCCCGGTAAATTGTACTACTACAGTACAGTAGACTACTGCTGTGTTCGTCTTGGTAGCAATTGCGTTGGTTGAATTGGATTTAACGTTCAGTTGTACGGTTTAGGCTGAAATTTATTATTTTTATGAACAGATTGACAAAGTTTAGGCTGTGGCAATGAAGTTAAGGTTAGTAGTTAGATAGACTTTTGATTGAAGTGTGGGGAGTGCCGAACATGTTCTGTCGCCGTTTGACTTCCTACAGCTGTGTAGATGTTTTTGTAGTGTCTCGCGTAGGCTACAGCGTTGCAGTCATAGAGTTAATATAACTAGAGGAAGCAACTTTTGTCTTCCAAGATGGCGTCCCCATTCATTTCTATGAAAAGTGCTCAGTGGCGCAGTGAGGCAAGCGTGAGTACGAAACTGGACCGCGCCATCTTTCCGACTCTTCCGGTCTAGCTTTAAACAGTGGCTCTTTTTTTCCCTAGCTCCGAGACCTCGTGCACGCTTGCACTAGCTGTACACGTCATACTTTGCGACAACCAGTCGCGAGCATAGATTTATATGGTTGCGAGCGTGTGAGCTAAGGCATTGCAGTGGCAGAATGGGGTACAAGTCCGATAAGAATCAGAGACATGATGCAAACTTTACGGAAATGTATGCTGTCACTGTATAGTATTCCTTTCACTTGTTTTTTTAGAAATAGGCTATAGGGCTAAATATAGGGCCATTCTAGATGGAACTCATCACATATGTTGTTTTTTTTCTTCGTGATTTGAGTATGATTTCCAACGCATTGTATCGGATTAAATAAACTGTTAACATGAACACTTAGCTCCGTCGTTGTTCTCGCCAGGCAAAGAAAGCTTAATAGTTATTTTTGTAACAGAAATCTTCCATAATGCAGACTTACCATAGCTTACTGTCAACTTTATATTCAAACGAAATGCCACGAAAATCACACTGCCTTCAATTTAACATCAGTGTAGAAATGTGGCTTGTGTTTTATATGTTCAACTTACAAAACCAATTGGTTTTGTAGGGTTAACCCTAACCCAAACGCCTATTAATGGATATAACGTGATCTAACAAGACTTGGTAATAATGTAATAAATTGAGAAGTGTGTCTAAAATATAATCTACTTTATTGAACGTGACTTTGAAAGGGGCATATTAACAGAACTATATACAAGACGTTTCCATCAGATATAAGTGGGGGTGAAACATAGTCACTGAGGACCTTCATTGTCCCACAAAAGCAGTCTGGCTTTGACACGATCAAAAAAAGAATAATGAGTGTGTTTAACAAAAGCTTCTGAAGGCAAGACTAATATTATTTAAATATATATATCATTTCCTCTTGTGGTTATCAGTTAAAGTACTATTAATCTTCGTCTTTGCTCCAGATAGACATGTCAACAATCTATGCTCACGCTTAACATAATATATTTGCCATCATGTCATGAACGTTTTTACGAAAAATCAAATCTTTTTAAAAATAACGGGAATAAACTATATTAACAACATTTCATGTATGTGTGACAACCATTTGCTAAACTTGCTACAACATGGCAGGCAACTCAAGCCATTTCTTTCAGCTCCAGGTAAATCGGCTATCGGCCAATGTGAACTTTTGTGCTCGTGCCCTGTTAGTATCCGCGAGCACATTTGCAGGCAACTTTTATTGACGTAAGCAAATAAATGGGGTGCTAGTTTACCCATTTCGGATTGGTTTCAAACTTAGCAAAAGAAAAATTATTCTATGAAAAAGCTAGTAGTATGAGCCATGTTCGAGAATCGAACACAAATTATTGGGGGAGATAGTTTTGTAAATGTTGACTGGAGTTAATAGAATAAAAACGACCGGAAGAGTCGGAAGTCAAACACGAAATGCAATACCACCTACATCCACCGGGGCCGTTGCTTCAAGGCGAGGGGTGGGGGCTTGGTTGCAGTGAGCAACACTGGTTTGAAACCACAGGTAATGATCATTTCACCCACAAATCGTTTACTTGTAATGTAATGTAATAATAAATCCTACAATGAAAATGTATTTGTGAGGAATGTTTATTTTAACGATTGAAAACAGATGCATCATAGACCACTGTAGTATGTGTTGCCCGGGCAACAGAGGCTATAATGTCATGATGCTAATGCTTCAGTGAAATAGTCAAAATAAATTAATTAATTGCTTTTTACCTGACATCTTTGAAAGGCAGCAAGGATTAATGCATCCATGGCCAAGATATATTTATAAAATATGACATTATTTTAAAAGTGACCTATAACATCAACTATGCAAAACACTTAAATGTATTTAGTGCTAATAAAATTATTACGCCTATTAGGAAAGAGATGTTTATAATCTGACAATATGTCAGTCATCGTGTGATAACCAAAATAAGACTAGGCCAATTATATATAACAGACGAAGTATTGCAAGCTCCGTCAGAGGTATCGGGCCTATGTTTGTCCCGCACTGGGTTCGAACCTGCCACCTCTGACATATGC
Organism: Osmerus eperlanus; assembly: GCF_963692335.1. Taxonomy (NCBI): domain Eukaryota; kingdom Metazoa; phylum Chordata; class Actinopteri; order Osmeriformes; family Osmeridae; genus Osmerus; species Osmerus eperlanus. The sequence continues at coordinate 9,300,190 of NC_085022.1, forward strand.
ATTTTTATATAAAATATACAGAAATATCAGTTGTAAAAATGTCATTCAAAAACGGACCCCTGTGCAACCGACGCAAGCAAGCACACCCTACAATTTCCCCAGAAATTGTACCCTCTCTAAGTTATTTTTCTTAGGACTGGGTGTCAATGGCAGCCCCCAGAAGCGCTTTGTCAAAAGTTGTGAAATTTGGCACGCTCATTGTGGACAGTTCCCTGGTCCAATAGGGGTTATGCGCAACATTCTTCCGGGTTCTACAAAACAGATGTAACTACTTCCGTCCGTCCGCTACTGATGTAAACACAGCGTATTAATGGCCACCTTCGGTGTTTACAGGAGCTAACGTTACCCTTATTTACAATTTCCGATGTACACCGTATTGACAAACGGACGTCCAGAGCCCCGAGTACTCTGTTAGACAAGGTATTTAAGTTTTACGCCTCCTCATTTATTCATAATTATGAAGGTATGTAATATGTGTAGCTTTTGCTAATGGCATCGGATATAGCGATAGTGTTAGCTAACTATCAGTAGTTAGTTTAGACTTGTATGCTATCAGTAGTTTAGTATTCTATTTTTGCTCGCAGACGATTAAAACAGTCAAACGAAGACTGCATTTTAGCGATGGGGTTATAGTACCAACAGTATAATTACTACGATGTCCTGTGTGTTTATGCTGGTCAACCGTTATGTAATCCATCAGACTGTAGGTCTAATGTGTCGACTGTAGGTCTAATGTAGACTGCTGTTCTGGCAGGTGTTTCAGATTTCTAAAATATTGTTAGAATAATGATAAAAGTACTGAATGGATGAATGCTGTATTTTCTTGTCCACCAGTTTCAAACAAAGACAGGTTGACCGGTACTATCAGTGTCAGAGCAGCTTGTCACAGGTCCATGCAGAAGAATGAAAAACCACACAGCTTGAGAGTAGGCTAATGTTTAGGGATGGGTTTGGGTATTCTGTTCAATTTTGCAGTCTGTTCCAGTTCAATGACTGCAGCATAGCATGCGTTCATCAAGCCTCTCGGAACGAAAATATTTACATTAAAACTGCTTTCATTTGACCATGAACATGTTCTCGACTATGTAAACATTCTTCTGAGACACTTGATAAATGGCTATAGTCTACCTGTTAGTGGAGAAGTAAGGTAATTGGGGGAGTCAGGTGGCTGAGCGGTGAGGGAGTCGGGCTAGCAATCCGAAGGTTGCCAGTTCGATTCCCGGTCATGCCAACTGACGTTGTGTCCTTGGGCAAGGCACTTCACCCTACTTGCCTCGGGGGAATGTCCCTGTACTTACTGTAAGTCGCTCTGGATAAGAGCGTCTGCTAAATGAATGAATGTATGAATGTAATTGGGGCAAAGTTGATTGACAGTAAATCTTTCTATTGCAACATATTTGGTATGGTATACCTCACCTCGTATTGTAATAGACTTGTAGAAAACCCCTTGTCAACAAACTTACCCCAGCAACTTTACTAGGCCAATTCTTAATTCAGCGGTATCTGAATAGTAGCAAAATTCACTTCAAAAACAATTCAAAGGATACATCAGTATCAATGTTTGTCTAATTGTCTCTGTGTATTTTACACAGATAGTGCTACGTGATTCAGAACCTGTCGTCATGACCTCCAGTCAGTGTTCGTGCAAAGCTGGCACAGCCGTGTGTAATGACACTGCTGCACTGCTCTTTCAGACAGCTCATTACTCAGAGCTCAATATCCAGGTTGTCCCCCCTGTTCATGCCTGCACAGAAACTGAACAACAATAGCACAAGCCCAGAACTGTAGTAAGGGTTGAGGCAAATGTACTGTATATGTTGTAATGGTAGAAATTCAAGCGGCACTGTGTAGATTTGAATAGTCAAGAGATGGCGGTTACTATAAATTTATTTTGCTTATACAGATCATGATTTAACAAAGTACTTTGTGATCAGTCATAACGAAGGAGGTGCTAGCCACAGGTCGTTCGCCAGAGTGATGAAGAACAATCATAAAACCCTGCCTTATATAAACTTTAGATCAAATGGTTTTTCTGAACTCTGTGATTGGTCAGCACTGCTCAGTGACAGTGACTTCATATCAAGTTCCCACGGTTCTTTAATGTGGCCTCTCTCCCCAAACCAGTAGATAGTAAAACCACAGGGGTTCACCAGTCAAATGGTCAACTGTCCTTTGTGTGGGCCACTTCAAACAAGTCTACAGGAAGGGTCAGAGCAGCAGATCACAATAACAATACAGTTGAATCCACATTTGTCTCCAGACCAACTGTCTCTTCCTCCCCAGGTGACAAGAACTCTCTCAGGTCACCCAGACTTCCCGTCTCCTAGTTATAAAACTGCAAATGGCATCTCTACCAAATGGGTTGAATCGACTGTCACTGTATTAAGCTCCTTCAGACTTCCCTTAAAACTCATTCCTCATATAAAACACACATATTATAACTGTATTCCAAAATTTCCATGACAATTCCAAAATATATATATTTTTTTTTTACAATTCCATAAACCCAAACAGTTAATTAAGAAAAATAATTCAAACATTAACCCTTGTGTTATCTTCGGGTCATTCTGACCCATCAGTCATTGTGACCCACCGTCGTATTGCGACAACTTTACCGCATACAAAAACAAAGTGAAGCATTTTCTTTTAACCGTTGGGCTGTCTCAGACCCCCCACATTGCGAAGGTTAAAAGAAAATTATTTTTATTTGTTTTTGTATTGGGTAAAATTGGGTAAACACAACGATGGTTCGTTATGAACCTTTGGGTCATGTGACCCGAAGGCAGCACGAGGGTTAACATAAGAAATGCTAGTCTCAAGACAAAACCCATTGTACCCCATACACCACAAAGTCCAGGTTGTCGGAACTGATGCCATCTTCAGTTGGATGTAGGCAAACTTCTGTCAGGCGGTGTAGTCTAGTCGAATCAATTGCAAACGACAATCAAATTGCTCAGGGCAACTTTCAACGACACTGCACTTTGCGCACAGCTCGGAAATTCCTTGGTACTACGCAGAACGCGTATCCTCTGCTTCCGTCTCCAGACAAGGTGCACGCAATGGTTAGCGTGTATCCACGTTGCTCTCCCCTCGATCTTAACCGCCGAATTGGTCGTCAGGAGAATCTGGTATGGCCCCGTCCACCTTGGGTTTCTACCAGGCGTTTCAGGTCCTTCACCATGATCCAGTCATCTGGTATCAAATCATGCAGCGGTCCAGTCATAGCAATAGTCTCCTTCACCTGCCTGTGAATCTCACACAAAATAGACTCCAAAAAGGTTGCACAGTGATAAACAAGCACATTCTTACAGAGGTCAGTTAAAGGTAACTGACTTCTTGCCATCTGATTTCGTCTTCAAAGTTCTGTTCTCTCATTCAACTGAAGTGTTTAACACAATGTTGAATCCTTTCAACACCAAAATAACTTCCTTAAACAAGTGTGACCCATTATCATTACATAACTTCAAAGAAAAATCCCATCGAAAATAATCTAAATTAACAAAAGCTTGATCACTGAGCCCCTGAGAAGTCTAAAACTTCTTCCCATCAACAATCATTAAACAGTATCACTTCTCCAAAAATTGAACTCTACAAAATCCATCTATCAATACCCAAATAGTTTCTCTAACCTTAACTGTGAAGCTTATCGTGTTTAAATTCCTTTTCTCATAATACTTGTCCCACATATGAAGTATTAACAAAATGATTATGCATCCATTACAAATCCTCTTGTATGCTAAAATGATGCATTCTTGATATCACACAAACTGTAGAGGCATGATCTTTCCATGTGTTAACTTAGCAAAATCTCAAGATAAATGTTTTATGCAGACCATACAACCTCCATTTTTTATTCTCATATCCTTCCTTTTTCCAAAACGCATTTTCTTGTGGATTTGTCCAAGTTCGAATCTCCATTCCACCATTCCTTTCTCCATCTGTCCGCTGTATTCTGTAATTCTTATCAAATATACTCAAACAAAACACAATTCTCACTCTGGGTTAAATACAGTCCAATATTTTCAACTCAGCAATATCATATCAAACCCTCACAATCCTATCACAAATCCAAACTACTGAAACTAAATTCATAAAACCATAAAACCCCCATAGTCACTCTCTGTTTGGATCAGTCAGTCATCAGTCAGTCATAAATTCCTAAACGTCATCTCTTCCTCTCTAAGAAGCCTGCGCTTCCCTTAAAGAATCTGTAACAAATGTTGTATCACAAGTTCACACAACAATTTTCCTCAAAAGAGTCCTGCAAGCCCAAATTTCTCAAGTTAGGCTCATCCGGACATAGCAACATCATCTCATCACTTCCTGTAAACATATCAACATCAAAAACATATTCTAGTTAGTTCATCAATGCATTCAGGCAATCTAGAAACTGCTCCAGCTAGTATCAGCACTAGCATTTTCCCTGTGGAATAATCATAATTGTTAGAGTGAATTCCACATTTGCATACAGCAAGTTGTTCTATAAGTGAAAAATAAGAAACTTCCTGTTTCCATACCTTTCCCAAAATCATATGTAACACCAATGATGTATTTAACTATCAGAAAATATTTTAACTCTTTTCCCTTTTATGAATTAACAAGCTTACACTGAAGCAACCAACTTTTGAACCAATTTGTATAAAATAAAACTATTTTAGAAAACAGCCAAATTACGAATAACCTCAACTTTTAGTCTCTTATTATCTTTTCTTCAAAAACCTTTAGGAACAGTTCAAATGAATACCTTTAAATTTCAGATTCCCTTTTAATTTTTCCCTGTATTTAAATTCACCAAATCAACTCTCTCTTTTTCCAAGACATGTAGAAAACTAGCATCAATACCCTAAACCAGAATTTAATCTGTATGATTCCAAAATAAAACATAGACCATAAAATATTCTCAATGTAATCATTAGCCAAACTTATACCCCATCTATATTTCTATATAGGTTAGATAGGTAGAACTTCATAACTTGCTTTGGCTGCAGTCCAGAACAAGCTACTTAGCACAACCATCACACCACAATTTATCAGACTTAATGAGTCTTCCCAAATTATTTCAAAACCAAATTATCATAACCCTCTTTATGAACCAATACCATAATGATACAACCTCATCACAGCCTAACTGTTTATCCCAAAACATTGTACCATGCCCTTAACCCTTGTGTTATCTTCGGGTCATTCTGACCCATCAGTCATTGTGACCCACCGTCGTATTGCGACAAATTTACCTCCTACAAAAACAAAGTGAAGCATTTTCTTTTAACTGTCGGGCTGTCTCAGACCCCCCACATTGCAATGGTTAAAAGAAAATAATCGTTATTTGTTTTTGTATTGGGTAAAATTGGGTAAACACAACGGTGGTTCGTTATGAACCTTTGGGTCATGTGACCCGAAGGCAGCACAAGGGTTAAGACAAAAGAAAATATAAACTCTCCCTTTTTCTTTTAAACCTTTAAATTCACAATTTAACATAAACCCGTAAAACAAAACCTTATTCTTTAACTCCTCAAAAGTTTTATCAAAGCATGTAATGTATACACCTTTGAATATTCCTATATTTACCAGCTATCTCAATTACTCTTTGTTAGTGAATCAACTCAAATAAACAATCGCGCATTTCAAACTCGCATCAAACAGCGCGCTCTGGAACAAAGCAAAAACTCTCAACCTTTTTTCATTTCTTTTAAACAACACAGATGGTTGGCGTTTACCAGCTATTCACTTAATTTTGCTAAAGTATAACTTTTCCAATCCAATTAGAACTAATTTATGAACCAGGGTCCAATTTCTGCATTTTTATGGATACCATCACACACCACAGATTTTCCGCTCGTAAATACAAGTTCTGGTCTGAAAGGCTCCTACCTCCCAGTTTGGCTAGGATTTAGAACAAATGTTAAATCATACATTTGTAAACCACCAAACTTCGAATTAATCTAAACGGACACATCTTTCACCATTAATACTCACATAATTATGCAGAATTACACCCTCTGGGATCACCTTTGTAAGACTTCTGAAACTCATTTAAAATGTCCTCAAACAAACAAAACCTTGTTAGCAAATGTTTCAAAATACTCATCACGTAACATATTTCAAAAGTAACCAAATTAATATGTAAAATTCGCTCCAAATGTATCTATTTCTCTAAATTTGCGTCTTTGTAAATTTCTCAACTTCCATCTGCGCATGCGTCATGCGGTTACTCATCCTGGATCTCAAATATCAAGCTGCAATTCCTTTACTAGCCTGTACCCGCCTGTCGGTGTGTTAGTTTGTTAGCCAATGTCGTTGCCATAGTTGCAAATTCAACTTCCTGGACTCTCCTTTGTCTCAGGACAGAACAAAATGCACTTCCTCCACGTTTTCACCATTAGCCATTAGCCAACAAAGTCACGGCCTAGATTTTCTTTACAATTACAACCATTAGTACTATTTTATTTTCAACATAAAAATTAGGCTCCGAAATCTACATATGCACCTAATATCACTCGTCAGAGGACGATTACCCATGTATTAGCATTCTGGTTGGACAAAGCTTCAACTTCAAGTCCATTTAAATAGGTAAATATGAATACCACCAAACCCAACACATTTCAACAAATCATCTCAGCAGCAATAAACACACATATGTAGCACCTTTGCCCTTGACAACAAACGCAATTCGGTCACTCGAACTAGTTCCCCTTGTATACACTACAGTCCCTCGGACTGGCTCAATCTTTCTAATCACTTCTTCATAACCCTTTACATATTTCTTTAAACAACAGTAACATCTGTGAACTTCCACAAAATTAAAAATAAAACCATCGAACATTTCCAGACATAAACAAAAATATTCCTTAAACAACATAACATTTCCGTTTGAACACATAACTTTCTATAAAAGTTTCAATAACCCCGGGATTGTAATTCTTCAAATGAATACCGCTTTTATTGCCAAAACTGGCCTTTTACCAATTTTCACTATTATAACTGTATTCCAAAATTTCCATGACAATGTACAGTTAGGTCCATAAATATTTGGACATTGACACAATTTTCATAATTTTGGCTCTGTATACCACCACAATGGATTTGAAATTAAACAATCAAGATGTGCTTTAAGTGCAGACTTTCAGCTTTAATTTCAGGGTATTTACATCCAAATCAGGTGAACGGTGTAGGAATTACAATACATTTTATATGTGCCCCCCCCCCCCTTTTTAAGGGACCAAAAGTAATTGGACAATTGGCTGCTCAGCTGTTCCATGGCCAGGTGTATGTTATTCCCTCATGGGAGTTCGTTATTTCATTGACAAGGAGCAGATAAAAGGTCTAGAGTTCATTTCAAGTATGGTATTTGTGTTTGGAATCTGTTGCTGTCAACTCTCAATATGAAGTCCAAAGAGCTGTCACCATCAGTGAAGCAAGCCATCGTTAGGCTGAAAAATCAAAACAAACCTATCAGAGAGATAGCAAAAACATTAGGTGTGGCCAAATCAACTGTTTGGTACATTCTTAAAAAGAAAGAACGCACTGGTGAGCTCAGCAACACCAAAAGACCCGGAAGACCACGGAAAACAACTGTGGTGGATGGCAGAAGAATTCTTTCCCTGGTGAAGAAAGACCCCTTCACAACAGTTGGCCAGATCAAGAACACTCTCCAGGAGGTAGGCGTATCTGTGTCAAAGTCAAAAATTAAGAGAAGACTTCACCAGAGTAAATACAGAGGGTTCACCACAAGATGTAAACCATTGGTGAGTCTCAAAAACAGGAAGACCAGATTAGAGTTTGCCAAAAAACATCTAAAAGAGCCTGTACAGTTCTGGAACAACATCCTATGGACAGATGAGACCAAGATCAACTTGTACCAGAATGATGGGAAGAGAAGAGTATGGAGAAGGGAAGGAACTGCTCATGATCCAAAGCATACCACCTCATCAGTGAAGCATGGTGGAGGTAGTGTTATGGCGTGGGCATGTATGGCTGCCAATAGAACTGGTTCCCTTGTATTTATCGATGATGTGACTGCTGACAAAAGCAGTAGGATGAATTCTGAAGTGTTTCTGGCAATATTATCTGCTCAGATTCAGCCAAATGCTTCAGAACTCATAGGACAGCGCTTCACAGTGCAGATGGACAATGACCCGAAGCATACTGCGAAAGCAACCAAAGAGTTTTTTAAGGCAAAGAAGTGGAATGTTCTGCAATGGCAAAGTCAATCACCTGACCTAAATCCAATTGAGCATGCATTTCACTTGCTAAAGACAAAACTGAAGGGAAAATGCCCCAAGAACAAGCAGGAACTGAAGACAGTTGCAGTAGAGGCCTGGCAGAGCATCACCAGGGACGAAACCCAGCGTCTGGTGATGTCTATGGGTTCCAGACTTCAGGCTGTCATTGACTGCAAAGGATTTGCAACCAAGTATTAAAAGTGACAATTAGATTTATGATTATGTTAGTTTGTCCAATTATTTTTGGTCCCTTAAAAAGGGGGGGGCCACATATAAAATGTGTTGTAATTCCTACACCGTTCACCTGATTTGGATGTAAATACCCTGAAATTAAAGCTGAAAGTCTGCACTTAAAGCACATCTTGATTGTTTCATTTCAAATCCATTGTGGTGGTATACAGAGCCAAAATGATGACAATTGTGTCAATGTCCAAATATTTATGGACCTAACTGTATGTAAGAGTTAGGCTATGTATGCAGCAATAAAAATTGTAAATTGCTAAAAGAAAGTATTGTGATCTAAGGTCAGAAGCATTTTGAGGTGCAGCGTAATATAGTGGAGACTCAGTTTATTTTCCGAGCGGTAAATGGGACTGCACCCGACTACATCAAGTCTCTCCTCCAGCCTTACACCCCCACCCGCCAACTACGGTCTTCTTCTGACAACCGTCTGGTGGTCCCACCGCTCAAGAGCGCCCGGTCCCAACACAAGCTCTTCTCCTGTCTGGCCCCCCAATGGTGGAATCAATTCCCCACCTCCATCAGAGACACTGACTGTCTCTCCACCTTCAAGAAAAGGCTCAAGACGCACTTGTTCCGGTACTTAGGAATGATTGGCTGGACCTGATGTTAGTTTCCTCCAGGATCACAATGACTCTTATTGAGAGACTTGTTGCTCTTGTTGGTTAGTTGTAACTGACTTAAAGTTATTGTACTCGCTGTGAATTATATTATTGTTGCTTGCTTTTTCTACAGGTACACACTTGCACTTCTGAAGTTCATGTTGTTTAATTGTAACTTGTCTAAACATGCTCTTATGGTACTTCCCTTTGGGACTTATTTGGTTTTTCACAATGTATGCTTCATGTTTTGGCTACCCGCAATGTTTGGGGCTATCTCGTTGTTATGATCAGTGACCTATGCACTTTTGTAAAGCTCTCTCTTGGAAGTCGCTTTGGATAAAAGCGTCTGCTAAATGCATAAATGTAACTATCCCTCCAACGTCAACAGCTGCAAAGTTCCATAGTCTTTGGGTCTTTTGCCAAATGATGGAGTGGAAAGGGGGAAGTGAACGTATGGACCAAAAGACTGGGGGTGGCATGTTTTGGATGGGAGATTTATGCCAATAATGACCATCAGGTCATTAGCAGAAGGATGATTGGATGAAGATTGGGCCGATGTATTTGTCATATGAATGGTGTTTCTGCCTATTCAAATTAGAGCATATTCAATAAGTGTGGAGCTAATGTGCATATTCAAATTACTTTCAAAAGAAACTTGTAATAAAAAGTTACTTTTCATTTATACTTTTACTATGTTAAGTTTTATTGTGGTAGGAGTAAAGGAAAAAATTAAGCCTATTTGGGTTTATTTTGGGCATATTCGATTAGTGTATAGCTCATTTGCATATTAACATTCATTTTTAAAGAAACTTGTAATACAACATTTTGTACTTGTCATGGGTAGTTGCATTGTGTAAAGTTTCATTTTGATAGGAGTAAAGGAAAAAAATAGCCCCATTGGGGTGTAATGTTGCCTGGCCTTATTGACACACATCTCGGATTGATGAGAATTTAACATATATCCTCAACTAGGATTTCTTAGGACTTTTAGTATGTTGTTCTGGACACCTCATAGAAATGATCTAAGCTGCAAAAAAAAAAGTTTTACAATTAGTCTGTTGTAAAACGCTACTTTGCCTGGACTAATAGTAACAAAGTTACATACTAGCTAGTTATAACAGTTACACAGAAAGAGACAATATGACAACGAAGTTCAAGTGGACTCAAAGAACGCAGTGTTCGGCAATCAACTGCAACAACTACCAATGTGACAGTATTTATGCCTTTCATCGCTTTCCCAAAGACCCTGACAGGTAAATTTTGTCGGTAGCGTATCTTATGCACCTGCTAACTTTAACGTTTTTTTTGTCTAGTAGTAGGCTAGTGAACTTAATTCCTTCTAGGAACTGCAGGTCCTAGCCATAGAAACCAGAATAATGATTTATATGGATATGACAGTAAATTAAAATGAGCTTCTTAAATTAATTTGCTGAATTCATATATTTCATTGATAACTTATTTGTGTATACTGTAGGCTAACGTTGTAATGTGTACTGTAGAGCTAGCGTTAACGTTACCTCCTGGGAAACGGTCTAACGTTAGGCTATTATAACGTTACATAAACTCATCACTGTCACACTTATCCTAATGTAGAGAGTAATATAATTTATAAAATGCTTGAACTTCTCTGTCAATATAAGTTCTTTGCATCACCAAGCGCTGCAGATGTGTACGAAAGTGAGAAGCGGAAACGATTACATCTGTTTTCCGGTTCGAACGCTGGGCGCTCCGCATAACCCCTATTCACAAAGTTTCATGTCTCATACTTGGGCACTCTAGCGCCACCAATGGGTCAAAGTCGGAGTTGCGTTTACATAAGTAACTTTTGAACCGCATGTCCAATTGTCAAAAATTAGGTACCGTTGGATTCCTTGGATCAAGCCGAGTTCAACGCACATCATGGCGTTCCGGTTATATAGATTTTCCGCCATTTCCGGTTTTATCAAAAACCTTTGAAAGCCTACTCCTCCTACAATTGTTGTCAAATCTTCTTCAAAATTACCATATATGCTCTTCAGACCAACCCTCACAAAATTTATGGTAAAGAATTTTGATCACCACAACCGTTTGTCCGTGACAGCCAATCAAATTCAGCAGAAAAGCCACCAAACAGGAAGTTAAGTCATATCTCAGTAGATCTTTGAGATATCAACACCAAACTTGGTATGTCACGTGGAAGACACTACAACATGTTTCCATGTGCAAAGGCAACTTAATATCTTCAAAAATAATTGAAATAAAGGAAATCTAATTTAACGCTAAAATAATGCTTTACACATTCGCCGGTCCAAAACTGATACTCTGATTCAATCTCAAATTCATATGAAGGCTCTTGAGAATGTTTAGTACACAAATCTGAGAAAAAGTTGACTGTAAGATGAAAAGTAGATTTTTTGTGAATATTTGAAACATGCATGCTTGGATAATTGCTAGGGAAATTTCCAATGCAATGTCTCCCCTGCTCCTCAGCGCGCACGCTCCACATTCTCACACACTCAGCTTTTCCCTTGACACACGCGCGAGCTTGGCGAGACGCACACACAACATTTCAGAAAAGTGTGGGCTGACCAAGCCCCCACTCACTCGATTTTGTATGCAATGGTAAAAAGTTCTCAAAATCCTGAAACATTGATAGTACAGGCCATGAATAACTACCACGAATGACGCACCATTATACATAGGTGGCGCTACGGTGTTATGGCAGTTTTTGACAGTTACAATATCTGTTTCTTTAAGCAGTAAAAAGTAAGTTCCTTTGTTATAGACAGAAATATGTAAGAAACTGAGGCTCTGTGGTGTGGTTTACTCTGTAGAATGGACACTCAGATTGTCTTAAGGTATTTATGATACCTAACTAAGCTCTTAGTTAGTTCTGGGGGTTGGGGGAGATTGTCAGTAATATTAATCTATCAAGCATTGCAAAGTCAGTCGGTGAACAAGTTTAAGAAAGCTTTATTGCTTGCGGCCGGCCCACAAGGAGACAAAAACATCACACGCCATTGTGCTACAAGTTTGTCTGCTAGCATGTTGCGCTAGCTACCTATTTAAGCAGCCCCGCTCTTTACAGTCATTGGTTAAGACAAAGGCATGCAAATGTCCCATGGCTCTTCTTCATTGGCTCCTTGCATAGACCTGGCACGCGTGTGTGCGTGCGTGTTTACGTGTGTGCGTGTTTACGACATCAACCCTGATTGAAACAGAACAACAGGATCCGGTCCTGGGGTCGTAAACTCCTTCACATAGGTGTCAACAAATGGTCACCAGACCTTGCGTCTCCACCTATAGTCCTTGTCACAAAGTATCTCCTTAAAACAACCAAACCAACCCCCTTCTTCTAAGTCCTCAGCCCCAAGATAAGGGTCCTGTATGTTTAACCAGAGTTCAGTTTTGGGGTTAGGCCTCTCTTTGCACCCAAGGAATACTGAACACAGAATCATTCTTATACAGGATAAATGTGTTACATCTTCAATTTTTCCAACATATCCCTCCTGTTTATCCTGAATAAAATGTGTTATTCCAAAACCACGCCTACACACAGTCAATAAAATCAAAAATACATAAGATAAAAATAATTCATTAAAATAAAAATGTGTAATATTCAATAAAACTATACAGCATTATAGTCTAGTAGTGTGAATGCTGTGACATAACGGGGAAACCCATGGTTTTGGGATTAAAACTCGTCATCACCAGCAGAGTGGTCATTTGACGTCTGATGCATCCACCGGCAGACCTGGACTTCATCTCAGATCTCCTTAACCACCAAAATCAAATAGAAACAAAGAATGCAACAAAGAAATCAATACAGAAACTATCAGGATATAAGAACATGCCTACTTGTTGTCTTACATAGTCATCTATAAAACCATCAACCCTTCAGTAAACTGTCAGTCAGGTTTTTCTAAGACAGTTTAAACCAGGCCCTTATTGTGCTCTTTCTCTCCAGGTTAGGTGATAAGCATTTCTCTCCAGGTCAGGGAGTCATAAACCTCAATTAACCAAACAAAAACCTGTTTAACCCTTAAGTCACCCCAGATTTTGTCTCCAGATGTACTCCCCCGGTCAAACTTATCTCCATTTTATAGATGGCAAAAGAAGCTCCCCCGAAGGTGATCTCCTACAGAGCAATCAGGACTTTTAGGTCAACAGACATTTCTCTCCAGCCTGTTGCTAACTCTTTCGCAACCTCTGCATGATAAGACACATCACTTTGGCACAAATCCTGAAATCTCATTACATGTTCTCAATTTCTGTTTCTTTTCAAATTAATATCAACTTTCTGTAGTACAAAGTACCGGTTTCTCAAACAGAAAACATTAAGCTTTAATGCAACTCCCAAATAATACTTCATCAAATCACATAAATGAAACAGTATTGTTATCTCCTCTTCCGACAGTCTATAACTGTTCTCAAAACATTCAAACTTCTGCCCTGGAACATAACAAATCAACTAGAACATCTTTACGTAACTGATAGAACGTATACATTATAGGAGTGTTTGTACCTAAATCTTATTCCACAGAAAAGTTTATAACTCATATCAAGATTAAACTTCACTTCTGAATCTATTTACCATTTGCTACCAATGAAACAGTTAAATCATTACATCCGTAGTCAAAGCACCATTTAGTCCATACGTATTTCAACATACAAAACAGAACGTCTTCCCAAGACAATTCCCATTCTTATCACAAAGTCCAATTTGCTGAAACGGATGCCATGATTGTGTATGCATGGTGATTGTGTAATCTTCTCATAGGCAATGTAGTCTAGTTGATTAAAACGGCAACCTCAACGCACTGTACTATAGGCACAGCGCAGTTTTCCTTGATTTGACGCAGAACGCATTTCCTTTGATTGACGCTATCAAACAAAGTTCACGCTTGCAATGACTCACTTGTACCATGCTATCTCCTCGATTATGACCTCTGAAACTAGCCAGGAATGACCCCATCCACCTCGGGTCATTTCCAGGACTTTACGTGTCAAATCCGTCACCACTATCCAGTCTCCTTAGGTCAGCACTTCTCACTAGATTGAGACAGCATCTCCCTCCTGTCTGCGAATTTCAGAAGAAGTAGACTACACAGTAATTAAAATTACATTCTCACAGAGGTCAGTTGAAAGCAACTGACTTGTCGTCGCCCATTGCTGAATCTTAACATTTCTTTAGCTCAATAAAGTTCATGCATATTATGTCTTCTCTCAAATCGGGTATGCTAAAAAAGTTTTCTTAAAGTTTTTCTTGTATAGTTTGTAAATCTATATGCTATAAACACTCTTTCGTTATCTCCATCCCTCCTGTTTGAGACATGATTCATCCCATGGCTCAAATCAATACATAACGAAATAGATTCTTTAGTAACATAAGTTCCTCCTATGAATTTACATAACCCATCATGTTGGTGACACTTCTTGCATATCTCTCAAGACAGTCTCATCCACATTTCCTAATGTTAAGATATCCTGTATGGCTGCCTCTTTTGCTGCCATTCCCAGAAAAATAATGTTATTAGTATGAACTTCTAGTTGAGCAAACTAATTCTTTATAATCAATATCTTCCCTTGTAGATCATTCCCTAATTCATCATCCAAGAGCAATTCCCTTTTCAAACCATAGTATAGGGAAGACTATTATGAATATTAGCAACAATAAGCTACATACGGTACCACGGATGTCAAAATACTATGGACAAGGAAATAGGTCATCCATCTTTTCTACCTTTCCCTGCTTACTGTCTCCTATCTTTTTAGCCTATTTAGTCTACACCCTATGTCTCTGTTGGCCGTTGATTTCTTCACTGAGGTTGAGACAAGCCTCTCAATTTAAAGAAAGACTCCCCTTTGTAGTCAGACTTGTGCCTCAAGACTGTGGTGAGTAACTAATCTGTCCCTGTATCAATGTCCCTTTCTTACAGTGTGACAAGCGTCTCCAAAATGTCCTCTCTGCTATTTTGACTCCAGTGGGTGTGGTGATTAGTACCTGATATGGTCCTTCCCAACTTGGGCTGGACCAGTTATTTCCTTTGATAACTTTAATCAATACCCAATCTCCTGGTTTGACTCATCCACTCTTTGGTTTACTGTTTCACCTGGAACAGAATTTAGCAGAAGATATCTCTTTTCTAGTTAGCATTTTTTATAAAATCGGTTAACATTTTGATCCGCCTCTTCATCATGCTATGTGAAAGGTTTAAGTTGTGGTATTACATATGATCTTCCATAAATCATTTCAAATTGTGTTAATACCCCTGCTATAGGACTGGGAAAGACTTCAATCCGCTTAGTATTTTTCCCTTCACATTTCTTTTTGTTGAGCAAACACATGTAACAGTATATGATAAGACAATACATCATCATTTGATATTCAACTCCTATTAGTCATGCCTAGAAATGACACTGTTTCTTTGTTCCCTTTAGAAAATCAACTGTTAATCTCATTTCTTTTACAAAAAAACCTTTTCTTTCTTTTAAAACAGTTAAGTTTAAGACCTATATTGTTTCAGAATACTCTTATCAAATCACACCTCTTTTTCTCAAAGATATGATAAAACCCATTGTCATCATCCCAAACCAGAATTGAATCTGTATGCTTCTTAAATGAAATATAGACCAAATAATGTTCTTAATGTAGCTATTAACAAACATTTTTCCCAACTATATTTTCCATAAAGGTCAGATAGGTAGAACTTCATAACTTGCTTTGGCTGCAGTCCAAAACAAGCTAATTAGCACAAACCATCATAACCACAATTTCAGACGTAATGAGTCTTCCCAAATTATTTCAGAACTCAATGTTATAATAACCCTTTTTATGTACTAATACCATTTACATTTACATTTAGTCACTTAGCAGACGCTCTTATCCAGAGCGACTTACAGTAAGTACAGGGACATTCTCCCCGAGGCAAGTAGGGTGAAGTGCCTTGCCCAAGGACACGTCATTTGCGCGGCCGGGAATTGAACTGGCAACCTTCTGATTACTAGCCCGCTTCCCTAACCGCTCAGCCACCTAACACCCATTTATAAATACAACATTATCACAGCCTAACTGTTCATCACAAACAGTATGCCAGGCTCTGGCATCCAAATAAAACTTAAAACCAAATTACAATTAAAATCCAAATAAAAGTATATCTTAGTTATTTTCTCTTTCTCATTTCATAACCAAATTGCATCTACCTTTATAAAAACTCTTAAAAACCCTAGATTTTACTATTTTGACTTTAAATGTTTTCCCATATACCTTGAAAGTATATGCATAGTTCCCTTTTCAGAACATCAAAGTGTTTAAACCAATCATCTCTTCACATCCACAAAACGTTCTTTCGTTTCATTTCATAAACGTCCATGATCTTCTCTAAACCAATCTTTTATGTAACTTTCTAATTGCTTCCTCATAATATTTCACATTTCCTTAAACCAAAATAAAACATTCGTGAAAAATACAGCTTCAAAACAACCCAAACTGGAAAAATCTATTGATTCCATGTCAATGGATATTTGATGTGCACGTGGCTATTAGAAAATGAAGTTACATTTCAAATGAAATCAAACATTCTTTCGCCAAATAAAAATAACCTTTCTGTCTGAACACAAAAACTTCCCATAAGTTCCCATAATACTCAATGTTCAATTATCGAATTAATTTCGCCTTTGAAAATTAGCCTTTTACTAATTATTTGACCCATATTTGAATTTGCTTTAAACTATCGTTATCATAACTTTGTTTCATGAAATCCATGTTCTGACCGTTACAACTGCTATTAGAATATGTAATTCATGCTAGAATTACGCTACGACTCGCAATCACGTCAATCAAACAATGCCCTTAACCCTTGTGTTATCTTCGGGTCATTCTGACCCATCAGTCATTGTGACCCACCGTCGTATTGCGACAAATTTACCTCATACAAAAACAAAGTGAAGCATTTTCTTTTAACTGTCGGGCTGTCTCAGACCCCCCACATTGAAATGGTTAAAAGAAAATTATTTTTATTTGTTTTTGTATTGGGTAAAATTGGGTAAACACAACAATGGTTCGTTATGAACCTTTGGGTCATGTGACCCGAAGGCAGCACGAGGGTTAAGACAAAAGAAAATATAAATTCTCCCTTTTCCTTTCTAAGCCCTTAAGTTCACAATTTAACAAGTGTAACATAAGCCCATAAAACACAAAACATTACTCTTTAATTTATCAAAAGTCTTATCAAAGCATGTAATACAGAATACTCCTTTGAATATATATATATAAAGGCTCAAGACGCACTTGTTCCGGGAGTACAACGGTACTTAGGAATGGTTCGCTTGACCTGATGTTAGTTTCCTCAAGGATCACAACGACTCTTGCTCAGAGACTTGTTGCTCTTGTGGTTAGTGGTAACTGATTTTAAAAAATTATACTCGCTGTGATATATTGTTTTTATTATTGTTGCTTGTTTTTTCCACAGGTACACTTGCACGTATAGCGGTTCATGTTGTTTAATTGTAACTTGTTTAACTACATGCTCTTATGGTTCTTCCCTTTGGCACTTACTTTGGTTGTTCACAATGTGTGCTTCATGTTTTGGCTACTCGCAATGTTTTGTGGCTATCTTGTTGTTATGATCAGTGACCTATGCACTTTGTAAAGCTCTCTCTTGGAAGTCGCTTTGGATAAAAGCGTCTGCTAAATGAATAAATGTAAATGAATATGCCTATATTATTTGCCATCCCTCGCATGCGTAATGCACGGTCAACCTTCTCAATTCGAAATTTGCGGACCAAATTAACCCAAAATGAAAATATTTAATTAGAATATTTATTAGTTTGTAGCCTATATGATTTTATGTAACACTTCTCATTTCTCAATTACTCTTAGTTTTTACTCAATGAATCAACTCAAATAAACTATCTATCAGCGCGCATTTCAAACTCGAATCAAACACACAGCCTCGCAGCGCGTGTTGTAACTCAAGACAAACAGCAAAGCGCTCTGGGAAAAACCTTTTTCTCTGTTTTTCTTTGACCAACACAGCTGGTTGGCGTTAATTTTGCTAAAGTATAACTTTTCCAATCCAATTAGAACCAATTTATGAACCAGGGGTTCAATTTCTGCATATTTATTGAATACCATCACACATCAGATATGCCGCTTATAAATACAAGTTCTAGTCGGAAAGGCTTCAAAAAAACTCTGTTTGGCTAGGAATTATAACAAATGTTAATCACGCATTTGTTAACCATCAAACTTCGAATTCATCTAAACGGACTCATCTTTCAGCAGTAGTACTCACATAATTATGCAGAACTACACCCTCTGGGATCACCTTTGTAAGATCTCAACGTAACGGGACTCTATTTTAGCCCCCACCTTTCTCCATCTCTCCTCGGATTTTCTGTAACTCATATAAAATGTACTCAAACAACCAAAAATCTTGTTAGCGGATGTATCAAAATACTCATCACTTAACATATTTCAAAAGTAACCAAATTAATATGTAAAATTCGCTCTAAATTCATCTATTTCTCTAAATTTGCGTCTTTGTCAATTTCTCAATTTCCGTCTGCGCATGCGTCATGCGGTTACTCATCCTGGATCTCAAATGTCAAGCTGCAATTCCTTTACTAGCCTGTCCCCGCCGCCATCGCTGTTGAGTCTGTCTTTAAGTTTGTTAGCTACAAATGTCGTTGCCACAGTTGCAAATTCAACAGCCTGGATTTTTTCCTCTCAAATCCTAGCTATCCTAGCAATTTGTAAAAGACTTGGTTCAACAGACAGCGGACTGGCACATTCGCTAGAATCATGTCAGCCTTCGGATTTCTTTCTAGGGACAATTCTACCCTCTTACAACATGTAAAACAATTACCCATGGTTATATTTACAACAGAACCTCGATATTTACAATTCTATCAACTATTAGTACTATTTTAACTTCAACATAAAAATTAGGCCTTAACAACAATCGCGCTTCAGTCTCGACCTGGTTCCCCATGTATACACTTCAGTCCCTCGGACTGGCTCATTATTTTCGACGCTGCGACGGAGTATATTCTTTTCTGTAGCCTCCTAAATAAGGCTATGAACTTACAGGTTATATTTACTTCAATGGCATTCTCACAGAAATTAGAAAAAATCTTTCCATTTGGTTAGGTATTTGATGTGGCCCGGTAATAGTCAGACCGGACACAGGAATATAAAGATTGTTTTTATTTATTTGTGGGTTTGATTCCCTGACTGCACTTATTAAGAACAGTATTAATCTTTAAGCTTTGAGGAGCTTTCAGAACAAAAATACTTATTTCCTCACTTAGCTACATGTATACAATAGGTAAAAAATAGGCAACAGTATAAGCAACAGTAGTGGCTCTTCTGAATAATGAAAGAAAATAAACAAAAATACAATGGTTGAGCCACACATTAGTACATTGGTTAATTAAAACATTTGACAATTAACCATGTTCATGACATTTCAAATACAAACTCACTTTCTCTCCGGTGTACAGCCTGTGCGCTAAATCACACACGGAAATTAGACATACAACCAGCAATATCTCCCCTCTGGATTAGGCAAGAACATGAAAATAAACACAATTTATTAGTATACACGGCTTATGCAATATTGAACAATTATATGTTCTAGTGTACTGTGTTTAATTGCTTACGCTATCCCGCTGTTCAATACGTTCCACCTTGTGGTAAGTATTCCTTCAGCTCACACGCAGTCACCATCCAGACTAAATCTACATGAATTTATAATCATCGACAACAAATATTGGCCCGTTACATTTGCAGTCTTCTCATCCACCAACATCGATAGCCCATTAAGGTAAAATAAAAGTTTTTATTCCTTATTTCTAACTTTGTCGGCAAGAATACACACCTGTATCGGAAGCTAGCTCTGAAGTCTTCTACCCGCGCTAACTTTGTGACATAAAATGCGATTTCACCACCCTCGCGAGCTAACCGTGAACTGCTCTTAAGGTGACAGTGTAACCCCAACCAAGAAGCCGCTATCCAAGCAAATAAAACAAACAATGGTATTTAACAACTCAAAAACAATCCCTACCCCTTGCTCACCTGGCGACATTGACTACCACCAAACTCAGATATATTTCAAATATCTCAGTTCTGGTCGGTTAGGTCATAACTAATTCTGCTACCCGTCACCACGTTAGTAACTATAACCCCGCCTATTTACGTCACCAGTATTTCTCCTGCATCAGTTTTCGAAACATTTCGCCTTACCAATATTATGCACACACACTTTCACTTCAAATATTAGGTTTTAGCAAAATGACTTAGTTCACTGATACGTATTTATTCTTACCTTGTCCATCGAAAGCTGTGCCTCTTAGCTAGTCCAGAATTCCGTCACCTTTCCACCATCCCCCAGAGAAAAAAAAACTGGCCTCTTTTTAAACAGCCATATTTGCTGCGAGGTTCTCCATCGTCGTGCACGTCTGCACGATTTCAGTTATTGGTTCTGGATGATGGAAAGGATGTTGGAATGCGGCCTTCGAAGGACCAAAATGTCAATAATATTAATCTATCAAGCATTGCACAGTCAGTCGGTGAACAAGTTTAACCCTTGTGCTACCTTAGGGTCGTTTTGACCCATAGGTATGTTTTACTAACTTTTCATGCTAAAAAAACAAATTGAAACATTTTCTCTATCCTTTGCGTGGTATCGGGGTCGTTTTGACCACAGCTATTTTGTGCTAACTTTTCATGCTAAAAAAACAAAGTGAAACATTTTCTCTATCCTTCGCGCGGTATCGGGGTCGTTTCGACACACAGCTATGTTTTGCTAACTTTTCATGCTAAAAAAACAAAGTGAAACATTTTCTCTATCCTTCGCGAGGTATCGGGGTCATCTTGACCACAGCTATGTTGTGCTAACTTTTCATGCTAAAAAAACAAATTGAAACATTTTCTCTATCCTTCGCGCAGTTTTTGTCTGTTCCCACACTGTACTCCTCTAGGAGCATTGTGTGGGGGTTGCCTTTTTCTCTCCTCCTCTCTCCTCATGTTATGCTGTAACTTTCTAGTTGGCGCTAGAAAGCCACTAGTCTGAAACCTAGTTTCATTCTCAATATAATGTTTCAGTGCTTTTGACATGCGTTTGTTTAGAACCATCATGAGTCAAAGTTGAGTCATAGTTGGTGTGTGTGATGATGATGACAGTGATATAGACACATCCAAGACTACCAGCACTAACTGGGATGGAGGGAGGGGTGAACACCTCCAAAATAATTGAAACTAGAGAGGGTACAATTTCTGGGGAAATTGTAGGGTGTGCTTGCTTGCGTCGGTTGCACAGGGGTCCGTTTTTGGATGACATTTTTACAACTGATATTTCTGTATATTTTATATAAAAATGCATACTTATTATTCATAAAGATTACATAGATTTAAAAGATTTTTTTTGCTGCTCATTTACAACTGAAAATACGAGTGAAGTGTAGAATGAAATAGATGTCTTCTCATTTCCCCTGCAAGAGGCAGCCTCATCGTTGAATCAAAACGAATAAATTTGGCAGACCGGTGTAAAAATTGACCTAATCTCTTATGACTTAAACGTCCTTTTAAGTTTTTCCCTTCTTGTGATATTTTAAGGCATTTAGCCTACTCATATTGCATTCATTCATGAATAAAGAACCCCCTTTGAAGATTATTCTACGACGTTACCAGCAGTAGAAGATGGAATCGCGATTCAAACAGTACCATCTGCTAACTGAAAATATGCCCCCAAAAACGTAAATAAGCTTGACATTTATTTAGTGGAAAATCGATTCATTAAAAGCTCACTGGTAGCGATCATTGTCAGTAACAACGCCAAGTGCGATATAGCCCTGTGTGGAGAAGCTGCCCCGGTAAATTGTACAGTACAGTACACTACTGCTGTGTTCGTCTTGGTAGCGATTGCGTTGGTTGAATTTGATTTAACGTTCCGTTGTACGGTTTAGGCTGAAATTAATTATTTTCATGAACAGATTGACAAAGTGTAGGCTGTGGCAATGAAGTTAAGGTTAGTAGTTACATAGACTTTTGATTTAAGTAAGGGCAGTGCCGAACATGTTCTGTCGCCGTTTGACTTCCTACAGCTGCATGTGTAGATGTTTTTGTAGTGTCTCGCGTAGGCTACAGCGTTGCAGTGAGCAACACTGGTTTGAAACCACAGGTAATGATAATTTCACCCACAAATCGTTTACTTGTAATGTAATGTCATAATAAATCCTACAACGAAAATGTATTTGTTAGGAATGTTTATTTTAACGATTGAAAACAGATGCATCATAGACCACTGTAGTATGTGTTGCCCGGCCAACAGAGGCTAATGTCATGATGCTAATACTTCAGTGACATAGTAGACTACTGTTTCCGAAAGTAGATGTATTTCCTTAATAAAATCAGCTTATATTGTACATTACACGTCACAATTGTGTATCATATCACAAAGTAAAATGAGTAAATAGTTATCACCCTGGCCTCTTTGCTTGTGGCGTTTCTGCAGCTCCCTTGCAGTAAAGCAGTTAGCTTAGCTATCTCCCAGAAGTTAACGAGCTGCTACACTAATGTTCTGCTAGAGGTAGTCACGCGAGTTTTCGTGACGTTAGTGACGTAAGTAGCGTCATTGACTGTGGCTAGCAAGTTAGCCACCGTTAGCTTCACTTTTCGCCACAAAAACGTAATTTCCACTTAAACCATGCAACGGAACGTAAATCCCAATAGAAGCAACTCAATCGCTACCAAGACGAAACTTTTGACACCTAGGTTGTCTATGTAGGCCAAATATTGACTGAGTTTTAGGGGGGCAAAAAGAAATAATAATAATAATATATATGTGAGAGAACAAAGGTTGTGCTCTCGCCGAAGGCTTGAGCACACACAACTAACACACACACAACCACACACACACACATACTGACAACTCTGAGAGACAGGAAGAGTAAGACAAAAAGTGAGAACATTTCATTTAGAAATTTTATTGTATATAAACAAACTTAAAAACAACAACATCAGTGACCCACAAACCCTATTTACAGAAACGTTTATCTTTCAGACAAGGGACAAAGTCATGGATCAGCAGACTACCCTCTTCCCATATATAGGACAAAGCATTTACACCCTCATCCAACCCACACCTACATCCACACCCATATTCTGTTAGCTGGAGTGTAGACTAAATGACTCAGACTCTGTGGTAGTAGAGGTTCCTGGGTGTCTAGGAGGTGGACTCGTCATACTGGAGACGAGGCGACCGAGTGTTGAGTCCTCCCGTCTGGCGGACCTCTTGAAGTCCGCCCCCAGAAAGGCGTACAGCAGTGGGTTTAGACAGCAGTGGGCAAATGCCATGGGTTCAGCCACCGCCAGCCACACACTCAGCACCACCTCCAGACTGCAGCCCCTGGGAAGGACCTGTAGGCGCATGAGGGCATCCACAGTGATGCCAGCACCATACGGGAGCCAACACAGGAAGAAGCAGAGGATCAATGCCACAGTGGTCCTGACAGCTCTGCGCTTCTGACTCTGCCCCTGCAGAAGGCCGCTGCGGGTCAGCCTGGACACGATGACACAGTAACACGCCAGCAAAACTAGGCCCGGTACCAGCAAGCCCACCAACACCAGCTGCAGGTGGAACACTGACACCCAGAGAGGAGCGTTGTCAGCTGGGTATAAGCGCTGGCACACAATCGTCCCATCTCCTGCTTCCCGAGTCCTGGCAAACACTATGTCTGACACTGCCAAGAGAGCCGCAGGAGACCAGGCTCCTGGAAAAGGAGAGGGGGTGAGGGGAGACAAAGAGGAGATTCGGTGGTTAGATCAGGAGATGGAGAATACAAGTGAAGATGTACCTCTGTACATACATCTGAGGCATGGGCACGTTGTGAGATAGAGAGATCAGGGATGAGGCTAGAGACGTAGCTCACCTACAAACACCAGTCTCCGTTCCAGTAGCTGTCTCGTGCGTGAGGTGTGCGCGTCTGTTGCTTTGACCACGGCTAGGTAGCGGTCCAGACTGACGAAGGCCAGGATGAGCACACTCCCATACAGGTTCACCGTGTAGATGACGTGCACGGCCACACAGGTGCCTAATCCGAAACGCCAGTCCGTCAGTGCGGCATCCGCTGCCCAGAACGGGAGCGTCAGCACAAAGAGAAGATCGGCAGCAGAGAGGTGCAGCCGGTAGCGGTCTGTCAGACTCAATTTTGACCTGTAACAGGAAGTTGACAGGAAGGTGCATACAATAAACGAATGTACGGATCTTTCGTTCTTTCTTTTTCAAAAGATTAAAATGTACAAAGTGACTAACTAAACTTACTAAAGGACTAAACTAATATAACATCTTTGTCATCGTCTTCTTTATTCTCACCTGCGCTTGCAGCCAAGCACCATCAACACCAGGCCGTTCCCAGTGATGCCCAGGACAAAGATGAAGCCGTAGACCACAGGGAGGAACACTCTCTGGAGGTCAGGGGTTATAACTTGATCCAGGTCACACGGATCCTCCAGGGCCAGCCCCAAGTCGCCAGAACCAGTGTCGTTTATGTCATAGTCAAACACAATATGCTGTAGGGAGGAAGAGAGAGACAGAGACAGAGCGACAGATAGGAGGGGCAACAGTCATGAGATACATAGAAAGACACTAGTAGATGAAGTGAGAGAGAATAAGCAGTTTCACAAGCCACCATAACTTGCCTTGGTAAAAAAGGATGACATGATGACTGTTCAAAACTGAAAAGATTCTTGACCAAACATATATATATATATATTTTTTTTTTTAAGACGCACAATACTCTTTCTATTTGCTGAGACCAACTTTCCAGACTATAATGATCCTTTATACTTTTTATAAATATCCTTTATCTAAAGATAGATTTCAAAGACCCCAAAGAACTAGACAGGCCTGCCACATTGTGACTGTGGGACCTTCCATTGGGGAGCAGTTGTAAAATGCCCTTCAATGTACACCTACAAATCATAGATACGTAAATACAACAACAAAGCTGAATAAGACCTTGCCGCATACCTCATAGTAGGACATGATTGAGCGGAGCCTGTGTCTCTGTCTCCTCTGCTGAGCGGAGCTGAGTACACTTCTCCCTTCAGTGGAGTTTAATATCTCTCCCATTCACCCCCAGAGCCCATACAAGTCTTGGTAGGAGGACTACACTTCCTCGTCTCTGTTGGAGAAATGCACTTTTCATCCCGGTTGGAAGAATAGACTTCCTCATCTCGGTCGGACAAATGAGTTCCCTTCCCCCCCATCGTCTCTGTTGGAGTAATGCACTTTCTCATCCCGGTTGGAAGAATAGACTTCCTCATCTCGGTCGGACAAATGAGTTCCCTTCCCCCCATCGTCTCTGTTGGAGTAATGCACTTTCTCATCCCGGTTGGAAGAATAGACTTCCTCATGTCGGTCGGACAAATGAGCGCCCACCCTCCCCCACACCATCTCTGTCGGAGGAAATGAGCGCCCATCCCCCACCCCTGCAACTAAATGAGCGAATACTGAGCGCTTGGACATTGAGTGCGCGAGGAGGTTGTCTGGGAAAGTGCTACTACTTACATACATTCAGTGGGTTAGGGTCAGGCCAGCAGCCGTCGTCTAGAGTCACACAGCTATGGCTGATGATTTTACTGCGCTACAAGTTCTACAGCAGATGTTTGCAAATGTCGAGCAGGTTGACTCTGAAGAGGAGGCAGAGGATGTGTCAGAAGAAGAAGACGCGGAAGAGCGCCATGCAGAGAATGTGTCAGAAGAAGAAGGCGATGAAGAGCGCAACGCAGAGAATGTGTCAGAAGAAGAAGAAGGCGATGAAGAGCGCCATGCAGAGAATGTGTCAGAAGAAGAAGAAGGCGGAGAAGACGGAGAAGAGCGCAACGCAGAACGCCGCGACCTGTCGGCGTCCGAAGAAGACAAAGACGACAGTGATCCTCACGAGGACCAAGTCTCAGATACTTTCGTGTCAAAAAACGGCAAAATCAAATGGTCTTCGGTTCCGTGTGTGACTGCGCCGCGGCCGCCGCGTAAAAACACAGAGAGGCCCCCCGGACCCACAGCTTACGCCGTTTCCCACGCTCATGACATGGTCTCCACGTTTTTACTCTTTGTCACGCCACAAATCGAAAGAGTGATCTTGGACGAGACAAATCGCGAAGGCTATCTGAAACGTGGAGAGGAGTGGAAATTCATGGACGCCACTGACCTACGCGCCTACATAGGGCTGCTAATCCTGGCGGGGGTGTACAAGTCCCGAGGCGAAGCGGCCGCTAGTCTATGGGATGCGCAAAGCGGCAGAATGATTTTCCGCGCTACGATGCCGCTCAAACTCTTTTACACTTACTCGTCAACGCTACAATTTGACGACCGTGGGACACGAGCGGCGAGACGTGCCACGGACAAGTTGGCGGCGATACGAGAGGTCTGGGATATGTGGGTAGAGAGATTACCCCGCCTCTACGACCCAGGGCCCGAAGTGACCGTGGATGAACAACTGGTCGCGTTCAGAGGACGGTGTCCTTTCAGGCAGTACATGCCGAGTAAACCGGCAAAGTATGGGATCAAGTCGTGGGTCGCGTGCGATGCAAAATCAAGCTACGCTTGGAAGATGCAAGTGTACACCGGGAAGTCGATCGACGGAGCCCCGGAGAGGAACCTGGGGATGCGTGTCGTGCTCGATATGACAGAGGGCCTGAAGGATCGCAATGTCTTGTGTGACAACTTATTCACCTCTTACGAACTCGGACGAGAGCTCATGACGACGAGAAACATGACCATGGTTGGCACGGTCCGAAAGAACAGGTCCGAGCTCCCGTCTGAGTTGCTCGCGACAAACAGGCGACGGGTGCTGTCGTCGCAGTTTGCCTTCACGCCCACCACCACTCTAGTTTCCTACCTCGCCAAGAAAAAAAAGAATGTTTTACTCATGAGCACACGCCACACAGACGCCGAAATCAGCGACAGAGACGACGGGAAACCGACCATCATCCTAGATTACAACCGCAACAAAGGAGGGGTTGACAATCTGGACAAGGTCGTCACTTACTACAGCTGTAAAAGGAAGACTGCCCGCTGGCCCCTCGTCATCTTCGACAATATGATTGACGTCTCCACCTACAACGCCTTTGTGATATGGAGAGAGATCAACCCCAACTGGATGCCTGGCAAGCGCAACAAGAGGAGGTTTTTCCTCGAGCAGCTTGGCAGGGCACTCGTGAATCCGCTGATCGAAAGAAGACAACGTGTCCCCCACACGGCAGCGGCGGCTGCGGTTGTGAGAGGTCTCCGGACGGCCAGCTGTCGCGGTCCGCCACCTCAACGGCAACCTGAAGAGGCTGACTACGAGGACGACGAAGCCCCCGCAGCCGCCTCATCGGCAGGACCGTCCTCCTCACCACCGGTCACCTCTTGTGTCAGTAAGAGGTGAAGGTGCCCGGTGAAGAAGGACAATAAAACGACCACCGTTTGTCGTAGGTGTAAGAAGTATGTCTGCAGAGCCTGTTCGCATGTATACTGCCCCACATGCCCTCCCTGACTTGTCAGTTGTGAGTCTGAGTTGTAAACTGAGTAAAGTAAACTCTAGCATGGGGGAGGAGTCATTTGCATGCATGGTGTATAAAGCTTTGTGCTTGGCATGTATCCATCCGTTGATGTTTAAAATCAAGTCAGCTGAGATATCTAGCAGCAGTATGAGTAACTTTGATCAACCAAAGACCATATCGTTCACTCCTGCCGTCGGGGGTGGGATTGTGGTCGGGGGGACCATCAGAAACCTGGACGTGGGCTCACTGGACCTGAATATCAACGTCGGACCCTCGGGTTGCCATGTTTATACGATGGCTCCGAGGCCTTCCGACACGAAGGCAGCTCCGTCTGAACCTAAAGCTAAAGATACGCACACCTCCGGTCACGGCGGCCGCACTCGGCCGGTGAGGATGATGACTCCCATGATCAACTGTTCCAATCCCTGGGCGACAGTGTCAGACAGCGGAAGGGTGGTCGCTACCTCGGCGTATGTCATCTACGACGGAACCCCACACCCAAAAAAAAACGAAGCCAGCTTATGGTCAGAAACCGTTACGGTGTTGGGCTCCGAGATCAAAATTGTCTTCACCTCTAAGGATGGGGATACCTCCATGGGATCCTTTACGTATGATATGGTCACCCAGAGTGTTCATGCTCACGGTGGTGTATTGGTGTTGAACATGTCTTAAATTCTGACAATGTCAACTTTAACCCTTGTGCTACCTTTGGATCATGTTGTGAATACTTTTATATACAATAAAAATAACTAAAGTGAAACATTTGTATTCCTCCCGTTGTCTACCTGGTGGGCTGTTACGTGATTCTCTTGCCGCTTCGGGTTCGTTGAGACTCACCGCACCTAGTCTGTTATGCCACTCTCTTGCTGTTTCCAAGTCGTTTTGACCCACCTTCATGGGTTGAAGGGTTGAAATTCACAGTAATGCGCCCGAACCTGGGATTCGATCGGGGACACTTTTGTAATTCAAGTTAGACTAGGGGGAACCGGGTAGAGTGGTTTTCTAGACCCGAAAATAAGATCCCCATTTCGGTAGCTCTGTTTGAAGTTTTGTCTCGCTCGCTGCGTCGCGGAAATGCACGTGCGCCCGTCGGCCCGACCTTACGTGTCAAGGCCTGGATCAGGCCTTTCCAATGAGCATACCCTCGTAATTCTACGTTGCTGCTAACTGGAGATACATATTTCTTCCCCCGCTTTGAAAGCAGTCATGTTGTGAAAACTTTTCACCATAAAAATAAATGAAGTGAAACATTTGTATTCCTCACGTTGTCTACCTAGTCTGTGACGTGACTCCCGTGCTGTTTCCAAGTTGTTGAGACTCACCGCACCTCGTCTGTTATGCCACTCTCGTGCTGTTTCCAAGTCATTGTGACCCACATCAGTGTCTCAACGACTTGCTTCCTTACAGACGCTAAGGAGAGCGTGAGGGTTAAGAAAGCTTTATTGCTTGCAGCCGGCCCACAAGGAGACAAAAACATCACACGCCATTGTGCTACAAGTTTGTCTGCTAGCATGTTGCGCTAGCTACCTATTTAAGCAGCCCCGCTCTTTACAGTCATTGGTTAAGACAAAGGCATGCAAATGTCCCATGGCTCTTCTTCATTGGCTCCTTGCATAGACCTGGCACGCGTGTGTGCGTGCGTGTTTACGTGTGTGCGTGTTTACGACATCAACCCTGATTGAAACACAACAACAGGATCCGGTCCTGGGGCCCGTTCTCCGTACGTCGCTTATTACATCCGAGATCAAATGACACATCCAAGATGACATCATCTTGCTTATCATGATCTGGCTAATTCGGTTCTTCGAACACACTTGTTGTTTATGATTAGTATAGTTGGATTGAGTTATACGTTGGTCTAAAAGGGGGTATGTATCGATAGTAGAAACCTTGATCAGCAACGCTGCTATTGGCTGCTCACATAAGTCTATGGCTGCTCACCGTGGCCAAAATGAGCGCCCTGTTTTTTCCGCAACAGAGCCAACAGAGCAACAGCTTGCTCGAAGGTTACTCCGAATTTGAAGATTTTATCAGAACGCCAGGGAACACCTCAAAGTCTGCAAAATCCAAGAAAGAGGGCTGGCAAAATTAGCAGACCAAATTAAATGTAGAGGAGTGACGCGTTTTATCGCTTATTACAGTAAGCTAGGCCTATGGTTTTTTTTTTTTCATACTTTCATATTTTCATTTATCATCTTTAATGTCATATGATGTGGTTTCAACAAATGTATTATGTAAATGACACCCTCACAAAAAAACGATAGGCTATCCTCTCAAAAAGTATAGGCTAGCATATCGCGCTGTGCTTAAGGAGCCTATCTATCACTCAATGAGCAATTAATTCGGTTTCATGTTAAATTCTGTTAATTATTCTTGCACCTTCCGCAACAGGTTCCTGTAGTAAAAACGGACAAGACATGTCTGTGACACACTTCCTGTATCACCTCTGCTTGTAAAGCCTCAATCTATTCGTGTTTACATAAAATAAACCTGCTCCCGAGCAGGTTTAAGCTTACGGACCTGTTGCTATGCAAGTCCAGGATGAGCTTCGAAGAACCGAACAATCCAAGATAATGACAAATCGTCAACAATCAAATCCAGCTAACTGAGTTAGCGACGTACGGAGAACGGGCCCCTGGGGTCGTAAACTCCTTCACATAGGTGTCAACAAATGGTCGTCTCCACCTACAGTCATTGTCACAAAGTATCTCCTTAAAACAACCAAACCAACCCCCTTCTTCTAAGTCCTCAGCCCCAAGATAAGGGTCCTGTATGTTTACCCAGAGTTCAGATTTGGGGTTAGGCCTCTCTTTGCACCCAAGGAATACTGAACACAGAATCATTCTTATACAGGATAAATGTGTTACATCTTCAACAGAGATTGTTATCTCAGTTGAGCGAGCTGACCTAACCTTTTGGCCAAGGAGATTGTGTCCTGTGTCCTGTTTGTGTATCATTAACCATCTCCTTCTTTAGAGAGGGAGCTGGGGCATCAAAGAACTGTGGGACACTTGATGTGTAGTCAAACTGTCGTGTCGAGTAGTGCTGGCCAATCACAGAGACTGCTATATTGATGGATTTACCATCAGAAGAACCATTTGTTCTAAGTTTATATAAGGCAGGGTTTTAGGGTTGTTCTTTACCACTCTCTCGAACGACCTGTAGGTTACATCTGCATGTCTTTCGCTATGACCGGTCCAGAATACTCTGTTAATTTCTTAAATTGTACAAACTAAATAAATTATATTGAAACCGCCACTTGAATTTCCACCATGTCAACGGCCACGCCCCAATTGTCCCTTTACAAAGTGATGCCAATTGCATCCCGTTTGTCCCAAAATTCTGAAATTCATTAGATATGTCTTATTTCTCATGAGGAACAAAAAAGCCTCAAGAACCTATAACGGCCGCCATATTGGATTTTTCTGTATAATAAAAAATTACGGAAACACGTTTATTCGCTATTCCTCCTTCAATTTTTGTCAAATTTTCCCCGGAATTGGCAAACATCAGAGCAACCCTGACTCAAATCAATGATTTTTGATTTTCAAAAAATCCGGTACAGCCAATCAAAATTGGCAACAAAGCAACTGTCAGTGTCACACATCATCGTCAGAGCAATCCTCACTCAATTCTTCAACAGATTTTTGATTTTCACAGCCGTTTGTCTGGTACAGCCAATCAAATTTGGCAACAAAGCAACCAAGCAGGAAGTTGGGTCAAATCTCAGCAAATCTTTGAGATATCAACACCAAACTTGGTATGTCACAAGGAAGACACTACAACATGTTACCATGTGCAAAGGCAACTTCATATCTCCAAAAATGATTGATAAAAATCTAATTGAATTTATCGCTAACGCTAAAATAATGCTTTACACATCCGCCGGTCAAAAACTGCTACTGTGATTCAATCACAAGTTCATATGAAGACTCTTGAGAATTTTTAGTACACAAATATGAGAAAAAGTTGACTGTAAGATGAAAATATTTTTGGGGGAGAATATTTTAAATATGCATGCTTTGCTAATTTCTAGGGCTTTTTCCCCAAATCCTCTGTCCCTCTTGTCCTCACCACGCGTGCTCCAAATTTTTACACACACAAGGGGACAGAGTCCCCTGACACACGCGCGAGCTTGGCGAGACGCGCACACAACATTTCAGGAAATTGTGGGCTGACCAAGCCCCCACTCACTCCTTGGCTTGAAGCAAAGGCACTTGTGGAAAACTGATTCTGATTCAATCAGAAGTTCACATGAAGACTCTTGAGAATGTTTACTACACAAATCTGAGAAAAAGTTGACTGTAAGATGAAAAGTAGATTTATTGTGAATATTTTGACTAGCATGCTTGGCTAATTGCTAGGGCTTTCCACCCAAATCCTCTGTCCCTCTGCTCCTCACCGCGCGTGGCCAAATTCTCACACACACAAGGCGCGAGCTTGGCGAGACGCACACACAACATTTTAGGAGATTATGGGCTAACCAAGCCCCCACTCATTCCTTGGCTTGAAGCAAAGGCCCTTGTGGATCTTGATGATATTGCATTTCAGATTTGGTATCCCATTGGTAAGTCTGCAGCATGGCAGACTGGCATACAGTGACAATTTGTGAAGAATATACATTTTTCAATGGTTTGCAATGTTTGGAGGAATCCGCCATTGCTGCTTGCAGGTATATTTTTATTTATTTAACATTTTAATCAGATTAAATCATGGAGTTTATAACTAATATGAACTTTACTCAGGTAAGTTTTAATACTAATACAGACATCTCCGCCTGGATGACGTGCACCACCTCCAGCTGAACCTCGCCAAAACAGAACTCCTCATCATCCCGGCCAAACCCTCCATCTCCCACGATCTCTCAATCACCCTGGGATCGGCGACGGTGACCCCTTCATCCTCTGCCAGGAACCTCGGGGTGACCATGGATGACGAGCTCTCCCTCACAGCCCACATTGCTGCGGTCTCCCGGTCGTGTAGATTCACCCTCTACAACATCCGGAAGATCAGGAGATACCTATCTGAGCATTCCACCCAGCTGCTAGTCCAAGCACTTGTCCTCTCAAAGTTGGACTACTGCAACTCGCTGCTCGCCGGTCTCCCAGCATGCGCAACCCGCCCTCTCCAGAGGATTCAGAACGCGGCGGCCCGTCTGGTCTTCAATCTACCCAGACGCTCCCATGTTACCCCGCTCCTCATCTCCCTCCACTGGCTTCCCATCACGGCCCGTATCAGATTCAAGACTCTGGTACTGACCTTCCGAGCGGTGAACAGGACTGCACCCGACTACATCAAGTCTCTCCTCCAGCCCTACACCCCCCCCCCCCCCCCCGCCACCTACGGTCTTCTTCTGACAACCCTCTGGTGGTCCCACCGCTCAAGAGCGCACAGTCCCAACACAAGCTCTTCTCCTGTCTTGCCCCCCAATGGTGGAATCAACTCCCCACCTCCATCAGGGACACTGACTGTCTCCCCACCTTCAAGAAAAGGCTCAAGACGCACTTGTTCCGGAAGTACAACGGCACTTAGGAATGCTTGGCTTGACCTGATGTTAGTTTCCTCCAGGATCACAATGACTCGTATTGAGAGACTTGGTTGCTCTTGTTGGTTAGTTGTAACGGTTTCAAATTCTTGTACTCGCTGTGAAATATTTTTCACATATCTCATATGTGAAAATTTTTTCTAGTTTTTTCTACAGGTACACTCTTGCACTCTTGTGGGGAGTTTCATGTTGTTCAATTGTAACTTGTTTAAATGCATGCTCTTATGGTTCTTCCCTTTGGCACTTATTTGGTTTTCCACAATGTATCCTTCATGTTTTGGCTGCTCGCAATGTTTGGGGCTATCTCGTTGTTATGATCAGTGACCTATGCTCTTTTGTAAAGCTCTGTCTTGGAAGTCGCTTTGGATAAAAGCGTCTGCTAAATGCATAAATGTAAATACTATTTATTCATTTATTTATGAACTAAATCATGTTTCTTTTTAACCTGGGTTACAATTGCTATAGAACTTTCAACAACTTGATATTTCTCAATGTATATTTCTTTCATGTTGACTAAATATACCTTATTTTGAAGAAGGAAAAAATACGAATCTTTCATTTTTCTATCCAAGGTAGCAAAAG
Source organism: Osmerus eperlanus (assembly GCF_963692335.1). NCBI lineage: Eukaryota > Metazoa > Chordata > Actinopteri > Osmeriformes > Osmeridae > Osmerus > Osmerus eperlanus. The sequence continues at coordinate 9,333,910 of NC_085022.1, forward strand.
CAGCAAAAACTATAAACAATACACTATAACTATTATAACTATAAACTTTTCATAAACTTTCTCAGTTGTTTTGCAGACAACATTAGATAACATTAAGGGTTAAGTGTCTACATGCTAACTGACATATTTGTTGAAAATGTTGCTACTGTAGTTATTGAGGAAAGAAAATGAGGTAATTCCTAAAATTTCCAGTGCCATCTAGTCAGGTGGCATTCTTAGCCACTTTCAGGCCAACTTCAAAAGTTTGATTCAATCTGTTTTCTGTCTTCTACAAAGTCATTTGGTAATTTGGCACTTGGTTACCACTAGCAATGGTCAAAATGTTGCGGTCCAATGTCAACCCTAACATGGCTGTTAGCAAGGCAATTAGCACTACTGCTAGCACTACAGTAGCTAAGCTTATCAAACGGGCGATTACAAGCATAGTGTAGGCTTTCAATGAAGCTCCTATAAGATTAAACTATTAAACAACATTACATCAACAATGTTGATCAGCCCAATTTAGACTTAGGTCGCAGACACTTTTTGAAATGGTCGCCGACAGAAATGACGTAATGCTCGACACTTTTAACCGTTGCTTGTAAGTGTCGGCTACCAGAGGAAATTTCTACTGGCGCTGATGTCGTCACATAGTGTTGTGCAAGTTTGATTGGCTAGATAGACGGCACACGTCGTTGACTTCATTGTTTGAATTTTCAGCAAGCACTCAACAGCTGTTTGTGAATTAAGCAGTGTTGCTTAATTCATGGGGGGAGATTTCGGAAACAATTGGCTTGACGGTAGTGGAGTGCAAGGCGCGATGGAAGAAACTGTGCGACAGGTAACGTTAAATTCCCCCTGGTGAAAAAGGTCACTCATAATAGTAGCATGTACGTGTACCAGGTATAACAAGGCAAAAAAGAGGATTGGTGGGGAGGAGCGGCGGTGCCGGAGGAAAGCGTGTCCCCGACATTTATATAAGCCTCTCATGGATGCACAACTTTGTCAGGCTCACCAACAACACCATGACGAACTTTCCGGAGAAAGAGGAGGTGACGGTGAGTAGTATGATTCTGTCATTATGCTGCAGTCAAACATTACATATGGCAGGGGCAGCAACATTGAAGCTATTAGTTTGTTAACCCTTTAAATACACAGTATTTAAGCAATCTGAAATGAGGCACAATGCTCGAAATGATTGGAATCATGCCGTAATTACATTAAAATATATATATATATATATTCTCTCAATGTGGTATTCAATATGCAATGCTTATGAATTAAGGCTTGACATTTTACAATATATTCCATTGCCTCCTAGTCAGAGAATGAAGAAGAAACAACCATTAACAGGGAAGACCTTGATGCAATCTTCCCTGGGACCAGCACAGCCAGCTTCTTCACAGCCAGCTTCTTCACAGCCAGCTTCTTCACAGCCAACTTCTTCACAGTCAACTTCTTCACGGCCATCTCAGCGCCGACAGACTAAAGGCACAGAAGAGGCAATCCTGGAGAGGCTGGAGGAGCTACGGAGGATCCGGGAGGAGAGACAGGCCCGTGCTGAGAACGAGGACAGTGGCCAACATGGTTGCTAGCATGGTGCATGTCGCGGCGGTAACCCTCAAACCCGGTGGTGGACGCCGTAGGTGAGTGATGCCGTCAAGCTGAAGAAGGAGGCCTATCGGACTTTATTGGCTGGTAAGACTCCTGAGGCAGCTGATGTGTACCGGCAGGCCAAGCGGAATGCGGATTTGGAGGTCGTGGAGGCAAAAACCCGGGCGTGTTCAGCGAGGCCATTGAGAACGACTTCCGAACAGCTTCGAAAAGGTTCTGGACCACCATCCGGCGACTCAGGAGGGGGAAGCAGTGCACTGTCAACTCTGTATATGGTGGGGATGGTGTGCTGCTGACCTCGACGGGGGACGTCCTGGATCGGTGGAAGGAATACTTTGAAGACCTCCTTAATTCCACCAACACGCTTTCCGACAAGGAGGCAGAGTCTGGGGACATCGGGGGGCGCCCTTCTATCTCTGGGGCTGAGGTCGCCGAGGTGGTTAAAAAGCTCTGCGGTGGCAGGGCCACTAGGGTGGATGAGGTCCGCCCGGAGTTCCTTAAGGCTCTGGATGTTGTAGGGCTGTGTTGGTTGACACAACTCTGCAACATCGCATGGACATCAGGGACAGTGCCTCTGGACTGGCAGACCGGGATGGTGTTTCCCCTCTTTAAAAAGGGGGACCGGAGGGTGTGCTCCAACTTTAGGGGGATCAAACTCCTCAGCCTCCCTGGGAAAGTCTATTCAGGGGTTCTGGAGAGGATGGTCCGTTGGATTGTCGAACCTCGGATTCAGGAGAAGCAATGCTCTACACCCTCGGCAGGGTCCTGGAGGGTGCATGGGAGTTCGCCCAACCAGTCTACACATGTTTTGTGGATTTGGAAAAGGCATTCGACCGTGTCCCTCGAGGGCTCATGTGGGGGTTCTCCGGGAGTACGGGGTACCGGATTCCCTTATCGGGGCTGTTCGGTCCCTGTAAGACCGGTGCCAGAGTTTGGTCCGCATTGCCGGCAGTAAGTCGAACTTGTTCCCGGTGAGGGTTGGACTCCGCCAGGGCTGCCCTTTGTCACCGATTCTGTTCTTAACTTATATGGACAGAATTTCTAGGCGCAGCCAGGGCGTTGAGGGGGTCCGGTTTGGTGACCTCAGGATCGGGGCGCTGCTTTTTGGGGATGATGTGGTCCTGTTGGATTCATCGGGCCGTGACCTTCAGCTCTCACTGGAGCGGTTCGCAACCGAATGCGAAGCGGCTGGGATGGGAATCAGCACCTCCAAATCTGAGGCCATGGTTATCGACCGGAAAAGGGTGGAGTGCAATCTCTGGGTCGGGGAGGAGATCTTGACCCAAGCGGAGGAGTTCAAGTATATCGGGGTGTTGTTCACGAGTGAGGGAAGAATGGAGCGCGAGATCGACAGGCGGATCGGTGTGGCGTCCGCAGTGATGCGGGCTCTGCATCGGTCCGTCGTGGTGAAGAAAGAGCTGAGTCGAAAGGCGAAGCTCTTTATTTACCAGTTGATCTACTTTCCTACCCTCACCTATGGTCGCAAACTGTGGGTAGTGACCGAAAGAACGAGATCGCGAATACAAGCGGACAAAATGAGTTTTCTCCGCAGGGTGTCCGGGCTCTCCCTTAGAGATAGGGTGAGAAGCTCGGTCATCCGGGAGGGGCTCAGAGTAGAACCGCTGCTCCTCCGCGTGGAGAGGAGCCAGTTGAGGTGGCTCGGGCATCTGATCAGGATGCCTACTGGACGCCTCCCTGGTGAGGTGTTCTGGGCAAGTCCCACTGGGAAGAGGCCCCGGGGAAGACCCATGACACGCTGGAGGGACTATGTCTCTCGGCTGGCCTGGGAACGCCTCGGGGTCCCCCAGGAAGAGCTGGTTAGGTTGCTGCCTCCGTGACCCGACCCCCGGACAAGCGGCAGATGCCAGACAGACGGACGGTTGCTGGCATGCTCCAAAAACTGCTCCCACACAAGAAGAGTGAGGCAAAGTTTGCGATCCACAAACTGCTATTTGAGATGGAGCAAGCACAGCAAAATACAGAGGATTAGTCTCACAATAAAAAAAAGAAATCAAAGATTTTGATGAGATGTATATTATTATTAATTATTGCAGTCATTGTTGTGGGTGGGGATTGAGGAAACCTCTGCTGACGTGGTCAAGCTGCCAGGGTACCTGACCCTGTGTTGATTGGAAAAAATTATTGAGGTCATCCCTGGTGGCAACGGCAGCTTGGGATGCCCTCGCGTTCGACAGACGCCCAATACCCATGAGGTTATTGTCCCCCGCAACCACCCGTCTCCACTCCCCTGGCTGGATCTCCTGAGATGCTGACACTGTCAGTGAAGTTTGGAGGGATATACCTGTCAGATGAGATAGCACAAACACACATTATACAGGGTGATGAGTTGGATTATATAAGTATTACAAGGCTAGACTTTGAAGATCTTTGATTCCTGTTGCTGCTATTACACCTGAATTTATATCAATACCTAGTGGCCAAGGAGTTCGCAGCGTCTGTGTAACACAGGTAGTTGTGGAGAGCCGCACAGGCATTGACCACATCAACCACCTTCTTCGGATTGAACTCAATGGGCCGACCTAGGACCCTCCATCGCACAGACGTTATTCCGAAGGTGTTTTCAATCACGCTCCTGGCTCTTGAGTGCCTGTAGTTGTAAAAATGTTTACCTTCGTCAAGATTGGTACCTGCGTATAGAAGCAATAGACAAGAGACACAATGCTTTGTATGATTTTGGTATAGATGCTCTCTATCACTTATCAAAAAACACATATGTATATTATATTTGTACAGGGTTATTTATGTGTTGTACATGTTTATGATAATAATACATGCATATGATCTGTCCTTACAAGTATAGTCAGAAATTGATACAAAGTTTCAAATGCTAGACAACTCCAGATGAATTTCACACTCTAATCTAAACTATTGTGGCTATTAATCTTTCAACTGAAGCACACTGCATTTGTATAGTGCTTTGTCTGTTAAGCTATTAGTGACGTGAATCTTACCGTATACTGACGCATCAGATTTGCGTTTAGGGGGAAAGCAGCATCTCCCAAAAAGGTGTGTGGGATGGGCACTGCACTTCCAGGAAGATCGGCTGGCGGAGGAAGATCAAGTGTCCCCTGGAGAAGCCCCTGCCCAAACCGACTGGCCTGAAAATTCCCCCCGTCGCTCTGCCTCCCGTAGGCACCAACGTCCAGCATGGTGAATCGGTACTGGGCATCGCAAACTGCCATCAACACCACGAAGTGCATTCCATTGTGATTGAAATATTCGCTGCCAGCGGATAGAGGGGCTTTGATCTGCACGTTTCCCGTCAATGCAACCAATGCAGTTGGGGAAGTTCCACATCCACCAGAAATCCCTAGCTATTTTTTGAACCCAGCTCTGGATGGGTAGGGGATAAAATCCTCTTTCAGTGCCTTGTGTATGGCCTGGCAAACTTCGGACACGATGTTAGAGACCGTGGCCGACCCAAGTCGGTAGCTAGCAGCCACACTCTGTTGTGAGCCCCCACTGGCCAGGATCCAGAGTGTGACGGCCAACCTCTCTGCTACATCAACAGGTGATGTGTGGGTGCCGGCATGCTGGATGTAGGGACGGATGCGGTGGACCAAATCATCAAACCTACTGTCTGACATTCTAAAATACCTAAAATGCATCTCTGGGTCAATTTCCCTCATCTGCTTTACGAGCAGATACTCTCCTTGGCTCTCTCAAGTCCTGTTGAGAGGACGAACACACCATCGTCTCTCCCTTCTGTGCTTCTGCTCTCTCGCTAACAGCAACACTTTCCTCCTCCTCTAAATCCAATTCCTACGGAGCCCCTAAAGGGACATGAAAACAAAAACTTTCTGGTGCGCACGAGAAAGTATCTTCTCAGACACTGTTACTTGTAGGCGAGGTGGAGGCTCGAAAACCACATTATTTGGTGGCCGGTGGATCACCAATAAAAACTGTGCGAGTTGCAGCATATTGCTGCTGCCATCAACTGTGCCAGTGATACCCCGAGTCGAGATACAATTTGAAAACAAAAGCGTTCTGTTATGAACAGTATTAAAGTTTGGACTGATAACGAGGACGTAGAGTGTAGCGATTGCGCCGGAGCTTATAACTGTATTTCCAGTTTTTGACATATGATGATATATGCACATTATTAAAGAAATATATTTAGTTATACACTGTGTTATGCAGTTATCTAAAGGTAGGATATATGATGTTATCCTGTATTCCATGCAGTCAGGGCATCTCCTCCTCCTGCACCCATAGTGGACAATGTGATGTTGAGACAGCCACGTTTATAAATGAGACCCCTGGGGGGTGTTCCATCAACGTCGCTAACGCAAGTCGCGCTTACACAAATAAGTCTCACTTGGGTAAACGTCAACTTAGACTTAAGCCTCAAGCCGTTCCACTAACGTTCCGTTCCACTAACAGGCAACGCTAATTCAAGCTAGACTGCTAGCTCAATAAGCTTAGACTGTGCAGCCCAGATCAGGCGATTGTCGAAAAGAGGAGTTATGTCGCAAAAAGCAAAGCGTAAACCAGCAGATGGGCATTATTTTCAGCAGCGTAAATTGAGTTTGAGTTTTTTTGGAGTTGCCCCCAAAAAGGGCAATGTTGCCGCAATTAACACGGCAAGGGAGACAACTTGTCAAACCATTACGGCCGTTAAAATGCGTAAATTGTAGGCCTACCAAATCTCCTTAACATAACTATATGCAGTTAGGCCTACGGATAATTAGCGTAATTTGATGAGCTGTCTGAAACCGTTCTGACAGTAGCCTATGGCCAATATTCTCAACAGGAGATTGAGAATAATAGCCCAAAAAAGAACGTGGCAGCAATTGAAAATTGTAGGATAAAATTCAAAACACTGAAGAAGGCCATGGCACTTGATGTGGGCTAATAATGTTTTTGTCTTCACATCTTGAACAAAATTAATAAATTAGCCTACTTCAAAATAACTTTGCCACACACATGTATTAACTGATAGGCTAAGTGCTGACCTTTAAGATAAAAGGGAAAGATAACCATGACTAAAATGGGGATTCACTGAAATAAGTATTATTGCACAGATCCAGCACAAACTTTCAGATCAGAAGGTGACCCAAACTGTAGCACACTTTGCTTGGCAGAACATTCATTTAAAATTGCTCAGCATGACTAAGAATTAGTGGTGGGCATAGATTATTTTTTTAATCTAGATTAATCTCACTGTAATCTTTGCGTTAATCTAGATTAATCTAGATTAAAATGGCTCATTTGAATTCCGCCGAAGGCATTCAGAATGTGTGCTACCCAAATAATGACTAAATGTCTTTGAGAACGGGTTTCTCAAACCAGGTGGCGCATTAGACCAGGGGCTCATCTCCTGTTTCCAAAATGCATCACAAACTGCTTGAGAAAGCTGTTCTACTATGATAATTGTTGATGAAAATATGTTCAATAAGATGTATTTGTGTTTATTAACTGTTTATTAGATTAGTTAGCTTGGCTGATAGAGCTGTGCTGACGGGCTTGCCTCGGTTGCAGTCAAATATAGTAGTTTGACGACGACTCTTCCCCTGCGCTACATCAGTGCTTGGCCCGGCATCTTCCGCATTAAGGTCGAATTATACTACTCCGACTCCGTTACGGATAGACGGACGGACGGAGTCGGACGGATTGGTTGAATTTATAGTACTCCGAAGGCTGTGGGTGCTGAAAAAAATTCACTGCCAGAAGAGTAGGTGGCGCTGCACTGCGATGCTAGCTAATCGAAAAGTCTGAGCAAATTTACAAATTAGCCGTTTCATCAATAAAATAAGCACATTTTCAGCAACTACACTTCTTTTTGTCCCCCCATTTCTTGTCACATTTTAATTCAGATGCTGATTTACATGTACTGTTTAGCTGAAATATGAATTGTAAACTTACAGCAATGGCGGTCAAAGGATTCTGTTCCGTCTTGTTGGTCACGGCAACCCCGCCCCTGACGCAAGCGGTTCTTAATACAGACCAATCACAGCCAAGGGGTATCCGTAAAATGACGGACGGACGGATAGTCAGGAAAATCAGGAGGTTAACGTAGAGCTCTCCGAGGGGCTCGGAGAGGGCATGGAGAGGGAGTTCCTTGTCAGAGAGGGCCGTTCCCTGTGTCCGTCTCCGTAAAAACTGAGAAGTATAAATTGGACTTTAGCTAAGGGATGCTTTGCGTTTAGGTGGTATTTGAGACTGGAAGAACTCCTACAGTAAACTAATTCTGCATAGCACAAGGTGCAAACAACCTTAGTCTTGTCGAGGTTTCCATTGGGAAGCTTCTTAAAAATACATTTTCCCTGAAGCAAACCAGGCGGTTTCATAGCTGCATCCATGTTAGCACGTTAGGTTTGATGTGATAATTCCATACACAAGGCATACACACAGGTTCGAAGACTCGTTCTCGCCCCCTACAGTGCAATTCGGCTAGGTATACATCCGCGCTAAAATATCAAGGTGAAAGTCATCATAGCTTGCGTAGTATAGACCCAGCTCCCAACCCAACTTTGAGAATAGATTAACGGCAATATTTTTTTTATCGCCCGATAAGAGTTAAAGCAGCGCGTTAACGCCGATAACGGCCCACCACTACCAAGAATAATAAGAAAAAGGAAAAATTAAAAGGGCTGCTACTGCACAACATGGGCTCTCACCATTGTAACAATGGGAATGTCCCCAAGTGTCGTCACAGCCTCACTTTGGGAAAGCATGCCCTAGTGGGCACATTGTAAGGGAGACTGTTGGGCACAGCATCTAATCGTCTTTTTTGGAAAGGGCACCATTTGGGACACTGTCATGTAGGGGTAGTATAAAGGGCACTTCATAACAGCACCCTTTTCCATTGGAAGTAAGGGCACGGGAACAGTCAAATATAGCCCATTGTAAGGGCACCTTATAGGGTACTGCATCACATTTTCTCTACTATAAAGGAACTCATTAAGACATGTTTTGAAATTTATAGAGGGAACACTATCATTTATTGCGTTAAGGGGCACCCTGGGCACTCAAGCATATTTCACAATGTGAATGCCAGACAGTAGGGCACTTGGTCTCATTTTTGCCACTCTAGAGTGCATTTTAGAAACGCTTTTTAAACCATGGGGGCACCAGACAATCATCCCCTGAGTCTTCCAGTGGGCCTGGATACACCCATGGGGACAGTATATTGCACCTATAATATTGGGGAAGCCAGAAGGAGAGGTAATATAGAGGCTTGTCAACATATAGGCTACTTTAAACAATGAAAATACTTTATACAATTGAATAAAAAGTCTGCTTTGGAGCAAGGTATACCCTTCATATTTCCTGGCATAGTTGCCCGTTCAAGAATGTCCCACATGCAAAGACACACAGAGATGAAGACAGACTGAACAGTGTCAAGGCTTGGCTACAGTGAGTTTGCTTCCTTGTGTGTGATTCCAGCAGACTACATAGTCTAGGCCTACCTACATAGACTGCAGTCTACCACCCTCCTTTCTACTATTATAGTCTACTACTCTCGTTTCTATTACTTTTTACAAAGGATGGTAGGCTGCTCTTATGTGTTCATCGCCATCCTTAAGAGTTACTAAAGTGTTATTTCATATATATATATATATTTATGTATTATTTTTTTTAAGAATGACAATTAAATCTATCTAGATAAACTATGCTGGGCCTGCTGAACCTATACTTCTTCCACAGATACTGGTCAGGGAAGCATTACTTCTGTCTCTGAAGACCCTTGGGGCTGGTGGGATAAATGCTCTTTGTATAATCTGAGCACCTACATCCACCACAGAGTTGCCAAAGAACGGATAAGCCATAATTGATTGTAACTTGTCTAGACGCTCTGCTTAGTTTCTAAGGCCTTATGTCAATAACCAATGGCTTTTGAAAACAAAAAAAAGTGACATTTAAACACAGTTAAAGTGACATTATTTCTTAACTTGTTTATTTAAATTAATATATTTTTGGGAGATGAAGTAAACATGTAAATCATTCATGTCTGCACTTCAAAAAGTCTGAATTTACTCTTCCGAACACGGACTAAAGTGCTTTGCGCGCAGGAATTTACTTGACGGAACTGTCTTTTGAGATTATGTTTCCGCCTGTTTGAAATTATTTTCAACACATTTTAGTTTAGCTTGACTTTTAGCCTGACACGGATCAGGCTAGTTCCGAAGTATAAGTTACCTTGGTTACGTAGCTAGAACTAAAATAAGCCACCTTAATGGAACGGAACTCTCGCTAAAGTAAGTGAGACTTGGCGAAATAAGTCTCGCTTTTCCTTAATCGACGTTGATGGAACACCCCCCTGGTCAAGACTGGTGTATCCCTTGCGCCAAAACAGACAACACAACTTCAAAATTAGTTTTTAATGTCTTTCTAGATAATATAGTGGTGACGTCTCGCAAGCAAACATTTTATGTCCTTATAAGTCATTTCCACGCATGAAAACAGCAGATCTAATGCACGCGTCTGTGCATGCGGTATCCACCAGATACTTAAGCGTGGTAACGAGAAAGTATCTTGTGCGCACCAGAAAGTATCTCATAGTCTCATATTCTCAAAGTATCTCATAAGTCCCAAAATTCTGAAATTGAGTATATGCCTAACTGCTCATGAGGAACAAAAAAGCGTTAAGAACCTATAACGGCCGCCATATTGGATTTTTCTGTACAAGATTTGTCCATAACAACAAGATTGTTCTCCTTATGGACCGTTGCTCCGATTGACTTGAAATACGAAACTGATTTGTAAGACATATGTCTTTGAATAGTGACCAGACATCCAGATTTTGTCCGGACAGTCCGGTTTTCCAGCCCTTTGTCCGGAGCGCTGTTGCGTGTCCTCCTTTACACCCCTTTGTCCTCCTTTTTGACCCTTCCTGCTCACTGTCGCAATTTACCACTCGCGTAGGCTTTCAGATGCCAAAAAGAAAGACCTCCTTCAAACCTACGTGGAGTTCAGAACTTTGCCACTAAGAGCAGCAAAGATCAATATTGTTCCTTCTGTAAGCTCTGTCGCATTGATATAGACGTGAGTAGTAGGGGGAAGGGGCTTTTGAGCGGCATGCCTGCGCTAGGCAACGGCATAATAGGATAATGCTAGTTCTGCCGGTTACTGTTCCATAACATAATTTTTTGCTCCGAACACAACAACAGCTGATGATAAAACAACCGCTGCTGAGCTGACCAAATTACATATTTTGGGCGGGGGGGGGGGGGGGGGGGCGCCAGATGTTCCTTGTGACCCCCTAATAAAATCCATAAGCATAAAAATGAAATGTTAAAAATAATACTTTTTACTAAATGCTGATTGGTTAGTTGGGTGGTATACAACTTGAGGACAGCGAGAGAGGTACGCTGCAAAGTTTCTGGACAGTTGACAACGTCTTGTCACATCTGGGGGTTAGCTCGTTAAATTGTGATGAGTCTTTGTGCGAAACAAGGAGAAAATAGTTATTGCATTTGACATTTTTTGTTAAAAAATTAATTGGCAACCCTACATTTGTTCGATTTTTTTTATTTAGTTTTGCTTTTTGGGAGAGGGGGCGGTTAGTTTTGTTGGATTGTAGGCTGTAGCATGTGAGGAGCAATTTTTTTCTGTATCACATCTGGCTAACGCACACATCTTAAGCAGCACTCGTGTCAGGTTTGCTAGCTTGCTCTGTTCACCTCGCTAGTTTTAGCCATGCATAGGTTTTTTATTAGTCTTCCGAAGCCAAAAAGTAGTAGCAGCAGTGAGTCTGATGATTCTGGTCGTGGTATTTCGAGTCAGGGGATACTCTCACCGGTGTCGCACTCGCAGGCGGCCAAGCACGCGCCTTGCCCCAGCTCAGTTATATATATAATATATAAAAAATGATTGCCCCCACAAAATGTCCCATTGCCACCATACTAAAGTGGGCTAGAACCGGGCCTGTTACACAGTATCTTAAATTAATCCTTAACATTTTAGGGGCCTCATGAATTGGATCATGCAACAGAGGCTTGTGTTTATGTGTTGTTATGATAGTCCATAATTGTATGTGTGTGAACATGTGGGTGCAGATGTGTGAGAGGCAGGGGATTTGTGTGTTGTTGGAAAAATTGAAGATGTAACACATTTATCCTGTATAAGAATGATTCTGTGTTCAGTATTCCTTGGGTGCAAAGAGAGGCCTAACCCCAAATCTGAACTCTGGGTAAACATACAGGACCCTTATCTTGGGGCTGAGGACTTAGAAGAAGGGGGTTGGTTTGGTTGTTTTAAGGAGATACTTTGTGACAAGGACTATAGGTGGAGACGCAAGGTCTGGTGACCATTTGTTGACACCTATGTGAAGGAGTTTACGACCCCAGAACCGGAGATCCTGTTGTTGTGTTTCAATCAGGGTTGATGTCGTAAACACGCACGCACACATGTGCGCTCCAGGTCTATGCAAGGGAGCCAATGAAGAAGAGCCATGGGACATTTGCATGCCTTTGTCTTAACCAATGACTGTAAAGGCTGCTTAAATAGGTATCTAGCGCAACATGCTAGCAGACAAACTTGTAGCACAATGGCGTGGGATGTTTTTGTCTCCTTGTGGGCTGGCCGCAAGCAATAAAGCTTTCTTAAACTTGTTCACCGACTGACTGTGCAATGCTTGATAGATTAATATTCATGACATTTTGGTCCTTCGAACCGGATTTCAATATCCTTTCCATCATCCAGGAAGAACTGAAATCGTGCACAACAATGGAGAAAGAACTCGCAGCAAATAATTGTTGTTTAAAAAGAGTTGCCCTCCAATGAGTTTTTTCCTGGGGGATGGAAGGTGACGAAATTCTGGACTAGCTAAGAGGCACAGTTTTCGATGGACAAGGTAAGAATAAAATTGTATATATATATAGTCGACTTTTGTGTTTCAAATTGATTTAAAAAAAAACTCCATAGTGTAGTCGTTAAAGATGCACTCTGGTCCCTATCAGCTAAGATCTGGTGAGACCCCAGTGCAGCGAGTAGGGCGTCATATTTACTGAGACCCGTGATCTGTGACGTATCGGGAGCATAAAGATCGGTGAAGTAAATAGACTGTATGTTTTGCTAAGACATGGCGCCGGGAGATCCGGGAAACAGAATTAGTTACGGCCTGACCGACCAGAACTGAAATATTTGAAATATATCTGAGTTTGGTGGTAGTTAAATACCTAACCAAATGGAAAGATTATTGCTGATTTCTGTGGGAATGCCACTGCAGTAAAACATAGTTGGATGAAATACTCCGCTGTAAAGTCATGCACTAAACTCACAATGGATTCTGACCTGTAAATGTATATTGGTTGAATTTGACACATAATAACTGATTGTTATTGCTGATGAATTGGGAATTGTAATTTACATATGGTAGCCTAAAGGGGTTTGAATACCATTAGAGAGTGAGTTCTACATTCGTGCGTTTATTGTTGCTGAGATGCATTTGTTTTGATATATCTAGGTCTGGTGGTGGACACGTGCCTTACAAACATGTGTTATTAAATCCTAGCCAAACGAACAGGTTGACAAGGCCTGGGCGACCAGGACTCAGATATATGCGTGAACATAAGATAGGACATTTCAGTGTACAATGTAGAGTTTGGACTGTGGAATTCTATTTACGTGGAATTCTATTTCTTACATTTGCTTAATTCAGTTCCAAGTTGTGAGATGGTACAGGCTAATCACAGGGGTCACGTTACTAAGATATGGCGCCAGGGTACTGGGAAGCAGCGTTAGTATCCTATTTTGCTAAGTTCTGTAGAAAGCCATTGAAGTGAACGGACCGGTCCACAGCCCTATTGAGAAGGCTACAGGTAAAAGATATCTCCGTGCCGCACGTAAAAGATGAACCAGTCCACGAGACTGAAGTGTATCAAGGGGAACCAGGTTGATGGACTGAAGCGCGATTGTTGTTAAGGCCTAATTTTTTATGTTGAAATTGAAATAGTACTAATAGTTGATAGAATTGTAAATATCAAGGTTTTGTTGTAAATATAACCATGGGTAATTGTTTTACATGTTGTAAGAGGGTAGAATTGTCCCTTGAAAGAAATCCAAAGGCTGACATGATTCTAGCGAATTTGCCAGTCCGCTGTCTGTTGAACCAAAGTCTTTTACAAATTGCTAGGATAGCTGGGATCTGAGAGGAAAAAATCCAGGCTGTGACTTTGTTGGCTAATGGATAATGGTGAAAACGTGGAGGAAGTGCATTCTGCTCTGTCCTGAGACAAAGGAGAGTCCAGGAAGTTGAACTTGCAACTATGGCAACGACATTTGTAGCTAACAAACTTAAAGACAGACTCAACAGCGATGGCGGCGGGTACAGGCTAGTAAAGGAATTGCAGCTTGACATTTGAGATCCAGGATAAGTAACCGCATGACACATGCGCAGACGTAAATTGAGAAATTTACAAATACGTAAATTTAGAGAAATAGACGAATTTGGACCGAATTTGACATACTAATTTGGTTACTTTTGAAATACGTTAAGTGATGAGTATTTTGATACATTTGATAACAAGATTTTTGGTTGTTGTAAAGGTGGAAATTCAAGTGGCACTGTGTAGATCTGAGTAGTCAAGAGATGTGGTTTTAATACAATTTATTTAGATTATACAATTACGTAATAACAAAGCTTTGCTGATCAGTCATTACAAAGGAGGTGCTAGCCACAGGTCGTTCGCAAGAGTGATGAAGAACAATCATAAAGCTTGTGCTTTTATACACTTAAAACAGATGCCCTAATAAATGATCAATTCATCAATGCAGTGGTCTCTGTGATTGGTTAACACTGGTCAGTGACAGTTAAGACAATATAACCCCCCAGGTCAAGATACCAAAGTCTTTTGATGTCACGGCTCTTTCTCTAAATGGGGACAGTAAGGATACCCTTAATGAAACACAAACAGGACACAGGACACAATCTCCTTGGCCAAAAGGTCAGAGCTGCTAGATCAACTGATCCATCTACCCTTCTCCCTTTAGGCCACAGAACTCAAACATCCCCCAACCTCCGTGCCCCTAGCTTCTCAATCAGGCATCATAAACCAACACCATAAATACTTTAAGACCAACTGCAACATCCATTTGTTTAAACACAACCTCAGTCTATTAAAAATACACTCTTAGTAACTATATCAAAAAATGCCATCACATTGTTTGAGTACATTTTATGTGAGTTTCAGAAATTCAGAGGAAAGGTGGGGCTAAAAAAAGAGTCCCGTTACGTTGAGATCTTACAAAGGTGATCCCAGAGGGTATGGTTCTGCATAATTATGTGAGTATTATTGCTGAAAGATGAGTCCGTTTAGATGAATTCGAAGTTTGGTGGTTAACAAATGCGTGATCAACATTTGTTTTAATTCCTAGCCAAACAGGGAGGTAAAGCCTTTCTGACCAGAACTTGTATTTATGAGCGGAGAATCTGTGATGTGTGATGTTATTCAATAAAAATGCAGAAATTAAACCCCTGGTTCATAAATTTGTTATAATTGGATTGGAAAAGTTATACTTTAGCGAAATTAAGTGAATAGAAGGTAAACGCCAACCAGCTGTGTTGGTCAATGAAAAACAGAGAAAAAAGTTTTTTCCCAGAGCGCTTTGCTGTTTGTCTTGAGTTCCAACACGCGCTGAGAGGCTGTGTGTTTGATTCGAGTTTTAAATGCGCGCTGATAGATATTGTTTATTTGAGTTGATTCATTCATTGAGTAAAAAGTAAGAGTAATTGAGATATGAGAAGTGTTACATTAAATCATATACAAACTACTAAATATTCAAATTCAATATTTTCATTTTGGGTTAATTTGAGATTTGAAGGATTGTCCGTGCATTACGCATGCTGAGGGAGTAATGGCTGGCGAATAATATAGGAATATTCAAAGGAGTATTCTGTACATGCTTTAATAAGACTTTTGAGAAGTTAAAGAATACGGTTTTGTTTTACAGGTTTATGTTACTCTTGTTAAATTGTGAATTTAAGTGTTTAGAAAGGAAAAGGGAGAATTAATATTTTCTTTTGTCTTAAGGGCATTGTTTGATTGACGTGATTGCGAGTCGTAGCGTAATTCTAGCATGAATTACTTATTCTAAGAGCAGTTGTAACGGTCTGAACATGGATTTCATGAAACAAAGTTATGATAACGATAGTTTAAAGAAAATTCAAATATGGGTCAAATAATTAGTAAAAGGCTAATTTTGAAATCAAAGGCGAAATTAATTCAATAATTGCAACATTGAGTATTATGGGAACTTATGGGAAGTTTTTGTGTTGAGACAGAAAGGTTGTTTTTATTTGGCAAAGGAATGTGGTTTGTTTAAGGGTTTGATTTTATTTGAAATGTAACTTTATTTTCAAATAACCACGTGCACATCAAATATCCATTGACATGGAATCAATTGATGGCACTTTTCCAGTTTGGGTTATTTTGAAGCTGTGTTTTTCACAAATGTTTTATTTTGGGTTAAGGAAATGTGAAATATTATGAGGAAGCGATTAGAAAGTTACATAAAAGATTGGTTTAGAGAAGATCATGGACGTTTATGAAATGAAACGAAAGAACGTTTTGTGGATGTGAAAATATTATTGGTTTAACCACTTTGATGTTCTGAAAAGGGAACTATGCATATACTTTGAAGGTATATGGGCAAACATTTGAAGTCAAAATAGTAAAATCTAGGGTTTTTAAGAGTTTTGTTAAAAGTATTAGATGCAATTTGGTTATGAAATGAGAAAGAGAAAATAACTAAAATATACTTTTATTTGGAGTTTGATTATCATTTTGATTTTAAGTTTTATCTGGATGTTTTATCAAGAGCCTGGCATAATGTTTGTGATAAACAGTTAGGCTGTGATAAGGTTGTATTAATAAGTGGTATTAGTGCACAAAGAGGGTTATTATAACCTTTGTTCTGAAATAATTTGGGAAGACTCATTAAGTCTGATAAATTGTGGTTATGATGGTTTGTGCTAATTAACTTGTTTTGGACTGCAGCCAAAGCAAGTTATGAAGTTCTACCTATCTGACCTTTATGGAAAATATAGTTGGGAAAAATGTTTGGTTAATAGCTACATTAAGAACATTATTTGGTCTATATTTCATTTAAGAAGCATACAGATTCAATTCTGGTTTGGGATGATGACAATGGGTTTTATCATATCTTTGAGAAAAAGAGGTGTGATTTGATAAAAAGAGTATTCTGAAACAATATAGGTCTTAAACTTAACTGTTTTAAAAGAAAGACAAGTTTGAAAGTAATGAGATTAACAGTTGATTTTCTAAAGAAAGGAACAAAGAAACAGTGTCATTTCTAGGCATGACTAATAGGAGTTGAATATCAAATAATGATGTATTGTCTTATCATATACTGTTACATGTGTTTGCTCAACAAAAAGAAATGTGAAGGGAAAAATACTAAGCGGATTGAAGTCTTTCCCAGTCCTATAGCAGGGGTATTAACACAATTTGATAATATAGCTGCAAGCAGCAATGTGGTGGCCAAGGACACCAATTTATCCTAGTGAGCTTTTCTCAGTTCTGGAAATCAGATTTCAGTGACTGCGTAAAAATATAAGGATTTTTTCCTGTGGCAAGCGGTTGTCAGATTTGTCCCAAGTTTAAACAGCTGTAATTCAGTTCTATTTTGACATGTCAAGGTGATTGTGGTCTGAAGATAATCTGTGCCAAATTAGGTGAATATTTGGTATTCACCAAAAACGTTTTATTCATTCATTCAAAATGGCGGCCACATCAATTCAGCTGGTATCACAATTTAATATGTGTCAGACACGGGATCGCCCCCTAGAGGTTAGATGACACAACCTTTTGTGGACCTCTTTGAAACAGGGTCCCGAGCACCTGTACCAAGTTTGTTGCCAATTCAGCGAATATTTCCTGAGATATGATCTTCATCGCCGACTTTGATCAGCTTTACCGGAATGTGAAAAGGTGTGTGACACTTGACCTGAAGATGGTGCCAAATTTTTGCTTATTGCAGCGCCACCTAGAGGTTAAATGGCATGACCTATTTTGGACCTCTTTAGAACAGGGTCCCTAGTCCTTATACCAAATTTGGTGTCAATGCAGTAAAGAGGTGCTGAGATATGACCTCACTTCTTTTATGGTGGCTTGGTTGACGACTTTGGCTGTTCCAGTCAAAAGTTTTAGATAACCAAAAGACATGTGATGTCTTTTGTGAGGCTTGGTCTGAAGATGATCTGTGCCAAATTTGGTGAAGATTGGACAAACCTTATAGGAGAGGTAGCGAAAAAACGTTATATTCAAAATGGCGGCCACATCAATTCAGCCACATCAATTTGATTGGCTGTAACTAACAAACGGTTGCGAAAATCAAAGCTCCAGGGGATAACTTTTGTGAGGCTTGGTCTGAAGATCATCTGTGGCAATTTTGAAGAAGATTCGACAAGAATTGTAGGAGGAGTAGCGAAAAAACGCTTTTCCATAACATTCAAAATGGCGGAGAATCTATATAACTGGGTATGACGATCCAGGGAATACAACAATACCTCATTTTGGAAAATGAGGCATATGGTTCAAAAGTAACGTGTGTAAACACACCTTCAACTTTGACCCATTGGTGGCGCTAGATGGTTGGAATGGGAGACATGAAACTTGGTGAAATTGATGAGGGGACTGGTCCCAAAGAGTGTGCCAAGTTTCACAACTTCTGACAATATGGTTCTAGGGGCTGCCATAGACTCCCATGGCAGAAGAAGATGTGTAATAATAATAAATATAGCTGCAAGCAGCAATGGAGGGGCCAAGCAGTCCAGAGCAGGACATGGCCTCCATAGCAATTGTGCAACAATTAAGTCACAACAACCTGATGCACTCAGGCAACACACCAAGTTACCAACATACCAGTGATTTTATGGTATAACACCCCAGCCCTCTGCTTTTCGTGGGAACGATGGAACCCACGTTTGGTGACAATCGGACAAAAGGTTGCTGAGATATGCTCTCACGTCTTGTTTGGCGGCTTTGCCGCTGCCTTTGATTGGCTCTACCGAACAAACGGTTTTGAAAATGTAAAATACATCTGATACCTTTTGTGAAGCTGGGTCTGAAAATCATCTGTGCCTAATTTGGTAAACATTGGACAACATTTGTGGCGTGCAAAAGGTTTTCACACTTTTACATGAAATCCAAAATGGTGGCCGCCGCCTTTGATCGGCTCTACCGAACAAACGGTTTTGAAAATGGAAAATCCATTCAATAGCTTTGTGAAGCTTGGTCTGAAGATCATCTGTGCCAAATTTTTGAAAATCGGTCATACGGTTCAAAAGTTACGTGTGTAAACACAAGTCCAACTTTGACCCGTTGGTGGCGCTAGAGTGCTCGAATGGGAGACATGAAACTTGGTGAAAATAAAGAGGGGACTGTCCTCAAAGAGTGTGCCAAATTTCACAACTTTTTACCATACGGTTCTAGGGGCTGCCATAGACTCCAATGGGAGAAGATGTGTAATAATAATAATAAGCAAAGGTAGAAACACTTAAGTGGCTTCGCCGCTTCGCGGCTTGGCCACCAAATATAGCTGCAAGCAGCAATGAGGTGGCCAAGCAGATCAAGTGACCCAAAAAACAATATAGATATTGTCTGATCAGAAGCCTGCTCACAAGCCCATTCATCTTGTGATCAGAAGCCTGCTCACAAGCCCATTCATTTTGATAAGCTAAACTTATCAAACATGTGACAGGTTCCCCAGGACCAGGGTTGATAATACTCATTCCAGGAGTGTTCAACCCTGGTCGTCAGTACCCACTGTTCTGTGTTTCCCTTCTACAACACACATGATTGAAATGATTGGGTTGTTATCAAGCTCTGTGGAAGCCTGATAACGAGCATTAATTTGAATGAGGTGTACTGAATTCACTCAAATTCACAAATGATAGGAAGGTTGCAAACACAGAGTGCCATAATGCAATAACATGAGAGATATTAACATTAAAAAAAATATGGACCAAAAATTGCATAATGTCTGCAATAGACAATAATTGAAGCATGCAAATCAGAAGCACAGACAGAAAGCAGGTAGATATCAAACACAGACAAACACATCAAAGTCAAAACAGACGGGTTCATATTCTGGAATGTGTCTGATCATACAATCAAGAGGTATTCTCAGGAAGAATTCTCACACTCACTCAATTAAACTGGACAGTGTATACCAGGGTTTTTCCTGCATAGAGAAAATTTTGGCGCGCGCCAAAGCCGTTTTCCCAAGCGCCAATGACAAATCCCGAGCGCCAAATTCTTCCCCTGCTAGCTAAATTGTCTGTTGATTCGATAGCTGCCCTTGCTCAGGTTTGAATTTTAGGTGCATTATTATGCTGAAGTAGTTTTAATTAATAAAGTTTGTTTATTGTTATTATTTGCTACAGAATTCTTAGCCTATCAAGATCAAATGAAGCAGGCAGTGTACATGCTTCAGAGTGGCCTACCTTAATCGATAGGCTAGGCTACTGACCATTTACAATAAGTTGTTACGTCAATTATTAATTGGCAGCATTTATGCCATTTAGAGCATACTTTATGAGTGTAAGGTGTAAGTTAGGTGCCTAACTTTATTGCTTATGGGGAAATAGGACGAAAATATGTGCAATATTACATTAGCTATTAGAATATTACGGGGGGGGGGGGAGATGCAAAACACCTGGGAATAAATACATTGATTAGAAAAAAGAAAAAAAAGAATATATATATATTTTTTTTTTGGAGCACCGAAGACCCATTTTGACCCAGGAAAAACCCTGTATACTATGTGTTTGTATAGGTAATGAAGCACTATTGTCTCTTGCCTGTGCTCTTATTACAGATATTTTTAATATCTGGGTGAAATTGACCTGAAACACTATTTATACAAAAAAAAATCATTATTAAAATGTCCATATTCGTCATTTTTAGAATGTGTCTGATCATACAATCAAGAGGTATTCTCAGGAAGAATTCTCACACTCACTCAAAATTAAACTGGACAGTGTATACTATGTGTTTGTATAGGTAATAAAGGATTTAAAGTCTATGTGTCTATTCCAATATGTAATGATGGTATTCAATGACACAAATCTGTGTTCTAGAAAGAGTGGTCTGGAGTCGGAGAGGTCCGATAATATCAGCTTTAATGCAGCAGTTGGAAATCAACAAGTACAGAGCTCTGGGGTTGTCTACGTTTCCCTACCCGCAACAGAGTTTGGGCTGGTTCACGAAGTCCAACTGGCTATCTTTCCCTGCCCCAGCATATCATATACAATGCAATTGAAAACACAAGTATCAAAAAAGGGTTGAGCTTGTTCTCTCGTGCGTCCGGGAGTTGTTCTTGCCTATGCGTCCCACCTGCTCGGGTGCCGTCTCCACCCGGTTTCAAGGTTGTTTCTGAAAATGAAGAGATAGAGACACAAAGAACAGCCTGCTTCCAAATTGAGGTTGGTTGAGGGGCAGTTCTATGGGCACATGTGAAGCCCTCTGTGACACTGCTTGTAAAAAGGGATATTCAAAGGAGATGTAATAATTGTTTATAGTACTTCATACAAACATGTGTAGTGCTTCACATAATAAAGACAATATGATGGCATTACATGAGTGTTGTGTGTTTGTTTGACATAAAATACAAATGTATGTATCATATAAACCTCACAAAGTTTCCTGGACGCTGGTCACAAATAAATTCGACACCTTCAGTACTGTGTTGTGGGTAGAATATTACTACATATACAGGCTACTCCAAATACGTGATGAGTAGCCTACATTCGGGTAGTGTCTACGGTAACTAGTTGATTCAGAAGAACCAAAACAACGTGTTGTCTGAAGGCCAACGTAGTTAATAAATTTGTGACTAAATTCCTTCCACACCCATGTGCTTCAGTAGCTTGCGATGTAATGCAAAGGATTGCAACGATGGATGTGTTTTTGCTCGTGGGATCGAATCCCACTCGAATCTTTTATTTTCTTAGCTTCCATTTATTATGGCGTGAATGGCTGTAATGTAGTAATCATTACATTTGTTCAGAATATAAAATTATGAAATGAATTGATTTCAAAAGATATAGCGAAGAAACACTCAGCCATAGGCTACACGAAATCGCATAGGAAACGAATGTTTCCATGTTGTGTTACGCGTATTTCGATTGTATTGTCTGGGATAGCAGCGACGTTAGTATGAATTTTTAATATGTGGTGTCAGAAGGAGCTTTGATGTCGGGGTAAATACGGCTATTGTCTCGGAACAAACCCCAAATACGTGATTAGTAGCCTACATTCGGGTAGTGTCTATGGTAACCAGTTGTTCCAGAAGAAGCCAAATCAAGATGTTACCTGAAGGCCAGGGTGGTTACTAAGTACGTAACTGATTTGAATAATTTCCATGAGCTAAAATAGCTCGTGGTGTAAAGCAATGGCCTTGGGTGTATTACGTGTTTTGCTCTAGTGCGATCGAATCCCACTTCATGCGAGCCTGCAAATGTTTTATTTTGTCTCCATTTATTTTGTCGTTAATGGTAATGTAGTGCGTACGCAGCTTATACTTTCATATTCACCGCAGCAAATATGAGATCCGACTTGAAAATAGCCAGTAATATGTTTGTGAATTTGTGACGAATCTGGTGATAGAGGCAGACTGATAGGTGCACGCACCGCTGGGAAACCAGTTAGTTCGGAAACCAGTAGGGACACAACACCGGCTCTTACAGTGCGTTTACACTGCAGCGACGCGAATCGCTTGCCATCGCTCGCCTTCCCACAGTTCACCACGCGCGGGGGCGTATCAGACAGATTAATGTAGAATTGTAGTTCTCTAAAGTCACTGTTGTAGTTGTCATGGCCAAGTGTGCAGACTTGGGTTTACGTACTCGCAACATCGATCAAAATACAACTTGTATACAAAATACAAAACTGTTTAATAGACATTACACGTTGACATGTGTAAAAACGTTTTATTATAGTACTCAAAGTCTCTGCTAATCTGTCGATACGACCAGGGAGTTCCAGCCGGGCTTATAGTAGTAGCCCGGCTGGAACTCCCTGGAACGTAACTTTGTTCGAGAGTACAAAGTACAAAAAAAACACCAAGAGCACCGACAACGTCGGCAAACCTGCGCCTGGCCTCATTCTTTTTATTAATGTCTTTGAACAAATACAGAGACGTATCGTACAGGACTGGATATGCAGCCACACAGGCGATTAGTTTCTCCTCCATCTTAAAAACTGAAAGCTATAAATTTTTACCATGGTTGCTACGTTACGAGAAACAAGAAAACACTGCCATTGGCCATCGCTAGCGAAAATCGCTCCTCATTTGCATAAAGTTGAGAAAATCTCAACTCGATCGCGTCTCGTCGCTACCCACAATGGACCACGCAAGCGATTCGCCTGGCTCCATTGAAAATGAATGGAAAACATGTTGTCGCTCGCATCGCGTCGCTGCAGTGTAAACGCACGGTTAGAGCCGGATCGTTCGCGAACGACCCATCACTATTAGCCATGGATATCAGGCGATTTTTGAAGAGACCATCGAGTGCTCCCACTCCCACAGATGCCTGCAAAAGGCCTCAAGTACAGAGTAAGATCAATTCACGTTTGTAAACGTTGTTTTGGTTCGCACAACATCGCATTAAGACAGGGACAAACGCTAGCGGCTAGCCTAATAACGTGCTTTCAAATACGATGATGCAGGTACAAGCCAACCTTACTAGTTCCGAAACGTAATAATAAATAAATAATAAAATTCATAGTTTACCCACCTCCAATTTTACCACTGCTAGAGAGGGTACAATTTCTGGGGAAATTGTAGGGTGTGCTTGTTTGCATCGGTTGCAGGTGGGTCCGTCCTCTAAGTTTTTCCCTTCTCGTGATATTTTCAAGCATTTAGCCTACTCATTGCATATTTCATTAAGAACACCCTTTGAAACTGCTGCGAACCCCCTTTGAAACAAGCTACTGTAACAACGTTGTCACTGGCAGTATGGAATCGCGATTCAAACCGTCTGCTAACTGAAAATATGCCCCCCATAACGTAAATCGCTCAAATTACAAAGACTTTCATGACCTAAATAAAAAAATCTGAGATGGCAGTTCCACTCGAAATTGCTTTCTCAACAAAACCCAATGGTTGGTAATTTTGGGGGTTGGCATTTTTCACTCATAATACAAGCTCCAATTTGCGTGCTAGAACGTCTCTGTATCCATGCGTCGTTGCTAACGTGTGCTGACGTAGTGACATAGGCTAGCACTCGTACCCTTCGTTGACAGAAGACACTTTTGGCCACAAAAACGTTGTAACCTCCTAAACTGTGCAACGTAGTGTAAATAAAAATACAGGCAACTCAATCGCTACCAAGACGAAACTTTTGACACCTAGGTTGTCTATGTAGTCCAAATATTGACTGAGGCTTAGGGGGCAAAAATAAATAATAACTAGAAACGGCTGTTCCTGCGAAACAGCAGTGAGAATGCTGAAAACCTGAATGGGGATAGCTGACCATGCTAAAAATGCTGAAAATTGTGAAAATGTTCTAGAAAGTTATAAGCTGAAGCGCCTGCAAGGTATTTTTGAAAGGGGCTGGAGCTGGTCGAAGGTATAAAACTACAGAAAAGAGAAGAAAAATGCAAAAAGATAAATAATTCTGAAGAATTTGAAAATTTAGCAGAAGATTATTTGCTGGAGTTTCAAAAGGCCTGAAATGCATGTCAGAAAGGACCTGCAGCAAGATGAAGGCAGAAAAGTACAGCACAAAGAAGAAAAATGCAAAAGTACTGGCAGTTGGAAGGTACTGCTGTGAAAGGTATTTTTGAAAGGACCTGGAGCAAGATGAAGGCAGAAAACAGAAGAAAGGAGAAGAAAAGAAGAAGAAAAATGCAAAACAATAAGGGCAAAAATTCAGAAAGATGAGCTGCAGGAAAACGTGAAAATTTAGCAGAAAACCAGTTGCTGAAGTCTGGGTTGAACGAATTTGAAGGTAAAAGGACAACACTGGAATTACTTGAACTTGCTGGAAAAACGTAGCAACCGTTGGTCATTGGCAACAGACTGGCAACATTTCTAACCTAGAATCTAGGTTTCAGTTTAAAGACGGAGGACAAACTAATCATGTGTGCCTGCACACCCAGTCCCGTTCAGACACTTAATTTAAGATGACATCAAAATAATATTTCATAGTGCAGGGTTGCCAATGTTGTCGTTGTCCCTGGTGAGTTTTTTATACTTAAATGATAAGATCATGCTACATCTAACCAGCGGATCATTTCTTGCAAGTGTGTCAAAGTGGTATTTTTACAGACTGTATTAACACCGTAGGCTTGAATAATAACCGAAGGCGTGAAGCTAGAGAGACGATGCAATGGGAGACTTTCTACAGTAAGCCATATCTACTGCTTCAAATTGAAAACGGAGACCATCTTTTGATTAAAGACAAGTTCCTTAACCTCTGTTGTCAATATCGCCAATAAAAAGAAAAAACTCTTCAGTTACGAAGCATTTGTCTGTAGCTAGGTAATGAATGATAGTTATTAGACCGTATGTGACCTGGTTTCGCCGTTCTATTAGCAGCCATGATGACAGTAGCGTCACTAGAATGGCCATAACTAACAAAAGATCAAATATCGAATCTGTCCGCTGTTCTACATTGCCCACATAATTGGGTGTGCTTTGCCTTTGGCAAGGGCACAACCTTTGTTCTCTCACATATATATTATTATTATTTTTAGTGTGTTTGCTGCAAGCAAAAACACTATTGTTATTCTGCATACTTATTATTAGTGTGTTTGCTGCAAGCAAAAACACTATTGTTATTCTGCATACTTATTATTAGTGTGTTTGCTGCAAGCAAAAACACTATTGTTATTCTGCATACTTATTGGGTGTGCTCAAGCCTTCGGCGAGAGCACAACCTTTGTTCTCTCACATATATATTATTATTATTATTTTTATTTCTTTTTGCCCCCATAAAACTCAGTCAATATTTGGCCTACATAGACAACGTAGGTGTCAAAAGTTTCGTCTTGGTAGCGATTGAGTTGCTTCTATTGGAATTTACGTTCCGTTGCATGGTTTAGGCTGAAGTTAAGTTTTTGTGGCGAAAAGTGAAGCTAACGGTGGCTAATTTGCTAGCCACAGTCACTGACGTTACTAACGTCACTAACGTCACGAAAACACGCGTGACTACCTTTGGCTGAACATTCGTTTCGCATCTGTTAACTTGGGGGATAGCTAGGCTAACTATAGCTTTACTGCAAGGCAGCTGCAGAAACGCCACAAGCATAGAGGCCAGGGTGATAACTATTTACTCATTTTACTTTGTGATATGACACACAATTGTGATGTGTAATGTACAATATTAGCTGATATTATTAAGGAAGTAAGCCCACATCTACTTTCGGAAACGGTAGTCTACTATTTCACTGAAATATTAGCATCATGACATTAGCCTCTGTTGCCCGGGCAACACATACTACAGTGGTCTATGATGTATCTGTTTTCAATCGTTAAAATAAACATTCCTCACATATACATTTTCGTTGTAGGATTTATTATGACATTAGATTACAAGTAAACGATTTGTGGGTGAAATTATCATTACCTGTGGTTTCAATCCAGTGTATCACTGCAACGCTGTAGCCTACGCGAGACACACGACAAAAACATCTAACATACACAGCTGTTTAGGAAGTCAAACGGCGACAGAACATGTTCGGCACTCCCCTTACTTAAATCAAAAGTCTATCTAACTACTAACCTGAACTTCATTGCCACAGCCTAAACTTTGTCAATCTGTTCATGAAAATATTTAATTTCAGCCTAAACCGTACAACGGAACGTTTAATCGAATTCAACCAACGCAATCGCTACCAAGACGAACACAGCAGTAGTCTAGTACTATACCGTAGTAGTAGAATTTACCGGGGCAGCTTCTCCACACAGGGCTATATCGCATTTTGCGTTGTTACCTTACAATGATCGCTACCAGTGAGCTTTTTATGAATGAGCGATTTTCCACTAAATAAATGTCAAGCTTATTTACGTTTTGGGGGGCATATTTTCAGTTAGCAGATGGTACTGTTTGAATCGCGATTCCATCTTCTACTGCCGGGTGACGTCGTAGAATAATCTTCAAAGGGGGTTCTTTATTAATGAATGAATGCAATGAGTAGGCTAAATGCATGAAAATATCACGAGAAGGGAAAAACTTAAAAGGACGTTTAAGTCATAGAGATTAGGTCAATTTGTACACCGGTCTGCCAAATGTATTCGTTTTTATTCAACGATGAGGCTGCCTCTTGCAGGGGAAATGAGAAGACATCCATTTCATTCTACACTTCACTCGTATTTTCAGTTGTAAATGAGCAGCAAAAAAAAAATGCTTTTAAATCTATGTAATCTTTATAAATAATAAGTATGCATTTTTATATAAAATACAGAAATATCAGTTGTAAAAATGTCATTAAAAAACTGACCCTTGTCCAACCGACGCAAGCAAGCACACCCTACAATTTCCCCAGAAATTGTACCCTCTCTAGTTATTATTATTATTATTATTGTGAGAATGCTGTTAAGCATTCTCACTATTGTTTTCCTGTTTCTCTTTATTGTGAGAATGCTGTTCAGCATTCTCACTATTGTTTTTCAACTTCTTAGTTCTTCCGCCGTTTTTTGGCCTTTAACTCGTTCTGCATACTTTAACCGATTCCTACAACTTTTGTATCAAAACGTTCAGCTCCTTCAGGAGATGATGGCTATGACTTTTGGTATTTCTCACTTTTATACTTTTTAAGACATTAAGGTTTTTGTGCAAATTATTCTCCCATTAAAAGTAATGGTAAATCCTTTCAAATCATTAAAAAGCTTCCTCCTCTTTCAAACGTAACTACTTCAGCTTACTTTCAGCTAGAGACACCATTCAACCTTTAAAATGTCCACAAGACATTCAGCTATTCCCAAACGATTCAGCTTTTTCCAAATATTCAGCCATTTTTGAATTATGACAGTTTGAAATACATTAAAATGTTTGCTCCTTCTTGATTTTTATGAATGAGCAGCCAGCAGTGTTTTTTCTGATATTCAACTAATTTGTCAAACAAATTCCTCTAACGTTCATATAGTTTAACTTACAGAAACAAGTTATACCTTAAAATGTAGGAAGAATTGTCCTCTTTCAGCCAATGTAACTACTAAAGAGCTCACATTTACAGATTTTCAGCTATGAGCCTTGAAGCGAGAGCAGCCTTTCAAATTCTCTCACTAACTTCAATGGAGAGGTGAGTAAAATCAGTCAGAGAAAGCAAGAAGGAACAAGATTTTGAAACTGCCGATAGAGTCGTATTTCTGACCGCACAGACATATAAAGGACATCTCTGGTTTCGGCAGAGTCTTGGGTCTCGGAAAATATCCTTATATTTTGGATTGGACGTATAGTTTTGCGTCTAGGTCAACTTGTTTGAGGTGTGGATGCTAGGTAAATGTTCGTTTTTCTCTCTGCCTAGCTCGTTAGCTATCACAGCTGCGCCATCACCGTGGCAACCAAACAAACAAGCACCAGGAAAGCAAAAGGAACACGTTTTTGAAACTGCAGGTAGAGTCGTATTTCTGACTGCACAGACATATAAAGAATATCTCTGGTTTCGGCAGAGTCTTGGGTCTCGGAAAATATCCTTATATTTTGGATTGGACGTACAGTTTTGCGTCTAGGTTATCTTGTTTGAGGTGTGGATTCTAGCTACATTTCTCTTATTCTCTGCCCTCAGCGCGTTAGCAATCATAGCTGCACCATCACCGTAACGACAGACACGCACCACTCAGTCTCTCACACAGGTGATTGGTACGTTTACTTGACCATGAGAAACACGATTACTAGCAATTGTCGGTTTATGCCAATAATACGATTACTCCGTTTACATGTGTAATTGGTGGCCAAGCCGCGAAGCGGCGAAGCCACTTAAGTGTTTCTACCTTTTCTTATTGGTGGCCAAGCCGCGAAGCGGCGAAGCCACTTAAGTGTTTCTACCTTTTCTTATTGGTGGCCAAGCCGCGAAGCGGCGAAGCCACTTAAGTGTTTCTACCTTTTCTTATTAGGTCTGAAGTGGGTGTCTATGGCAGGCCCTAGAAGCGCTTGGTTGAAAGTTGTGAAATTTGGCACACTCATTGGGGACAGTCCCCTGGTCCAATTCACAAAGTTTCATGTCCCATACTCTGGCACTCTAGCGCCACCAATGGGTCAAAGTTGGACTTGTGTTTACACACGCAACTTTTGAACCGTATGACCAATTTAAAAAAATGAGGTACCATTGGATTCCCTGGACCAAGACGAGTTCAACACACCCTATGGGGTCAATTTCCGGTTATATAGATTTTCCGCTATTTCCGGTTTTATCAAAAACCTTTAAAAGCCTACTCCTCCTACAATCTTTGTCAAATCTTCTTCAAAATTACCAGATATGCTCTTCAGACCAAGCCGCACAAAAGTTATGGTAGAGCATTTTGATACCCACAACCGTTTGTCCGTGACAGCCAATCAAAATAAGCAGAAAAGCCGCCAAACAGGAAGTGAAGTCATATCTCAGCAGTTGTTTGAGGCAGTGAAACTAAATTTGGTACGCCGCCTCGGAACCTTATTCTGAGGATGTCCTCCAAAAATGGTGTCATGTGACTAAAAGGGGGCGTGGCCGGAAGCATAAACGCGTTTTGGCTAATAACGGTTGAAGTGTTTACCTTAATAAAGTAATTTCTTTGTCTGTTGATGTCTTGTGAGATATAAAGCCTGACTATTAATAACTTTTCATAAAATTCGAATGGACGTGGCCGCCATTTTGGATTTCATGGAAAAGTGTAAAAACCTTTTGCACGCCCCAATTTTTGTCCAATGTTTACCAAATTTGGCAAAGATGATCTTTAGACCCAGTTTCACAAAAGCAATCATATGAATTTTCAATTTTCAAAAACGTTTGTTCGGTAGAGACGATCAAAAGCGGTGGCGAAGCCGCCAAACGAGGCGCAAGAGCATATCTCAGCAACCATTTGCGCGATTGTCACCAAACTTGGGTTCCATCGTTCCCATGAGGAGCAGAGGAGGCCTGCAGTGTTATACCAGAAAAATAACTTTGAACTCTCAGTACTCTTGAACGCAAACATATATTTCAACCAAACTTGGTGTGTTGCATGAGTGCAACAGGTTGTTGTGACTTAATTGTTGCACAAGTGCTATGGAGGCCATGTCCTGCTCTGGACTGCTTGGCCCCTCCATTGCTGCTTGCAGCTATATTTAGGGTTCCTCCGGTAGGAGAACCCTATTGTTATTGGTGGTATTATTATTTTTTACCCATGGGAGTCAATGGCAGCCCCTAGACCAGTACCGTAAAAAGTTGTGAAATTTGGCATGTTGAAACTGCAGACCATTAGTAACTACCATACCAAACATGGGCCATGTGAGACAATAGGTGGCGCTACAGGCCACGCCCCAATATGTCAATTTTCAAATTGATGCCATTTGCAGGCCATAAGTCCCAAAATTCTGAAATTCATTACATATGCCTTATTTCTCATGAGGAATAAAAAAGCCTCAAGAAGCTATAACGGCCACCATATTGGATTTGTCTGTACAATAAAGATTAAGGAAACGCGTTTTTTCCCTACTCCTCCTACATTTTTGGTCGAATTTTCTTCAAAATTGCCATAGATGATATCCAGACTGAGCCTCACAAAAGTTATCGTAGGGATTTCTGATTTTCAAAACCGTTTGTCCGGTAGAGCCAATCAAAATCTGCAACAAAGCAACCAAACAGGACGTTTGGTCAAATCTCAGCAAATCTTTGAGATATCAACACCAAACTTGGTATGTCACGTGGAAGACACTACAACATGTTACCATGTGCAAAGGCAACTTCATACCTCTAAAAATGATTGATATAAAGCAAATTGAATTTATTGCTAATGCTAAAATAATGCTTTACACATCCGCCGGCCAAAAACTGATACTCTGATTCAATCACTAGTTCATATGAAGACTCTTGAGAATGTTGAGTACACAAATCTGAGAAAAAGTTGACTGTAACATGAAAACTCGATTTTTAGTGAATATTTGAAACATGCATGCTTGGCTAATTTCTAGGGCTGTTTCCCCAAATCCTCTCTCCCTTTGCTCCTGTGCGCGCGTGCTCCACATTCTCTCACACACAAGGGGCCAGAGCCCCTTGACACACGCATGCTTTCTTGAAAATGTGTGCTGACCAAGCCCCCACCCTCGTTTTTTAGCCCCTGTTTCATTTCGCTTCCAATCGCAGCTCGCTGTTACGAATACAAATTATTTTTCGGCGGCCATTGTTGTTTCCCGTGTCCCGTGAAAGTCGTCTCCCGTGAAAGCCGTGTTGGAGGCAGCCACTTTCGGTAAGTCCTGGTTTTACACATTTTAAGCTAGAATTAATGATTGGGTTTGTGAAAGTACACTACTCTTGAATTATGGTGAAGGTTTAGCACTTTTAGACCTTATAGATCGTGATTCTGAAGTGACGGAAAACCAAACTCGAAAAGTAGCTACTGTAGCTCTAGCTTTTTTCCTCTGTGTTTTTAATTAGTGAGTCATTTTGCATCTCGGCGAATTGTTCATCAAAAAGGTCGAGGAGAGCAGCCTTTAGGAGAAAAAGCAATTCCCCACAGACCTGTCGGCTCATAATGGTGATTTTTGGCGTGAAAGTCTTTGTAATAAGCCTATGCGGCAGGGAGACTTTTTCAAGGCGAGCCTGTTTCATTCGTCATATGCCCTGAGAAAGCGACCTACGTTAGCCAGGCTAGTTTTGCCAATTTCGGTAAGTCAGGCTATTTAAAGGTCTCTTACAGTCAGAATCACTGTTTACAAGCAAAGGTCGAGCTGGTCTTTTGTCAGATGTGTATATATTGACCAGTTTAGAGGTAAATACTCTTGCCAGAGCCTGGAATCGAACCTGTGTTTTGAGTGACTGCATGGGTCTCCATGACGTCAACACATTTGGATTCAAGTTCAAGTAATGACACTGCATTTCACAGTCAAAACTGAAGTCTGTATCAAGTGTAGATGGGAAAAGCTTCATTTTTCACAACTGACATGGACCCTTTCTTCACTTTGACAGGTCTGGAGGGTCATGCAGAGGCCTGCTCAACAGAGTTCAACAGAGGATGCAACAGACTCGAGGATGGTGAGATCCACACAGACCCCTTGCTGGACTACCCCTCTCTAGCTGGACAGCTTCTCTTCAGCCCTGACCCCAGAACAGCTTGATCCAGCTGGCCTGCCTGCCTGCCTGCCTGCAGGCCCTGCTTGCCCCTGCCTGCCAGCCCTCCAGAGACAGTCACCCCACAGACACAGTAGCTCTGCAGCCTGCTTTTTTGAGGACATTGATGAAAAAGGACAAGCCAGCATTACTTTGATGAAAGTCTAAATGTTTAATCCTTTCCATGTGCCAGTATGCCAAGCTGCTGACTTTGTGTCTTAAGTGATGAAACTAGTTCAAGTGATAGACTTTTGACCTGAATCCAATGATTATTCATCTGAATAAAAACCACTCAAGAGAAGTACTGCTTCTTGGAGCATTTGTGCTCCACATCAGTACATCTCACACATTTGCCTTTGTTTCCATGGGATTCATGGAATTGTTAGTTTCTGCTCCACCATTTCCACCCTAGTGTAATAATAAGTATAATTTAGGACAGCAATTACATTTTTGTGTTATCCTTCCGCATTACACACATTTAGTCAATGTTCTTAAACTCAACCGATTATTGTCATTTTACCATACTGTTCATATTGAACAGACATCAGTGTTTACTTGGAAAGATGACTGTATATTTCCACTTTTGATTTGTATTTCCATCGTAAGTTTGGTCTTTAATTTCATTTGGAAGTGATATTAAAAGGTCTTACATTTAACTTGTTTATACCTGTAGACACCCTGTGAAGCCCCCACTGCAGAGACAGTTGGTGACAGAGAGGTGCAGACATTAAGTTAAACATGCCTTAAGAATAGAGTAACAAATAGAGACTAAATGTGTAAATGGCTGTTGAAACTGAGTTGGTGCATGTCAGTTTAGGCAAAGGTAACCTTTTAAACCTCTAGGTTTAAAACAAATTCAGATTTGATTGGAACTCTCTTTTATACATTTATAGTTGGATTTGACATTTAATTCATTTAGCAAGTTGTTTAACTCAAACAACCATAACACGGTACATATGGTATACAATGCTGCAGTCAGATTTGGCGAAATTGTTAGCTTGGATGTTATCTTTACATATAGATGGGGTCTTGTTGGTGGTATTATTATGTTTTACCCATGGGAGTCAATGGCAGCCCCTAGACCAGTACCGTAAAAAGTTGTGAAATTTGGCATGTTGAAACTGCAGACCATTAGTAACTACCATACCAAAAAGTTGACTGTAACATGAAAACTCGATTTTTAGTGAATATTTGAAACATGCATGCTTGGCTAATTTCTAGGGCTGTTTCCCCAAATCCTCTCTCCCTTTGCTCCTGTGCGCGCGTGCTCCACATTCTCACACACAAGGGGCCAGAGCCCCTTGACACACGCGCGAGCTTGGTACACGCACAAGAAGACCATTTTATTTTATCGTTGGAGAACTCCTGCAGCCCTCAGAGATTTTCATTGTTACATTTGACAGTGAGTAATAAGATCCTACAATGGCAGTACAAAACATGTATTTTAGCGTTTGTATTCGTATGATAACTTGAAGACTTTTATACTGTCGTAAACAGGATAGCAGCTAATCTATCTACTGTAGGCTAGCTGAGCTAAGAATATCTCTTTGTACAGACAGTATTACAGGCTAGCAAGTCGTAAAATCTTTAACATTATACTTGCTTCTGTGAGACGCGTTTGAAATTTGTATACTGTGCGTGACTATGCGGTTGGGTTGTTCTATTTTTACATGTCATTGTTGATGTAATTTAAATTAGTACGGTGAGTTCCAAATGTGTCTTTCGATTAAACACTGCAGCGTGTATTACACAATGATCATTTGTGGTGCGGCTTTTATTCGAAGGCAACGTTTAATTAGTAAGACAGATTCAGTGAATTGTAGTTGCAGTGCGGCCATACACAAACAAATAGACAAGGTCAGATAAATGCCGAGCAAGCTATAACCCTTAAGGCTAGTTTTTGCTTTTGTGGACGGCGTTTCAAATTTATGTACTGTACCTACCTACGGTTGGGTTATTCTATCTTTAGCTACATGTCATTGTTGATGTAATTTTGTTTGTTCGTTCCAAGTTTTTCTGACGGTCTTCACATTGTAAGTTATTCTTTTTGAAACTGTAGCTAGGTAGCCTAGTTTGCTGCACAGTTAGAGCTACCTAGAATAAGCAAGTAGCAATGGTACCATGGTTGTTTTGCTTGCTAGCTTTGTTTGGGTTCATGGTTTGATCGTTTAGGAGTTCCATTGAAAGCCTATAGACCTACAATACGTTTGTAATCGGCATTTTGTACCATGCTGCACGATTTCCTATCTCTTGATAACATTTTATATTTGTATCAATTTTATACACTAAATTGCCAAAGTATTCGCTCGGTTGCCTTTACACGCTCATGAACGTGAGTGACATCTCATTCTTAAACCATAGGATATGATGTCGGACCACCCTTTGTAATAGTTTCAACTCGTCTAGGAAGGCTTTCCACAAGGTTTAAGAGGTTTATGGAAATGTTTTACCATTCTTCCAGAAGTGCATTTGTGAGGTCCAACATTGATGTGGAACAAGAAGGTTTGGCTCGCAGTCCCTGCTCTAATTCATCCCAAAGGTGTTGTATTGGGTTGAGGTCAGGACTGTGTGCAGGCCACTCAAGTTCGTCCACACCAATCTCGCTCATCCATGTGTTTATGGGCCTTGCTTTGTGCACTGTTGCACAGTCATGTTAGAACAGGAAGGGGCCATCTCCAAACTGTTCCCACAAAGTTTGGAGCATGAAATTGTCAAAATGTTGGTGAATTATTGCATTTCAGGAAATTAACTTATGGGTAGGAAATATTTAATGGATTGGGCTCGGCGGGGTATTTTGTCATCCATCCATTCCTACTCCATGCTCTTGATTATGTAATTGACCTACAGGTACATCTTCTAGGCTATGTTTATTTGTTTTAATTTTCTAATGTGAGTCAGTGGCTTGGCAGTATTTTAACAGTAAGGTTTGGTTATTTGTGTTAAACTGTGATGATTCTTTTGGTGAAACATGAATTTAAAGTAAAAACCATTTGCAAGATAAATTGTTCTCAATTGGTCTTAATTTGTATTTATAGTCGAGTCCGTTTCTCTGTTTACATTTTACAGACTTAAATTTGAATGTAGACAGTGTAAATTGAATAAAGGTAAATAATGGATGTCTAAATATTTTTTTTAAGTACAGAGATTGGTGTTTTGAGAATCCTAACCATTTCAATATTTTCTTAAAGGTCTGTATACTACAACTGTTGAGTATGAAGTTATGATAATGTAAGACTATGAAATTGTTAAGCAGTAGTGTGGTATGTTACATTTCATAGTTTTTGATGGTTTTTCTATGTGTTTTTTAGATGCCATGTTCCAGCAAGAGATCCAGGGACCAAGGATCCACTGTTGAGGTTAGACTTCCTTGTGGGAAAAAATGCTAAACCAGTGTGTTTAAGTGATAAGATTAATTGAGAAAAATGAATGTGAATGAGCATTTTTAACAATGTCTTTGTTACGGACCCATGTTTAAAATGTCCTAATTCAGTCTGTATAGTTGTGGTTGTGTGTTTTTTCTTTTCTCCCTTCTTTCTTTCTATTCGCTGCATGCAGGTATGGTCTAGTCAGCGTTTGTTGGCGGTTGGCTATCAGTCTCCCTATCTCGTGATTGGCAATCAGCTGCGCACTTCCAATCAGCGGTTTAGTTGTCAACATAAAATTACCACACTGGTCAGAGATTGCTTTTTGCTTTGGAAAGTTGCTTGTTTAGAGAGTTGTCAAGTCTGAGAGACTTCTTGTTGAAATCATTGTAAATGTTGTTATTATTTTGTTAGAATGGTTTGCTTCATAGTGAACCCTTTTAATAGAGCAGTTAGTGGTGCAGCGTTTATTCGAGGGTGGCGTTCATTCAAGGGCAACGTTTAATTGGTAAGAGAGATTCAGTGAATTGTAGCTGCAGTGCAGCCATAGACAAACACAGAATAGACAAGGAAGTCAAACAAAAGCCCAGTGTAAAATGTATGCCGCGCGTGTCTCTACTTTGTGTACAAATCTGACGCAGCATGCCGTAACATTCTTACAGCTTTCAAACAGAAACCTGTGCAGAAAGCACTCACCACCAGCAACAGATCTATAGCACGCAAACTTGGTGTTGATGAAAAGCACATTCAGGAATGGTTAAGTCAGCTACCTCGCCATATTGTATACAATATGTATAACTATCTATAGGCCTGAATGCAATTGTCGCAATTGCATTATAATAATGTATAATTTTTTTACAAGCAATGTCTTAATTTAGAATTATATAATTGTATTCAGAATTATTACGTGACTTTATTTTGAAGGCCTTTTGGGACGCTCATGAGTGAGAGAGTCGACAACAGCAAGCGAAGCACAGACAATTTAAAGCTCTGATAAAAGTTTCAAGTTCAAGTTTATTATCATATACTCATAAACAGCATTTATAAGTAATGAAATTCTTTGTGCTCAATGTCCGTTCAACTTGCAGAATAAAAAAATTTAATACTAAAGAATGGAGAAAAAGGGTAGAAAAAATAAGAAAAATTGTAGTGCAAAAAGATATTTCAAGGACAGTTCAGCATCCTGATGGCATGTGTGAGAAAACTATCCCTGTATCTGCTGGTACAGGACCTTATACTCTTGTATCGCCTTCCAGAAGGCAGGAGGGAGAAAAGACTGTGGCAGGGATGACTAGGGTCAGAAATGATCCACTTGGCCTTTCTCCTGCACCGCTGGCTGTAAAGGTCCTGAATGGATGGTAATGCAGTCCTTGTAATACGCTGTGCAGATTTGACCACTCTTTGTAGTGTCTTCCTGTCCTGGGCAGTGCTGTTGCCAAACCATGTTGTAATGCCACCAGTCAGTATGCTCTCAATGGTGCACCGGTAAAAATTGGTCAGTATAGTGCAGTCCATGCCAAATTTCCACAGTCGCCGCTGAAAAAAGAGCCTCTGTTTCGCTGTCCTTGTAACCACACCAATATGGTGTCCAGCTCAGATCCTCACTGATGTTGATACCAAAAAATCTGAAACTTTTGACTCTCCACAGCTGTGCCCGCGATGTGAATGGGTGCATGTTCTCCCTGCAGCCGCCAGTAGTCCACTATCAACTCCTTGGTTTTTGCTACATTAAGCAACAGGCTGTTATGCTGACACCAGGATGTCATTGTTGTCAACTCTGCTCTGTAGGCAGACTCATCACCATTCTTGATGCAGCCGATAATGGTGGTGTCATCAGCAAACATAATGATAGTGTTGGACCTTTTTGTGGCTGCACAACCATAGGTGAACAGAGAGTACAACAGTGGGCTTAACACACAACTCTGTGGGGCACCAGTGCTGAGTGTTAGACTGGTGGGGTGATGTTACCTAACCGTACTGCCTGTGTCCTGTCCAGCTGCACATGGAAGGACTGATGTTCGGTCCTGTAGTTTTATGATGAGCCTGGATGGTACTATGGTGTTGAAAACGGAGCTGAAGTCGATGAAGAGCATCCGCACGTATATGTTGTTCTGATCCAAGTGAAAGAGAGCAGTGTTCAAGGCCAAAGCTACAACATCATCTGTAGACCTGTTCGGCCTATATGCAAACTGGAGTGCGTCTAATGCAGGTGACAGGCAGGATGTAATGTGGTCTTTGACTAAAGTCTCAAAGCATTTCATCACAACAGGGCAACAGGGCGGTAATCATTGAGACAGCTCACTGATGGTTTCTTAGAGACTGGGATGATGGTGGCCCCCTTGAACCTATTGGGGACGACAGACTGCGACAGGGAGAGGTTAAAGATGTCAGTGAACACCTCTGCCAGTTCAGGAGCACAGGCCTTGAGAACACAGCCAGGGATGTTGTCAGGTCCTGGAGCTTTATGCACATTCACTGTAAGTGATAAGTTTAAGGTTGTTATAGAGGTTGTTAGCAATCTAAGGAAACCTCTATTCCCTTGTGTAGGCTACAGCATGCAGCCAACAAAGTATGTTGTTTTGTGTCTGTATTTGACTTTGGTGAATGTTATTTACATGCTGCGCATGTCATTGCATGTTCATATTAAGCTAATGTGGTCTTTATTTTCTCATTACAGCGTGAGTTTAGTTTTAACGGTGGATTTGGAGAAAAAGCTTCAAATAAATCTGTAGCAAGAAAGACACTTGTGCCTGCCAGTGTTTCATGGGATAATAGTATGCTACACTTGTAAATTACTTGTGTAATAAATACTGTGTTTTAATTTAACCAATTAAATAACCGTTTTCTGATTTTTTGGGGGAGGCGTTTAATCGAAGGTGCCATTTATTACACAATGTTCATTTTTGGTGCAGCGTTTATTCAAGGTCAACGTTTAATCAAAGAAAAACTGTAGTTTTCTTCCCAGCATGGGAAGGCCAAAGGATGTTTACAATTGTAGTAGGCCATTGATATGTTTTAAAAGTTCAGGGATGTAATTTGTTGGATAAGAAGCCCCCATCCCCCACTCCAGAGACAATTGATGACAGAGAGGTGCTGACATTAAGTTAAACATAGTCATGCGTTAAAGAGTAGAGTAAAAAATGGAGACAAAATGTGTACATGGATGTTGAAACTCAGTGCTCTGAGTTTGTGCATGTCAGTTTAGACAAACGTAGCCTTTTCAACCTCTAGGTTTAATTCTCTCTTTTATACATTTAAAGTTGGATTTGACATTTAACAGACATTTAATCATTTAGCAAGTTGTTTGACTCAAAAACCATAACGAAGTACATATGGTGTAAAAAATCTGCAGTCAAATTTGGCGAAATTGCTAGCTTGGATGTTATCTTTACATATAGATGGGTTGGTGGTTACAAACAATGAGGATGCGCACGCAGCTTCAAGGCAGAACAATGCCTACCATTTCACCTCTAGTTTATATGTTCCCACCCCCCCCCCTTCTGAATAAAGTTAGATAGATCTGATTTGTTGATATCTGTTGCTATGAAAACCATTTTAGCCAAGCTAACTAACATTGTTTTTAGCTAGCTGACATTACCATTCAATCACTAACAAAACACGAATAGAAATACTTTGCTAACAGTCCTCACGTGTAATCAAAAGCTTGTAGTGAGATCACATGCATGACCCCCCGAGACAAGCTTTCATGTTTGCATCGCTAGCATCTCGTCATATTACACAGCCGGAAGACAGCTAGATAATAAATATTGTAGCGTCAGCGCCCTTGGGTACCCAGCATGCAGTGCACACCAAAAACGCAAATAGCTGTGGAAAATAGTTTGGTTACAACAGCTGTGCAAGGGATTTCAGTTGTTGTGTTCGTTCACTTAAATGTGTGTAATGTTATTGTTTTTTACTTAAGATAATACTGTTGGTCACCCTGATTGTGCATGTTGTGTAGTTTAATGGGATCAGAGAGTCTGACCATGACAAAGTATTGTTAAGCTGCTGTACCATCACAAGGTACACTTGCTAACAGCTGGACATTAGCTATACCTTGGTCCAGTTCCCTACATGACTCTTGACAGTTGTTTGACTGAGACTCTAGAGAGAGCTCAATTCAGGTAGAGTTCTAATAGCCATTGTCTTGTAACCAGTTTCAGTTTTGAAAACAGTGTGACTGTGTATGGTATGTTTTTTGGGCTACTTCTAATACTCATACGGCTGCCGCATTTATGCCTTGGCATGACCTGCGCTGGGATAGAGGGAAACCGCATGGATGGGGAAAGTGTGTGGGCAGAGCAAGCAGTAGTAGTACATAACCTACACACTTCCTTTAGTGAAGTGTATCCTCACTTTCATAAAGTTATTGTTGTAATCAAAGCTTTTAACCCTTGTGCTGCCTTCGGGTCACATGACCCAAAGGTTCATAACGAACCATCGTTGTGTTTACCCAATTTTACCCAATACAAAAACAAATAAAAATAATTTTCTTTTAACCATCGCAATGTGGGGGGTCTGAGACAGCCCAACGGTTAAAAGAAAATGATTCACTTTGTTTTGGTATGCGGTAAAGTTGTCGCAATACGACGGTGGGTCACAATGACTGATGGGTCAGAATGACCCGAAGATAACACAAGGGTTAAAGAATGGATCTCTGCATGATGGGCCTGACCAGAGCACAGGTGGCCTGACACAACATGCTTCAAAGTTGTCACTTTCAAAAGGGTGGCATTTTAACCCTGTCAGTCCAACATGTCTAAAAGTTGGTACGCATGCCTTATTGCCAATGGGGAACAAATAAGTCTCAAGAACCCATAATGTCGGCAGCATGGATATTTCTCTACAGTGACAATTTGTGAAGAATTTCAAAAAATGACTTCAAATCAGCCATTGATCCAATTGTCTTGAAATGTTGTGTACATGTATGAAATACATGTCTGTGTCATGTCAATTTTGTAATGGTTTGCAATGCTGAGGAGGAACCCGCCATTGCTGCCTGCAGCTATATTTATTATTATACTTCTTAAGTCTGGGTGTCTATGGCAGGCCCTAGAAGCGCTTGGTCGAAAGTTGTGAAATTTGGCACACTCATTGGGGACAGTCCCTTGGTCCAATTCACAAAGTTTCATGTCCCATACTCGGGCACTCTAGCGCCACCAATGGGTCAAAGTTGGACTTGTGTTTACACACGCAACTTTTGAACCGTATGACCAATTTTAAAAAATGAGGTACCATTGGATTCCCTGGACCAAGACGAGTTCAACACACCCTATGGGGTCAATTTCCGGTTATATAGATTTTCCGCTATTTCCGGTTTTATCAAAAACCTTTAAAAGCCTACTCCTCCTACAATCTTTGTCAAATCTTCTTCAAAATTACCAGATATGCTCTTCAGACCAAGCCGCACAAAAGTTATGGTAGAGCATTTTGATACCCACAACCGTTTGTCCGTGACAGCCAATCAAAATAATCAGAAAAGCCGCCAAACAGGAAGTGAAGCCATATCTCAGCAGTTGTTTGAGGCAGTGAAACTAAATTTGGTACGCCGCCTCGGAACCTTATTCTGAGGATGTCCTCCAAAAATTGTGTCATGTGACTAAAAGGGGGCGTGGCCGGAAGCATAAACGCGTTTTGGCTAATAACGGTTGAAGTGTTTACCTTAATAAAGTCATTTCTTTGTCTGTTGATGTCTTGTGAGATATAAAGCCTGACTATTAATAACTTTTCATAAAATTCGAATGGACGTGGCCGCCATTTTGGATTTCATGGAAAAGTGTAAAAACCTTTTGCACGCCCCAATTTTTGTCCAATGTTTACCAAATTTGGCAAAGATGATCTTTAGACCCAGTTTCACAAAAGCAATCATATGAATTTTCAATTTTCAAAAACGTTTGTTCGGTAGAGACGATCAAAAGCGGTGGCGAAGCCGCCAAACGAGGCGCAAGAGCATATCTCAGCAACCATTTGCGCGATTGTCACCAAACTTGGGTTCCATCGTTCCCATGAGGAGCAGAGGAGGCCTGCAGTGTTATACCAGAAAAATAACTTTGAACTATCAGTACTCTTGAACGCAAACATATATTTCAACCAAACTTGGTGTGTTGCATGAGTGCAACAGGTTGTTGTGACTTAATTGTTGCACAAGTGCTATGGAAGCCATGTCCTGCTCTGGACTGCTTGGCCCCTCCATTGCTGCTTGCAGCTATATTTATTATTATACTTCTTAAGACTGGGTGTCTATGGCAGGCCCTAGAAGCGCTTGGTCGAAAGTTGTGAAATTTGGCACACTCATTGGGGACAGTCCCCTGGTCCAATTCACAAAGTTTCATGTCCCATACTCTGGCACTCTAGCGCCACCAATGGGTCAAAGTTGGACTTGTGTTTACACACGCAACTTTTGAACCGTATGACCAATTTTAAAAAATGAGGTACCATTGGATTCCCTGGACCAAGACGAGTTCAACACACCCTATGGGGTCAATTTCCGGTTATATAGATTTTCCGCTATTTCCGGTTTTATCAAAAACCTTTAAAAGCCTACTCCTCCTACAATCTTTGTCA
The DNA here is from genome assembly GCF_963692335.1 of Osmerus eperlanus. NCBI lineage: Eukaryota > Metazoa > Chordata > Actinopteri > Osmeriformes > Osmeridae > Osmerus > Osmerus eperlanus. Next base: position 9,375,647 of record NC_085022.1, read on the forward strand.
AATCTTCTTCAAAATTACCAGATATGCTCTTCAGACCAAGCCGCACAAAATTATGGTAGAGCATTTTGATACCCACAACCGTTTGTCCGTGACAGCCAATCAAAATAAGCAGAAAAGCCGCCAAACAGGAAGTGAAGTCATATCTCAGCAGTTGTTTGAGGCAGTGAAACTAAATTTGGTACGCCGCCTCGGAACCTTATTCTGAGGATGTCCTCCAAAAATTGTGTCATGTGACTAAAAGGGGGCGTGGCCGGAAGCATAAACGCGTTTTGGCTAATAACGGTTGAAGTGTTTACCTTAATAAAGTAATTTCTTTGTCTGTTGATGTCTTGTGAGATATAAAGCCTGACTATTAATAACTTTTCATAAAATTCGAATGGACGTGGCCGCCATTTTGGATTTCATGGAAAAGTGTAAAAACCTTTTGCACGCCCCAATTTTTGTCCAATGTTTACCAAATTTGGCAAAGATGATCTTTAGACCCAGTTTCACAAAAGCAATCATATGAATTTTCAATTTTCAAAAACGTTTGTTCGGTAGAGACGATCAAAAGCGGTGGCGAAGCCGCCAAACGAGGCGCAAGAGCATATCTCAGCAACCATTTGCGCGATTGTCACCAAACTTGGGTTCCATCGTTCCCATGAGGAGCAGAGGAGGCCTGCAGTGTTATACCAGAAAAATAACTTTGAACTATCAGTACTCTTGAACGCAAACATATATTTCAACCAAACTTGGTGTGTTGCATGAGTGCAACAGGTTGTTGTGACTTAATTGTTGCACAAGTGCTATGGAAGCCATGTCCTGCTCTGGACTGCTTGGCCCCTCCATTGCTGCTTGCAGCTATATTTATTATTATACTTCTTAAGACTGGGTGTCTATGGCAGGCCCTAGAAGCGCTTGGTCGAAAGTTGTGAAATTTGGCACACTCATTGGGGACAGTCCCCTGGTCCAATTCACAAAGTTTCATGTCCCATACTCTGGCACTCTAGCGCCACCAATGGGTCAAAGTTGGACTTGTGTTTACACACGCAACTTTTGAACCGTATGACCAATTTTAAAAAATGAGGTACCATTGGATTCCCTGGACCAAGACGAGTTCAACACACCCTATGGGGTCAATTTCCGGTTATATAGATTTTCCGCTATTTCCGGTTTTATCAAAAACCTTTAAAAGCCTACTCCTCCTACAATCTTTGTCAAATCTTCTTCAAAATTACCAGATATGCTCTTCAGACCAAGCCGCACAAAAGTTATGGTAGAGCATTTTGATACCCACAACCGTTTGTCCGTGACAGCCAATCAAAATAAGCAGAAAAGCCGCCAAACAGGAAGTGAAGTCATATCTCAGCAGTTGTTTGAGGCAGTGAAACTAAATTTGGTACGCCGCCTCGGAACCTTATTCTGAGGATGTCCTCCAAAAATTGTGTCATGTGACTAAAAGGGGGCGTGGCCGGAAGCATAAACGCGTTTTGGCTAATAACGGTTGAAGTGTTTACCTTAATAAAGTAATTTCTTTGTCTGTTGATGTCTTGTGAGATATAAAGCCTGACTATTAATAACTTTTCATAAAATTCGAATGGACGTGGCCGCCATTTTGGATTTCATGGAAAAGTGTAAAAACCTTTTGCACGCCCCAATTTTTGTCCAATGTTTACCAAATTTGGCAAAGATGATCTTTAGACCCAGTTTCACAAAAGCAATCATATGAATTTTCAATTTTCAAAAACGTTTGTTCGGTAGAGACGATCAAAAGCGGTGGCGAAGCCGCCAAACGAGGCGCAAGAGCATATCTCAGCAACCATTTGCGCGATTGTCACCAAACTTGGGTTCCATCGTTCCCATGAGGAGCAGAGGAGGCCTGCAGTGTTATACCAGAAAAATAACTTTGAACTATCAGTACTCTTGAACGCAAACATATATTTCAACCAAACTTGGTGTGTTGCATGAGTGCAACAGGTTGTTGTGACTTAATTGTTGCACAAGTGCTATGGAAGCCATGTCCTGCTCTGGACTGCTTGGCCCCTCCATTGCTGCTTGCAGCTATATTTATTATTATACTTCTTAAGACTGGGTGTCTATGGCAGGCCCTAGAAGCGCTTGGTCGAAAGTTGTGAAATTTGGCACACTCATTGGGGACAGTCCCCTGGTCCAATTCACAAAGTTTCATGTCCCATACTCGGGCACTCTAGCGCCACCAATGGGTCAAAGTTGGACTTGTGTTTACACACGCAACTTTTGAACCGTATGACCAATTTAAAAAAATGAGGTACCATTGGATTCCCTGGACCAAGACGAGTTCAACACACCCTATGGGGTCAATTTCCGGTTATATAGATTTTCCGCTATTTCCGGTTTTATCAAAAACCTTTAAAAGCCTACTCCTCCTACAATCTTTGTCAAATCTTCTTCAAAATTACCAGATATGCTCTTCAGACCAAGCCGCACAAAAGTTATGGTAGAGCATTTTGATACCCACAACCGTTTGTCCGTGACAGCCAATCAAAATAAGCAGAAAAGCCGCCAAACAGGAAGTGAAGTCATATCTCAGCAGTTGTTTGAGGCAGTGAAACTAAATTTGGTACGCCGCCTCGGAACCTTATTCTGAGGATGTCCTCCAAAAATTGTGTCATGTGACTAAAAGGGGGCGTGGCCGGAAGCATAAACGCGTTTTGGCTAATAACGGTTGAAGTGTTTACCTTAATAAAGTAATTTCTTTGTCTGTTGATGTCTTGTGAGATATAAAGCCTGACTATTAATAACTTTTCATAAAATTCGAATGGACGTGGCCGCCATTTTGGATTTCATGGAAAAGTGTAAAAACCTTTTACACGCCCCAATTTTTGTCCAATGTTTACCAAATTTGGCAAAGATGATCTTTAGACCCAGTTTCACAAAAGCAATCATATGAATTTTCAATTTTCAAAAACGTTTGTTCGGTAGAGACGATCAAAAGCGGTGGCGAAGCCGCCAAACGAGGCGCAAGAGCATATCTCAGCAACCATTTGCGCGATTGTCACCAAACTTGGGTTCCATCGTTCCCATGAGGAGCAGAGGAGGCCTGCAGTGTTATACCAGAAAAATAACTTTGAACTATCAGTACTCTTGAACGCAAACATATATTTCAACCAAACTTGGTGTGTTGCATGAGTGCAACAGGTTGTTGTGACTTAATTGTTGCACAAGTGCTATGGAAGCCATGTCCTGCTCTGGACTGCTTGGCCCCTCCATTGCTGCTTGCAACTATATTTATTATTATACTTCTTAAGACTGGGTGTCTATGGCAGGCCCTAGAAGCGCTTGGTCGAAAGTTGTGAAATTTGGCACACTCATTGGGGACAGTCCCCTGGTCCAATTCACAAAGTTTCATGTCCCATACTCGGGCACTCTAGCGCCACCAATGGGTCAAAGTTGGACTTGTGTTTACACACGCAACTTTTGAACCGTATGACCAATTTTAAAAAAATGAGGTACCATTGGATTCCCTGGACCAAGACGAGTTCAACACACCCTATGGGGTCAATTTCCGGTTATATAGATTTTCCGCTATTTCCGGTTTTATCAAAAACCTTTAAAAGCCTACTCCTCCTACAATCTTTGTCAAATCTTCTTCAAAATTACCAGATATGCTCTTCAGACCAAGCCGCACAAAAGTTATGGTAGAGCATTTTGATACCCACAACCGTTTGTCCGTGACAGCCAATCAAAATAAGCAGAAAAGCCGCCAAACAGGAAGTGAAGTCATATCTCAGCAGTTGTTTGAGGCAGTGAAACTAAATTTGGTACGCCGCCTCGGAACCTTATTCTGAGGATGTCCTCCAAAAATTGTGTCATGTGACTAAAAGGGGGCGTGGCCGGAAGCATAAACGCGTTTTGGCTAATAACGGTTGAAGTGTTTACCTTAATAAAGTAATTTCTTTGTCTGTTGATGTCTTGTGAGATATAAAGCCTGACTATTAATAACTTTTCATAAAATTCGAATGGACGTGGCCGCCATTTTGGATTTCATGGAAAAGTGTAAAAACCTTTTACACGCCCCAATTTTTGTCCAATGTTTACCAAATTTGGCAAAGATGATCTTTAGACCCAGTTTCACAAAAGCAATCATATGAATTTTCAATTTTCAAAAACGTTTGTTCGGTAGAGACGATCAAAAGCGGTGGCGAAGCCGCCAAACGAGGCGCAAGAGCATATCTCAGCAACCATTTGCGCGATTGTCACCAAACTTGGGTTGCATCGTTCCCATGAGGAGCAGAGGAGGCCTGCAAAATTATTTTTCTGGTATAACAACCAGAAAAATAATTTTGAACTATCAGTACTCTTGAACGCAAACATATATTTCAACCAAACTTGGTGTGTTGCATGAGTGCAACAGGTTGTTGTGACTTAATTGTTGCACAAGTGCTATGGAAGCCATGTCCTGCTCTGGACTGCTTGGCCCCTCCATTGCTGCTTGCAGCTATATTTGGTGGCCAAGCCGCGAAGCGGCGAAGCCACTTAAGTGTTTCTACCTTTTCTTATTATTATTACACTTCTTCTGCTATTGGAGTCTATGGCAGCCCCTAGAACCGTATGGTAAAAAGTTGTGAAATTTGGCACACTCATTAAGCACAGTCCCCTCTTTATATTAACAAAGTTTCATGTCTCCCATTGGAGCACTCTAGCGCCACCAACGGGTCAAAGTTGGACTTGTGTTTACACACGTAACTTTTGAACCGTATGACCGATTTTCAAAAATGAGGTACCATTGGATTCCCTGGGTCAAGACGAGTTCAACACACCCTATGACGTCAATTTCCGGTTATATAGATTTTCCGCTATTTCCGGTTTTATCAAAAACCTTTAAAAGCCTACTCCTCCTACAATCTTTGTCAAATCTTCTTCAAAATTACCACATATGCTCTTCAGACCAAGCCGCACAAAAGTTATGGTAGAGCATTTTGATACCCACAACCGTTTGTCCGTGACAGCCAATCAAAAAAAGCAGAAAAGCCACCAAACAGGAAGTGAAGTCATATCTCAGCAGTTGTTTGAGGCAGTGAAACGAAATTTGGTACGCCGCCTCGGAACCTTATTCTGAGGATGTCCTCCAAAAATTGTGTCATGTGACTAAAAGGGGGCGTGGCCGGAAGCATAAACGCGTTTTGGCTAATAACGGTTGAAGTGTTTACCTTAATAAAGTAATTTCTTTGTCTGTTGATGTCTTGTGAGATATCAAGCCTGACTATTAATAACTTTTCATAAAATTCGAATGGACGTGGCCGCCATTTTGGATTTCATGGAAAAGTGTAAAAACCTTTTGCACGCCCCAATTTTTGTCCAATGTTTACCAAATTTGGCAAAGATGATCTTTAGACCCAGTTTCACAAAAGCAATCATATGAATTTTCAATTTTCAAAAACGTTTGTTCGGTAGAGACGATCAAAAGCGGTGGCGAAGCCGCCAAACGAGGCGCAAGAGCATATCTCAGCAACCATTTGCGCGATTGTCACCAAACTTGGGTTCCATCGTTCCCATGAGGAGCAGAGGAGGCCTGCAGTGTTATACCAGAAAAATAACTTTGAACTATCAGTACTCTTGAACGCAAACATATATTTCAACCAAACTTGGTGTGTTGCATGAGTGCAACAGGTTGTTGTGACTTAATTGTTGCACAAGTGCTATGGAAGCCATGTCCTGCTCTGGACTGCTTGGCCCCTCCATTGCTGCTTGCAGCTATATTTATTATTATACTTCTTAAGACTGGGTGTCTATGGCAGGCCCTAGAAGCGCTTGGTCGAAAGTTGTGAAATTTGGCACACTCATTGGGGACAGTCCCCTAGTCCAATTCACAAAGTTTCATGTCCCATACTCGGGCACTCTAGCGCCACCAATGGGTCAAAGTTGGACTTGTGTTTACACACGCAACTTTTGAACCGTATGACCAATTTTAAAAAATGAGGTACCATTGGATTCCCTGGACCAAGACGAGTTCAACACACCCTATGGGGTCAATTTCCGGTTATATAGATTTTCCGCTATTTCCGGTTTTATCAAAAACCTTTAAAAGCCTACTCCTCCTACAATCTTTGTCAAATCTTCTTCAAAATTACCAGATATGCTCTTCAGACCAAGCCGCACAAAAGTTATGGTAGAGCATTTTGATACCCACAACCGTTTGTCCGTGACAGCCAATCAAAATAAGCAGAAAAGCCGCCAAACAGGAAGTGAAGTCATATCTCAGCAGTTGTTTGAGGCAGTGAAACTAAATTTGGTACGCCGCCTCGGAACCTTATTCTGAGGATGTCCTCCAAAAATTGTGTCATGTGACTAAAAGGGGGCGTGGCCGGAAGCATAAACGCGTTTTGGCTAATAACGGTTGAAGTGTTTACCTTAATAAAGTAATTTCTTTGTCTGTTGATGTCTTGTGAGATATAAAGCCTGACTATTAATAACTTTTCATAAAATTCGAATGGACGTGGCCGCCATTTTGGATTTCATGGAAAAGTGTAAAAACCTTTTACACGCCCCAATTTTTGTCCAATGTTTACCAAATTTGGCAAAGATGATCTTTAGACCCAGTTTCACAAAAGCAATCATATGAATTTTCAATTTTCAAAAACGTTTGTTCGGTAGAGACGATCAAAAGCGGTGGCGAAGCCGCCAAACGAGGCGCAAGAGCATATCTCAGCAACCATTTGCGCGATTGTCACCAAACTTGGGTTCCATCGTTCCCATGAGGAGCAGAGGAGGCCTGCAGTGTTATACCAGAAAAATAACTTTGAACTATCAGTACTCTTGAACGCAAACATATATTTCAACCAAACTTGGTGTGTTGCATGAGTGCAACAGGTTGTTGTGACTTAATTGTTGCACAAGTGCTATGGAAGCCATGTCCTGCTCTGGACTGCTTGGCCCCTCCATTGCTGCTTGCAGCTATATTTATTATTATACTTCTTAAGACTGGGTGTCTATGGCAGGCCCTAGAAGCGCTTGGTCGAAAGTTGTGAAATTTGGCACACTCATTGGGGACAGTCCCCTGGTCCAATTCACAAAGTTTCATGTCCCATACTCGGGCACTCTAGCGCCACCAATGGGTCAAAGTTGGACTTGTGTTTACACACGCAACTTTTGAACCGTATGACCAATTTAAAAAAAATGAGGTACCATTGGATTCCCTGGACCAAGACGAGTTCAACACACCCTATGGGGTCAATTTCCGGTTATATAGATTTTCCGCTATTTCCGGTTTTATCAAAAACCTTTAAAAGCCTACTCCTCCTACAATCTTTGTCAAATCTTCTTCAAAATTACCAGATATGCTCTTTAGACCAAGCCGCACAAAAGTTATGGTAGAGCATTTTGATTCCCACAACCGTTTGTCCGTGACAGCCAATCAAAATAAGCAGAAAAGCCGCCAAACAGGAAGTGAAGTCATATCTCAGCAGTTGTTTGAGGCAGTGAAACTAAATTTGGTACGCCGCCTCGGAACCTTATTCTGAGGATGTCCTCCAAAAATTGTGTCATGTGACTAAAAGGGGGCGTGGCCGGAAGCATAAACGCGTTTTGGCTAATAACGGTTGAAGTGTTTACCTTAATAAAGTAATTTCTTTGTCTGTTGATGTCTTGTGAGATATCAAGCCTGACTATTAATAACTTTTCATAAAATTCGAATGGACGTGGCCGCCATTTTGGATTTCATGGAAAAGTGTAAAAATCTTTTGCACGCCCCAATTTTTGTCCAATGTTTACCAAATTTGGCAAAGATGATCTTTAGACCCAGTTTCACAAAAGCAATCATATGAATTTTCAATTTTCAAAAACGTTTGTTCGGTAGAGACGATCAAAAGCGGTGGCAAAGCCGCCAAACGAGGCGCAAGAGCATATCTCAGCAACCATTTGCGCGATTGTCACCAAACTTGGGTTGCATCGTTCCCATGAGGAGCAGAGGAGGCCTGCAAAATTATTTTTCTGGTATAACAACCAGAATTTTTTTTTTGAACTATCAGTACTCTTGAACGCAAACATATATTTCAACCAAACTTGGTGTGTTGCATGAGTGCAACAGGTTGTTGTGACTTAATTGTTGCACAAGTGCTATGGAAGCCATGTCCTGCTCTGGACTGCTTGGCCCCTCCATTGCTGCTTGCAGCTATATTTGGTGGCCAAGCCGCGAAGCGGCGAAGCCACTTAAGTGTTTCTACCTTTTCTTATTATTATTACACTTCTTCTGCTATTGGAGTCTATGGCAGCCCCTAGAACCGTATGGTAAAAAGTTGTGAAATTTGGCACACTCATTAAGCACAGTCCCCTCTTTATATTAACAAAGTTTCATGTCTCCCATTGGAGCACTCTAGCGCCACCAACGGGTCAAAGTTGGACTTGTGTTTACACACGCAACTTTTGAACCGTATGACCGATTTTCAAAAATGAGGTACCATTGGATTCCCTGAGTCAAGACGAGTTCAACACACCCTATGACGTCAATTTCCGGTTATATAGATTTTCCGCTATTTCCGGTTTTATCAAAAACCTTTAAAAGCCTACTCCTCCTACAATCTTTGTCAAATCTTCTTCAAAATTACCACATATGCTCTTCAGACCAAGCCGCACAAAAGTTATGGTAGAGCATTTTGATACCCACAACCGTTTGTCCGTGACAGCCAATCAAAAAAAGCAGAAAAGCCACCAAACAGGAAGTGAAGTCATATCTCAGCAGTTGTTTGAGGCAGTGAAACGAAATTTGGTACGCCGCCTCGGAACCTTATTCTGAGGATGTCCTCCAAAAATTGTGTCATGTGACTAAAAGGGGGCGTGGCCGGAAGCATAAACGCGTTTTGGCTAATAACGGTTGAAGTGTTTACCTTAATAAAGTAATTTCTTTGTCTGTTGATGTCTTGTGAGATATCAAGCCTGACTATTAATAACTTTTCATAAAATTCGAACGGACGTGGCCGCCATTTTGGATTTCATGGAAAAGTATAAAAACCTTTTGCACGCCCCAATTTTTGTCCAATGTTTACCAAATTTGGCAAAGATGATCTTTAGACCCAGATTCACAAAAGCAATCAGAAGAATTTTCAATTTTCAAAAACGTTTGTTCGGTAGAGACGATCAAAAGCGGTGGCGAAGCCGCCAAACGAGGCGCAAGAGCATATCTCAGCAACCATTTGCGCGATTGTCACCAAACTTGGGTTCCATCGTTCCCATGAGGAGCAGAGGAGGCCTGCAGTGTTATACCAGAAAAATAACTTTGAACTATCAGTACTCTTGAACGCAAACATATATTTCAACCAAACTTGGTGTGTTGCATGAGTGCAACAGGTTGTTGTGACTTAATTGTTGCACAAGTGCTATGGAAGCCATGTCCTGCTCTGGACTGCTTGGCCCCTCCATTGCTGCTTGCAGCTATATTTATTATTATACTTCTTAAGACTGGGTGTCTATGGCAGGCCCTAGAAGCGCTTGGTCGAAAGTTGTGAAATTTGGCACACTCATTGGGGACAGTCCCCTAGTCCAATTCACAAAGTTTCATGTCCCATACTCGGGCACTCTAGCGCCACCAATGGGTCAAAGTTGGACTTGTGTTTACACACGCAACTTTTGAACCGTATGACCAATTTTAAAAAATGAGGTACCATTGGATTCCCTGGACCAAGACGAGTTCAACACACCCTATGGGGTCAATTTCCGGTTATATAGATTTTCCGCTATTTCCGGTTTTATCAAAAACCTTTAAAAGCCTACTCCTCCTACAATCTTTGTCAAATCTTCTTCAAAATTACCAGATATGCTCTTCAGACCAAGCCGCACAAAAGTTATGGTAGAGCATTTTGATACCCACAACCGTTTGTCCGTGACAGCCAATCAAAATAAGCAGAAAAGCCGCCAAACAGGAAGTGAAGTCATATCTCAGCAGTTGTTTGAGGCAGTGAAACTAAATTTGGTACGCCGCCTCGGAACCTTATTCTGAGGATGTCCTCCAAAAATTGTGTCATGTGACTAAAAGGGGGCGTGGCCGGAAGCATAAACGCGTTTTGGCTAATAACGGTTGAAGTGTTTACCTTAATAAAGTAATTTCTTTGTCTGTTGATGTCTTGTGAGATATAAAGCCTGACTATTAATAACTTTTCATAAAATTCGAATGGACGTGGCCGCCATTTTGGATTTCATGGAAAAGTGTAAAAACCTTTTACACGCCCCAATTTTTGTCCAATGTTTACCAAATTTGGCAAAGATGATCTTTAGACCCAGTTTCACAAAAGCAATCATATGAATTTTCAATTTTCAAAAACGTTTGTTCGGTAGAGACGATCAAAAGCGGTGGCGAAGCCGCCAAACGAGGCGCAAGAGCATATCTCAGCAACCATTTGCGCGATTGTCACCAAACTTGGGTTCCATCGTTCCCATGAGGAGCAGAGGAGGCCTGCAGTGTTATACCAGAAAAATAACTTTGAACTATCAGTACTCTTGAACGCAAACATATATTTCAACCAAACTTGGTGTGTTGCATGAGTGCAACAGGTTGTTGTGACTTAATTGTTGCACAAGTGCTATGGAAGCCATGTCCTGCTCTGGACTGCTTGGCCCCTCCATTGCTGCTTGCAGCTATATTTATTATTATACTTCTTAAGACTGGGTGTCTATGGCAGGCCCTAGAAGCGCTTGGTCGAAAGTTGTGAAATTTGGCACACTCATTGGGGACAGTCCCCTGGTCCAATTCACAAAGTTTCATGTCCCATACTCGGGCACTCTAGCGCCACCAATGGGTCAAAGTTGGACTTGTGTTTACACACGCAACTTTTGAACCGTATGACCAATTTTAAAAAATGAGGTACCATTGGATTCCCTGGACCAAGACGAGTTCAACACACCCTATGGGGTCAATTTCCGGTTATATAGACTTTCCGCTATTTCCGGTTTTATCAAAAACCTTTAAAAGCCTACTCCTCCTACAATCTTTGTCAAATCTTCTTCAAAATGACCAGATAAGCTCTTCAGACCAAGCCGCACAAAAGTTATGGTAGAGCATTTTGATACCCACAACCGTTTGTCCGTGACAGCCAATCAAAATAAGCAGAAAAGCCGCCAAACAGGAAGTGAAGTCATATCTCAGCAGTTGTTTGAGGCAGTGAAACTAAATTTGGTACGCCGCCTCGGAACCTTATTCTGAGGATGTCCTCCAAAAATTGTGTCATGTGACTAAAAGGGGGCGTGGCCGGAAGCATAAACGCGTTTTGGCTAATAACGGTTGAAGTGTTTACCTTAATAAAGTAATTTCTTTGTCTGTTGATGTCTTGTGAGATATCAAGCCTGACTATTAATAACTTTTCATAAAATTCGAACGGACGTGGCCGCCATTTTGGATTTCATGGAAAAGTATAAAAACCTTTTGCACGCCCCAATTTTTGTCCAATGTTTACCAAATTTGGCAAAGATGATCTTTAGACCCAGATTCACAAAAGCAATCAGAAGAATTTTCAATTTTCAAAAACGTTTGTTCGGTAGAGACGATCAAAAGCGGTGGCGAAGCCGCCAAACGAGGCGCAAGAGCATATCTCAGCAACCATTTGCGCGATTGTCACCAAACTTGGGTTCCATCGTTCCCATGAGGAGCAGAGGAGGCCTGCAGTGTTATACCAGAAAAATAACTTTGAACTATCAGTACTCTTGAACGCAAACATATATTTCAACCAAACTTGGTGTGTTGCATGAGTGCAACAGGTTGTTGTGACTTAATTGTTGCACAAGTGCTATGGAAGCCATGTCCTGCTCTGGACTGCTTGGCCCCTCCATTGCTGCTTGCAGCTATATTTATTATTATACTTCTTAAGACTGGGTGTCTATGGCAGGCCCTAGAAGCGCTTGGTCGAAAGTTGTGAAATTTGGCACACTCATTGGGGACAGTCCCCTGGTCCAATTCACAAAGTTTCATGTCCCATACTCGGGCACTCTAGCGCCACCAATGGGTCAAAGTTGGACTTGTGTTTACACACGCAACTTTTGAACCGTATGACCAATTTTAAAAAATGAGGTACCATTGGATTCCCTGGACCAAGACGAGTTCAACACACCCTATGGGGTCAATTTCCGGTTATATAGATTTTCCGCTATTTCCGGTTTTATCAAAAACCTTTAAAAGCCTACTCCTCCTACAATCTTTGTCAAATCTTCTTCAAAATGACCAGATAAGCTCTTCAGACCAAGCCGCACAAAAGTTATGGTAGAGCATTTTGATACCCACAACCGTTTGTCCGTGACAGCCAATCAAAATAAGCAGAAAAGCCGCCAAACAGGAAGTGAAGTCATATCTCAGCAGTTGTTTGAGGCAGTGAAACTAAATTTGGTACGCCGCCTCGGAACCTTATTCTGAGGATGTCCTCCAAAAATTGTGTCATGTGACTAAAAGGGGGCGTGGCCGGAAGCATAAACGCGTTTTGGCTAATAACGGTTGAAGTGTTTACCTTAATAAAGTAATTTCTTTGTCTGTTGATGTCTTGTGAGATATAAAGCCTGACTATTAATAACTTTTCATAAAATTCGAATGGACGTGGCCGCCATTTTGGATTTCATGGAAAAGTGTAAAAACCTTTTGCACGCCCCAATTTTTGTCGAATGTTTACCAAATTTGGCAAAGATGATCTTTAGACCCAGTTTCACAAAAGCAATCATATGAATTTTCAATTTTCAAAAACGTTTGTTCGGTAGAGACGATCAAAAGCGGTGGCGAAGCCGCCAAACGAGGCGCAAGAGCATATCTCAGCAACCATTTGCGCGATTGTCACCAAACTTGGGTTGCATCGTTCCCATGAGGAGCAGAGGAGGCCTGCAAAATTATTTTTCTGGTATAACAACCAGAAAAATAATTTTGAACTATCAGTACTCTTGAACGCAAACATATATTTCAACCAAACTTGGTGTGTTGCATGAGTGCAACAGGTTGTTGTGACTTAATTGTTGCACAAGTGCTATGGAAGCCATGTCCTGCTCTGGACTGCTTGGCCCCTCCATTGCTGCTTGCAGCTATATTTGGTGGCCAAGCCGCGAAGCGGCGAAGCCACTTAAGTGTTTCTACCTTTTCTTATTATTATTACACTTCTTCTGCCATTGGAGTCTATGGCAGCCCCTAGAACCGTATGGTAAAAAGTTGTGAAATTTGGCACACTCATTAATCACAGTCCCCTCTTTATATTCACCAAGTTTCATGTCTCCCATTGGAGCACTCTAGCGCCACCAACGGGTCAAAGTTGGACTTGTGTTTACACACGTAACTTTTGAACCGTATGACCGATTTTCAAAAATGAGGCACCATTGGATTCCCTGGGTCAAGACGAGTTCAACACACCCTATGACGTCAATTTCCGGTTATATAGATTTTCCGCCATTTCCGGTTTTATCGAAAACCTTTGAAAGCCTACTCCTCCTACAATTTTTCTTTAATCTTCCCCAGAATTGGCACACATCATCGTCAGAGCAACCCTCACAGAAGTTATCCAAAGATTTTTGATTTTCAAAACCGTTTGTCCGGTACAGCCAATCAAAATCGGCAGCAAAGACACCAAACAGGAAGTTGGGTCATATCTCAGCCAATCCTTGAGAAATCAACAACAAACTTGGTATGATGACTCGGAACCCTCATCTGAGGATGTCCAAACAATTTGGTGTCATGTGATCACTGGGCGTGGCCGCAGGATGCAAAAATGTGTTTTGGCCAATAACTGTTGATTCGTTTGCCTTTATTAAGTGATTCCTTTGTCTCATGATATCTTGGGACATCCCGTGTGTGACACATGATAACTTTTGATAACAGCCGAATTGATGCGGCCGCCATTTTGAATTACTGAAAAAACATTTTTTCTGTACTCCTCCTACAAATGTTTTCCAATCTTCACCAAATTTGGCAGAGATCATCTTCAGACCAAGCCTCACAAAAGCCATCATATGTTTTTTGGATTTTCAAAACCGTTTGCCCGGTACGGCCAATCAAAATGTGCCGTTAAGCCAGCAAACAGGAAGTTGGGTCGTATCTCAGCAAATCTTTGATGGATTCACACCAAACTTGTTGCGTGTACTCGTAACCCTCTTCTGAGGATGTACAACATGTTTTATGGGTCATTCGACTGCTTGGCCACCTCATTGCTGCTTGCAGCTATATTTATTATTATTATTATTATTATTATTATATCAACTTCTTAGTTCTTCCGCCGTTTTTTGGCCTTTAACTCGTTCTGCATACTTTAACCGATTCCTACAACTTTTGTATCAAAACGTTCAGCTCCTTCAGGAGATGATGGCTATGACTTTTGGTATTTCTCACTTTTATACTTTTTAAGACATTAAGGTTTTTGTGCAAATTATTCTCCCATTAAAAGTAATGGTAAATCCTTTCAAATCATTAAAAAGCTTCCTCCTCTTTCAAACGTAACTACTTCAGCTTACTTTCAGCTAGAGACACCATTCAACCTTTAAAATGTTCACAAGACATTCAGCTATTCCCAAATGATTCAACTTTTTCAAATGTTCAGCCAATTTTGAATTATGACAGTTTGAAATACATTAAAATGTTTGCTCCTTCTTGATTTTTATGAATGAGCAGCCAGCAGAGTGGCACACTGCTGGCTGCTCTTTTTCTGATATTCAACTAATTTGTCAAACAAATTCCTCTAACGTTCATATAGTTTAACTTACAGAAACAAGTTATACCTTAAAATGTAGGAAAAATTGTCCTCTTTCAGCCAATGTAACTACGAAAGAGCTCACATTTACAGATTTTCAGCTATGAGCCTTGAAGCGAGAGCAGCCTTTCAAATTCTCTCACTAACTTCAATGGAGAGGTGAGTAAAATCAGTCAGAGAAAGCAAGAAGGAACAAGATTTTGAAACTGCCGATAGTCGTATTTCTGACCGCACAGACATATAAAGGACATCTCTGGTTTCGGCAGAGTCTTGGGTCTCGGAAAATATCCTTATATTTTGGATTGGACGTATAGTTTTGCGTCTAGGTCAACTTGTTTGAGGTGTGGATGCTAGGTAAATGTTCGTTTTTCTCTCTGCCTAGCTCGTTAGCTATCACAGCTGCGCCATCACCGTGGCAACCAAACAAACAAGCACCAGGAAAGCAAAAGGAACACGTTTTTGAAACTGCAGGTAGAGTCGTATTTCTGACTGCACAGACATATAAAGAATATATCTGGTTTCGGCAGAGTCTTGGGTCTCGGAAAATATCCTTATATTTTGGATTGGACGTACAGTTTTGCGTCTAGGTTATCTTGTTTGAGGTGTGGATTCTAGCTACATTTCTGTTATTCTCTCCTATAGTCGAGCTAGCGCAATGGCTCTCCATAACTAAAAACGGTTCGACCTCTTTTCCACAATCGACCAAATTGGCCAAACAAGGTATGTACATTGAGCTTCAAGTGTACATAATCTAGCTAGATAGTTTTTATTTTAGCAAGTTTCACAGAAATTTGCAAAAATCGACGCTCAAGACTGTCATAGCTGACCGTCACGAACAGCCAACCCGGGGCTGGGGTAAGTGTTTGCTGCAACTGGCGTTAATCCTACGAACAAACGCTTCGTAACTGGAAAGTTTTTACTTTTAATTGACGATATTGAACACAGATGTTAAGTAACTTGTCTTTACTCAAATATATTCTCCGTTTTCAATTTGAAGCAGTATCTAGCTTACTATAGGAAATCTCCCAATGCATCCTCTCTCTAGCTTCGCTTCGGCTAACGTCAGATGGAGACGATGACGATGCATGCATTGTTCACGCCTATGGTGTTAATACAGTCTGTACAAATACCACTTTGACACACTTGCAAGAAATGATCCACTGGTTAGATGTAGCATGATCTTATTTAATACCCACAATACTGTAGTTCAGCTTATTTTGCAGCAGCATTTTAATCTGAGTTCAAGTAGCTTTTGCAGTTGCACAACCAACAAAGTCACGTAATGTGACGTGATTGAATTTAAAAGTTTTTATTTTTATGTCATCTTAAATTAAGTGTCTGAACAGGGCTGGGTGTGCAGGCACACATGATTAGTTTCTCCTCCACCTTGAACCTGAAACCTAGATTCTAGGTTAGAAATGTTGCCAGTCTGTTGCCAATTACCAACGGTTGCTACGTTTTTCCAGCAAGTTCAAGTCATTCCAGTGTCCTTTTACCTTCAAATTCGTTCAACCCAGACTTCAGCAACTGGTTTTCTGCTAAATTTTCACATTTTCCTGCAGCTCATCTTTCTGAATTT
Source organism: Osmerus eperlanus (assembly GCF_963692335.1). Taxonomy (NCBI): domain Eukaryota; kingdom Metazoa; phylum Chordata; class Actinopteri; order Osmeriformes; family Osmeridae; genus Osmerus; species Osmerus eperlanus. The sequence continues at coordinate 9,391,877 of NC_085022.1, forward strand.
TTGCCCTTATTGTTTTGCATTTTTCTTCTTCTTTTCTTTTCTTCTCTTTCCTTCTGTGTTCTGCCTTCATCTTGCTCCAGGTCCTTTCAAAAATACCTTTCACAGCAGTACCTTCCAACTGCCATACTTTTGCATTTTCTTCTCTTTTCTGTACTTTTCTTCCTTCATCTTGCTGCAGGTCCTGTCTAACATACATTTCAGGCCTTTTGAAACTCCAGCAAATAATTTTCTGCTACATTTTCAAAATCTTCAGAATTATTTCTCTTTTTTAATTTTTCTTCTCTTTTCTGTAGTTTTATACCTTCGTCCAGCTCCAGCCCCTTTCAAAAATACCTTTCAGGTGCTTCAGCTTATAACTTTCTACTAAATGTTCAAAATTTTCCGCTTTTTTAGCATGGTCAGCTATCCCCATTCAGGTTTTCAGCATTCTCACTGCTGTTTCGCAGGAACCGCCGTTTCTAGTATTAACTTCTTAGTTCTTCCGCCGTTTTTTGGCCTTTAACTAGTCCTGCATACTTTCACCGATTCCTACAATTTTTGTATCAAACGTTCAGCTCCTTCAGGAGATGTTGGCTATGACTTTTGGTATTTCTCACTTTTGTACTTTTTAAGACATTAAGGTTTTAGTGCAAATTATTCTCCCATTAAAAGTAATGGTAAATCCTTTCAAATCATTAAAAAGGTAGGTAACGAACGATAGACGTAGCTAGTTTCGCCGTTCTATGGCAGCTACAGTACTGTATGATGAGTCGTAGCTAGCGTTGTAAGCACTCGTCACTAGAATGGCCATAACTTTAAAACAAAAGATCATATTTCAAATCTGTCTGCTGTTCTACATTGCCCACATAATTATGTATATATATCAACTCTAACATGGCCTGTATCTTGTATGGTGGACTGAGAAAACATATTTGTCAAAGCGGAGCGAGCGGATGTCGTGGGAGAATTCCTACTGTTTTAGATTTACTGCTTCAAATTGAAAACGGAGAATATATTTAGAGTAAAGACAAGTTTCTTAACGTCTGTGTTCAATATCGTCAACTAAAAGTAAAAACTTTTCAGTTACGAAGCTTTTGTTCGTAGTAACGCCAGCTGCAGTAAACCTTTCGTGACCCCGGTTTGGCTGTTCGTGACAGTCGGATATGACAGTGTTGAGCCTCGATTTTTGCAGATTTCTGTGAAACTTTCTTAAAGAAAAATAATCTAGCTAGATTATGTACACTTTAAGTTCAATGTACATACCTTGTTTGGCCAATTTGGTCGATTGTGGAAAAAAGTAGAACCGTTTTTAGTTATGGAGAGCCATCGCGCTAGCTTGGAATTGCGTTATCCCACTCATCACTTCAGTGGTCATAACTCTTAAACAAAATAGTCTATCTTAAATCTGTCTGCTGCTCTGAATTCACGACAAAAGTACGCACATTTCATAAGCTCTAACTTATCCTCTATCTTGTAGTGAAAGTGGTTAAAAATGAGGTTTTCTAAAAAAGTAATGCAGACGGAGAAGATTTGTCAGAATGGCTCAGTGAAATCGTCTTGATAAAGGACGATTTGCCTAACATGATCATATAAATATTTACATCATTAGAAAGCCCTAAATCTTGTCTTCAAAATGGTATAAACAGTTCAGGTATATTATTTGAAAAAGTCTGCATATTCAGGCAGGAAAGTGTTAAACAGTGTCAAAAATTGACGCGGTGAGAAACAGTTGTGTCAGTGCATGACGTCACAATTGAATTTGACTTGAACATTCTGAACCATTGAAACCCATTCATTTTTTTAGCACTTTAAACTTTAATACCTTAAAAACTTTAAAAGTTATCAATGAGAAAAGTAATAGCACACTAGAGCAGTTCAGACTTTATCAAATGAAGTTTGAACGGTGTTTCTAGCTTAAACGGTGTGAAAGGAGTAGGCGACGGAAAAAAGTGGGAGAATTCTTTTTTTTTTTTTTATAACAAGAAAGGTACATTTCCTGAAGAAAATGTGTGTGTTTGCTGAAAGCAGTTGAAACGATTGTTTTGATGGCTTGAATAGTGAAGAAGGTTTTAATTTTTTTTAAAGAGGTATGTGCTTTAAAAACAAAATGGTGAGAAAAAGTGTTAAAAGTATATCTGTCATTGTTATGCATTGCGATATTTTTTCTTACTGTTGAAAATGGAGAAAAAACAGTGATGAAAAGAGTATCTTATTGACTTTCATACATTTTTAATCGTTAAAAGTAGTGGTGGGCATAGATTAATTTTTTTAATCTAGATTAATCTCACTGTAATCTTGGCGTTAATCTAGATTAAAATGTCTCATTTGAATTCCACCGAAGGCATTCAGAATATGTGTGCTACCCAAATAATGACTAAAAGTAAGTCTTTGAGAACGGGTTTCTCAAGCCAGGTGGCGCATTAGACCAGGGGCTCATCTCCTGTTTCCAAAATGCATCACAAACTGCTTGAGAAAGCCGTTCTACTATGATATATGGTGATGAAAATAAATTATGTTCAATAAGATTGTGTTTATTAACTGTTTATTAGATTAGTTAGCTTGGCTGATAGAGCTGTGCTGACGGGCTTGCCTCGGTTGCACTCAAACAGTAGTTTGACGACGACTCTTCCCCTGCGCTACATCAGTGCTTGGCCCGGCATCTTCCGCCTTAGCTAAGGGATGCTTTGCGTTTAGGTGGTATTTGAGACTGGAAGAACTCCTATAGTAAACTAATTCCGCATAGCACAAGGTGCAAACAACCTAGTCTTGTCGAGGTTTCCATTGGGAAGCTTCTTAAAAATACATTTTCCCTGAAGCAAACCAGGCGGTTTCATAGCTGCATCCATGTTAGCACATCACGTTTGATGTGATAATTTCATACACAAGGCACAACACAGGTTCGAAGACTCGTTCTCGCCCCCTACAGTGCAATTCGGCTAGGTATACATCCACGCTAAAATATCAAGGTGAAAGTCATCATAGCTTGCGTAGTATAGACCCAGCTCCCAACCCAACTTTGAGAATAGATTAACGCCAGCGTGTTAACGCCGATAACGGCCCACCACTAGTTAAAAGTATTAAAGAATGAAAGATTGAGAAACAGAACAAAGTTTGAAGTTAGAAAAATGAGCAAATATAGTGATGAAGAGTATATTGCATAACAGTTATCAATATCATAGCAGACAAAAGTATGTAAGCAGTATGAAGGTGAAAAAAAGTGTTGCTTTGAAACCAAAATGGTGAGACAGTGTTAAAAGTATGTCATTGTTATGCATTGCAATATTTTCTCACAGTTGAAAAAGGAGAAAAAAGAGTAATGAAAAGGGTATCTTATTTAATTTCATAAATGTTAAAGCGTTGTGTTAGAGCCATTTTATTTCATTCTAAACCTTTTACATTTTTAAACCCTTAGTATTAGTTAGACTTGTACACTTCTTATTTAAGATATGTTTAATGTGTGCACCTTCCTGCCACAGTAAATTCCTTGTCTGTGTGATGTTTCTTGGCGAATAAAACCCATTCTGAAAAGTATTAATAATTGAAAGATGTAGAAACAGAAAAAGGTTTGAACAGTGGAACAGTGAAGAGCGTTGGCTAATCGGATTGGTTCCTTGTTTCTTGTAACGTAGCAACTGTTGGTCATTGTCAACATTTCTAACCTAGAATCTAGGTTTTAGGTTCAAGATGAAGGAGAAACTAATCATGTGTGCCTGCACAACCAGTCCTGTTCAGACACTTAATTTAAAGATGACATCAAAATAATAATCCATAGTGCAGAGTTGCCGATGTTGTCGTTGTCCCTGGTGAGTTTTTTAAATTCAATCTCGTCACATTATGTGACTTTGTTGTGCAACTGGAAAAGCTAGCTACTCTAACTCAGAATGCTGCTGCTGCAAAAAAGCAGAACTATTGTGGGTGGTAAATAAGATCATGCTACATCTAGCCAGCGGATCATTTCTTGCAAGTGTGTCAAAGTGGTATTTTTACAGACTGTATTAACGCCGTAGGCGTGAATAATGCATGCATCGTCATTGTCGTCCATCTTTAGCCGAAGAAGCTAGAGAGAGGATGCAATGGGAGATTTCCTACAGTAAGCTAGATACTGCTTCAAATTGAAAACGGAGACGATCTTTTGATTAAAGACAAGCTCCTTAACCTCTGTTGTCAATATCGCCGATAAAAAGTAAATACTGTTACGAAGCATTTGTTTGTAGGTAACGAACGATAGACGTAGCTAGTTTCGCCGTTCTATGGCAGCTACAGTACTGTATGAGGACAGTCGTAGCTAGCGTTGTAAGCACTCGTCACTAGAATGGTCATAACTTTAAAACAAAAGATCATATTTCAAATCTGTCTGCTGTTCTACATTGCCCACACAATTATGTATATATATCAACTCTAACATGGCCTGTATCTTGTATTGAAAGTGCTCGAAAATTAGCTCGTCTAGTGTATGGTGGACTGAGAAAACATATTTGTCAAAGCGGAGCGAGCGGATGTCGTGGGAGAATTCCTACTGTGTTAGATTTACTGCTTCAAATTGAAAACGGAGAATATATTTAGAGTAAAGACAAGTTTCTTAACGTCTGTGTTCAATATCGTCAACTAAAAGTAATAACTTTTCAGTTACGAAGCTTTTGTTCGTAGTAACGCCAGCTGCAGTAAACCTTTCGTGACCCCGGTTTGGCTGTTCGTGACAGTCGGATATGACAGTGTTGAGCCTCGATTTTTGCAGATTTCTGTGAAACTTTCTTAAAGAAAAATAATCTAGCTAGATTATGTACACTTTAAGTTCAATGTACATACCTTGTTTGACCAATTTGGTCGATTGTGGAAAAAAGTAGAACCGTTTTTAGTTATGGAGAGCCATCGCGCTAGCTTGGAATTGCGTTATCCCACTCATCACTTCAGTGGTCATAACCTTTAAATAAAATAGTCTATCTTAAATCTGTCTGCTGTTCTGGATTCACGACAAAAGTACACACATTTCATACGATCTAACTTATCCTCTATCTTGTAGTGAAAGTGGTTAAAAATGAGGTTTTCTAAAAAAAAGTAATGCAGCTGGAGAAGACTTTTGTCAGAATGGCTCCGTGAAATCGTCTTGATAAAGGATGATTTGCCTAACATGATCATATAAATATTTACATCATTAGAAAGCCCTAAATCTTGTCTTCAAAATGGTATAAACAGTTCAGGTATATTATTTGAAAAAGTCTGCATATTCAGGCAGGAAAGTGTTAAAGTGTCAAATTGACGCGGTGAGAAACAGTTCTGTCAGTGCATGACGTCACAATTGAATTTGACTTGAACATTCTGAACCATTGAAACCCATTCATTTTTTTTAGCACTTTAAACTTTAATACCTTAAAAACTTTAAAAGTTATCAATGAGAAAGGTAATAGCACACTAGAGCAGTTCAGACTTTATCAAATGAAGTTTGAACGGTGTTTCTAGCTTAAACGGTGTGAAAGGAGTAGGCGACGGAAAAAAGTGGGAGGAAAATGTTAAAAAAATACTAGAAACGGCTGTTCCTGCGAAACAGCAGTGAGAATGCTGAAAACCTGAATGGGGATAGCTGACCATGCTAAAAAAGCGGAAAATTGTGAAAATTTAGTAGAAAGTTATAAGCTGAAGCTTCAAAGCAACCGAAAGGTATTTTTGAAAGGGGCTGGAGCAGCATTCCAACAATGATTTGAAAGGATTTACCATTACTTTTAAAGGGAGAATAATTTGCACAAAAACCTTAATATTTTAAAAAGTATAAAAGTGGAATTTCTAAAAAAAATTAGAAAATACCCGCAAGCTGAAAGCTGAAATTAATTTAAAAAATGTGTGAGTCACACAAAAGAGGCAGTGTGGAAGCTGAACTGCATCATCTTAACAAAGCTAAGAGCTTAAATAGCCTACAATGCGGGAGAAGCTGAAAGCTGAACTGTTAAACAGAAGAAGAAGTAGGCTAGCTAGTCGTAACAAGAATATTATCGTTTTAACAGATGAAATTATAGTTGGGATAGTAATAGCAGTAGCAGATGTAGCCTACCATTGAGTGTGTTTACTCGGCTTTCTTAGTTGGATTCAATGTGTTGATGGAATGAAACATACAGCAGTAGGGCCGATACAGGAAGACACGGCGACACTTTGTTGCAGAAGGATGATGGTGCAAGTTTTGTCCGTGGAGCATACAACGATTAATAAAAAAGAATCATGTAGACGTGTTTATTGAGTAATCGCATAACTAATTACACATGTAAACGGAGTAATCGTATTATTGGCATAAACCGACAATTGCTAGTAATCGTGTTTCTCATGGTCAAGTAAACGTACCAATCACCTGTGTGAGAGACTGAGTGGTGCGTGTCTGTCGTTACGGTGATGGTGCAGCTATGATTGCTAACGCGCTGAGGGCAGAGAATAAGAGAAATGTAGCTAGAATCCACACCTCAAACAAGTTAACCTAGGCACAAAACTGTACGTCCAATCCAAAATATAAGGATATTTTCCGAGACCCAAGACTCTGCCGAAACCAGAGATATTCTTTATATGTCTGTGCAGTCAGAAATACGACTCTACCTGCAGTTTCAAAAACGTGTTCCTTTTGCTTTCCTGGTGCTTGTTTGTTTGGTTGCCACGGTGATGGCGCAGCTGTGATAGCTAACGAGCTAGGCAGAGAGAAAAACGAACATTTACCTAGCATCCACACCTCAAACAAGTTGACCTAGACGCAAAACTATACGTCCAATCCAAAATATAAAGATATTTTCCGAGACCCAAGACTCTGCCGAAACCAGAGATGTCCTTTATATGTCTGTGCGATCAGAAATAGACTCTATCGGCAGTTTCAAAATCTTGTTCCTTCTTGCTTTCTCTGACTGATTTTACTCACCTCTCCATTGAAGTTAGTGAGAGAATTTGAAAGGCTGCTCTCGCTTCAAGGCTCATAGCTGAAAATCTGTAAATGTGAGCTCTTTAGTAGTTACATTGGCTGAAAGAGGACAATTTTTCCTACATTTTAAGGTATAACTTGTTTCTGTAAGTTAAACTATATGAACGTTAGAGGAATTTGTTTGACAAATTAGTTGAATATCAGAAACTCTGCTTGCTGCTCATTCATAAAAATCAAGAAGGAGCAAACATTTTAATGTATTTCAAACTGTCATAATTCAAAATTGGCTGAACATTTGAAAAAGCTGAATCATTTGGGAATAGCTGAATGTCTTGTGAACATTTTAAAGGTTGAATGGTGTCTCTAGCTGAAAGTAAGCTGAAGTAGTTACGTTTGAAAGAGGAGGAAGCTTTTTAATGATTTGAAAGGATTTACCATTACTTTTAATGGGAGAATAATTTGCACAAAAACCTTAATGTCTTAAAAAGTATAAAAGTGAGAAATGCCAAAAGTCATAGCCATCATCTCCTGAAGGAGCTGAACGTTTTGATACAAAAGTTGTAGGAATCGGTTAAAGTATGCAGAACGAGTTAAAGGCCAAAAAACGGCGGAAGAACTAAGAAGTTGAAAAACAATAGTGAGAATGCTGAACAGCATTCTCACAACTAGAAACGGCTGTTCCTGCGAAACAGCAGTGAGAATGCTGAAAACCTGAATGGGGATAGCTGACCATGCTAAAAAAGCTGAAAAGTGAAAATTTTGTAGAAAGTTATAAGCTGAAGCTTCAAAGCAACCGAAAGGTATTTTTGAAAGGGGCTGGAGCAGCATTCCAACAATGATTTGAAAGGATTTACCATTACTTTTAAAGGGAGAATAATTTGCACAAAAACCTTAATATTTAAAAAAGTATAAAAGTGAGAAATGAGAAAATACCCGCAAGCTGAAATGAATTTCAAAAATGTGTGAGTCACACAAAAGAGGCAGTGTGGAAGCTGAACTGCATCATCTTAACAAAGCTAAGAGCTAAAATAGCCTACAATGTGGGAGAAGCTGAAAGCTGAACTGTTAAACAGAAGAAGAAGTAGGCTAGCTAGTCGTAACAAGAATATTATCGTTTTAACAGATTAAATTATAGTTGGGATAGTATTAGCAGTAGCAGATGTAGCCTATGCGTTTACTCGGCTTTCTTAGTTGGATTCAATGTGTTGATGGAATGAAACATACAGCAGTAGAGCCGATACAGGAAGACACGGCGACACTTTGTTGCAGAAGGATGTTGGTGCAAGTTTTGTCCATGGAGCATACAACGATTAATAAAAAAGAATAATGTAGACGTGTTTATTGAGTAATTTTGATTGGCCGTACCGGGCAAACGGTTTTGAAAATCCAAAAAACATATGATGGCTTTTGTGAGGCTTGGTCTGAAGATGATCTCTGCCAAATTTGGTGAAGATTGGAAAACATTTGTAGGAGGAGTACAGAAAAAACGTTTTTTCAGTAATTCAAAATGGCGGCCGCATCAATTCGGCTGTTATCACAAGTTATCATGTGTCACACACGGGATGTCCCAAGATATCATGAGACAAAGGAATCACTTAATAAAGGCAAACGAATCAACAGTTATTGGCCAAAACACATTTTTGCATCCTGCGGCCACGCCCAGTGATCACATGACATCAAATTGTTTGGACATCCTCAGATGAGGGTTCCGAGTCATCATACCAAGTTTGGTGTTGATTTCTCAAGGATTGGCTGAGATATGACCCAACTTCCTGTTTGGTGTCTTTGCTGCCGATTTTGATTGGCTGTACCGGACAAACGGTTTTGAAAATCAAAAATCTTTGGATAAATTCTGTGAGGGTTGCTCTGACGATGATGTGTTCCAATTCTGGGGAAGATTGAAGAAAAATTGTAGGAGGAGTAGGCTTTCAAAGGTTTTTGCTAAAACCGGAAATGGCGGAAAATCTATATAACCGGAAATTGACGTCATAGGGCGTGTTGAACTCGTCTCGATCCAGGGAATCCAACGGTACCTCATTTTTGAAAATCGGTATACGGTTCAAAAGTTACGTGTGTAAGCACAAGTCCAACTTTGACCAGTTGGTAGCGCTAGAGTGCTCCAATGAGAGACATGAAACTTGGTGAATATAAAGAGGGGACTGTGCTTAATGAGTGTGCCAAAATTCACAACTTTTTAACATACGGTTCTAGGGGCTGCAATAGACTCCAATGGCAGAAGAAGTGTAATAATAAATATAGCTGCAGGCAGCAATGAGGTGGCCAAGCAATCGAATGACCCATAAAACATGTTGTACATCCTCAGAAGAGGGTTACGAGTACACGCAACAAGTTTGGTGCGAATCCATCAAAGATTTGCTGAGATACGACCCAACTTCCTGTTTGCTGGCTTAACGGCACATTTTGATTGGCCGTACCGGGCAAACGGTTTTGAAAATCCAAAAAACATATGATGGCTTTTGTGAGGCCTGGTCTGAAGATGATCTCTGCCAAATTTGGTGAAGATTGGAAAACATTTGTAGGAGGAGTACAGAAAAAACGTTTTTTCAGTAATTCAAAATGGCGGCCGCATCAATTCGGCTGTTATCACAAGTTATCATGTGTCACACACGGGATGTCCCAAGATATCATGAGACAAAGGAATCACTTAATAAAGGCAAACGAATCAACAGTTATTGGCCAAAACACGTTTTTGCATCCTGCGGCCACGCCCTGTGATCACATGACACCAAATTGTTTGGACATCCTCAGATGAGGGTTCCGAGTCATCATACCAAGTTTGGTGTTGATTTCTCAAGGATTGGCTGAGATATGACCCAACTTCCTGTTTGGTGTCTTTGCTGCCGATTTTGATTGGCTGTACCGGACAAACGGTTTTGAAAATCAAAAATCTTTGGATAACTTCTGTGAGGGTTGCTCTGACGATGATGTGTGCCAATTCTGGGGAAGATTAAAGAAGAATTGTAGGAGGAGTAGGCTTTCAAAAGTTTTCAATAAAACCGGAAATGGCGGAAAATCTATATAACCGGAAATTGACGTCATAGGGTGTGTTGAACTCGTCTTGACCCAGGGAATCCAATGGTACCTCATTTTTGAAAATCGGTCATACGGTTCAAAAGTTACGTGTGTAAACACAAGTCCAACTTTGACCCGTTGGTGGCGCTAGAGTGCTCCAATGGGAGACATGAAACTTGGTGAATATAAAGAGGGGACTGTGATTAATGAGTGTGCCAAATTTCACAACTTTTTACCATACGGTTCTAGGGGCTGCCATAGACTCCAATGGCAGAAGAAGTGTAATAATAATAAGAAAAGGTAGAAACACTTAAGTGGCTTCGCCGCTTCGCGGCTTGGCCACCAAATATAGCTGCAAGCAGCAATGAGGTAGCCAAGCAGTCGAATGACCCATAAAACATGTTGTACATCCTCAGAAGAGGGTTACGAGTACACGCAACAAGTTTGGTGTGAATCCATCAAAGATTTGCTGAGATACGACCCAACTTCCTGTTTGCTGGCTTAACGGCACATTTTGATTGGCCGTACCGGGCAAACGGTTTTGAAAATCCAAAAAACATATGATGGCTTTTGTGAGGCCTGGTCTGAAGATGATCTCTGCCAAATTTGGTGAAGATTGGAAAACATTTGTAGGAGGAGTACAGAAAAAACGTTTTTTCAGTAATTCAAAATGGCGGCCGCATCAATTCGGCTGTTATCACAAGTTATCATGTGTCACACACGGGATGTCCCAAGATATCATGAGACAAAGGAATCACTTAATAAAGGCAAACGAATCAACAGTTATTGGCCAAAACACATTTTTGCATCCTGCGGCCACGCCCAGTGATCACATGACACCAAATTGTTTGGACATCCTCAGATGAGGGTTCCGAGTCATCATACCAAGTTTGGTGTTGATTTCTCAAGGATTGGCTGAGATATGACCCAACTTCCTGATTGGTGTCTTTGCTGCCAATTTTGATTGGCTGTACCGGACAAACGGTTTTGAAAATCAAAAATCTTTGGATAACTTCTGTGAGGGTTGCTCTGACGATGATGTGTTCCAATTCTGGGGAAGATTGAAGAAAAATTGTAGGAGGAGTAGGCTTTCAAAGGTTTTTGCTAAAACCGGAAATGGCGGAAAATCTATATAACCGGAAATTGACGTCATAGGGTGTGTTGAACTCGTCTCGATCCAGGGAATCCAACGGTACCTCATTCTTGAAAATCGGTCATACGGTTCAAAAGTTACGTGTGTAAACACAAGTCCAACTTTGACCAGTTGGTAGCGCTAGAGTGCTCCAATGAGAGACATGAAACTTGGTGAATATAAAGAGGGGACTGTGCTTAATGAGTGTGCCAAAATTCACAACTTTTTACCATATGGTTCTAGGGGCTGCCATAGACTCCAATGGCAGAAGAAGTGTAATAATAATAAGAAAAGGTAGAAACACTTAAGTGGCTTCGCCGCTTCGCGGCTTGGCCACCAAATATAGCTGCAAGCAGCAATGAGGTGGCCAAGCAGTCGAATGACCCATAAAACATGTTGTACATCCTCAGAAGAGGGTTACGAGTACACGCAACAAGTTTGGTGTGAATCCATCAAAGATTTGCTGAGATACGACACAACTTCCTGTTTGCTGGCTTAACGGCACATTTTGATTGGCCGTACCGGGCAAACGGTTTTGAAAATCCAAAAAACATATGATGGCTTTTGTGAGGCCTGGTCTGAAGATGATCTCTGCCAAATTTGGTGAAGATTGGAAAACATTTGTAGGAGGAGTACAGAAAAAACGTTTTTTCAGTAATTCAAAATGGCGGCCGCATCAATTCGGCTGTTATCACAAGTTATCATGTGTCACACACGGGATGTCCCAAGATATCATGAGACAAAGGAATCACTTAACCCTTGTGTTATCTTCGGGTCATTCTGACCCATCAGTCATTGTGACCCACCGTTGTATTGCGACAACTTTACCGCATACAAAAACAAAGAGAAGCATTTTCTTTTAACCGGTGGGCTGTCTCAGACCCCCCACATTGCGAAGGTTAAAAGAAAATTATTTTTATTTGTTTTTGTATTGGGTAAAATTGGGTAAACACAACAATGGTTCGTTATGAACCTTTGGGTCATGTGACCCGAAGACAGCACGAGGGTTAATAAAGGCAAACGAATCAACAGTTATTGGCCAAAACACATTTTTGCATCCTGCGGCCACGCCCAGTGATCACATGACACCAAATTGTTTGGACATCCTCAGATGAGGGTTCCGAGTCATCATACCAAGTTTGGTGTTGATTTCTCAAGGATTGGCTGAGATATGACCCAACTTCCTGTTTGGTGTCTTTGCTGCCAATTTTGATTGGCTGTACCGGACAAACGGTTTTGAAAATCAAAAATCTTTGGATAAGTTCTGTGAGGGTTGCTCTGACGATGATGTGTTCCAATTCTGGGGAAGATTGAAGAAAAATTGTAGGAGGAGTAGGCTTTCAAAGGTTTTTGCTAAAACCGGAAATGGCGGAAAATCTATATAACCGGAAATTGACGTCATAGGGCGTGTTGAACTCGTCTCGATCCAGGGAATCCAACGGTACCTCATTCTTGAAAATCGGTCATACGGTTCAAAAGTTACGTGTGTAAGCACAAGTCCAACTTTGACCAGTTGGTGGCGCTAGAGTGCTTCAATGAGAGACATGAAACTTGGTGAATATAAAGAGGGGACTGTGCTTAATGAGTGTGCCAAAATTCACAACTTTTTACTATACGGTTCTAGGGGCTGCCATAGACTCCAATGGCAGAAGAAGTGTAATAATAATAAGAAAGGGTAGAAACACTTAAGTGGCTTCGCCGCTTTGCGGCTTGGCCACCAATAAGAAAAGGTAGAAACACTTAAGTGGCTTCGCCGCTTCGCGGCTTGGCCACCAAATATAGCTGCAAGCAGCAATGGAGGGGCCAAGCAGTCCAGAGCAGGACATGGCCTCCATAGCACTTGTGCAACAATTAAGTCACAACAACCTGTTGCACTCATGCAACACACCAAGTTTGGTTGAAATATATGTTTGCGTTCAAGAGTACTGATAGTTCAAAGTTATTTTTCTGGTATAACACTGCAGGCCTCCTCTGCTCCTCATGGGAACGATGGAACCCAAGTTTGGTGACAATCGCGCAAATGGTTGCTGAGATATGCTCTTGCGCCTCGTTTGGCGGCTTCGCCACCGCTTTTGATCGTCTCTACCGAACAAACGTTTTTGAAAATTGAAAATTCATCTGATTGCTTTTGTGAAACTGGGTCTAAAGATCATCTTTGCCAAATTTGGTAAACATTGGACAAAAATTGGGGCGTGCAAAAGGTTTTTACACTTTTCCATGAAATCCAAAATGGCGGCCACGTCCATTCGAATTTTATGAAAAGTTATTAAAAGTCAGGCTTTATATCTCACAAGACATCAACAGACAAAGAAATTACTTTATTAAGGTAAACACTTCAACCGTTATTAGCCAAAACGCGTTTATGCTTCCGGCCACGCCCCCTTTTAGTCACATGACACAATTTTTGGAGGACATCCTCAGAATAAGGTTCCGAGGCGGCGTACCAAATTTAGTTTCACTGCCTCAAACAACTGCTGAGATATGACTTCACTTCCTGTTTGGCGGCTTTTCTGCTTATTTTGATTGGCTGTCACGGACAAACGGTTGTGGGTATCAAAATGCTCTACCATAAATTTTGTGCGGCTTGGTCTGAAGAGCATATCTGGTAATTTTGAAGAAGATTTGACAAAGATTGTAGGAGGAGTAGGCTTTTAAAGGTTTTTGATAAAACCGGAAATAGCGGAAAATCTATATAACCGGAAATTGACCCCATAGGGTGTGTTGAACTCGTCTTGGTCCGGGGAATCCAATGGTACCTCATTTTTTAAAATTGGTCATACGGTTCAAAAGTTGCGTGTGTAAACACAAGTCCAACTTTGACCCATTGGTGGCGCTAGAGTGCCCGAGTATGGGACATGAAACTTTGTGAATTGGACCAGGGGACTGTCCCCAATGAGTGTGCCAAATTTCTCAACTTTCGACCAAGCGCTTCTAGGGCCTGCCATAGACACCCAGTCTTAACCCTTTCACACGTAGGTTCTAAATTCCTTGACTGGTCCCCCAGAGTGAGTTTTTTATGCGCGTGAGTTTGGATCAATCTCAACGTTCCAGAAATTGATTATGACGCATTAAAATCGAATTGCTATACAATTTAAGTATTTCTCGGTTCGCATTTTCCATTGACCTAGTTTGCACCCCGTATTAGTGACGAATACTCCATTCATTGGTTGTTTTGTTTATCCACCTTCTCGTTACGTATTTCTTCCGCTTCAGGGGACTGGCGGAAACCTTCAAAGTAGATATTTTGGCTATTATTCTGGTGACTGAAGTATTTGTATAACTCAAATTATACCACCCATATAGTTTGCACGATACTGAGATGAAAGCATGAACTGTTGTATTTCACGAGGTGATGTTTTTGCCAAACTAGCTAGCTCGTAGTGTAGTAAAGAGTCAATCAACAAGTTAGCTGTTGCTAATTTACTAGGCTATGTTACGTTGTTTGTGTGGTCGGATTATAACGAATACAAAATAATTTGGATACATCCAGTCAGTCTAATTTGATTTATATTCATTGTTTTGTTTTCTCTAGCTGGCTTCCATCTCGTAAACCTTCTGAGTTGGCAACGCAGCCAGTGTTCACAAAATAAGTTACTGGATGGAAGCCAGCTAAACGAAAACAAAACGATACATTACAATCCTAGTAATACGCTAGACTGACTAGATGCACTTGCATTTTTTTGTTATAATCCTACTACACAAACTACGTAACATAGCCAAGTAAATTAGCAGCAACTGTTGATCGTCAACCAAATTGAGCTATAGGCGAGACTGGAACATGACTCCCACACACCTCGGCGAAAGGCGATCAAGCAAGCTCATGCTGCTTGGATACCTTCAAACCTTTTTGGTTGGCATCTTTATCTGGGAAACTTTTCTGGTGAGTAGATTATTTATACCCACAAAATATACACATACCTGTGGCATGATATTGAGACGAAAGCATGACCTGTGGTTGTTTTCCACTATCTGATGTTTTTACTAGCTAGCTCGTAGTAAAGGGTATTATTCAGGTAACTAGCGATTACTAACTTGCCATGTTTAGTCAAATTAAAGCAAACACAATAATTCAGACATCCATTCTATATTGATGGCTATGTTTTGTGATCTCTTGCTACCATCTACTGTCATTAATTTCCGTGTTGATAGAAAATGTATTCCTCATTTATTGTCAGGCCACAGTTCAAGCAAAAATGAGAGGCAAGTGTAATTTGTTTGGAAAATCTGGGCTAGGGCTAGTTGATGGACGACATGTAGAATAAACCAGACTTTATGCTTATTCAATCTAACAACCTATTGAAATGACAAGACGGCAATGTATGACTGTAATGTTTCATAGGGTAATGAAACGCACCACTTGTCATACCACTTGATTGCCTGCTGTTGACCGTTTTCTATATCTTGAACATCTCCCTATAATTTTACAGGTGAATGTTGGCCTGCACAGGCCCCGTTCCAAGAAACAGAACATGACAGCACTGCTGTACAAATTGTCCATGTATAGTACATGGCCTTCTCTCAGGTGTCGAGCAAGTACGGTCAGCACAAAGTGACCATTCCTTGCTGAACATCAACGAGACCGTCAAACACCTAATTCCTTGATGTACCAGCAGCATGTTTATTTTTTTGCAAAGGCTGAAAGCCCATCTCCCATCCCACACCATCACCACATTGCATAGAGGGACTGTAGAGAGCATCCCAAGGAGCTGCATCACGGCCTGCAGAGGACAGTGAGGACAGCTGAGAAGATAGTCAGGATCTCTCTGCCCTCCCTCACAAACATCTATACCAAATGCTGCATCCCCAAACCCACACGCATTGTGGACAAACCCATGCACCCCACACGCTCCTGTACATCATCAAACTCAATATTTTTGCATATTGCTGCTACCTCAATAACTGATGTCCATGTATTATGGTATTAGTATGTTATGTTTACATTCAGTTTCCCTTGCACTAGCTTACTTGTTTACATTCACAGTATCCCCACTTCTTGGTGTTTTGAGGCATTTGTCACAAATTTCATCTTGTCTTATTGGACCAATTTTATTGACCTAATTCCACACAGTTGTTGTAGTTGTCTAGGTTATGTCTAGGTCCTGGAAGAACGTTGTTTTGTTTCATTGTGTACTGTAAGTATATGATGACAATAAACACCAGTTGACTTGTCATGACAACAGATCCAGAAATCCCAAGCCCTGGATGTCCATAGTGGATCCTGTGTAAAGGATCATGTCCTAAACATAGCCAGTACATCACACAACTCAAACATGCTGTACCTTTTTGCCGATATGTTGACGGAAGCTTTGCCTACCCCTACACAGTAAGGTTTTAAATAATGTTGATGTGATATTTTTTATAGCTGTGTGCTAATGATATTCATTGATATGTAACGTGACAATGACGAGATTGTACCCTT
The DNA here is from genome assembly GCF_963692335.1 of Osmerus eperlanus. NCBI lineage: Eukaryota > Metazoa > Chordata > Actinopteri > Osmeriformes > Osmeridae > Osmerus > Osmerus eperlanus. The sequence goes on from NC_085022.1 coordinate 9,408,326, forward strand.
TCCTGGACATGTAATTAGCTACCTGAAATGAGTAAAAGGATACGTGTTAAAAATTAAGAAACGTGTTGGTGTGGGCTTTTTAACTTATTAAAATATTTATTAAAATAACTTAGTACTGTCATTACTGTTCCGATTTTTAAATATTCACACAGGTGAATCCACAGTGAATTGATATGATATATTATCGTAGTGTAGCTTTCGAGAAGCTAACTTGGCTAATGACGATAATGTAGGCTGCCATGTTTTTTGTTTTGATCAGTACTCTGCATTGTGGGTGGCAAATGGTCAACGAGATGATCTAATCTTCTCACGAGAAAATACTGAGGTGTACGGGGTCAAGGGGTACATCATCAAGGGTCATATTTGTTGCCGGAAGACAAAAAAAATCAAAGATGGCCTCTAGTAGCTCAAAACGAGACGAAAGACAGACGAATGTCAGATGTTTTAGATGCATATTTGTGAACGTATATCTATTATTTCGATCTCTGGTTGGTTGTACAATAGTAAAATCTGTTGAAAGCGATAGCCAAGTCAAGGAAAACGGATAATATTATGGTTTACTAGGTGGCGTGAGTAAAGCGTGAGTTATTTTTGGTTAGCTGTTAGCTAACATTAGCTAAACTAAATTGTTTGAACGTTTTCTTATGGATAATAAAGGTAAACTTTCTCAAAATATACAGTAAATTGAGATTCATGTTTACAACATACGCGTAGGCTAATGCTGAAGAGTTTATTGTTACGTAATAAGCCAAACTGGACATTCTAAAGGACGCGTTCCAACACACCGGTGTGTTGGTACGCTCCAGGGACCAGCCAGGACTCAACACACCGGTGTGTTCGTACGCGTCAAAGGGTTAAGAAGTATAATAATAATAATAATAATAATACTAACAATAACAATAGGTGCCTCGCAGCTTCGCTGCTTGGCCCCTAATAAATATAGCTGCAAGCAGCAATGGAGGGGCCAAGCAGTCCAGAGCAGGATATGGCCTCCATAGCACTTGTGCAACAATTAAGTCACAACAACCTGTTGCACTCATGCAACACACCAAGTTTGGTTGAAATATATGTTTGTGTTCAAGAGTACTGAGAGTTCAAAGTTATTTTTCTGGTATAACACCGCAGGCCTCCTCTGCTCCTCATGGGAACGATGAAACCCAAGTTTGGTGACAATCGCGCAAATGGTTGCTGAGATATGCTCTTGCGCCTCGTTTGGCGGCTTCGCCACCGCTTTTGATCGTCTCTACCGAACAAACGTTTTTGAAAATTGAAAATTCATCTGATTTCTTTTGTGAAACTGGGTCTAAAGATCATCTTTGCCAAATTTGGTAAACATTGGACAAAAATTGTGGCGTGCAAAAGGTTTTTACACTTTTCCATGAAATCCAAAATGGCGGCCACGTCCGTTCGAATTTTATGAAAAGTTATTAATAGTCAGGCTTGATATCTCACAAGACATCAACAGACAAAGAAATTACTTTATTAAGGTAAACACTTCAACAGTTATTAGCGTAAACACGTTTATGCTTCTGGCCACGCCCCCTTTTAGTCACATGACACAATCTTTGGAGGACATCCTCAGAATAAGTTTCCGAGGCGGCGTACCAAATTTAGTTTCACTGCCTCAAACAACTGCTGAGATATGACTTCACTTCCTGTTTGGTGGCTTTTCTGCTGATTTTGATTGGCTGTCACGGACAAACGGTTGTGGGTATCAAAATGCTCTACCATAACTTTTGTGCGGCTTGGTCTGAAGAGCATATCTGGTAATTTTGAAGAAGATTTGACAAAGATTGTAGGAGGAGTAGGCTTTCAAAGGTTTTTAATAAAACCGGAAATAGCGGAAAATCTATAAACCGGAAATTGACGCCATGGCGTGCATTGAATTCGGCTTGATCCAGGGAATCCAATGGTACCTCATTTTTGAAAATGGGTCATACGGTTTAAAAGTTGCGTGTGTAAACACAACTCCAACTTTGACCCATTGGTGGCGCTAGAGTGCCCGAGTATGGGACATGAAACTTTGTGAGTTGGACCAGGGGACTGTCCCCAATGAGTGTGCCAAATTTCACAACTTTCGACCAAGCGCTTCTAGGACCTGCCATAGACACCCAGTCTTAAGAAGTATAATAATAATAATAATAATAATAATACTAACAATAACAATAGGTGCCTCGCAGCTTCGCTGCTTGGCCCCTAAATATAGCTGCAAGCAGCAATGGAGGGGCCAAGCAGTCCAGAGCAGGACATGGCTTCCATAGCACTTGTGCAACAATTAAGTCACAACAACCTGTTGCACTCATGCAACACACCAAGTTTGGTTGAAATATATGTTTGCGTTCAAGAGTACTGATAGTTCAAAGTTATTTTTCTGGTATAACACTGCAGGCCTCCTCTGCTCCTCATGGGAACGATGGAACCCAAGTTTGGTGACAATCGCGCAAATGGTTGCTGAGATATGCTCTTGCGCCTCGTTTGGCGGCTTCGCCACCGCTTTTGATCGTCTCTACCGAACAAACGTTTTTGCTTTTGTGAAACTGGGTCTAAAGATCATCTTTGCCAAATTTGGTAAACATTGGACAAAAATTGGGGCGTGCAAAAGGTTTTTACACTTTTCCATGAAATCCAAAATGGCGGCCACGTCCATTCGAATTTTATGAAAAGTTATTAATAGTCAGGCTTTATATCTCACAAGACATCAACAGACAAAGAAATTACTTTATTAAGGTAAACACTTCAACCGTTATTAGCCAAAACGCGTTTATGCTTCCGGCCACGCCCCCTTTTAGTCACATGACACAATTTTTGGAGGACATCCTCAGAATAAGGTTCCGAGGCGGCGTACCAAATTTAGTTTCACTGCCTCAAACAACTGCTGAGATATGACTTCACTTCCTGTTTGGTGGCTTTTCTGCTGATTTTGATTGGCTGTCACGGACAAACGGTTGTGGGTATCAAAATGCTCTACCATAACTTTTGTGCGGCTTGGTCTGAAGAGCATATCTGGTAATTTTGAAGAAGATTTGACAAAGATTGTAGGAGGAGTAGGCTTTCAAAGGTTTTTAATAAAACCGGAAATAGCGGAAAATCTATAAACCGGAAATTGACGCCATGGTGTGCATTGAATTCGGCTTGATCCAGGGAATCCAATGGTACCTCATTTTTGAAAATGGGTCATACGGTTTAAAAGTTGCGTGTGTAAACACAACTCCAACTTTGACCCATTGGTGGCGCTAGAGTGCCCGAGTATGGGACATGAAACTTTGTGAGTTGGACCAGGGGACTGTCCCCAATGAGTGTGCCAAATTTCACAACTTTCGACCAAGCGCTTCTAGGACCTGCCATAGACACCCAGTCTTAAGAAGTATAATAATAATAATAATAATAATAATAATAATAATACTAACAATAACAATAGGTGCCTCGCAGCTTCGCTGCTTGGCCCCTAAATATAGCTGCAAGCAGCAATGGAGGGGCCAAGCAGTCCAGAGCAGGACATGGCTTCCATAGCACTTGTGCAACAATTAAGTCACAACAACCTGTTGCACTCATGCAACACACCAAGTTTGGTTGAAATATATGTTTGCGTTCAAGAGTACTGATAGTTCAAAGTTATTTTTCTGGTATAACACTGCAGGCCTCCTCTGCTCCTCATGGGAACGATGGAACCCAAGTTTGGTGACAATCGCGCAAATGGTTGCTGAGATATGCTCTTGCGCCTCGTTTGGCGGCTTCGCCACCGCTTTTGATCGTCTCTACCGAACAAACGTTTTTGCTTTTGTGAAACTGGGTCTAAAGATCATCTTTGCCAAATTTGGTAAACATTGGACAAAAATTGGGGCGTGCAAAAGGTTTTTACACTTTTCCATGAAATCCAAAATGGCGGCCACGTCCATTCGAATTTTATGAAAAGTTATTAATAGTCAGGCTTTATATCTCACAAGACATCAACAGACAAAGAAATTACTTTATTAAGGTAAACACTTCAACCGTTATTAGCCAAAACGCGTTTATGCTTCCGGCCACGCCCCCTTTTAGTCACATGACACAATTTTTGGAGGACATCCTCAGAATAAGGTTCCGAGGCGGCGTACCAAATTTAGTTTCACTGCCTTTAACAACTGCTGAGATATGACTTCACTTCCTGTTTGGCGGCTTTTCTGCTTATTTTGATTGGCTGTCACGGACAAACGGTTGTGGGTATCAAAATGCTCTACCATAACTTTTGTGCGGCTTGGTCTGAAGAGCATATCTGGTAATTTTGAAGAAGATTTGACAAAGATTGTAGGAGGAGTAGGCTTTTAAAGGTTTTTGATAAAACCGGAAATAGCGGAAAATCTATATAACCGGAAATTGACACCATAGGGTGTGTTGAACTCGTCTTGGTCCAGGGAATCCAATGGTACCTCATTTTTTAAAATTGGTCATACGGTTCAAAAGTTGCGTGTGTAAACACAAGTCCAACTTTGACCCATTGGTGGCGCTAGAGTGCCCGAGTATGGGACATGAAACTTTGTGAATTGGACCAGGGGACTGTCCCCAATGAGTGTGCCAAATTTCACAACTTTCGACCAAGCGCTTCTAGGGCCTGCCATAGACACCCAGTCTTAAGAAGTATAATAATAATAATAATAATAATAATAATAATACTAACAATAACAATAGGTGCCTCGCAGCTTCGCTGCTTGGCCCCTAATAAATATAGCTGCAAGCAGCAATGGAGGGGCCAAGCAGTCCAGAGCAGTACATGGCCTCCATAGCACTTGTGCAACAATTAAGTCACAACAACCTGTTGCACTCATGCAACACACCAAGTTTGGTTGAAATATATGTTTGTGTTCAAGAGTACTGAGAGTTCAAAGTTATTTTTCTGGTATAACACTGCAGGCCTCCTCTGCTCCTCATGGGAACAATGAAACCCAAGTTTGGTGACAATCGCGCAAATGGTTGCTGAGATATGCTCTTGCGCCTCGTTTGGCGGCTTCGCCACCGCTTTTGATCGTCTCTACCGAACAAACGTTTTTGAAAATTGAAAATTCATCTGATTGCTTTTGTGAAACTGGGTCTAAAGATCATCTTTGCCAAATTTGGTAAACATTGGACAAAAATTGTGGCGTGCAAAAGGTTTTTACACTTTTCCATGAAATCCAAAATGGCGGCCACGTCCGTTCGAATTTTATGAAAAGTTATTAATAGTCAGGCTTGATATCTCACAAGACATCAACAGACAAAGAAATTACTTTATTAAGGTAAACACTTCAACAGTTCTTAGCGTAAACACGTTTATGCTTCCGGCCACGCCCCCTTTTAGTCACATGACACAATCTTTGGAGGACATCCTCAGAATAAGGTTCCGAGGCGGCGTACCAAATTTAGTTTCACTGCCTCAAACAACTGCTGAGATATGACTTCACTTCCTGTTTGGTGGCTTTTCTGCTGATTTTGATTGGCTGTCACGGACAAACGTTTGTGGGTGTCAAAATGCTCTACCATAACTTTTGTGCGGCTTGGTCTGAAGAGCATATCTGGTAATTTTGAAGAAGATTTGACAAAGATTGTAGGAGGAGTAGGCTTTCAAAGGTTTTTGATAAAACCGGAAATAGCGGAAAATCTATATAACCGGAAATTGACCCCATAGGGTGCGTTGAACTCGTCTTGGTCCAGGGAATCCAATGGTACCTCATTTTTGAAAATGGGTCATACGGTTCAAAAGTTGCGTGTGTAAACACAAGTCCAACTTTGACCCATTGGTGGCGCTAGAGTTCCCAAGTATGGGACATGAACCTTTGTGAATTGGACCAGGGGACTGTCCCTAATGAGTGTGCCAAATTTCACAACTTTCTACCAAGCGCTTCTAGGGCCTGCCTTAGACACCAAGTCTTAAGAAGTATAATAATAAATATAGCTGCAGGCAGCAATGGCGGGTTCCTCCTCAGCATTGCAAACCATTACAAAATTGACATGACACAGACATGTATTTCATACATGTACACAACATTTCAAGACAATTGGATCAATGGCTGATTTGAAGTCATTTTTTGAAATTCTTCACAAATTGTCACTGTAGAGAAATATCCATGCTGCCGACATTATGGGTTCTTGAGACTTATTTGTTCCCCATTGGCAATAAGGCATGCGTACCAACTTTTAGACATGTTGGACTGACAGGGTTAAAATGCCACCCTTTTGAAAGTGACAACTTTGAAGCGTGTTGTGTCAGGCCACCTGTGCTCTGGTCAGGCCCATCATGCAGAGATCCATTCTTTAAAAGCTTTGATTACAACAATAACTTTATGAAAGTGAGGATACACTTCACTAAAGGAAGTGTGTAGGTTATGTACTACTACTGCTTGCTCTGCCCACACACTTTCCCCATCCATGCGGTTTCCCTCTATCCCAGCGCAGGTCATGCCAAGGCATAAATGCGGCAGCCGTATGAGTATTAGAAGTAGCCCAAAAAACATACCATACACAGTCACACTGTTTTCAAAACTGAAACTGGTTAGAAGACCATGGCTATTAGAACTCTACCTGAATTGAGCTCTCTCTAGAGTCTCAGTCAAACAACTGTCAAGAGTCATGTAGAGAACTGGACCAAGGTATAGCTAATGTCCAGCTGTTAGCAAGTGTACCTTGTGATGGTACAGCAGCTTAACAATACTTTGTCATGGTCAGACTCTCTGATCCCATTAAACTACACAACATGCACAATCAGGGTGACCAACAGTATTATCTTAAGTAAAAAACTATAACATTACACACATTTAAGTGAACGAACACAACAACTGAAATCCCTTGCACAGCTGTTGTAACCAAACTATTTTCCACAGCTATTTGCGTTTTTGGTGTGCACTGCATGCTGGGTACCCAAGGGCGCTGACGCTACAATATTTATTATCTAGCTGTCTTCCGGCTGTGTAATATGACGAGATGCTAGCGATGCAAACATGAAAGCTTGTCTCGGGGGGTCATGCATGTGATCTCACTACAAGCTTTTGATTACACGTGAGGACTGTTAGCAAAGTATTTCTATTCGTGTTTTGTTAGTGATTGAATGGTAATGTCAGCTAGCTAAAAACAATGTTAGTTAGCTTGGCTAAAATGGTTTTCATAGCAACAGATATCAAAAAATCAGATCAATCTAACTTTATTCAGAAGGGGGGGGGGGGTGGGAACATATAAACTAGAGGTGAAATGGTAGGCATTGTTCTGCCTTGAAGCTGCGTGCGCATCCTCATTGTTTGTAACCACCAACCCATCTATATGTAAAGATAACATCCAAGCTAGCAATTTCGCCAAATTTGACTGCAGATTTTTTACACCATATGTACTTCGTTATGGTTTTTGAGTCAAACAACTTGCTAAATGATTAAATGTCTGTTAAATGTCAAATCTAACTTTAAATGTATAAAAGAGAGAATTAAACCTAGAGGTTGAAAAGGCTACGTTTGTCTAAACTGACATGCACAAACTCAGAGCACTGAGTTTCAACATCCATGTACACATTTTGTCTCTATTTTTTACTCTACTCTTTAACGCATGACTATGTTTAACTTAATGTCAGCACCTCTCTGTCATCAATTGTCTCTGGAGTGGGGGATGGGGGCTTCTTATCCAACAAATTACATCCCTGAACTTTTAAAACATATCAATGGCCTACTACAATTGTAAACATCCTTTGGCCTTCCCATGCTGGGAAGAAAACTACAGTTTTTCTTTGATTAAACGTTGACCTTGAATAAACGCTGCACCAAAAATGAACATTGTGTAATAAATGGCACCTTCGATTAAACGCCTCCCCCAAAAAATCAGAAAACGGTTATTTAATTGGTTAAAACACAGTATTTATTACACAAGTAATTTACAAGTGTAGCATACTATTATCCCATGAAACACTGGCAGGCACAAGTGTCTTTCTTGCTACAGATTTATTTGAAGCTTTTTCTCCAAATCCACCGTTAAAACTAAACTCACGCTGTAATGAGAAAATAAAGACCACATTAGCTTAATATGAACATGCAATGACATGCGCAGCATGTAAATAACATTCACCAAAGTCAAATACAGACACAAAACAACATACTTTGTTGGCTGCATGCTGTAGCCTACACAAGGGAATAGAGGTTTCCTTAGATTGCTAACAACCTCTATAACAACCTTAAACTTATCACTTAGAGTGAATGTGCATAAAGCTCCAGGACCTGACAACATCCCTGGCTGTGTTCTCAAGGCCTGTGCTCCTGAACTGGCAGAGGTGTTCACTGACATCTTTAACCTCTCCCTGTCGCAGTCTGTCGTCCCCAATAGGTTCAAGGGGGCCACCATCATCCCAGTCTCTAAGAAACCATCAGTGAGCTGTCTCAATGATTACCGCCCTGTTGCCCTGTTGTGATTAAATGCTTTGAGACTTTAGTCAAAGACCACATTACATCCTGCCTGTCACCTGCATTAGACCCACTCCAGTTTGCATATAGGCCGAACAGGTCTACAGATGATGTTGTAGCTTTGGCCTTGAACACTGCTCTCTTTCACTTGGATCAGAACAACATATACGTGCGGATGCTCTTCATCGACTTCAGCTCCGTTTTCAACACCATAGTACCATCCAGGCTCATCATAAAACTACAGGACCGAACATCAGTCCTTCCATGTGCAGCTGGACAGGACACAGGCAGTACGGCTAGGTAACATCACCCCACCAGTCTAACACTCAGCACTGGTGCCCCACAGAGTTGTGTGTTAAGCCCACTGTTGTACTCTCTGTTCACCTATGGTTGTGCAGCCACAAAAAGGTCCAACACTATCATTATGTTTGCTGATGACACCACCATTATCGGCTGCATCAAGAATGGTGATGAGTCTGCCTACAGAGCAGAGTTGGCAACAATGACATCCTGGTGTCAGCATAACAGCCTGTTGCTTAATGTAGCAAAAACCAAGTAGTTGATAGTGGACTACTGGCGGCTGCAGGGAGAACATGCACCCATTCACATCGCGGGCACAGCTGTGGAGAGTCAAAAGTTTCAGATTTTTTGGTATCAACATCAGTGAGGATCTGAGCTGGACACCATATTGGTGTGGTTACAAGGACAGCGAAACAGAGGCTCTTTTTTCAGCGGCGACTGTGGAAATTTGGCATGGACTGCACTATACTGACCAATTTTTACCGGTGCACCATTGAGAGCATACTGACTGGTGGCATTACAACATGGTTTGGCAACAGCACTGCCCAGGACAGGAAGACACTACAAAGAGTGGTCAAATCTGCACAGCGTATTACAAGGACTGCATTACCATCCATTCAGGACCTTTACAGCCAGCGGTGCAGGAGAAAGGCCAAGTGGATCATTTCTGACCCTAGTCATCCCTGCCACAGTCTTTTCTCCCTCCTGCCTTCTGGAAGGCGATACAAGAGTATAAGGTCCTGTACCAGCAGATACAGGGATAGTTTTCTCACACATGCCATCAGGATGCTGAACTGTCCTTGAAATATCTTTTTGCACTACAATTTTTCTTATTTTTTCTACCCTTTTTCTCCATTCTTTAGTATTAAATTTTTTTATTCTGCAAGTTGAACGGACATTGAGCACAAAGAATTTCATTACTTATAAATGCTGTTTATGAGTATATGATAATAAACTTGAACTTGAAACTTTTATCAGAGCTTTAAATTGTCTGTGCTTCGCTTGCTGTTGTCGACTCTCTCACTCATGAGCGTCCCAAAAGGCCTTCAAAATAAAGTCACGTAATAATTCTGAATACAATTATATAATTCTAAATTAAGACATTGCTTGAAAAAAAATTATACATTATTATAATGCAATTGCGACAATTGCATTCAGGCCTATAGATAGTTATACATATTGTATACAATATGGCGAGGTAGCTGACTTAACCATTCCTGAATGTGCTTTTCATCAACACCAAGTTTGCGTGCTATAGATCTGTTGCTGGTGGTGAGTGCTTTCTGCACAGGTTTCTGTTTGAAAGCTGTAAGAATGTTACGGCATGCTGCGTCAGATTTGTACACAAAGTAGAGACACGCGCGGCATACATTTTACACTGGGCTTTTGTTTGACTTCCTTGTCTATTCTGTGTTTGTCTATGGCTGCACTGCAGCTACAATTCACTGAATCACTCTTACCAATTAAACGTTGCCCTTGAATGAACGCCACCCTCGAATAAACGCTGCACCACTAACTGCTCTATTAAAAGGGTTCACTATGAAGCAAACCATTCTAACAAAATAATAACAACATTTACAATGATTTCAACAAGAAGTCTCTCTGACTTGACAACTCTCTAAACAAGCAACTTTCCAAAGCAAAAAGCAATCTCTGACCAGTGTGGTAATTTTATGTTGACAACTAAACCGCTGATTGGAAGTGCGCAGCTGATTGCCAATCACGAGATAGGGAGACTGATAGCCAACCGCCAACAAACGCTGACTAGACCATACCTGCATGCAGCGAATAGAAAGAAAGAAGGGAGAAAAGAAAAAACACACAACCACAACTATACAGACTGAATTAGGACATTTTAAACATGGGTCCGTAACAAAGACATTGTTAAAAATGCTCATTCACATTCATTTTTCTCAATTAATCTTATCACTTAAACACACTGGTTTAGCATTTTTTCCCACAAGGAAGTCTAACCTCAACAGTGGATCCTTGGTCCCTGGATCTCTTGCTGGAACATGGCATCTAAAAAACACATAGAAAAACCATCAAAAACTATGAAATGTAACATACCACACTACTGCTTAACAATTTCATAGTCTTACATTATCATAACTTCATACTCAACAGTTGTAGTATACAGACCTTTAAGAAAATATTGAAATGGTTAGGATTCTCAAAACACCAATCTCTGTACTTAAAAAAAATATTTAGACATCCATTATTTACCTTTATTCAATTTACACTGTCTACATTCAAATTTAAGTCTGTAAAATGTAAACAGAGAAACGGACTCGACTATAAATACAAATTAAGACCAATTGAGAACAATTTATCTTGCAAATGGTTTTTACTTTAAATTCATGTTTCACCAAAAGAATCATCACAGTTTAACACAAATAACCAAACCTTACTGTTAAAATACTGCCAAGCCACTGACTCACATTAGAAAATTAAAACAAATAAACATAGCCTAGAAGATGTACCTGTAGGTCAATTACATAATCAAGAGCATGGAGTAGGAATGGATGGATGACAAAATACCCCGCCGAGCCCAATCCATTAAATATTTCCTACCCATAAGTTAATTTCCTGAAATGCAATAATTCACCAACATTTTGACAATTTCATGCTCCAAACTTTGTGGGAACAGTTTGGAGATGGCCCCTTCCTGTTCTAACATGACTGTGCAACAGTGCACAAAGCAAGGCCCATAAACACATGGATGAGCGAGATTGGTGTGGACGAACTTGAGTGGCCTGCACACAGTCCTGACCTCAACCCAATACAACACCTTTGGGATGAATTAGAGCAGGGACTGCGAGCCAAACCTTCTTGTTCCACATCAATGTTGGACCTCACAAATGCACTTCTGGAAGAATGGTAAAACATTTCCATAAACCTCTTAAACCTTGTGGAAAGCCTTCCTAGACGAGTTGAAACTATTATAGCTACAAAGGGTGGTCCGACATCATATCCTATGGTTTAAGAATGAGATGTCACTCACGTTCATGAGCGTGTAAAGGCAACCGAGCGAATACTTTGGCAATTTAGTGTATAAAATTGATACAAATATAAAATGTTATCAAGAGATAGGAAATCGTGCAGCATGGTACAAAATGCCGATTACAAACGTATTGTAGGTCTATAGGCTTTCAATGGAACTCCTAAATGATCAAACCATGAACCCAAACAAAGCTAGCAAGCAAAACAACCATGGTACCATTGCTACTTGCTTATGCTAGGTAGCTCTAACTGTGCAGCAAACTAGGCTACCTAGCTACAGTTTCAAAAAGAATAACTTACAATGTGAAGACCGTCAGAAAAACTTGGAACGAACAAACAAAATTACATCAACAATGACATGTAGCTAAAGATAGAATAACCCAACCGTAGGTAGGTACAGTACATAAATTTGAAACGCCGTCCACAAAAGCAAAAACTAGCCTTAAGGGTTATAGCTTGCTCGGCATTTATCTGACCTCCTTGTCTATTTGTTTGTGTATGGCCGCACTGCAACTACAATTCACTGAATCTGTCTTACTAATTAAACGTTGCCTTCGAATAAAAGCCGCACCACAAATGATCATTGTGTAATACACGCTGCAGTGTTTAATCGAAAGACACATTTGGAACTCACCGTACTAATTTAAATTACATCAACAATGACATGTAAAAATAGAACAACCCAACCGCATAGTCACGCACAGTATACAAATTTCAAACGCGTCTCACAGAAGCAAGTATAATGTTAAAGATTTTACGACTTGCTAGCCTGTAATACTGTCTGTACAAAGAGATATTCTTAGCTCAGCTAGCCTACAGTAGATAGATTAGCTGCTATCCTGTTTACGACAGTATAAAAGTCTTCAAGTTATCATACGAATACAAACGCTAAAATACATGTTTTGTACTGCCATTGTAGGATCTTATTACTCACTGTCAAATGTAACAATGGAAATCTCTGAGGGCTGCAGGAGTTCTCCAACGATAAAATAAAATGGTCGTCTTCTTGTGCGTGTACCAAGCTCGCGCGTGTGTCAAGGGGCTCTGGCCCCTTGTGTGTGAGAATGTGGAGCACGCGCGCACAGGAGCAAAGGGAGAGAGGATTTGGGGAAACAGCCCTAGAAATTAGCCAAGCATGCATGTTTCAAATATTCACTAAAAATCGAGTTTTCATGTTACAGTCAACTTTTTCTCAGATTTGTGTACTCAACATTCTCAAGAGTCTTCATATGAACTAGTGATTGAATCAGAGTATCATTTTTTGGCCGGCGGATGTGTAAAGCATTATTTTAGCATTAGCAATAAATTCAATTTGCTTTATATCAATCATTTTTAGAGGTATGAAGTTGCCTTTGCACATGGTAACATGTTGTAGTGTCTTCCACGTGACATACCAAGTTTGGTGTTGATATCTCAAAGATTTGCTGAGATTTGACCAAACGTCCTGTTTGGTTGCTTTGTTGCAGATTTTGATTGGCTCTACCGGACAAACGGTTTTGAAAATCAGAAATCCCCACGATAACTTTTGTGAGGCTCAGTCTGGATATCATCTATGGCAATTTTGAAGAAAATTCGACCAAAAATGTAGGAGGAGTAGGGAAAAAACGCGTTTCCTTAATCTTTATTGTACAGACAAATTCAATATGGCGGCCGTTATAGCTTCTTGAGGCTTTTTTATTCCTCATGAGAAATAAGGCATATGTAATGAATTTCAGAATTTTGGGACTTATGGCCTGCAAATGGCATCAATTTGAAAATTGACATATTGGGGCGTGGCCTGTAGCGCCACCTATTGTCTCACATGGCCCATGTTTGGTATGGTAGTTACTAATGGTCTGCAGTTTCAACATGCCAAATTTCACAACTTTTTACGGTACTGGTCTAGGGGCTGCCATTGACTCCCATGGGTAAAACATAATAATACCACCAATAACAATAGGGTTCTCCTACCGGAGGAACCCTAATAATAAATATAGCTGCAAGCAGCAATGGAGGGGCCAAGCAGTCCAGAGCAGGACATGGCCTCCATAGCACTTGTGCAACAATTAAGTCACAACAACCTGTTGCACTCATGCAACACACCAAGTTTGGTTGAAATATATGTTTGCGTTCAAGAGTACTGATAGTTCAAAGTTATTTTTCTGGTATAACACTGCAGGCCTCCTCTGCTCCTCATGGGAACGATGGAACCCAAGTTTGGTGACAATCGCGCAAATGGTTGCTGAGATATGCTCTTGCGCCTCGTTTGGCGGCTTAGCCACCGCTTTTGATCGTCTCTACCGTACAAACGTTTTTGAAAATTGAAAATTCATATGATTGCTTTTGTGAAACTGGGTCTAAAGATCATCTTTGCCAAATTTGGTAAACATTGGACAAAAATTGGGGCGTGCAAAAGGTTTTTACACTTTTCCATGAAATCCAAAATGGCGGCCACGTCCATTCGAATTTTATGAAAAGTTATTAATAGTCAGGCTTTATATCTCACAAGACATCAACAGACAAAGAAATTACTTTATTAAGGTAAACACTTCAACCGTTATTAGCCAAAACGCGTTTATGCTTCCGGCCACGCCCCCTTTTAGTCACATGACACAATTTTTGGAGGACATCCTCAGAATAAGTTTCCGAGGCGGCGTACCAAATTTAGTTTCACTGCCTCAAACAACTGCTGAGATATGACTTCACTTCCTGTTTGGCGGCTTTTCTGCTTATTTTGATTGGCTGTCACGGACAAACGGTTGTGGGTATCAAAATGCTCTACCATAAATTTTGTGCGGCTTGGTCTGAAGAGCATATATGTTAATTTTGAAGAAGATTTGACAAAGATTGTAGGAGGAGTAGGCTTTTAAAGGTTTTTGATAAAACCGTAAATAGCGGAAAATCTATATAACCGGAAATTGACCCCATAGGGTGTGTTGAACTCGTCTTGGTCCGGGGAATCCAATGGTACCTCATTTTTTTAAATTGGTCATACGGTTCAAAAGTTGCGTGTGTAAACACAAGTCCAACTTTGACCCATTGGTGGCGCTAGAGTGCCCGAGTATGGGACATGAAACTTTGTGAATTGGACCAGGGGACTGTCCCCAATGAGTGTGCCAAATTTCACAACTTTCGACTAAGCGCTTCTAGGGCCTGCCATAGACACCTGGGGCCTGTTGCACAAAAGTAGAATTAAGACATCCGGGATAAATGACTCAGCTGAGCTCAATGAAGCCAAAACATGTGCGTCCAGGCTTAATTGGTTGCACAAAGACCAAGCCAGGATGAGCAGACACGGATTCATTAAGCCAGGTGAAACCAATCCTGGATAGGTGCGCGCTCACGGCTCACTCAAATAGACCCCGCCACAGATCACAGATTAACTGATTTACCATGGCAACTAGAGCCGCGTACTTTTCCCCGTCGGAAGCACAAATCCTCATGGAGGCATACGAGGAGGTAAAAGATATAATTAAGAAGAAGGTAACCCTAACCCAATGCCACCCTTCCCTCTCACAGTGATAAAGCAAAGAGAAAAAGCGTGGCAAAGTATTGCAGACCGCCTGAATGCATAAGTAGTGCACAATTACACACTCACCGCTCCGCTGAAACATCACAATTACAATTCAAATATTTAATTCACATCTCCAAAAATGCAGTTGTACTGTAATTATGAAACGGTTAAATTTTTAATTGAAATGCACTGCAGATATGAGTGAAATTGTGTAAAGTAACTCCATCACACTGTATAAAGCTATGATAAATTTTTTGATATTTTTACTGAAAACAAGACAAAAATACCAAGTAATTTTTTGCAGTGTGACTCCATTAAATGTGTGTGTGTGTGTGTGTGTGTGTAGATTAAACATGAACGGGCCAAAACGGACATGGCAGCAGGTCAAAATCAAATACAAGAACATTCTGCAGAATGGTATGGTCCCTGACTAATATTTAACAAAGCACAAGCATATATTGTACCCAGAAGGTGCCTGCTCACACATTGTCTGTACTGTTTTAGCAGTGAAAAAGAATACCCACAGACAAGGCACGGGTGGTGGGTCACCAAAGGCTGACCTTACCCCAGCAGAGGACATGGCCTTGGAGCTAAATAAAGGCAGGCCCGTCTTAGAGGGGATCCCTGGGGGGAAAGAGACGAGCATAGGTTCCTCCCAAGATGCCACCCGCTTCATTCAAGGTATGTCCTTCCATCTCTACATGGGATACAACCACATTCATATTGAATCAATTTGGACTGTCTGACTTTGGTTTACCTATTGCCTTGCAGTGTCTGGCAGCACTGTGTTCCTGTTAGAGCCACCAGCACAAGCACCAGACGATGCTGATCCAGTGAGTACTCCATCAAAGGCATACTGTAGGCCTGGCATGTCTTGTCTACTAGCTTCAATATGAATCCGATTAAATGTGATAGGGTGAAGGCCCCAGTGCAGCAGCAACAGCACATGATGGAGACGATGATGAGGAGGAGACCATCTCTCTGGATTCCAGAAGGCATGAGGTATCATGTTAAGACTGTGAAAGTACTATTTACTCTACAATGGTGAGGAGTCCTCATCAAAATCAAAAAATCTAATTTCTTTTACAGGACCCAGATGCTATACAGTGGGAAAACCAGCCTGGCAACATAGTGCGTATTAATAAAAGGACACCACATCCTGCCAAATTCCAGCTGCGCTAATTGTATTGTGTTCACAGAGCTCACAAGCTATCAGAAAGTTGTATGGCAACCACCTCCGGCGCCAAATAGAACTGGCAGACATAGACATTCAGTACAAGAAGAAAAAGATGGAAAATCTTGCACTGGAGTCCGAAATAAAAAAGAGGACAATTAGGAAACTGGACCTTGAAATAAAAAAACTTGAGAGGGAGGTGAGATATGCCTTCAATGTACACTGTATGCTAACTGTAACACAAATGTATTAATCATTATTTTTCTTTAGGTATATTCTCGTAAAGTCAAGTGAGCCATGACATATGAGCTCTTATTGTGAGCACACAGGACGGTGGCATCTTTCTAAGGTTTTTTTTATTTTCCCAGCAATCAGTACAACCAAGTCATCGTTATAAGGCATCGCCCTCTTTTGCCCACCCCCCCAGCACCAGGTGTGGCCACTAGCCTATATGAAGGCCCAAAATTGTGTGTTCCTTTCTGCTCTGACAATGGCATGCCCATTCGTGCGAGATGTGGTGGATGAAGAAGCACTTGTGCTGAGGAGAGCCTTCAGGCGAGAAAGGGTCTTCAGGGACCGGTTGGACCCACTGGCCTTCCCTGATGACCATCTATATGAAAGATACAGGTTTTCTGCAGATGGCATCAGGTATCTATGCAGACTACTGGGTCCCAGGATTAAGCACCGCACTGCACGGAGCCATGCACTGAGTGTGGAGCAAATGGTTTGTGTGGCCTTGCGCTTTTTTGCTAGTGGAGCCTTCCTGTACTCAGTGGGGGATGCAGAACAGCTGAACAAGGCCACAATTTGCCGCATAATAAGGAGTGTGTGTCTGGCTATCAAAGCATTAGCAGATGTCTTCATCTCCTTCCCTGGCCACAGAAGACTCTACAAATTACAGGACAACTGTTAACACATAGTAGGATACTCATTACTTTGTGTGACAGGTTTCCCCAATGTCATTGGTGCAGTGGACTGCACACACATCAGGATAAAAGCCCCCTCAGGTGCCCATGAGGCCCATTTTGTGAATAGGAAATCCTTTCACAGCATTAATGTTCAGGTGAACATAACTTTTTGATATTGTCCATTGACGAACACTCTGCATTGCCAGTGATGTGCATTGATTGGTGTAATATTCCTCATCTTATGATTTCAGATGGTCTGCAATGCTGACTGTGTGATCAGCAATGTTGTGGCAAAATGGCCTGGCTCAGTCCATGACTCCAGAATCTTTCGGGCCTCTGAAATCTATCAGTGCCTATCACAAGGTAAGCCACACAACCCCTATTTATAACCATAATGGCTGTGTCAAGAATATCACTGTGTTTATGAGGTAGTAATGATGAGATTTTGTGTTGACAGGTGAATTCTCTGGTGTGTTGCTGGGAGACAGGGGGTATGGCTGCCAGCCTTTTCTCCTGACACCTTTCACAGACCCCCAGGAAGCACAGCAGGCCTACAACCATGCCCATGCCAGGACCAGGGCCAGAGTTGAAATGACCTTTGGCCTCCTGAAGGCACGCTTTCACTGCCTTCACAAATTAAGGGTCAGCCCTGTTAGGGCATGTGATATTACTGTGGCTTGTGCTGTCCTCCACAATGTGGCCTGCCTGAGGAAGGAGAGGGCCCCCAGAGTGCCACCAGCCATGGACTGGGACAATCCGGCAATCTTCCCTGATGACGACAGTGGTCGGCTGCTGAGGGACCAATATGTGTTGAATTATTTTAGTTAGTATGTGTGCTTTCAATTTTGGTTAAATATGTCCTGCGGTGGCAGAGGAATTTGGTTTTTTTTGGGTTCGTTTTTTTACGAATTTGGCCTCTTATGATGTTTGTGCGGTATACTGTGTGTAATACAAGGCTGCAGGGAGGCTACTGCATCCATTCATTTGTCTGTTCAGTTGATGTGTATGGATTTGTCCTGCATTTATTTTAGTGTGCAGACATGCAGGGTGTGTTATATACAGACCTTTGAATGTGTATGTATCATTTTGTATAATATGCTTGGATTCTGTGCTTTCCATCTTGTAGAGTCACTGTGACTTCAGTTTCGAAAGGAGCTGATGGTTTACCTGCTTTGTTTTGTCCTTATTCAATAAAGGAACATAATGTTACACATTGTGTTTTTATATTCATATGGAATGTGTATTTGTTTATATGACAGAGTACTAGGGCCACACTGAAGAAAAAGGATAAAGTCATAAATTTATGAGGCTGGTTCTTTCTGCAGAAAAGCTACATATTGTTTTTACAGTTTTGATACTTATGACAATGTGATACTTAATATTCTGGCACATCAGCATGTCTTTGTTTATGAAACCATACTGAAGTACAATTTCACGAAATGCCCCACATCTGTCATTTTAACAACTGTCCTGCTTTAAAACAACTGGTTACAATATTATGACTTGTGTTTTTTTCCCCTCTGTGGCCCTAATATTCTATCATTTTATATATAGCCTTATAGTCTATGGGAAACTGTAAATTATCTAATGATAGCAACATCATCTAAAAATCATTTTTTATCCAAAATCATTGAAATTAATGATCACAAACGTTTAAATAATGACAGTGGGTCTAGTTATATGTGATAACAATGTATAGTGAGCAGTGAAATAACTATTGGTTTCCATTTGTGGTGACTGCTGACTGACATTAGGGATGAGATTAAATAGATCCTGGAATTTAGCCTGGTCTGGAGCAGGCTAGCTCCACAGAATAAATCTCCATGGTAATTTATACCATAACATATCCTCCTGCCCCCTATCCATCTTTAGTGCAAACGGATTACGGATCAATTGAGCCAGGATCACCAAGATATCCTGGCTTAATCCCTTATCCTAGTTTTGTGCAACAGGCCCCTGGTCTTAAGAAGTATAATAATAATAATAATAATAATAATACTAACAATAACAATAGGTGCCTCGCAGCTTCGCTGCTTGGCCCCTAATAATAATAATAATACTAACAATAACAATAGGTGCCTCGCAGCTTCGCTGCTTGGCCCCTAAATATAGCTGCAAGCAGCAATGGAGGGGCCAAGCAGTCCAGAGCAGGACATGGCCTCCATAGCACTTGTGCAACAATTAAGTCAAAACAACCTGTTGCACTCATGCAACACACCAAGTTTGGTTGAAATATATGTTTGCGTTCAAGAGTACTGATAGTTCAAAGTTATTTTTCTGGTATAACACTGCAGGCCTACTCTGCTCCTCATGGGAACGATGGAACCCAAGTTTGGTGACAATCGCGCAAATGGTTGCTGAGATATGCTCTTGCGCCTCGTTTGGCGGCTTCGCCACCGCTTTTGATTGTCTCTACCGAACAAAAGTTTTTGAAAATTGAAAATTCTTGCTTTTGTGAAACAGGGTCTAAAGATCATCTTTGCCAAATTTGGTAAACATTGGACAAAAATTGGGGCGTGCAAAAGGTTTTTATACTTTTCCATGAAATCCAAAATGGCGGCCACGTCCATTCGAATTTTATGAAAAGTTATTAATAGTCAGGCTTGATATCTCACAAGACATTAACCCAGTCTTAAGAAGTATAATAATAATAATAATAATACTAACAATAACAATAGCTGCCTCGCAGCTTCGCTGCTTGGCCCCTAATAATAATAATAATAATACTAACAATAACAATAGGTGCCTCGCAGCTTCGCTGCTTGGCCCCTAATAATAATAATAATATTGATAATACTAACAGCTTCGCTGCTTGGCCCCTAATAATACTAACAATAACAATAGCCAAGCTTCGCGGCTTGGCCACCAAATATAGCTGCAAGCAGCAATGAGGTGGCCAAGCAATCGAATGACCCATAAAACATGTTGTACATCCTCAGAAGAGGGTTACGAGTACACGCAACAAGTTTGGTGTGAATCCATCAAAGATTTGCTGAGATACGACCCAACTTCCTGTTTGCTGGCTTAACGGCACATTTTGATTGGCCGTACC
The DNA here is from genome assembly GCF_963692335.1 of Osmerus eperlanus. Classification (NCBI taxonomy): domain Eukaryota; kingdom Metazoa; phylum Chordata; class Actinopteri; order Osmeriformes; family Osmeridae; genus Osmerus; species Osmerus eperlanus. The sequence goes on from NC_085022.1 coordinate 9,428,640, forward strand.
GGGCAAACGGTTTTGAAAATCCAAAAAACATATGATGGCTTTTGTGAGGCCTGGTCTGAAGATGATCTATGCCAAATTTGGTGAAGATTGGAAAACATTTGTAGGAGGAGTACAGAAAAAACGTTTTTTCAGTAATTCAAAATGGCGGCCGCATCAATTCGGCTGTTATCACAAGTTATCATGTGTCACACACGGGATGTCCCAAGATATCATGAGACAAAGGAATCACTTAAAAAAGGCAAACGAATCAACAGTTATTGGCCAAAACACATTTTTGCATCCTGCGGCCACGCCCAGTGATCACATGACACCCAATTGTTTGGACATCCTCAGATGAGGGTTCCGAGTCATCATACCAAGTTTGGTGTTGATTTCTCAAGGATTGGCTGAGATATGACCCAACTTCCTGTTTGGTGTCTTTGCTGCCGATTTTGATTGGCTGTACCGGACAAACGGTTCAAAAGTTACGTGTGTAAACACAAGTCCAACTTTGACCCGTTGGTGGCGCTAGAGTGCTCCAATGGGAGACATGAAACTTGGTGAATATAAAGAGGGGACTGTGCTTAATGAGTGTGCCAAATTTCACAACTTTTTACTATACGGTTCTAGGGGCTGCCATAGACTCCAATGGCAGAAGAAGTGTAATAATAATAAGAAAAGGTAGAAACACTTAAGTGGCTTCGCCGCTTCGCGGCTTGGCCACCAAATATAGCTGCAAGCAGCAATGAGGTGGCCAAGCAATCGAATGACCCATAAAACATGTTGTACATCCTCAGAAGAGGGTTACGAGTACACGCAACAAGTTTGGTGTGAATCCATCAAAGATTTGCTGAGATACGACCCAACTTCCTGTTTGCTGGCTTAACGGCACATTTTGATTGGCCGTACCGGGCAAACGGTTTTGAAAATCCAAAAAACATATGATGGCTTTTGTGAGGCCTGGTCTGAAGATGATCTATGCCAAATTTGGTGAAGATTGGAAAACATTTGTAGGAGGAGTACAGAAAAAACGTTTTTTCAGTAATTCAAAATGGCGGCCGCATCAATTCGGCTGTTATCACAAGTTATCATGTGTCACACACGGGATGTCCCAAGATATCATGAGACAAAGGAATCACTTAAAAAAGGCAAACGAATCAACAGTTATTGGCCAAAACACATTTTTGCATCCTGCGGCCACGCCCAGTGATCACATGACACCAAATTGTTTGGACATCCTCAGATGAGGGTTCCGAGTCATCATACCAAGTTTGGTGTTGATTTCTCAAGGATTGGCTGAGATATGACCCAACTTCCTGTTTGGTGTCTTTGCTGCCGATTTTGATTGGCTGTACCGGACAAACGGTTTTGAAAATCAAAAATCTTTGGATAAGTTCGGTGAGGGTTGCTCTGACGATGATGTGTGCCAATTCTGGGGAAGATTAAAGAAAAATTGTAGGAGGAGTAGGCTTTCAAAGGTTTTCGATAAAACCGGAAATGGCGGAACATTGATATAACCGGAAATTGACGTCATATGGTGTGTTGAACTCGTCTTGACCCAGGGAATCCAATGGTACCTCATTTTTGAAAATCGGTCATACGGTTCAAAAGTTACGTGTGTAAACACAAGTCCAACTTTGACCCGTTGGTGGCGCTAGAGTGCTCCAATGGGAGACATGAAACTTGGTGAATATAAAGAGGGGACTGTGCTTAATGAGTGTGCCAAATTTCACAACTTTTTACTATACGGTTCTAGGGGCTGCCATAGACTCCAATGGCAGAAGAAGTGTAATAATAATAAGAAAAGGTAGAAACACTTAAGTGGCTTCGCCGCTTCGCGGCTTGGCCACCAAATATAGCTGCAAGCAGCAATGAGGTGGCCAAGCAATCGAATGACCCATAAAACATGTTGTACATCCTCAGAAGAGGGTTACGAGTACACGCAACAAGTTTGGTGTGAATCCATCAAAGATTTGCTGAGATACGACCCAACTTCCTGTTTGCTGGCTTAACGGCACATTTTGATTGGCCGTACCGGGCAAACGGTTTTGAAAATCCAAAAAACATATGATGGCTTTTGTGAGGCCTGGTCTGAAGATGATCTATGCCAAATTTGGTGAAGATTGGAAAACATTTGTAGGAGGAGTACAGAAAAAACGTTTTTTCAGTAATTCAAAATGGCGGCCGCATCAATTCGGCTGTTATCACAAGTTATCATGTGTCACACACGGGATGTCCCAAGATATCATGAGACAAAGGAATCACTTAAAAAAGGCAAACGAATCAACAGTTATTGGCCAAAACACATTTTTGCATCCTGCGGCCACGCCCAGTGATCACATGACACCAAATTGTTTGGACATCCTCAGATGAGGGTTCCGAGTCATCATACCAAGTTTGGTGTTGATTTCTCAAGGATTGGCTGAGATATGACCCAACTTCCTGTTTGGTGTCTTTGCTGCCGATTTTGATTGGCTGTACCGGACAAACGGTTTTGAAAATCAAAAATCTTTGGATAAGTTCGGTGAGGGTTGCTCTGACGATGATGTGTGCCAATTCTGGGGAAGATTAAAGAGAAATTGTAGGAGGAGTAGGCTTTCAAAGGTTTTCGATAAAACCGGAAATGGCGGAAAATCTATATAACCGGAAATTGACGACATAGGGTGTGTTGAACTCGTCTTGACCCAGGGAATCCAATGGTGCCTCATTTTTGAAAATCGGTCATACGGTTCAAAAGTTACGTGTGTAAACACAAGTCCAACTTTGACCAGTTGGTGGCGCTAGAGTGTTTCAATGGGAGACATGAAACTTGGTGAATATAAAGAGGGGACTGTGCTTAATGAGTGTGCCAAAATTCACAACTTTTTACTATACGGTTCTAGGGGCTGCCATAGACTCCAATGGCAGAAGAAGTGTAATAATAAATATAGCTGCAAGCAGCAATGAGGTGGCCAAGCAGTCGAATGACCCATAAAACATGTTGTACATCCTCAGAAGAGGGTTACGAGTACACGCAACAAGTTTGGTGTGAATCCATCAAAGATTTGCTGAGATACGACCCAACTTCCTGTTTGCTGGCTTAACGGCACATTTTGATTGGCCGTACCGGGCAAACGGTTTTGAAAATCCAAAAAACATATGATGGCTTTTGTGAGGCCTGGTCTGAAGATGATCTCTGCCAAATTTGGTGAAGATTGGAAAACATTTGTAGGAGGAGTACAGAAAAAACGTTTTTTCAGTAATTCAAAATGGCGGCCGCATCAATTCGGCTGTTATCACAAGTTATCATGTGTCACACACGGGATGTCCCAAGATATCATGAGACAAAGGAATCACTTAAAAAAGGCAAACGAATCAACAGTTATTGGCCAAAACACATTTTTGCATCCTGCGGCCACGCCCAGTGATCACATGACACCAAATTGTTTGGACATCCTCAGGTGAGGGTTCCGAGTCATCATACCAAGTTTGGTGTTGATTTCTCAAGGATTGGCTGAGATATGACCCAACTTCCTGTTTGGTGTCTTTGCTGCCGATTTTGATTGGCTGTACCGGACAAACGGTTTTGAAAATCAAAAATCTTTGGATAACTTCTGTGAGGGTTGCTCTGACGATGATGTGTGCCAATTCTGGGGAAGATTAAAGAAAAATTGTAGGAGGAGTAGGCTTTCAAAGGTTTTCGATAAAACCGGAAATGGCGGAAAATCTATATAACCGGAAATTGACGACATAGGGTGTGTTGAACTCGTCTTGACCCAGGGAATCCAATGGTGCCTCATTTTTGAAAATCGGTCATACGGTTCAAAAGTTACGTGTGTAAACACAAGTCCAACTTTGACCAGTTGGTGGCGCTAGAGTGTTTCAATGGGAGACATGAAACTTGGTGAATATAAAGAGGGGACTGTGCTTAATGAGTGTGCCAAAATTCACAACTTTTTACTATACGGTTCTAGGGGCTGCCATAGACTCCAATGGCAGAAGAAGTGTAATAATAAATATAGCTGCAGGCAGCAATGGCGGGTTCCTCCTCAGCATTGCAAACCATTACAAAATTGACATGACACAGACATGTATTTCATACATGTACACAACATTTCAAGACAATTGGATCAATGGCTGATTTGAAGTCATTTTTTGAAATTCTTCACAAATTGTCACTGTAGAGAAATATCCATGCTGCCGACATTATGGGTTCTTGAGACTTATTTGTTCCCCATTGGCAATAAGGCATGCGTACCAACTTTTAGACATGTTGGACTGACAGGGTTAAAATGCCACCCTTTTGAAAGTGACAACTTTGAAGCGTGTTGTGTCAGGCCACCTGTGCTCTGGTCAGGCCCATCATGCAGAGATCCATTCTTTAAAAGCTTTGATTACAACAATAACTTTATGAAAGTGAGGATACACTTCACTAAAGGAAGTGTGTAGGTTATGTACTACTACTGCTTGCTCTGCCCACACACTTTCCCCATCCATGCTGTTTCCCTCTATCCCAGCGCAGGTCATGCCATTAGAAGTAGCCCAAAAAACATACCATACACAGTCACACTGTTTTCAAAACTGAAACTGGTTAGAAGACCATGGCTATTAGAACTCTACCTGAATTGAGCTCTCTCTAGAGTCTCAGTCAAACAACTGTCAAGAGTCATGTAGGGAACTGGACCAAGGTATAGCTAATGTCCAGCTGTTAGCAAGTGTACCTTGTGATGGTACAGCAGCTTAACAATACTTTGTCATGGTCAGACTCTCTGATCCCATTAAACTACACAACATGCACAATCAGGGTGACCAACAGTAGGGGGGGACTGAGGACTGTTAGCAAAGTATTTCTATTCGTGTTTTGTTAGTGATTGAATGGTAATGTCAGCTAGCTAAAAACAATGTTAGTTAGCTTGGCTAAAATGGTTTTCATAGCAACAGATATCAACAAATCAGATCAATCTAACTTTATTCAGAAGGGGGGGGGGGGGGGGGGAACATATAAACTAGAGGTGAAATGGTAGGCATTGTTCTGCCTTGAAGCTGCGTGCGCATCCTCATTGTTTGTAACCACCAACCCATCTATATGTAAAGATAACATCCAAGCTAGCAATTTCGCCAAATTTGACTGCAGATTTTTTACACCATATGTACTTCGTTATGGTTTTTGAGTCAAACAACTTGCTAAATGATTAAATGTCTGTTAAATGTCAAATCCAACTTTAAATGTATAAAAGAGAGAATTAAACCTAGAGGTTTAAAAGGCTACGTTTGTCTAAACTGACATGCACAAACTCAGAGCACTGAGTTTCAACATCCATGTACACATTTTGTCTCTATTTTTTACTCTTTAACGCATGACTATGTTTAACTTAATGTCAGCACCTCTCTGTCATCAATTGTCTCTGGAGTGGGGGATGGGGGCTTCTTATCCAACAAATTACATCCCTGAACTTTTAAAACATATCAATGGCCTACTACAATTGTAAACATCCTTTGGCCTTCCCATGCTGGGAAGAAAACTACAGTTTTTCTTTGATTAAACGTTGACCTTGAATAAACGCTGCACCAAAAATGAACATTGTGTAATAAATGGCACCTTCGATTAAACGCCTCCCCACAAAAATCAGAAAACGGTTATTTAATTGGTTAAATTAAAACACAGTATTTATTACACAAGTAATTTACAAGTGTAGCATACTATTATCCCATGAAACACTGGCAGGCACAAGTGTCTTTCTTGCTACAGATTTATTTGAAGCTTTTTCTCCAAATCCACCGTTAAAACTAAACTCACGCTGTAATGAGAAAATAAAGACCACATTAGCTTAATATGAACATGCAATGACATGCGCAGCATGTAAATAACATTCACCAAAGTCAAATACAGACACAAAACAACATACTTTGTTGGCTGCATGCTGTAGCCTACACAAGGGAATAGAGGTTTCCTTAGATTGCTAACAACCTCTATAACAACCTTAAACTTATCACTTAGAGTGAATGTGCATAAAGCTCCAGGACCTGACAACATCCCTGGCTGTGTTCTCAAGGCCTGTGCTCCTGAACTGGCAGAGGTGTTCACTGACATCTTTAACCTCTCCCTGTCGCAGTCTGTCGTCCCCAATAGGTTCAAGGGGGCCACCATCATCCCAGTCTCTAAGAAACCATCAGTGAGCTGTCTCAATGATTACCGCCCTGTTGCCCTGTTGTGATGAAATGCTTTGAGACGTTAGTCAAAGACCACATTACATGCTGCCTGTCACCTGCATTAGACCCACTCCAGTTTGCATATAGGCCGAACAGGTCTACAGATGATGTTGTAGCTTTGGCCTTGAACACTGCTCTCTTTCACTTGGATCAGAACAACATATACGTGCGGATGCTCTTCATCGACTTCAGCTCCGTTTTCAACACCATAGTACCATCCAGGCTCATCATAAAACTACAGGACCGGAACATCAGTCCTTCCATGTGCAGCTGGACAGGACACAGGCAGTACGGCTAGGTAACATCACCCCACCAGTCTAACACTCAGCACTGGTGCCCCACAGAGTTGTGTGTTAAGCCCACTGTTGTACTCTCTGTTCACCTATGGTTGTGCAGCCACAAAAAGGTCCAACACTATCATTATGTTTGCTGATGACACCACCATTATCGGCTGCATCAAGAATGGTGATGAGTCTGCCTACAGAGCAGAGGTGGCAACAATGACATCCTGGTGTCAGCATAACAGCCTGTTGCTTAATGTAGCAAAAACCAAGGAGTTGATAGTGGACTACAGGCGGCTGCAGGGAGAACATGCACCCATTCACATCGCGGGCACAGCTGTGGAGAGTCAAAAGTTTCAGATTTTTTGGTATCAACATCAGTGAGGATCTGAGCTGGACCACCATATTGGTGTGGTTACAAGGACAGCGAAACAGAGGCTCTTTTTTCAGCGGCGACTGTGGAAATTTGGCATGGACTGCACTATACTGACCAATTTTTACCGGTGCACCATTGAGAGCATACTGACTGGTGGCATTACAACATGGTTTGGCAACAGCACTGCCCAGGACAGGAAGACACTACAAAGAGTGGTCAAATCTGCACAGCGTATTACAAGGACTGCATTACCATCCATTCAGGACCTTTACAGCCAGCGGTGCAGGAGAAAGGCCAAGTGGATCATTTCTGACCCTAGTCATCCCTGCCACAGTCTTTTCTCCCTCCTGCCTTCTGGAAGGCGATACAAGAGTATAAGGTCCTGTACCAGCAGATACAGGGATAGTTTTCTCACACATGCCATCAGGATGCTGAACTGTCCTTGAAATATCTTTTTGCACTACAATTTTTCTTATTTTTTCTACCCTTTTTCTCCATTCTTTAGTATTTAATTTTTTTATTCTGCAAGTTGAACGGACATTGAGCACAAAGAATTTCATTACTTATAAATGCTGTTTATGAGTATATGATAATAAACTTGAACTTGAAACTTTTATCAGAGCTTTAAATTGTCTGTGCTTCGCTTGCTGTTAGGTTGTCGACTCTCACTCATGAGCGTCCCAAAAGGCCTTCAAAATAAAGTCACGTAATAATTCTGAATACAATTATATAATTCAAAATGAAGACATTGCTTGAAAAAAAATTATACATTATTATAATGCAATTGCGACAATTGCATTCAGGCCTATAGATAGTTATACATATTGTATACAATATGGCGAGGTAGCTGACTTAACCATTCCTGAATGTGCTTTTCATCAACACCAAGTTTGCGTGCTATAGATCTGTTGCTGGTGGTGAGTGCTTTCTGCACAGGTTTCTGTTTGAAAGCTAAAGTGTAAGAATGTTACGGCATGCTGCGTCAGATTTGTACACAAAGTAGAGACACGCGCGGCATACATTTTACACTGGGCTTTTGTTTGACTTCCTTGTCTATTCTGTGTTTGTCTATGGCTGCACTGCAGCTACAATTCACTGAATCTCTCTTACCAATTAAACGTTGCCCTTGAATGAACGCCACCCTCGAATAAACGCTGCACCACTAACTGCTCTATTAAAAGGGTTCACTATGAAGCAAACCATTCTAACAAAATAATAACAACATTTACAATGATTTCAACAAGAAGTCTCTCTGACTTGACAACTCTCTAAACAAGCAACTTTCCAAAGCAATCTCTGAAACAGCTGACCAGTGTGGTAATTTTATGTTGACTACTAAACCGCTGATTGGAAGTGCGCGGCTGATTGCCAATCACGAGATAGGGAGACTGATAGCCAACCGACAACAAACGCTGACTAGACCATACCTGCATGCAGCGAATAGAAAGAAAGAGGGGAGAAAAGAAAAAACACACAACCACAACTATACAGACTGAATTAGGACATTTTAAACATGGGTCCGTAACAAAGACGTTGTTAAAAATGCTCATTCACATTCATTTTTCTCAATTAATCTTATCACTTAAACACACTGGTTTAGCATTTTTTCCCACAAGGAAGTCTAACCTCAACAGTGGATCCTTGGTCCCTGGATCTCTTGCTGGAACATGGCATCTAAAAAACACATAGAAAAACCATCAAAAACTATGAAATGTAACATACCACACTACTGCTTAACAATTTCATAGTCTTACATTATCATAACTTCATACTCAACAGTTCTAGTATACAGACCTTTAAGAAAATATTGAAATGGTTAGGATTCTCAAAACACCAATCTCTGTACTTAAAAAAAATATTTAGACATCCATTATTTACCTTTATTCAATTTACACTGTCTACATTCAAATTTAAGTCTGTAAAATGTAAACATAGAGAAACGGACTCGACTATAAATACAAATTAAGACCAATTGAGAACAATTTATCTTGCAAATGGTTTTTACTTTAAATTCATGTTTCACCAAAAGAATCATCACAGTTTAACACAAATAACCAAACCTTACTGTTAAAATACTGCCAAGCCACTGACTCACATTAGAAAATTAAAACAAATAAACATAGCCTAGAAGATGTACCTGTAGGTCAATTACATAATCAAGAGCATGGAGTAGGAATGGATGGATGACAAAATACCCCGCCGAGCCCAATCCATTAAATATTTCCTACCCATAAGTTAATTTCCTGAAATGCAATAATTCACCAACATTTTGACAATTTCATGCTCCAAACTTTGTGGGAACAGTTTGGAGATGGCCCCTTCCTGTTCTAACATGACTGTGCAACAGTGCACAAAGCAAGGCCCATAAACACATGGATGAGCGAGATTGGTGTGGACGAACTTGAGTGGCCTGCACACAGTCCTGACCTCAACCCAATACAACACCTTTGGGATGAATTAGAGCAGGGACTGCGAGCCAAACCTTCTTGTTCCACATCAATGTTGGACCTCACAAATGCACTTCTGGAAGAATGGTAAAACATTTCCATAAACCTCTTAAACCTTGTGGAAAGCCTTCCTAGACGAGTTGAAACTATTATAGCTACAAAGGGTGGTCCGACATCATATCCTATGGTTTAAGAATGAGATGTCACTCACGTTCATGAGCGTGTAAAGGCAACCGAGCGAATACTTTGGCAATTTAGTGTATAAAATTGATACAAATATAAAATGTTATCAAGAGATAGGAAATCGTGCAGCATGGTACAAAATGCCAATTACAAACGTATTGTAGGTCTATAGGTTTTCAATGGAACTCCTAAACGATCAAACCATGAACCCAAACAAAGCTAGCAAGCAAAACAACCATGGTACCATTGCTACTTGCTTATGCTAGGTAGCTCTAACTGTGCAGCAAACTAGGCTACCTAGCTACAGTTTCAAAAAGAATAACTTACGATGTGAAGACCGTCAGAAAAACTTGGAACGAACAAACAAAATTACATCAACAATGACATGTAGCTGAAGATAGAATAACCCAACCGTAGGTACGTACAGTACATAAATTTCAAACGCCGTCCACAAAAGCAAAAACTAGCCTTAAGGGTTATAGCTTGCTCGGCATTTGTTTGACCTCCTTGTCTATTTGTTTGTGTATGGCCGCACTGCAACTACAATTCACTGAATCTGTCTTACTAATTAAACGTTGCCTTCGAATAAACGCCGCACCACAAATGATCATTGTGTAATACACGCTGCAGTGTTTAATCGAAAGACACATTTGGAACTCACCGTACTAATTTAAATTACATCAACAATGACATGTAAAAATAGAACAACCCAACCGCATAGTTACGCACAGTATACAAATTTCAAACGCGTCTCACAGAAGCAAGTATAATGTTAAAGATTTTACGACTTGCTAGCCTGTAATACTGTCTGTACAAAGAGATATCCTTAGCTCAGCTAGCCTAGATAGATTAGCTGCTATCCTGTTTACGACAGTATAAAAGTCTTCAAGTTATCATACGAATACAAACGCTAAAATACATGTTTTGTACTGCCATTGTAGGATTACTCACTGTCAAATGTAACAATGAAAATCTCTGAGGGCTGCAGGAGTTCTCCAACGATAAAATAAAATGGTCGTCTTCTTGTGCGTGTACCAAGCTCGCGCGTGTGTCAAGGGGCTCTGGCCCCTTGTGTGTGAGAGAATGTGGAGCACGCGCGCACAGGAGCAAAGGGAGAGAGGATTTGGGGAAACAGCCCTAGAAATTAGCCAAGCATGCATGTTTCAAATATTTACTAAAAATCGAGTTTTCATGTTACAGTCAACTTTTTCTCAGATTTGTGTACTCAACATTCTCAAGAGTCTTCATATGAACTAGTAATTGAATCAGAGTATCAGTTTTTGGCCGGCGGATGTGTAAAGCATTATTTTAGCATTAGCAATAAATTCAATTTGCTTTATATCAATCATTTTTAGAGGTATGAAGTTGCCTTTGCACATGGTAACATGTTGTAGTGTCTTCCACGTGACATACCAAGTTTGGTGTTGATATCTCAAAGATTTGCTGAGATTTGACCAAACGTCCTGTTTGGTTGCTTTGTTGCAGATTTTGATTGGCTCTACCGGACAAACGGTTTTGAAAATCAGAAATCCCTACGATAACTTTTGTGAGGCTCAGTCTGGATATCATCTATGGCAATTTTGAAGAAAATTCGACCAAAAATGTAGGAGGAGTAGGGAAAAAACGCGTTTCCTTAATCTTTATTGTACAGACAAATTCAATATGGCGGCCGTTATAGCTTCTTGAGGCTTTTTTATTCCTCATGAGAAATAAGGCATATGTAATGAATTTCAGAATTTTGGGACTTATGGCCTGCAAATGGCATCAATTTGAAAATTGACATATTGGGGCGTGGCCTGTAGCGCCACCTATTGTCTCACATGGCCCATGTTTGGTATGGTAGTTACTAATGGTCTGCAGTTTCAACATGCCAAATTTCACAACTTTTTACGGTACTGGTCTAGGGGCTGCCATTGACTCCCATGGGTAAAACATAATAATAATACCACCAATAACAATAGGGTTCTCCTACCGGAGGAACCCTAATAAGAAAAGGTAGAAACACTTAAGTGGCTTCGCCGCTTCGCGGCTTGGCCACCAAATATAGCTGCAAGCAGCAATGAGGTGGCCAAGCAATCGAATGACCCATAAAACATGTTGTACATCCTCAGAAGAGGGTTACGAGTACACGCAACAAGTTTGGTGTGAATCCATCAAAGATTTGCTGAGATACGACCCAACTTCCTGTTTGCTGGCTTAACGGCACATTTTGATTGGCCGTACCGGGCAAACGGTTTTGAAAATCCAAAAAACATATGATGGCTTTTGTGAGGCCTGGTCTGAAGATGATCTATGCCAAATTTGGTGAAGATTGGAAAACATTTGTAGGAGGAGTACAGAAAAAACGTTTTTTCAGTAATTCAAAATGGCGGCCGCATCAATTCGGCTGTTATCACAAGTTATCATGTGTCACACACGGGATGTCCCAAGATATCATGAGACAAAGGAATCACTTAAAAAAGGCAAACGAATCAACAGTTATTGGCCAAAACACATTTTTGCATCCTGCGGCCACGCCCAGTGATCACATGACACCAAATTGTTTGGACATCCTCAGATGAGGGTTCCGAGTCATCATACCAAGTTTGGTGTTGATTTCTCAAGGATTGGCTGAGATATGACCCAACTTCCTGTTTGGTGTCTTTGCTGCCGATTTTGATTGGCTGTACCGGACAAACGGTTTTGAAAATCAAAAATCTTTGGATAACTTCTGTGAGGGTTGCTCTGACGATGATGTGTGCCAATTATGGGGAAGATTAAAGAAAAATTGTAGGAGGAGTAGGCTTTCAAAGGTTTTCGATAAAACCGGAAATGGCGGAAAATCTATATAACCGGAAATTGACGACATAGGGTGTGTTGAACTCGTCTTGACCCAGGGAATCCAATGGTGCCTCATTTTTGAAAATCGGTCATACGGTTCAAAAGTTACGTGTGTAAACACAAGTCCAACTTTGACCAGTTGGTGGCGCTAGAGTGTTCCAATGGGAGACATGAAACTTGGTGAATATAAAGAGGGGACTGTGCTTAATGAGTGTGCCAAAATTCACAACTTTTTACTATACGGTTCTAGGGGCTGCCATAGACTCCAATGGCAGAAGAAGTGTAATAATAAATATAGCTGCAAGCAGCAATGAGGTGGCCAAGCAGTCGAATGACCCATAAAACATGTTGTACATCCTCAGAAGAGGGTTACGAGTACACGCAACAAGTTTGGTGTGAATCCATCAAAGATTTGCTGAGATACGACCCAACTTCCTGTTTGCTGGCTTAACGGCACATTTTGATTGGCCGTACCGGGCAAACGGTTTTGAAAATCCAAAAAACATATGATGGCTTTTGTGAGGCCTGGTCTGAAGATGATCTCTGCCAAATTTGGTGAAGATTGGAAAACATTTGTAGGAGGAGTACAGAAAAAACGTTTTTTCAGTAATTCAAAATGGCGGCCGCATCAATTCGGCTGTTATCACAAGTTATCATGTGTCACACACGGGATGTCCCAAGATATCATGAGACAAAGGAATCACTTAAAAAAGGCAAACGAATCAACAGTTATTGGCCAAAACACATTTTTGCATCCTGCGGCCACGCCCAGTGATCACATGACACCAAATTGTTTGGACATCCTCAGGTGAGGGTTCCGAGTCATCATACCAAGTTTGGTGTTGATTTCTCAAGGATTGGCTGAGATATGACCCAACTTCCTGTTTGGTGTCTTTGCTGCCGATTTTGATTGGCTGTACCGGACAAACGGTTTTGAAAATCAAAAATCTTTGGATAACTTCTGTGAGGGTTGCTCTGACGACGATGTGTGCCAATTCTGGGGAAGATTAAAGAAAAATTGTAGGAGGAGTAGGCTTTCAAAGGTTTTCGATAAAACCGGAAATGGCGGAAAATTGATATAACCGGAAATTGACGTCATAGGGTGTGTTGAACTCGTCTTGACCCAGGGAATCCAATGGTACCTCATTTTTTAAAATCGGTCATACGGTTCAAAAGTTACGTGTGTAAACACAAGTCCAACTTTGACCCGTTGGTGGCGCTAGAGTGCTCCAATGGGAGACATGAAACTTGGTGAATATAAAGAGGGGACTGTGCTTAATGAGTGTGCCAAATTTCACAACTTTTTACTATACGGTTCTAGGGGCTGCCATAGACTCCAATGGCAGAAGAAGTGTAATAATAATAAGAAAAGGTAGAAACACTTAAGTGGCTTCGCCGCTTCGCAGCTTGGCCACCAAATATAGCTGCAAGCAGCAATGAGGTGGCCAAGCAATCGAATGACCCATAAAACATGTTTTACATCCTCAGAAGAGGGTTAAGAGTACACGCAACAAGTTTGGTGCGAATCCATCAAAGATTTGCTGAGATACGACCCAACTTCCTGTTTGCTGGCTTAACGGCACATTTTGATTGGCCGTACCGGGCAAACGGTTTTGAAAATCCAAAAAACATATGATGGCTTTTGTGAGGCCTGGTCTGAAGATGATCTCTGCCAAATTTGGTGAAGATTGGAAAACATTTGTAGGAGGAGTACAGAAAAAACGTTTTTTCAGTAATTCAAAATGGCGGCCGCATCAATTCGGCTGTTATCACAAGTTATCATGTGTCACACACGGGATGTCCCAAGATATCATGAGACAAAGGAATCACTTAAAAAAGGCAAACGAATCAACAGTTATTGGCCAAAACACATTTTTGCATCCTGCGGCCACGCCCAGTGATCACATGACACCAAATTGTTTGGACATCCTCAGGTGAGGGTTCCGAGTCATCATACCAAGTTTGGTGTTGATTTCTCAAGGATTGGCTGAGATATGACCCAACTTCCTGTTTGGTGTCTTTGCTGCCGATTTTGATTGGCTGTACCGGACAAACGGTTTTGAAAATCAAAAATCTTTGGATATCTTCTGTGAGGGTTGCTCTGTCGATGATGTGTGCCAATTCTGGGGAAGATTAAAGAAAAATTGTAGGAGGAGTAGGCTTTCAAAGGTTTTCGATAAAACCGGAAATGGCGGAAAATTGATATAACCGGAAATTGACGTCATAGGGTGTGTTGAACTCGTCTTGACCCAGGGAATCCAATGGTACATCATTTTTTTAAATCGGTCATACGGTTCAAAAGTTACGTGTGTAAACACAAGTCCAACTTTGACCCGTTGGTGGCGCTAGAGTGCTCCAATGGGAGACATGAAACTTGGTGAATATAAAGAGGGGACTGTGCTTAATGAGTGTGCCAAAATTCACAACTTTTTACCATACGGTTCTAGGGGCTGCCATAGACTCCAATGGCAGAAGAAGTGTAATAATAAATATAGCTGCAAGCAGCAATGAGGTGGCCAAGCAGTCGAATGACCCATAAAACATGTTGTACATCCTCAGAAGAGGGTTACGAGTACACGCAACAAGTTTGGTGTGAATCCATTAAAGATTTGCTGAGATATGACCCAACTTCCTGTTTGCTGGCTTAACGGCACATTTTGATTGGCCGTACCGGGCAAACGGTTTTGAAAATCCAAAAAACATATGATGGCTTTTGTGAGGCCTGGTCTGAAGATGATCTCTGCCAAATTTGGTGAAGATTGGAAAACATTTGTAGGAGGAGTACAGAAAAAACGTTTTTTCAGTAATTCAAAATGGCGGCCGCATCAATTCGGCTGTTATCACAAGTTATCATGTGTCACACACGGGATGTCCCAAGATATCATGAGACAAAGGAATCACTTAAAAAAGGCAAACGAATCAACAGTTATTGGCCAAAACACATTTTTGCATCCTGCGGCCACGCCCAGTGATCACATGACACCAAATTGTTTGGACATCCTCAGGTGAGGGTTCCGAGTCATCATACCAAGTTTGGTGTTGATTTCTCAAGGATTGGCTGAGATATGACCCAACTTCCTGTTTGGTGTCTTTGCTGCCGATTTTGATTGGCTGTACCGGACAAACGGTTTTGAAAATCAAAAATCTTTGGATAGCTTCTGTGAGGGTTGCTCTGTCGATGATGTGTGCCAATTCTGGGGAAGATTAAAGAAAAATTGTAGGAGGAGTAGGCTTTCAAAGGTTTTCGATAAAACCGGAAATGGCGGAAAATTGATATAACCGGAAATTGACGTCATAGGGTGTGTTGAACTCGTCTTGACCCAGGGAATCCAATGGTACCTCATTTTTGAAAATCGGTCATACGGTTCAAAAGTTACGTGTGTAAACACAAGTCCAACTTTGACCCGTTGGTGGCGCTAGAGTGCTCCAATGGGAGACATGAAACTTGGTGAATATAAAGAGGGGACTGTGCTTAATGAGTGTGCCAAATTTCACAACTTTTTACTATACGGTTCTAGGGGCTGCCATAGACTCCAATGGCAGAAGAAGTGTAAATATAGCTGCAAGCAGCAATGGCGGATTCCTCCAAAACATTGCGAACCATTGAAAAATGTATATTCTTTACAAATTGTCACTGTATAGAAAAATCCATGCTGCAGACTTACCAATGGGATACCAAATCTGACCAAATCCAAATATAGCTGCAAGCAGCAATGAGGTGGCCAAGCAGTCAAATGACCCAGAAAACATTTTAGACATCCTCAGAAGAGAGCAACGAGTACACGCAGCAAGTTTGGTGTGAATCCATCAAAGATTTGCTGAGATACGACCCAACTTCCTGTTTGCTGGCTTAACGGCACATTTTGATTGTCTGTACCGGGCAAACGGTTTTGAAAATAAAAAAACCATGTAATGGGCTTCGATAACTGACAAGAGTCATGCGGGCAACTGGACCACGGTAGAGCTAATGTCTATCTATATGTAAAGATAACATCAACTCTGGAGTTGGGGGTGGGGCTTCTTATCCAACAAATTACACCCCTGAACATATTAATGGCCTACTACAATTGTAAATATCCTTTGGACCTCTTTTGCAATTGGGCCTTGATACAATCTAATGTAAAATCTAATATTTTCTGGCCATTCTGCAGTTTGTGGGGACTTTCCACACCAGCACACTGTTCCCATTTCCTGTATTCTGCATTATTACACTTTTTCTTGGAAACTTTCATATAGGCCCATACTATAGCAGTTACGGATATACATAGAGGAAACTCAGGAGAGTGAATTTGAGATAATGGTAGTGGGAGGATGTTGTACCTTTGTGCTTCTCTTTTTTGCCAGTTCTATGAAACATATCTGGGCACCACTGCTTTTGCCTGTTAGTGTTTGCAATGTTGGGAAGAAAACTACAGTTTTCATTTGATTATACGTTGCCCTGGAATAAACGCTGCACCAAAAATGAACATTATGTAATAAATGGCACCCTCGATTAAACGCCTCCCCCCAAAAATCAGAAAACGGTTATTTAATTGGTTTAAATTAAAACACAGTATTTATTACACAAGTAATTCACAAGTGTAGTGTACTATAATTCCCATGAAGCACTGGCAGGCACAAGTGTCTTACTTGCTACAGGTTTATTTGAAGCTTCTTCTCCAAATCCAACGTTAAAACTAAACTCACGCTGTAATGAGAAAATAAAGACCACATTAGCTTAATATGAACATACAATGACATGTGCAGCATGTAAATAACGTTCACCAAAGTAAAATACAGACACAAAACAACATACTTTGTTGGCTGCATGCTGTAGCCTACACAAGGGAATAGAGGTTTCCTTAGATTTCTAACAACCTCTATAACAACCTTAAACTTATCACTTAGAGTGAATGTGCATAAAGCTCCAGGACCTGACAACATCCCTGGCTGTGTTCTCAAGGCCTGTGCTCCTGATCTGGCAGGGGTGTTCACTGACATCTTTAACCTCTCCCTGTCGCAGTATGTCGTCCCCAATAGCTTCAAGGGGGCCACCATCATCCCAGTCCCTAAGAAACCATCAGTGAGCTGTCTCAATGATTACCGCCCTGTTGTACTCACTTCTGTTGTCAATGCTTTGAGAGGTTAGTCAAAGACCACATTACATCCTGCCTGTCACCTGCATTAGACCTACTCCAGTTTGCATATAGGCCGAACAGGTCTACAGATGATGCTGTAGCTTTGGCCTTGAACACTGCTCTCTTTCACCTGGATCAGAACAACATATACGTGCGGATGCTCTTCATTGACTTCAGCTCCGCCTTCAACACCATAGTACCATCCAGGCTCATCGTGAAACTACAGGACCTGAACATCAGTCCTTCCATGTGCAGCTGGATATTGAACTTCCTGACAGACAGGCCACAGGCAGTACGGCTAGGTAACATCACCTCAACCAGTCTAACACTCAGCACTGGTGCCCCTGTGATGGCGATAGAAGAGCATAAGGACTTGTACCAGCAGATACAGGGATCGTTTTTACCCACATGCCATCTGGATGCTGAACTGTCCTTGAAATATCTTTTTGCACTATAATTTTTCTTATTTTTTTATTATCAAACGCTGCACCACAAATGATAATTGTGTAATAAACGCTGCAGCGTTTAATCAAAGGAACATGGTATATGACAGAAATAATGTTTAATGTAACTGGCCTTTCTAACATTACAAGTGGCCCCAGCATTGCCCCTTATGGTCTAGGTGCATTGCAAATGAAGACAAGAGCCTTTTCTTGAGGTTGTCAAATCTCCCATGCAAAGTCACTCAAAACACAGGTTCGATTCCAGGCTCTGGCAAGAGCTTTTACCTCTAAACTGGTCAATATATACACATCTGACAAAAGACCAGCTCGACCTTTGTCTGTAAACAGTGATTCTGATTGTCAGAGACCTTTAAATAGCCTGACTTACTGAAATTGGCAAAACTAGCCTGGCTAACGTAGGTCGCTTTCTCAGGGCATATGACGAATGAAACAGGGTCGCCTTGAAAAATCAGATGTACTGGCTATCTTTAGCAGGCCCTCGTCTACAAAAAGATGTCCTCCCTGAGGTTTTTGGAGTAGAATTGAGTGAAATACAAAATTGTTTACACACTGCCAGTGGCCGAGCCGATCCTGACTCTGAGGCTAACGTCAAAACAATGTACAGTACCCCCGGTCCACAAATCACAAAAATAATCGGAGCATCTGGCTAAAAGCACAATTCCCACATCTCCTAACGGCTTCCCTCCTCGACCTTTTACGTGTACACGTAACTGTAAAAAGGTTGAACTTATGAACATGACGCACCCAAGGAATGGCTGCCGCCTATGCGGTCTCCCTGCCGCATAGGCTTATTACAAAGACTTTCACGCCCCAAATCAAAATTATGATTTTGATTTGGAATTACTTTTTCTCCTAAAGGCTGCTCTCCTCGACCTTTTTGATGAACAATTCGCCGAGATTCAAAATGACTCACTAATTAAAAACACAGAGGAAAAAAGCTAGAGCTACAGTAGCTACTTTTCGAATTCGGTTTTCCGTCACTTCAGAATCACGATCTAAAAGGTCTAAAAGTGCTAAACCTTCACCATAATTCAAGAGTAGTGTACTTTCACAAACCCAATCATTAATTCTAGCTTAAAATGTGTAAAAACAGGACTTACCGAAAGTGGCTGCCTCCAACACGGCTTTAACGGGACTCCAGTTGAAAACAACAATGGCCGCCGAAAAAGAATTTATATTCGTAACGGCGAGCTGCGATTGGAAGCGAAATGAAACAGGGGCTAAAAAACGAGGGTGGGGGCTTGGTCAGCACACAATTTCAATAAAGCATGCGTGTGTCAAGGGGCTCTGGCCCCTTGTGTGTGTGAGAATGTGGAGCACGCGCGCACAGGAGCAAAGGGAGAGAGGATTTGGGGAAACAGCCCTAGAAATTAGCCAAGCATGCATGTTTCAAATATTCACTAAAAATCGAGTTTTCATGTTACAGTCAACTTTTTCTCAGATTTGTGTACTCAACATTCTCAAGAGTCTTCATATGAACTAGTGATTGAATCAGAGTATCAGTTTTTGGCCGGCGGATGTGTAAAGCATTATTTTAGCATTAGCGATAAATTCGATTTGCTTTTTATCAATCATTTTTAGAGGTATGAAGTTGCCTTTGCACATGGTAACATGTTGTAGTGTCTTCCACGTGACATACCAAGTTTGGTGTTGATATCTCAAAGATTTGCTGAGATTTGACCCAACATCCTGTTTGGTTGCTTTTTTGCTGATTTTGATTGGCTGTGCCGGACAAACGGTTTAGAAAATCAAAACGCCATGGGATAACTTTTGTGAGGCTTGGTCTGAAGATCATCTCTGGTCATTTTGAAGAAGATATGACAAAAATTGTAGGAGGAGTAGGCTTTCAAAGGTTTTTGATAAAACCGGAAATGGCGAAAAATCTATATAACCGGAAATTGACGTCATAGGGTGCGTTGAACTCGTCTTGATCCAGGGAATCCAATGGTACCTCATTTTTGAAAATCTGTCATACGGTTCAAAAGTTGCGTGTGTAAACCCAAGTCCAACTTTGACCCATTGGTGGCGCTAGAGTGGTCTAATGGGATACATGAAACTTGGTGTAGGTATAGAAGGAACTGTCCTTAATGAGTGTGCCAAGTTTAACAAAAAGTTATCCAAGGGTTCTAGGGGCTGCCATTGACTCCAATGGAACTAGAATAATAAATATAGCTGCAGGCAGCAATGGCGGGTTCCTCCTCAGCATTGCAAACCATTACATAATTGACATGACACAGACATGTATTTCATACATGTACACAACATTTCAAGACAATTGGATCAATGGCTGATTTGAAGTCATTTTTTGAAATTCTTCACAAATTGTCACTGTAGAGAAATATTCATGCTGCCGACATTATGGGTTCTTGAGACTTATTTGTTCCCCATTGGCAATAAGGCATGCGTACCAACTTTTAGACATGTTGGACTGACAGGGTTAAAATGCCACCCTTTTGAAAGTGACAACTTTGAAGCGTGTTGTGTCAGGCCACCTGTGCTCTGGTCAGGCCCATCATGCAGAGATCCATTCTTTAAAAGCTTTGATTATAACAATAACTTTATGAAAGTGAGGATACACTTCACTAAAGGAAGTGTGTAGGTTATGTACTACTACTGCTTGCTCTGCCCACACACTTTCCCCATCCATGCGGTTTCCCTCTATCCCAGCGCAGGTCATGCCAAGGCATAAATGCGGCAGCCGTATGAGTATTAGAAGTAGCCCAAAAAACATACCATACACAGTCACACTGTTTTCAAAACTGAAACTGGTTAGAAGACCATGGCTATTAGAACTCTACCTGAATTGAGCTCTCTCTAGAGTCTCAGTCAAACAACTGTCAAGAGTCATGTAGAGAACTGGACCACGGTATAGCTAATGTCCAGCTGTTAGCAAGTGTACCTTGTGATGGTACAGCAGCTTAACAATACTTTGTCATGGTCAGACTCTGATCCCATTAAACTACACAACATGCACAATCAGGGTGACCAACAGTATTATCTTAAGTAAAAAAACAATAACATTACACACATTTAAGTGAACGAACACAACAACTGAAATCCCTTGCACAGCTGTTGTAACCAAACTATTTTCCACAGCTATTTGCGTTTTTGGTGTGCACTGCATGCTGGGTACCCAAGGGCGCTGACGCTACAATATTTATTATCTAGCTGTCTTCCGGCTGTGTAATATGACGAGATGCTAGCGATGCAAACATGAAAGCTTGTCTCGGGGGGTCATGCATGTGATCTCACTACAAGCTTTTGATTACACGTGAGGACTGTTAGCAAAGTATTTCTATTCGTGTTTTGTTAGTGATTGAATGGTAATGTCAGCTAGCTAAAAACAATGTTAGTTTGCTTGGCTAAAATGGTTTTCATAGCAACAGATAAACAAATCAGATAAATCTAACTTTATTCAGAAGGGGGGGGGGGGTGGGAACATATAAACTAGAGGTGAAATGGTAGGCATTGTTCTGCCTTGAAGCTGCGTGCGCATCCTCATTGTTTGTAACCACCAACCCATCTATATGTAAAGATAACATCCAAGCTAGCAATTTCGCCAAATTTGACTGCAGATTTTTTACACCATATGTACTTCGTTATGGTGTTTGAGTCAAACAACTTGCTAAATGATTAAATGTCTGTTAAATGTCAAATCCAACTTTAAATGTATAAAAGAGAGAATTAAACCTAGAGGTTTAAAAGGCTACGTTTGTCTAAACTGACATGCACAAACTCAGAGCACTGAGTTTCAACATCCATGTACACATTTTGTCTCTATTTTTTACTCTACTCTTTAACGCATGACTATGTTTAACTTAATGTCAGCACCTCTCTGTCATCAATTGTCTCTGGAGTGGGGGATGGGGGCTTCTTATCCAACAAATTACATCCCTGAACTTTTAAAACATATCAATGGCCTACTACAATTGTAAACATCCTTTGGCCTTCCCATGCTGGGAAGAAAACTACAGTTTTTCTTTGATTAAACGTTGACCTTGAATAAACGCTGCACCAAAAATGAACATTGTGTAATAAATGGCACCTTCGATTAAACGCCTCCCCCAAAAAATCAGAAAACGGTTATTTAATTGGTTAAATTAAAACACAGTATTTATTACACAAGTAATTTACAAGTGTAGCATACTATTATCCCATGAAACACTGGCAGGCACAAGTGTCTTTCTTGCTACAGATTTATTTGAAGCTTTTTCTCCAAATCCACCGTTAAAACTAAACTCACGCTGTAATGAGAAAATAAAGACCACATTAGCTTAATATGAACATGCAATGACATGCGCAGCATGTAAATAACATTCACCAAAGTCAAATACAGACACAAAACAACATACTTTGTTGGCTGCATGCTGTAGCCTACACAAGGGAATAGAGGTTTCCTTAGATTGCTAACAACCTCTATAACAACCTTAAACTTATCACTTAGAGTGAATGTGCATAAAGCTCCAGGACCTAACAACATCCCTGGCTGTGTTCTCAAGGCCTGTGCTCCTGAACTGGCAGAGGTGTTCATTGACATCTTTAACCTCTCCCTGTCGCAGTCTGTCGTCCCCAATAGGTTCAAGGGGGCCACCATCATCCCAGTCTCTAAGAAACCATCAGTGAGCTGTCTCAATGATTACCGCCCTGTTGTGATGAAATGCTTTGAGACGTTAGTCAAAGACCACATTACATCCTGCCTGTCACCTGCATTAGACCCACTCCAGTTTGCATATAGGCCGAACAGGTCTACAGATGATGTTGTAGCTTTGGCCTTGAACACTGCTCTCTTTCACTTGGATCAGAACAACATATACGTGTGGATGCTCTTCATCGACATCAGCTCCGTTTTCAACACCATAGTACCATCCAGGCTCATCATAAAACTACAGGACCGGAACATCAGTCCTTCCATGTGCAGCTGGACAGGACACAGGCAGTACGGCTAGGTAACATCACCCCACCAGTCTAACACTCAGCACTTGTGCCCCACAGAGTTGTGTGTTAAGCCCACTGTTGTACTCTCTGTTCACCTATGGTTGTTCAGCCACAAACAGCTCCAACACTATCATTATGTTTGTTGATGACACCACCATTATCGGCTGCATCAAGAATGGTGATGAGTCTGCCTACAGAGCAGAGGTGGCAACAATGACATCCTGGTGTCAGCATAACAGCCTGTTGCTTAATGTAGCAAAAACCAAGGAGTTGATAGTGGACTACAGGCGGCTGCAGGGAGAACATGCACCCATTCACATCTCGGGCACAGCTGTGGAGAGTCAAAAGTTTCAGATTTTTTGGTATCAACATCAGTGAGGATCTGAGCTGGACCACCATATTGGTGTGGTTACAAGGACAGCGAAACAGAGGCTCTTTTTTCAGCGGCGACTGTGGAAATTTGGCATGGACTGCACTATACTGACCAATTTTTACCGGTGCACCATTGAGAGCATACTGACTGGTGGCATTACAACATGGTTTGGCAACAGCACTGCCCAGGACAGGAAGACACTACAAAGAGTGGTCAAATCTGCACAGCGTATTACAAGGACTGCATTACCATCCATTCAGGACCTTTACAGCCAGCGGTGCAGGAGAAAGGCCAAGTGGATCATTTCTGACCCTAGTCATCCCTGCCACAGTCTTTTCTCCCTCCTGCCTTCTGGAAGGCGATACAAGAGTATAAGGTCCTGTACCAGCAGATACAGGGATAGTTTTCTCACACATGCCATCAGGATGCTGAACTGTCCTTGAAATATCTTTTTGCACTACAATTTTTCTTATTTTTTCTACCCTTTTTCTCCATTCTTTAGTATTAAATTTTTTTATTCTGCAAGTTGAACGGACATTGAGCACAAAGAATTTCATTACTTATAAATGCTGTTTATGAGTATATGATAATAAACTTGAACTTGAAACTTTTATCAGAGCTTTAAATTGTCTGTGCTTCGCTTGCTGTTAGGTTGTCGACTCTCACTCATGAGCGTCCCAAAAGGCCTTCAAAATAAAGTCACGTAATAATTCTGAATACAATTATATAATTCAAAATTAAGACATTGCTTGAAAAAAAATTATACATTATTATAATGCAATTGCGACAATTGCATTCAGGCCTATAGATAGTTATACATATTGTATACAATATGGCGAGGTAGCTGACTTAACCATTCCTGAATGTGCTTTTCATCAACACCAAGTTTGCGTGCTATAGATCTGTTGCTGGTGGTGAGTGCTTTCTGCACAGGTTTCTGTTTGAAAGCTAAAGTGTAAGAATGTTACGGCATGCTGCGTCAGATTTGTACACAAAGTAGAGACACGCGCGGCATACATTTTACACTGGGCTTTTGTTTGACTTCCTTGTCTATTCTGTGTTTGTCTATGGCTGCACTGCAGCTACAATTCACTGAATCTCTCTTACCAATTAAACGTTGCCCTTGAATGAACGCCACCCTCGAATAAACGCTGCACCACTAACTGCTCTATTAAAAGGGTTCACTATGAAGCAAACCATTCTAACAAAATAATAACAACATTTACAATGATTTCAACAAGAAGTCTCTCTGACTTGACAACTCTCTAAACAAGCAACTTTCCAAAGCAATCTCTGAAACAGCTGACCAGTGTGGTAATTTTATGTTGACAACTAAACCGCTGATTGGAAGTGCGCAGCTGATTGCCAATCACGAGATAGGGAGACTGATAGCCAACCGCCAACAAACGCTGACTAGACCATACCTGCATGCAGCGAATAGAAAGAAAGAAGGGAGAATAGAAAGAAAGAAGGGAGAAAAGAAAAAACACACAACCACAACTATACAGACTGAATTAGGACATTTTAAACATGGGTCCGTAACAAAGACGTTGTTAAAAATGCTCATTCACATTCATTTTTCTCAATTAATCTTATCACTTAAACACACTGGTTTAGCATTTTTTCCCACAAGGAAGTCTAACCTCAACAGTGGATCCTTGGTCCCTGGATCTCTTGCTGGAACATGGCATCTAAAAAACACATAGAAAAACCATCAAAAACTATGAAATGTAACATACCACACTACTGCTTAACAATTTCATAGTCTTACATTATCATAACTTCATACTCAACAGTTCTAGTATACAGAAGAAAATATTGAAACGGTTAGGATTCTCAAAACACCAATCTCTGTACTTAAAAAAAATATTTAGACATCCATTATTTACCTTTATTCAATTTACACTGTCTACATTCAAATTTAAGTCTGTAAAATGTAAACAGAGAAACGGACTCGACTATAAATACAAATTAAGACCAATTGAGAACAATTTATCTTGCAAATGGTTTTTACTTTAAATTCATGTTTCACCAAAAGAATCATCACAGTTTAACACAAATAACCAAACCTTACTGTTAAAATACTGCCAAGCCACTGACTCACATTAGAAAATTAAAACAAATAAACATAGCCTAGAAGATGTACCTGTAGGTCAATTACATAATCAAGAGCATGGAGTAGGAATGGATGGATGACAAAATACCCCGCCGAGCCCAATCCATTAAATATTTCCTACCCATAAGTTAATTTCCTGAAATGCAATAATTCACCAACATTTTGACAATTTCATGCTCCAAACTTTGTGGGAACAGTTTGGAGATGGCCCCTTCCTGTTCTAACATGACTGTGCAACAGTGCACAAAGCAAGGCCCATAAACACATGGATGAGCGAGATTGGTGTGGACGAACTTGAGTGGCCTGCACACAGTCCTGACCTCAACCCAATACAACACCTTTGGGATGAATTAGAGCAGGGACTGCGAGCCAAACCTTCTTGTTCCACATCAATGTTGGACCTCACAAATGCACTTCTGGAAGAATGGTAAAACATTTCCATAAACCTCTTAAACCTAGTGGAAAGCCTTCCTAGACGAGTTGAAACTATTACAAAGGGTGGTCCGACATCATATCCTATGGTTTAAGAATGAGATGTCACTCACGTTCATGAGCGTGTAAAGGCAACCGAGCGAATACTTTGGCAATTTAGTGTATAAAATTGATACAAATATAAAATGTTATCAAGAGATAGGAAATCGTGCAGCATGGTACAAAATGCCGATTACAAACGTATTGTAGGTCTATAGGCTTTCAATGGAACTCCTAAACGATCAAACCATGAACCCAAACAAAGCTAGCAAGCAAAACAACCATGGTACCATTGCTACTTGCTTATGCTAGGTAGCTCTAACTGTGCAGCAAACTAGGCTACCTAGCTACAGTTTCAAAAAGAATAACTTACAATGTGAAGACCGTCAGAAAAACTTGGAACGAACAAACAAAATTACATCAACAATGACATGTAGCTAAAGATAGAATAACCCAACCGTAGGTAGGTACAGTACATAAATTTGAAACGCCGTCCACAAAAGCAAAAACTAGCCTTAAGGGTTATAGCTTGCTCGGCATTTATCTGACCTCCTTGTCTATTTGTTTGTGTATGGCCGCACTGCAACTACAATTCACTGAATCTGTCTTACTAATTAAACGTTGCCTTCGAATAAAAGCCGCACCACAAATGATCATTGTGTAATACACGCTGCAGTGTTTAATCGAAAGACACATTTGGAACTCACCGTACTAATTTAAATTACATCAACAATGACATGTAAAAATAGAACAACCCAACCGCATAGTCACGCACAGTATACAAATTTCAAACGCGTCTCACAGAAGCAAGTATAATGTTAAAGATTTTACGACTTGCTAGCCTGTAATACTGTCTGTACAAAGAGATATTCTTAGCTCAGCTAGCCTACAGTAGATAGATTAGCTGCTATCCTGTTTACGACAGTATAAAAGTCTTCAAGTTATCATACGAATACAAACGCTAAAATACATGTTTTGTACTGCCATTGTAGGATCTTATTACTCACTGTCAAATGTAACAATGAAAATCTCTGAGGGCTGCAGGAGTTCTCCAACGATAAAATAAAATGGTCGTCTTCTTGTGCGTGTACCAAGCTCGCGCGTGTGTCAAGGGGCTCTGGCCCCTTGTGTGTGAGAATGTGGAGCACGCGCGCACAGGAGCAAAGGGAGAGAGGATTTGGGGAAACAGCCCTAGAAATTAGCCAAGCATGCATGTTTCAAATATTCACTAAAAATCGAGTTTTCATGTTACAGTCAACTTTTTCTCAGATTTGTGTACTCAACATTCTCAAGAGTCTTCATATGAACTAGTGATTGAATCAGAGTATAGTTTTTTGGCCGCCGGATGTGTAGAGCATTATTTTAGCATTAGCAATAAATTCAATTTGCTTTATATCAATCATTTTTAGAGGTATGAAGTTGCCTTTGCACATGGTAACAGGTTGTAGTGTCTTCCACGTGACATACCAAGTTTGGTGTTGATATCTCAAAGATTTGCTGAGATTTGACCAAACGTCCTGTTTGGTTGCTTTGTTGCAGATTTTGATTGGCTCTACCGGACAAACGGTTTTGAAAATCAGAAATCCCTACGATAACTTTTGTGAGGCTCAGTCTGGATATCATCTATGGCAATTTTGAAGAAAATTCGACCAAAAATGTAGGAGGAGTAGGGAAAAAACGCGTTTCCTTAATCTTTATTGTACAGACAAATTCAATATGGCGGCCGTTATAGCTTCTTGAGGCTTTTTTATTCCTCATGAGAAATAAGGCATATGTAATGAATTTCAGAATTTTGGGACTTATGGCCTGCAAATGGCATCAATTTGAAAATTGACATATTGGGGCGTGGCATGTAGCGCCACCTATTGTCTCACATGGCCCATGTTTGGTATGGTAATTACTAATGGTCTGCAGTTTCAACATGCCAAATTTCACAACTTTTTACGGTACTGGTCTAGGGGCTGCCATTGACTCCCATGGGTAAAACATAATAATACCACCAATAACAATAGGGTTCTCCTACCGGAGGAACCCTAATAATAAATATAGCTGCAGGCAGCAATGGCGGGTTCCTCCTCAGCATTGCAAACCATTACAAAATTGACATGACACAGACATGTATTTCATACATGTACACAACATTTCAATACAATTGGATCAATGGCTGATTTGAAGTCATTTTTTGAAATTCTTCACAAATTGTCACTGTAGAGAAATATCCATGCTGCCGACATTATGGGTTCTTGAGACTTCTTTGTTCCCCATTGGCAATAAGGCATGCGTACCAACTTTTAGACATTTTGGACTGACAGGGTTAAAATGCCACCCTTTTGAAAGTGACAACTTTGAAGCGTGTTCTGTCAGGCCACCTGTGCTCTGGTCAGGCCCATCATGCAGAGATCCATTCTTTAAAAGCTTTGATTACAACAATAACTTTATGAAAGTCAGAATACACTTTAGTAAAGGACGTGTGTAGTTTATGTACTACTACTGCTTGCTCTGCCCACACACTTTCCCCATCCATGCTGTTTCCCTCTTTGCCAGTGCGGGTGGTGCGGTGGCCGCATGAGGTTTAGGTGTAGTCCAAAAGTTGCCTCCCACAATCAAAACATATTAACCGCAACATTGTTTTCAAACTTTCTCAAAGATGGCTTGAAAACCACAGATATTGACTCTCTTCTTGAGTAGATCTCTTTCCAGAATCTCAGTCAATCCAGAATCAAGATTAGCCTCATAGGCAATTGGTCTGGTCTAGGGCACAGCCCACGTTCAGCTCCTTGCAAGTATAGCCTGTGATAGTAAAATGGCCGACTCTCTGTTCCCATTAAACTACACAGCATGCACACTCAAGGTGACCAACAAGATTATATTAACTAACAAACAATGGCCGGGTTTCCCAGATTCGTTAAGAAGCTCTTAACGCTAAGAGCTTCTTAAGAGCGTTCTAAGAACGCTCTAGAACGCTCTTAGAACGCTCCTAAGAAGCTCTTAGCGTTAAGAGCTTCTTAACGAATCTGGGAAACCCGGCCAATAACATTACAAACATCTAACTGAACGAACACAACAACTGAAATCCCTTGCGTAGCTGTTGTTTTTTTAACATGCCGCACTGCATGCTGGGTACCCAAGAGCGCTGACGCTGATTATCTAGCTGTGCTCCGACTGCGTGATATGACGAGATGCTAGTGGTGCGCTGAGGTCTCAGAGTCTCCTGCCCGAGTTCAAGTTCTGCCCGATTAGCAAGCTATTTTTACTAATGTTTTGTTAGCAATTGAATGGTAATGCAAGCTAGCTAAAAACAATGTTAGTTAGCTTGGCTAAACTGGTTTTCATAGCAACAGAAATCAACAAATCAGATCAGTCGAACTTTATTCAGAAATGGGGGGATGGCGGGAACATTAAAGGTGTAGGTACAGTAAAAGTGAAATGGAACGCGTCTTTCTGCCTTGAAGCTGCGTGCGCATCAACAAGACCCCATCTATATGTAAAGATAACATCCAAGCTAACAATTTCGCCAAATCTGACTGCAGCATTGTATACCATATGTACCGTGTTATGGTTGTTTGAGTTAAACAACTTGCTAAATGAATTAAATGTCAAATCCAACTATAAATGTATAAAAGAGAGTTCCAATCAAATCTGAATTTGTTTTAAACCTAGAGGTTTAAAAGGTTACCTTTGCCTAAACTGACATGCACCAACTCAGTTTCAACAGCCATTTACACATTTAGTCTCTATTTGTTACTCTATTCTTAAGGCATGTTTAACTTAATGTCTGCACCTCTCTGTCACCAACTGTCTCTGCAGTGGGGGCTTCACAGGGTGTCTACAGGTATAAACAAGTTAAATGTAAGACCTTTTAATACCACTTCCAAATGAAATTAAAGACCAAACTTACGATGGAAATACAAATCAAAAGTGGAAATATACAGTCATCTTTCCAAGTAAACACTGATGTCTGTTCAATATGAACAGTATGGTAAAATGACAATAATCGGTTGAGTTTAAGAACATTGACTAAATGTGTGTAATGCGGAAGGATAACACAAAAATGTAATTGCTGTCCTAAATTATACTTATTATTACACTAGGGTGGAAATGGTGGAGCAGAAACTAACAATTCCATGAATCCCATGGAAACAAAGGCAAATGTGTGAGATGTACTGATGTGGAGCACAAATGCTCCAAGAAGCAGTACTTCTCTTGAGTGGTTTTTATTCAGATGAATAATCATTGGATTCAGGTCAAAAGTCTATCACTTGAACTAGTTTCATCACTTAAGACACAAAGTCAGCAGCTTGGCATACTGGCACATGGAAAGGATTAAACATTTAGACTTTCATCAAAGTAATGCTGGCTTGTCCTTTTTCATCAATGTCCTCAAAAAAGCAGGCTGCAGAGCTACTGTGTCTGTGGGGTGACTGTCTCTGGAGGGCTGGCAGGCAGGGGCAAGCAGGGCCTGCAGGCAGGCAGGCAGGCAGGCCAGCTGGATCAAGCTGTTCTGGGGTCAGGGCTGAAGAGAAGCTGTCCAGCTAGAGAGGGGTAGTCCAGCAAGGGGTCTGTGTGGATCTCACCATCCTCGAGTCTGTTGCATCCTCTGTTGAACTCTGTTGAGCAGGCCTCTGCATGACCCTCCAGACCTGTCAAAGTGAAGAAAGGGTCCATGTCAGTTGTGAAAAATGAAGCTTTTCCCATCTACACTTGATACAGACTTCAGTTTTGACTGTGAAATGCAGTGTCATTACTTGAACTTGAATCCAAATGTGTTGACGTCATGGAGACCCATGCAGTCACTCAAAACACAGGTTCGATTCCAGGCTCTGGCAAGAGTATTTACCTCTAAACTGGTCAATATATACACATCTGACAAAAGACCAGCTCGACCTTTGCTTGTAAACAGTGATTCTGACTGTAAGAGACCTTTAAATAGCCTGACTTACCGAAATTGGCAAAACTAGCCTGGCTAACGTAGGTCGCTTTCTCAGGGCATATGACGAATGAAACAGGCTCGCCTTGAAAAAGTCTCCCTGCCGCATAGGCTTATTACAAAGACTTTCACGCCAAAAATCACCATTATGAGCCGACAGGTCTGTGGGGAATTGCTTTTTCTCCTAAAGGCTGCTCTCCTCGACCTTTTTGATGAACAATTCGCCGAGATGCAAAATGACTCACTAATTAAAAACACAGAGGAAAAAAGCTAGAGCTACAGTAGCTACTTTTCGAGTTTGGTTTTCCGTCACTTCAGAATCACGATCTATAAGGTCTAAAAGTGCTAAACCTTCACCATAATTCAAGAGTAGTGTACTTTCACAAACCCAATCATTAATTCTAGCTTAAAATGTGTAAAACCAGGACTTACCGAAAGTGGCTGCCTCCAACACGGCTTTCACGGGAGACGACTTTCACGGGACACGGGAAACAACAATGGCCGCCGAAAAATAATTTGTATTCGTAACAGCGAGCTGCGATTGGAAGCGAAATGAAACAGGGGCTAAAAAACGAGGGTGGGGGCTTGGTCAGCACACATTTTCAAGAAAGCATGCGTGTGTCAAGGGGCTCTGGCCCCTTGTGTGTGAGAGAATGTGGAGCACGCGCGCACAGGAGCAAAGGGAGAGAGGATTTGGGGAAACAGCCCTAGAAATTAGCCAAGCATGCATGTTTCAAATATTCACTAAAAATCGAGTTTTCATGTTACAGTCAACTTTTTCTCAGATTTGTGTACTCAACATTCTCAAGAGTCTTCATATGAACTAGTGATTGAATCAGAGTATCAGTTTTTGGCCGGCGGATGTGTAAAGCATTATTTTAGCATTAGCAATAAATTCAATTTGCTTTATATCAATCATTTTTAGAGGTATGAAGTTGCCTTTGCACATGGTAACATGTTGTAGTGTCTTCCACGTGACATACCAAGTTTGGTGTTGATATCTCAAAGATTTGCTGAGATTTGACCAAACGTCCTGTTTGGTTGCTTTGTTGCAGATTTTGATTGGCTCTACCGGACAAACGGTTTTGAAAATCAGAAATCCCTACGATAACTTTTGTGAGGCTCAGTCTGGATATCATCTATGGCAATTTTGAAGAAAATTCGACCAAAAATGTAGGAGGAGTAGGGAAAAAACGCGTTTCCTTAATCTTTATTGTACAGAAAAATCCAATATGGCGGCCGTTATAGCTTCTTGAGGCTTTTTTATTCCTCATGAGAAATAAGGCATATGTAATGAATTTCAGAATTTTGGGACTTATGGCCTGCAAATGGCATCAATTTGAAAATTGACATATTGGGGCGTGGCCTGTAGCGCCACCTATTGTCTCACATGGCCCATGTTTGGTATGGTAGTTACTAATGGTCTGCAGTTTCAACATGCCAAATTTCACAACTTTTTACGGTACTGGTCTAGGGGCTGCCATTGACTCCCATGGGTAAAACATAATAATAATACCATCAATAACAATAGGGTTCTCCTACCGGAGGAACCCTAAATATAGCTGCAGGCAGCAATGGCGGGTTCCTCCTCAGCATTGCAAACCATTACAAAATTGACATGACACAGACATGTATTTCATACATGTACACAACATTTCAATACAATTGGATCAATGGCTGATTTGAAGTCATTTTTTGAAATTCTTCACAAATTGTCACTGTAGAGAAATATCCATGCTGCCGACATTATGGGTTCTTGAGACTTCTTTGTTCCCCATTGGCAATAAGGCATGCGTACCAACTTTTAGACATTTTGGACTGACAGGGTTAAAATGCCACCCTTTTGAAAGTGACAACTTTGAAGCGTGTTCTGTCAGGCCACCTGTGCTCTGGTCAGGCCCATCATGCAGAGATCCATTCTTTAAAAGCTTTGATTACAACAATAACTTTATGAAAGTCAGAATACACTTTAGTAAAGGACGTGTGTAGTTTATGTACTACTACTGCTTGCTCTGCCCACACACTTTCCCCATCCATGCTGTTTCCCTCTTTGCCAGTGCGGGTGGTGCGGTGGCCGCATGAGGTTTAGGTGTAGTCCAAAAGTTGCCTCCCACAATCAAAACATATTAACCGCAACATTGTTTTCAAACTTTCTCAAAGATGGCTTGAAAACCACAGATATTGACTCTCTTCTTGAGTAGATCTCTTTCCAGAATCTCAGTCAATCCAGAATCAAGATTAGCCTCATAGGCAATTGGTCTGGTCTAGGGCACAGCCCACGTTCAGCTCCTTGCAAGTATAGCCTGTGATAGTAAAATGGCCGACTCTCTGTTCCCATTAAACTACACAGCATGCACACTCAAGGTGACCAACAAGATTATATTAACTAACAAACAATGGCCGGGTTTCCCAGATTCGTTAAGAAGCTCTTAACGCTAAGAGCTTCTTAAGAGCGTTCTAAGAACGCTCTAGAACGCTCTTAGAACGCTCCTAAGAAGCTCTTAGCGTTAAGAGCTTCTTAACGAATCTGGGAAACCCGGCCAATAACATTACAAACATCTAACTGAACGAACACAACAACTGAAATCCCTTGCGTAGCTGTTGTTTTTTTAACATGCCGCACTGCATGCTGGGTACCCAAGAGCGCTGACGCTGATTATCTAGCTGTGCTCCGACTGCGTGATATGACGAGATGCTAGTGGTGCGCTGAGGTCTCAGAGTCTCCTGCCCGAGTTCAAGTTCTGCCCGATTAGCAAGCTATTTTTACTAATGTTTTGTTAGCAATTGAATGGTAATGCAAGCTAGCTAAAAACAATGTTAGTTAGCTTGGCTAAACTGGTTTTCATAGCAACAGAAATCAACAAATCAGATCAGTCGAACTTTATTCAGAAATGGGGGGATGGCGGGAACATTAAAGGTGTAGGTACAGTAAAAGTGAAATGGAACGCGTCTTTCTGCCTTGAAGCTGCGTGCGCATCAACAAGACCCCATCTATATGTAAAGATAACATCCAAGCTAACAATTTCGCCAAATCTGACTGCAGCATTGTATACCATATGTACCGTGTTATGGTTGTTTGAGTTAAACAACTTGCTAAATGAATTAAATGTCAAATCCAACTATAAATGTATAAAAGAGAGTTCCAATCAAATCTGAATTTGTTTTAAACCTAGAGGTTTAAAAGGTTACCTTTGCCTAAACTGACATGCACCAACTCAGTTTCAACAGCCATTTACACATTTAGTCTCTATTTGTTACTCTATTCTTAAGGCATGTTTAACTTAATGTCTGCACCTCTCTGTCACCAACTGTCTCTGCAGTGGGGGCTTCACAGGGTGTCTACAGGTATAAACAAGTTAAATGTAAGACCTTTTAATACCACTTCCAAATGAAATTAAAGACCAAACTTACGATGGAAATACAAATCAAAAGTGGAAATATACAGTCATCTTTCCAAGTAAACACTGATGTCTGTTCAATATGAACAGTATGGTAAAATGACAATAATCGGTTGAGTTTAAGAACATTGACTAAATGTGTGTAATGCGGAAGGATAACACAAAAATGTAATTGCTGTCCTAAATTATACTTATTATTACACTAGGGTGGAAATGGTGGAGCAGAAACTAACAATTCCATGAATCCCATGGAAACAAAGGCAAATGTGTGAGATGTACTGATGTGGAGCACAAATGCTCCAAGAAGCAGTACTTCTCTTGAGTGGTTTTTATTCAGATGAATAATCATTGGATTCAGGTCAAAAGTCTATCACTTGAACTAGTTTCATCACTTAAGACACAAAGTCAGCAGCTTGGCATACTGGCACATGGAAAGGATTAAACATTTAGACTTTCATCAAAGTAATGCTGGCTTGTCCTTTTTCATCAATGTCCTCAAAAAAGCAGGCTGCAGAGCTACTGTGTCTGTGGGGTGACTGTCTCTGGAGGGCTGGCAGGCAGGGGCAAGCAGGGCCTGCAGGCAGGCAGGCAGGCAGGCCAGCTGGATCAAGCTGTTCTGGGGTCAGGGCTGAAGAGAAGCTGTCCAGCTAGAGAGGGGTAGTCCAGCAAGGGGTCTGTGTGGATCTCACCATCCTCGAGTCTGTTGCATCCTCTGTTGAACTCTGTTGAGCAGGCCTCTGCATGACCCTCCAGACCTGTCAAAGTGAAGAAAGGGTCCATGTCAGTTGTGAAAAATGAAGCTTTTCCCATCTACACTTGATACAGACTTCAGTTTTGACTGTGAAATGCAGTGTCATTACTTGAACTTGAATCCAAATGTGTTGACGTCATGGAGACCCATGCAGTCACTCAAAACACAGGTTCGATTCCAGGCTCTGGCAAGAGTATTTACCTCTAAACTGGTCAATATATACACATCTGACAAAAGACCAGCTCGACCTTTGCTTGTAAACAGTGATTCTGACTGTAAGAGACCTTTAAATAGCCTGACTTACCGAAATTGGCAAAACTAGCCTGGCTAACGTAGGTCGCTTTCTCAGGGCATATGACGAATGAAACAGGCTCGCCTTGAAAAAGTCTCCCTGCCGCATAGGCTTATTACAAAGACTTTCACGCCAAAAATCACCATTATGAGCCGACAGGTCTGTGGGGAATTGCTTTTTCTCCTAAAGGCTGCTCTCCTCGACCTTTTTGATGAACAATTCGCCGAGATGCAAAATGACTCACTAATTAAAAACACAGAGGAAAAAAGCTAGAGCTACAGTAGCTACTTTTCGAGTTTGGTTTTCCGTCACTTCAGAATCACGATCTATAAGGTCTAAAAGTGCTAAACCTTCACCATAATTCAAGAGTAGTGTACTTTCACAAACCCAATCATTAATTCTAGCTTAAAATGTGTAAAACCAGGACTTACCGAAAGTGGCTGCCTCCAACACGGCTTTCACGGGAGACGACTTTCACGGGACACGGGAAACAACAATGGCCGCCGAAAAATAATTTGTATTCGTAACAGCGAGCTGCGATTGGAAGCGAAATGAAACAGGGGCTAAAAAACGAGGGTGGGGGCTTGGTCAGCACACATTTTCAAGAAAGCATGCGTGTGTCAAGGGGCTCTGGCCCCTTGTGTGTGAGAGAATGTGGAGCACGCGCGCACAGGAGCAAAGGGAGAGAGGATTTGGGGAAACAGCCCTAGAAATTAGCCAAGCATGCATGTTTCAAATATTCACTAAAAATCGAGTTTTCATGTTACAGTCAACTTTTTCTCAGATTTGTGTACTCAACATTCTCAAGAGTCTTCATATGAACTAGTGATTGAATCAGAGTATCAGTTTTTGGCCGGCGGATGTGTAAAGCATTATTTTAGCATTAGCAATAAATTCAATTTGCTTTATATCAATCATTTTTAGAGGTATGAAGTTGCCTTTGCACATGGTAACATGTTGTAGTGTCTTCCACGTGACATACCAAGTTTGGTGTTGATATCTCAAAGATTTGCTGAGATTTGACCAAACGTCCTGTTTGGTTGCTTTGTTGCAGATTTTGATTGGCTCTACCGGACAAACGGTTTTGAAAATCAGAAATCCCTACGATAACTTTTGTGAGGCTCAGTCTGGATATCATCTATGGCAATTTTGAAGAAAATTCGACCAAAAATGTAGGAGGAGTAGGGAAAAAACGCGTTTCCTTAATCTTTATTGTACAGAAAAATCCAATATGGCGGCCGTTATAGCTTCTTGAGGCTTTTTTATTCCTCATGAGAAATAAGGCATATGTAATGAATTTCAGAATTTTGGGACTTATGGCCTGCAAATGGCATCAATTTGAAAATTGACATATTGGGGCGTGGCCTGTAGCGCCACCTATTGTCTCACATGGCCCATGTTTGGTATGGTAGTTACTAATGGTCTGCAGTTTCAACATGCCAAATTTCACAACTTTTTACGGTACTGGTCTAGGGGCTGCCATTGACTCCCATGGGTAAAACATAATAATAATACCATCAATAACAATAGGGTTCTCCTACCGGAGGAACCCTAAATATAGCTGCAGGCAGCAATGGCGGGTTCCTCCTCAGCATTGCAAACCATTACAAAATTGACATGACACAGACATGTATTTCATACATGTACACAACATTTCAATACAATTGGATCAATGGCTGATTTGAAGTCATTTTTTGAAATTCTTCACAAATTGTCACTGTAGAGAAATATCCATGCTGCCGACATTATGGGTTCTTGAGACTTCTTTGTTCCCCATTGGCAATAAGGCATGCGTACCAACTTTTAGACATTTTGGACTGACAGGGTTAAAATGCCACCCTTTTGAAAGTGACAACTTTGAAGCGTGTTCTGTCAGGCCACCTGTGCTCTGGTCAGGCCCATCATGCAGAGATCCATTCTTTAAAAGCTTTGATTACAACAATAACTTTATGAAAGTCAGAATACACTTTAGTAAAGGACGTGTGTAGTTTATGTACTACTACTGCTTGCTCTGCCCACACACTTTCCCCATCCATGCTGTTTCCCTCTTTGCCAGTGCGGGTGGTGCGGTGGCCGCATGAGGTTTAGGTGTAGTCCAAAAGTTGCCTCCCACAATCAAAACATATTAACCGCAACATTGTTTTCAAACTTTCTCAAAGATGGCTTGAAAACCACAGATATTGACTCTCTTCTTGAGTAGATCTCTTTCCAGAATCTCAGTCAATCCAGAATCAAGATTAGCCTCATAGGCAATTGGTCTGGTCTAGGGCACAGCCCACGTTCAGCTCCTTGCAAGTATAGCCTGTGATAGTAAAATGGCCGACTCTCTGTTCCCATTAAACTACACAGCATGCACACTCAAGGTGACCAACAAGATTATATTAACTAACAAACAATGGCCGGGTTTCCCAGATTCGTTAAGAAGCTCTTAACGCTAAGAGCTTCTTAAGAGCGTTCTAAGAACGCTCTAGAACGCTCTTAGAACGCTCCTAAGAAGCTCTTAGCGTTAAGAGCTTCTTAACGAATCTGGGAAACCCGGCCAATAACATTACAAACATCTAACTGAACGAACACAACAACTGAAATCCCTTGCGTAGCTGTTGTTTTTTTAACATGCCGCACTGCATGCTGGGTACCCAAGAGCGCTGACGCTGATTATCTAGCTGTGCTCCGACTGCGTGATATGACGAGATGCTAGTGGTGCGCTGAGGTCTCAGAGTCTCCTGCCCGAGTTCAAGTTCTGCCCGATTAGCAAGCTATTTTTACTAATGTTTTGTTAGCAATTGAATGGTAATGCAAGCTAGCTAAAAACAATGTTAGTTAGCTTGGCTAAACTGGTTTTCATAGCAACAGAAATCAACAAATCAGATCAGTCGAACTTTATTCAGAAATGGGGGGATGGCGGGAACATTAAAGGTGTAGGTACAGTAAAAGTGAAATGGAACGCGTCTTTCTGCCTTGAAGCTGCGTGCGCATCAACAAGACCCCATCTATATGTAAAGATAACATCCAAGCTAACAATTTCGCCAAATCTGACTGCAGCATTGTATACCATATGTACCGTGTTATGGTTGTTTGAGTTAAACAACTTGCTAAATGAATTAAATGTCAAATCCAACTATAAATGTATAAAAGAGAGTTCCAATCAAATCTGAATTTGTTTTAAACCTAGAGGTTTAAAAGGTTACCTTTGCCTAAACTGACATGCACCAACTCAGTTTCAACAGCCATTTACACATTTAGTCTCTATTTGTTACTCTATTCTTAAGGCATGTTTAACTTAATGTCTGCACCTCTCTGTCACCAACTGTCTCTGCAGTGGGGGCTTCACAGGGTGTCTACAGGTATAAACAAGTTAAATGTAAGACCTTTTAATACCACTTCCAAATGAAATTAAAGACCAAACTTACGATGGAAATACAAATCAAAAGTGGAAATATACAGTCATCTTTCCAAGTAAACACTGATGTCTGTTCAATATGAACAGTATGGTAAAATGACAATAATCGGTTGAGTTTAAGAACATTGACTAAATGTGTGTAATGCGGAAGGATAACACAAAAATGTAATTGCTGTCCTAAATTATACTTATTATTACACTAGGGTGGAAATGGTGGAGCAGAAACTAACAATTCCATGAATCCCATGGAAACAAAGGCAAATGTGTGAGATGTACTGATGTGGAGCACAAATGCTCCAAGAAGCAGTACTTCTCTTGAGTGGTTTTTATTCAGATGAATAATCATTGGATTCAGGTCAAAAGTCTATCACTTGAACTAGTTTCATCACTTAAGACACAAAGTCAGCAGCTTGGCATACTGGCACATGGAAAGGATTAAACATTTAGACTTTCATCAAAGTAATGCTGGCTTGTCCTTTTTCATCAATGTCCTCAAAAAAGCAGGCTGCAGAGCTACTGTGTCTGTGGGGTGACTGTCTCTGGAGGGCTGGCAGGCAGGGGCAAGCAGGGCCTGCAGGCAGGCAGGCAGGCAGGCCAGCTGGATCAAGCTGTTCTGGGGTCAGGGCTGAAGAGAAGCTGTCCAGCTAGAGAGGGGTAGTCCAGCAAGGGGTCTGTGTGGATCTCACCATCCTCGAGTCTGTTGCATCCTCTGTTGAACTCTGTTGAGCAGGCCTCTGCATGACCCTCCAGACCTGTCAAAGTGAAGAAAGGGTCCATGTCAGTTGTGAAAAATGAAGCTTTTCCCATCTACACTTGATACAGACTTCAGTTTTGACTGTGAAATGCAGTGTCATTACTTGAACTTGAATCCAAATGTGTTGACGTCATGGAGACCCATGCAGTCACTCAAAACACAGGTTCGATTCCAGGCTCTGGCAAGAGTATTTACCTCTAAACTGGTCAATATATACACATCTGACAAAAGACCAGCTCGACCTTTGCTTGTAAACAGTGATTCTGACTGTAAGAGACCTTTAAATAGCCTGACTTACCGAAATTGGCAAAACTAGCCTGGCTAACGTAGGTCGCTTTCTCAGGGCATATGACGAATGAAACAGGCTCGCCTTGAAAAAGTCTCCCTGCCGCATAGGCTTATTACAAAGACTTTCACGCCAAAAATCACCATTATGAGCCGACAGGTCTGTGGGGAATTGCTTTTTCTCCTAAAGGCTGCTCTCCTCGACCTTTTTGATGAACAATTCGCCGAGATGCAAAATGACTCACTAATTAAAAACACAGAGGAAAAAAGCTAGAGCTACAGTAGCTACTTTTCGAGTTTGGTTTTCCGTCACTTCAGAATCACGATCTATAAGGTCTAAAAGTGCTAAACCTTCACCATAATTCAAGAGTAGTGTACTTTCACAAACCCAATCATTAATTCTAGCTTAAAATGTGTAAAACCAGGACTTACCGAAAGTGGCTGCCTCCAACACGGCTTTCACGGGAGACGACTTTCACGGGACACGGGAAACAACAATGGCCGCCGAAAAATAATTTGTATTCGTAACAGCGAGCTGCGATTGGAAGCGAAATGAAACAGGGGCTAAAAAACGAGGGTGGGGGCTTGGTCAGCACACATTTTCAAGAAAGCATGCGTGTGTCAAGGGGCTCTGGCCCCTTGTGTGTGAGAGAATGTGGAGCACGCGCGCACAGGAGCAAAGGGAGAGAGGATTTGGGGAAACAGCCCTAGAAATTAGCCAAGCATGCATGTTTCAAATATTCACTAAAAATCGAGTTTTCATGTTACAGTCAACTTTTTCTCAGATTTGTGTACTCAACATTCTCAAGAGTCTTCATATGAACTAGTGATTGAATCAGAGTATCAGTTTTTGGCCGGCGGATGTGTAAAGCATTATTTTAGCATTAGCAATAAATTCAATTTGCTTTATATCAATCATTTTTAGAGGTATGAAGTTGCCTTTGCACATGGTAACATGTTGTAGTGTCTTCCACGTGACATACCAAGTTTGGTGTTGATATCTCAAAGATTTGCTGAGATTTGACCAAACGTCCTGTTTGGTTGCTTTGTTGCAGATTTTGATTGGCTCTACCGGACAAACGGTTTTGAAAATCAGAAATCCCTACGATAACTTTTGTGAGGCTCAGTCTGGATATCATCTATGGCAATTTTGAAGAAAATTCGACCAAAAATGTAGGAGGAGTAGGGAAAAAACGCGTTTCCTTAATCTTTATTGTACAGAAAAATCCAATATGGCGGCCGTTATAGCTTCTTGAGGCTTTTTTATTCCTCATGAGAAATAAGGCATATGTAATGAATTTCAGAATTTTGGGACTTATGGCCTGCAAATGGCATCAATTTGAAAATTGACATATTGGGGCGTGGCCTGTAGCGCCACCTATTGTCTCACATGGCCCATGTTTGGTATGGTAGTTACTAATGGTCTGCAGTTTCAACATGCCAAATTTCACAACTTTTTACGGTACTGGTCTAGGGGCTGCCATTGACTCCCATGGGTAAAACATAATAATAATACCATCAATAACAATAGGGTTCTCCTACCGGAGGAACCCTAAATATAGCTGCAGGCAGCAATGGCGGGTTCCTCCTCAGCATTGCAAACCATTACAAAATTGACATGACACAGACATGTATTTCATACATGTACACAACATTTCAATACAATTGGATCAATGGCTGATTTGAAGTCATTTTTTGAAATTCTTCACAAATTGTCACTGTAGAGAAATATCCATGCTGCCGACATTATGGGTTCTTGAGACTTCTTTGTTCCCCAT
Organism: Osmerus eperlanus; assembly: GCF_963692335.1. Classification (NCBI taxonomy): domain Eukaryota; kingdom Metazoa; phylum Chordata; class Actinopteri; order Osmeriformes; family Osmeridae; genus Osmerus; species Osmerus eperlanus. The sequence continues at coordinate 9,469,976 of NC_085022.1, forward strand.
TGGCAATAAGGCATGCGTACCAACTTTTAGACATTTTGGACTGACAGGGTTAAAATGCCACCCTTTTGAAAGTGACAACTTTGAAGCGTGTTCTGTCAGGCCACCTGTGCTCTGGTCAGGCCCATCATGCAGAGATCCATTCTTTAAAAGCTTTGATTACAACAATAACTTTATGAAAGTCAGAATACACTTTAGTAAAGGACGTGTGTAGTTTATGTACTACTACTGCTTGCTCTGCCCACACACTTTCCCCATCCATGCTGTTTCCCTCTTTGCCAGTGCGGGTGGTGCGGTGGCCGCATGAGGTTTAGGTGTAGTCCAAAAGTTGCCTCCCACAATCAAAACATATTAACCGCAACATTGTTTTCAAACTTTCTCAAAGATGGCTTGAAAACCACAGATATTGACTCTCTTCTTGAGTAGATCTCTTTCCAGAATCTCAGTCAATCCAGAATCAAGATTAGCCTCATAGGCAATTGGTCTGGTCTAGGGCACAGCCCACGTTCAGCTCCTTGCAAGTATAGCCTGTGATAGTAAAATGGCCGACTCTCTGTTCCCATTAAACTACACAGCATGCACACTCAAGGTGACCAACAAGATTATATTAACTAACAAACAATGGCCGGGTTTCCCAGATTCGTTAAGAAGCTCTTAACGCTAAGAGCTTCTTAAGAGCGTTCTAAGAACGCTCTAGAACGCTCTTAGAACGCTCCTAAGAAGCTCTTAGCGTTAAGAGCTTCTTAACGAATCTGGGAAACCCGGCCAATAACATTACAAACATCTAACTGAACGAACACAACAACTGAAATCCCTTGCGTAGCTGTTGTTTTTTTAACATGCCGCACTGCATGCTGGGTACCCAAGAGCGCTGACGCTGATTATCTAGCTGTGCTCCGACTGCGTGATATGACGAGATGCTAGTGGTGCGCTGAGGTCTCAGAGTCTCCTGCCCGAGTTCAAGTTCTGCCCGATTAGCAAGCTATTTTTACTAATGTTTTGTTAGCAATTGAATGGTAATGCAAGCTAGCTAAAAACAATGTTAGTTAGCTTGGCTAAACTGGTTTTCATAGCAACAGAAATCAACAAATCAGATCAGTCGAACTTTATTCAGAAATGGGGGGATGGCGGGAACATTAAAGGTGTAGGTACAGTAAAAGTGAAATGGAACGCGTCTTTCTGCCTTGAAGCTGCGTGCGCATCAACAAGACCCCATCTATATGTAAAGATAACATCCAAGCTAACAATTTCGCCAAATCTGACTGCAGCATTGTATACCATATGTACCGTGTTATGGTTGTTTGAGTTAAACAACTTGCTAAATGAATTAAATGTCAAATCCAACTATAAATGTATAAAAGAGAGTTCCAATCAAATCTGAATTTGTTTTAAACCTAGAGGTTTAAAAGGTTACCTTTGCCTAAACTGACATGCACCAACTCAGTTTCAACAGCCATTTACACATTTAGTCTCTATTTGTTACTCTATTCTTAAGGCATGTTTAACTTAATGTCTGCACCTCTCTGTCACCAACTGTCTCTGCAGTGGGGGCTTCACAGGGTGTCTACAGGTATAAACAAGTTAAATGTAAGACCTTTTAATACCACTTCCAAATGAAATTAAAGACCAAACTTACGATGGAAATACAAATCAAAAGTGGAAATATACAGTCATCTTTCCAAGTAAACACTGATGTCTGTTCAATATGAACAGTATGGTAAAATGACAATAATCGGTTGAGTTTAAGAACATTGACTAAATGTGTGTAATGCGGAAGGATAACACAAAAATGTAATTGCTGTCCTAAATTATACTTATTATTACACTAGGGTGGAAATGGTGGAGCAGAAACTAACAATTCCATGAATCCCATGGAAACAAAGGCAAATGTGTGAGATGTACTGATGTGGAGCACAAATGCTCCAAGAAGCAGTACTTCTCTTGAGTGGTTTTTATTCAGATGAATAATCATTGGATTCAGGTCAAAAGTCTATCACTTGAACTAGTTTCATCACTTAAGACACAAAGTCAGCAGCTTGGCATACTGGCACATGGAAAGGATTAAACATTTAGACTTTCATCAAAGTAATGCTGGCTTGTCCTTTTTCATCAATGTCCTCAAAAAAGCAGGCTGCAGAGCTACTGTGTCTGTGGGGTGACTGTCTCTGGAGGGCTGGCAGGCAGGGGCAAGCAGGGCCTGCAGGCAGGCAGGCAGGCAGGCCAGCTGGATCAAGCTGTTCTGGGGTCAGGGCTGAAGAGAAGCTGTCCAGCTAGAGAGGGGTAGTCCAGCAAGGGGTCTGTGTGGATCTCACCATCCTCGAGTCTGTTGCATCCTCTGTTGAACTCTGTTGAGCAGGCCTCTGCATGACCCTCCAGACCTGTCAAAGTGAAGAAAGGGTCCATGTCAGTTGTGAAAAATGAAGCTTTTCCCATCTACACTTGATACAGACTTCAGTTTTGACTGTGAAATGCAGTGTCATTACTTGAACTTGAATCCAAATGTGTTGACGTCATGGAGACCCATGCAGTCACTCAAAACACAGGTTCGATTCCAGGCTCTGGCAAGAGTATTTACCTCTAAACTGGTCAATATATACACATCTGACAAAAGACCAGCTCGACCTTTGCTTGTAAACAGTGATTCTGACTGTAAGAGACCTTTAAATAGCCTGACTTACCGAAATTGGCAAAACTAGCCTGGCTAACGTAGGTCGCTTTCTCAGGGCATATGACGAATGAAACAGGCTCGCCTTGAAAAAGTCTCCCTGCCGCATAGGCTTATTACAAAGACTTTCACGCCAAAAATCACCATTATGAGCCGACAGGTCTGTGGGGAATTGCTTTTTCTCCTAAAGGCTGCTCTCCTCGACCTTTTTGATGAACAATTCGCCGAGATGCAAAATGACTCACTAATTAAAAACACAGAGGAAAAAAGCTAGAGCTACAGTAGCTACTTTTCGAGTTTGGTTTTCCGTCACTTCAGAATCACGATCTATAAGGTCTAAAAGTGCTAAACCTTCACCATAATTCAAGAGTAGTGTACTTTCACAAACCCAATCATTAATTCTAGCTTAAAATGTGTAAAACCAGGACTTACCGAAAGTGGCTGCCTCCAACACGGCTTTCACGGGAGACGACTTTCACGGGACACGGGAAACAACAATGGCCGCCGAAAAATAATTTGTATTCGTAACAGCGAGCTGCGATTGGAAGCGAAATGAAACAGGGGCTAAAAAACGAGGGTGGGGGCTTGGTCAGCACACATTTTCAAGAAAGCATGCGTGTGTCAAGGGGCTCTGGCCCCTTGTGTGTGAGAGAATGTGGAGCACGCGCGCACAGGAGCAAAGGGAGAGAGGATTTGGGGAAACAGCCCTAGAAATTAGCCAAGCATGCATGTTTCAAATATTCACTAAAAATCGAGTTTTCATGTTACAGTCAACTTTTTCTCAGATTTGTGTACTCAACATTCTCAAGAGTCTTCATATGAACTAGTGATTGAATCAGAGTATCAGTTTTTGGCCGGCGGATGTGTAAAGCATTATTTTAGCATTAGCAATAAATTCAATTTGCTTTATATCAATCATTTTTAGAGGTATGAAGTTGCCTTTGCACATGGTAACATGTTGTAGTGTCTTCCACGTGACATACCAAGTTTGGTGTTGATATCTCAAAGATTTGCTGAGATTTGACCAAACGTCCTGTTTGGTTGCTTTGTTGCAGATTTTGATTGGCTCTACCGGACAAACGGTTTTGAAAATCAGAAATCCCTACGATAACTTTTGTGAGGCTCAGTCTGGATATCATCTATGGCAATTTTGAAGAAAATTCGACCAAAAATGTAGGAGGAGTAGGGAAAAAACGCGTTTCCTTAATCTTTATTGTACAGAAAAATCCAATATGGCGGCCGTTATAGCTTCTTGAGGCTTTTTTATTCCTCATGAGAAATAAGGCATATGTAATGAATTTCAGAATTTTGGGACTTATGGCCTGCAAATGGCATCAATTTGAAAATTGACATATTGGGGCGTGGCCTGTAGCGCCACCTATTGTCTCACATGGCCCATGTTTGGTATGGTAGTTACTAATGGTCTGCAGTTTCAACATGCCAAATTTCACAACTTTTTACGGTACTGGTCTAGGGGCTGCCATTGACTCCCATGGGTAAAACATAATAATAATACCATCAATAACAATAGGGTTCTCCTACCGGAGGAACCCTAAATATAGCTGCAGGCAGCAATGGCGGGTTCCTCCTCAGCATTGCAAACCATTACAAAATTGACATGACACAGACATGTATTTCATACATGTACACAACATTTCAATACAATTGGATCAATGGCTGATTTGAAGTCATTTTTTGAAATTCTTCACAAATTGTCACTGTAGAGAAATATCCATGCTGCCGACATTATGGGTTCTTGAGACTTCTTTGTTCCCCATTGGCAATAAGGCATGCGTACCAACTTTTAGACATTTTGGACTGACAGGGTTAAAATGCCACCCTTTTGAAAGTGACAACTTTGAAGCGTGTTCTGTCAGGCCACCTGTGCTCTGGTCAGGCCCATCATGCAGAGATCCATTCTTTAAAAGCTTTGATTACAACAATAACTTTATGAAAGTCAGAATACACTTTAGTAAAGGACGTGTGTAGTTTATGTACTACTACTGCTTGCTCTGCCCACACACTTTCCCCATCCATGCTGTTTCCCTCTTTGCCAGTGCGGGTGGTGCGGTGGCCGCATGAGGTTTAGGTGTAGTCCAAAAGTTGCCTCCCACAATCAAAACATATTAACCGCAACATTGTTTTCAAACTTTCTCAAAGATGGCTTGAAAACCACAGATATTGACTCTCTTCTTGAGTAGATCTCTTTCCAGAATCTCAGTCAATCCAGAATCAAGATTAGCCTCATAGGCAATTGGTCTGGTCTAGGGCACAGCCCACGTTCAGCTCCTTGCAAGTATAGCCTGTGATAGTAAAATGGCCGACTCTCTGTTCCCATTAAACTACACAGCATGCACACTCAAGGTGACCAACAAGATTATATTAACTAACAAACAATGGCCGGGTTTCCCAGATTCGTTAAGAAGCTCTTAACGCTAAGAGCTTCTTAAGAGCGTTCTAAGAACGCTCTAGAACGCTCTTAGAACGCTCCTAAGAAGCTCTTAGCGTTAAGAGCTTCTTAACGAATCTGGGAAACCCGGCCAATAACATTACAAACATCTAACTGAACGAACACAACAACTGAAATCCCTTGCGTAGCTGTTGTTTTTTTAACATGCCGCACTGCATGCTGGGTACCCAAGAGCGCTGACGCTGATTATCTAGCTGTGCTCCGACTGCGTGATATGACGAGATGCTAGTGGTGCGCTGAGGTCTCAGAGTCTCCTGCCCGAGTTCAAGTTCTGCCCGATTAGCAAGCTATTTTTACTAATGTTTTGTTAGCAATTGAATGGTAATGCAAGCTAGCTAAAAACAATGTTAGTTAGCTTGGCTAAACTGGTTTTCATAGCAACAGAAATCAACAAATCAGATCAGTCGAACTTTATTCAGAAATGGGGGGATGGCGGGAACATTAAAGGTGTAGGTACAGTAAAAGTGAAATGGAACGCGTCTTTCTGCCTTGAAGCTGCGTGCGCATCAACAAGACCCCATCTATATGTAAAGATAACATCCAAGCTAACAATTTCGCCAAATCTGACTGCAGCATTGTATACCATATGTACCGTGTTATGGTTGTTTGAGTTAAACAACTTGCTAAATGAATTAAATGTCAAATCCAACTATAAATGTATAAAAGAGAGTTCCAATCAAATCTGAATTTGTTTTAAACCTAGAGGTTTAAAAGGTTACCTTTGCCTAAACTGACATGCACCAACTCAGTTTCAACAGCCATTTACACATTTAGTCTCTATTTGTTACTCTATTCTTAAGGCATGTTTAACTTAATGTCTGCACCTCTCTGTCACCAACTGTCTCTGCAGTGGGGGCTTCACAGGGTGTCTACAGGTATAAACAAGTTAAATGTAAGACCTTTTAATACCACTTCCAAATGAAATTAAAGACCAAACTTACGATGGAAATACAAATCAAAAGTGGAAATATACAGTCATCTTTCCAAGTAAACACTGATGTCTGTTCAATATGAACAGTATGGTAAAATGACAATAATCGGTTGAGTTTAAGAACATTGACTAAATGTGTGTAATGCGGAAGGATAACACAAAAATGTAATTGCTGTCCTAAATTATACTTATTATTACACTAGGGTGGAAATGGTGGAGCAGAAACTAACAATTCCATGAATCCCATGGAAACAAAGGCAAATGTGTGAGATGTACTGATGTGGAGCACAAATGCTCCAAGAAGCAGTACTTCTCTTGAGTGGTTTTTATTCAGATGAATAATCATTGGATTCAGGTCAAAAGTCTATCACTTGAACTAGTTTCATCACTTAAGACACAAAGTCAGCAGCTTGGCATACTGGCACATGGAAAGGATTAAACATTTAGACTTTCATCAAAGTAATGCTGGCTTGTCCTTTTTCATCAATGTCCTCAAAAAAGCAGGCTGCAGAGCTACTGTGTCTGTGGGGTGACTGTCTCTGGAGGGCTGGCAGGCAGGGGCAAGCAGGGCCTGCAGGCAGGCAGGCCAGCTGGATCAAGCTGTTCTGGGGTCAGGGCTGAAGAGAAGCTGTCCAGCTAGAGAGGGGTAGTCCAGCAAGGGGTCTGTGTGGATCTCACCATCCTCGAGTCTGTTGCATCCTCTGTTGAACTCTGTTGAGCAGGCCTCTGCATGACCCTCCAGACCTGTCAAAGTGAAGAAAGGGTCCATGTCAGTTGTGAAAAATGAAGCTTTTCCCATCTACACTTGATACAGACTTCAGTTTTGACTGTGAAATGCAGTGTCATTACTTGAACTTGAATCCAAATGTGTTGACGTCATGGAGACCCATGCAGTCACTCAAAACACAGGTTCGATTCCAGGCTCTGGCAAGAGTATTTACCTCTAAACTGGTCAATATATACACATCTGACAAAAGACCAGCTCGACCTTTGCTTGTAAACAGTGATTCTGACTGTAAGAGACCTTTAAATAGCCTGACTTACCGAAATTGGCAAAACTAGCCTGGCTAACGTAGGTCGCTTTCTCAGGGCATATGACGAATGAAACAGGCTCGCCTTGAAAAAGTCTCCCTGCCGCATAGGCTTATTACAAAGACTTTCACGCCAAAAATCACCATTATGAGCCGACAGGTCTGTGGGGAATTGCTTTTTCTCCTAAAGGCTGCTCTCCTCGACCTTTTTGATGAACAATTCGCCGAGATGCAAAATGACTCACTAATTAAAAACACAGAGGAAAAAAGCTAGAGCTACAGTAGCTACTTTTCGAGTTTGGTTTTCCGTCACTTCAGAATCACGATCTATAAGGTCTAAAAGTGCTAAACCTTCACCATAATTCAAGAGTAGTGTACTTTCACAAACCCAATCATTAATTCTAGCTTAAAATGTGTAAAACCAGGACTTACCGAAAGTGGCTGCCTCCAACACGGCTTTCACGGGAGACGACTTTCACGGGACACGGGAAACAACAATGGCCGCCGAAAAATAATTTGTATTCGTAACAGCGAGCTGCGATTGGAAGCGAAATGAAACAGGGGCTAAAAAACGAGGGTGGGGGCTTGGTCAGCACACATTTTCAAGAAAGCATGCGTGTGTCAAGGGGCTCTGGCCCCTTGTGTGTGAGAGAATGTGGAGCACGCGCGCACAGGAGCAAAGGGAGAGAGGATTTGGGGAAACAGCCCTAGAAATTAGCCAAGCATGCATGTTTCAAATATTCACTAAAAATCGAGTTTTCATGTTACAGTCAACTTTTTCTCAGATTTGTGTACTCAACATTCTCAAGAGTCTTCATATGAACTAGTGATTGAATCAGAGTATCAGTTTTTGGCCGGCGGATGTGTAAAGCATTATTTTAGCATTAGCAATAAATTCAATTTGCTTTATATCAATCATTTTTAGAGGTATGAAGTTGCCTTTGCACATGGTAACATGTTGTAGTGTCTTCCACGTGACATACCAAGTTTGGTGTTGATATCTCAAAGATTTGCTGAGATTTGACCAAACGTCCTGTTTGGTTGCTTTGTTGCAGATTTTGATTGGCTCTACCGGACAAACGGTTTTGAAAATCAGAAATCCCTACGATAACTTTTGTGAGGCTCAGTCTGGATATCATCTATGGCAATTTTGAAGAAAATTCGACCAAAAATGTAGGAGGAGTAGGGAAAAAACACGTTTCCTTAATCTTTATTGTACAGAAAAATCCAATATGGCGGCCGTTATAGCTTCTTGAGGCTTTTTTATTCCTCATGAGAAATAAGGCATATGTAATGAATTTCAGAATTTTGGGACTTATGGCCTGCAAATGGCATCAATTTGAAAATTGACATATTGGGGCGTGGCCTGTAGCGCCACCTATTGTCTCACATGGCCCATGTTTGGTATGGTAGTTACTAATGGTCTGCAGTTTCAACATGCCAAATTTCACAACTTTTTACGGTACTGGTCTAGGGGCTGCCATTGACTCCCATGGGTAAAACATAATAATAATACCACCAATAACAATAGGGTTCTCCTACCGGAGGAACCCTAAATATAGCTGCAGGCAGCAATGGCGGGTTCCTCCTCAGCATTGCAAACCATTACAAAATTGACATGACACAGACATGTATTTCATACATGTACACAACATTTCAATACAATTGGATCAATGGCTGATTTGAAGTCATTTTTTGAAATTCTTCACAAATTGTCACTGTAGAGAAATATCCATGCTGCCGACATTATGGGTTCTTGAGACTTCTTTGTTCCCCATTGGCAATAAGGCATGCGTACCAACTTTTAGACATTTTGGACTGACAGGGTTAAAATGCCACCCTTTTGAAAGTGACAACTTTGAAGCGTGTTCTGTCAGGCCACCTGTGCTCTGGTCAGGCCCATCATGCAGAGATCCATTCTTTAAAAGCTTTGATTACAACAATAACTTTATGAAAGTCAGAATACACTTTAGTAAAGGACGTGTGTAGTTTATGTACTACTACTGCTTGCTCTGCCCACACACTTTCCCCATCCATGCTGTTTCCCTCTTTGCCAGTGCGGGTGGTGCGGTGGCCGCATGAGGTTTAGGTGTAGTCCAAAAGTTGCCTCCCACAATCAAAACATATTAACCGCAACATTGTTTTCAAACTTTCTCAAAGATGGCTTGAAAACCACAGATATTGACTCTCTTCTTGAGTAGATCTCTTTCCAGAATCTCAGTCAATCCAGAATCAAGATTAGCCTCATAGGCAATTGGTCTGGTCTAGGGCACAGCCCACGTTCAGCTCCTTGCAAGTATAGCCTGTGATAGTAAAATGGCCGACTCTCTGTTCCCATTAAACTACACAGCATGCACACTCAAGGTGACCAACAAGATTATATTAACTAACAAACAATGGCCGGGTTTCCCAGATTCGTTAAGAAGCTCTTAACGCTAAGAGCTTCTTAAGAGCGTTCTAGAACGCTCTTAGAACGCTCCTAAGAAGCTCTTAGCGTTAAGAGCTTCTTAACGAATCTGGGAAACCCGGCCAATAACATTACAAACATCTAACTGAACGAACACAACAACTGAAATCCCTTGCGTAGCTGTTGTTTTTTTAACATGCCGCACTGCATGCTGGGTACCCAAGAGCGCTGACGCTGATTATCTAGCTGTGCTCCGACTGCGTGATATGACGAGATGCTAGTGGTGCGCTGAGGTCTCAGAGTCTCCTGCCCGAGTTCAAGTTCTGCCCGATTAGCAAGCTATTTTTACTAATGTTTTGTTAGCAATTGAATGGTAATGCAAGCTAGCTAAAAACAATGTTAGTTAGCTTGGCTAAACTGGTTTTCATAGCAACAGAAATCAACAAATCAGATCAGTCGAACTTTATTCAGAAATGGGGGGATGGCGGGAACATTAAAGGTGTAGGTACAGTAAAAGTGAAATGGAACGCGTCTTTCTGCCTTGAAGCTGCGTGCGCATCAACAAGACCCCATCTATATGTAAAGATAACATCCAAGCTAACAATTTCGCCAAATCTGACTGCAGCATTGTATACCATATGTACCGTGTTATGGTTGTTTGAGTTAAACAACTTGCTAAATGAATTAAATGTCAAATCCAACTATAAATGTATAAAAGAGAGTTCCAATCAAATCTGAATTTGTTTTAAACCTAGAGGTTTAAAAGGTTACCTTTGCCTAAACTGACATGCACCAACTCAGTTTCAACAGCCATTTACACATTTAGTCTCTATTTGTTACTCTATTCTTAAGGCATGTTTAACTTAATGTCTGCACCTCTCTGTCACCAACTGTCTCTGCAGTGGGGGCTTCACAGGGTGTCTACAGGTATAAACAAGTTAAATGTAAGACCTTTTAATACCACTTCCAAATGAAATTAAAGACCAAACTTACGATGGAAATACAAATCAAAAGTGGAAATATACAGTCATCTTTCCAAGTAAACACTGATGTCTGTTCAATATGAACAGTATGGTAAAATGACAATAATCGGTTGAGTTTAAGAACATTGACTAAATGTGTGTAATGCGGAAGGATAACACAAAAATGTAATTGCTGTCCTAAATTATACTTATTATTACACTAGGGTGGAAATGGTGGAGCAGAAACTAACAATTCCATGAATCCCATGGAAACAAAGGCAAATGTGTGAGATGTACTGATGTGGAGCACAAATGCTCCAAGAAGCAGTACTTCTCTTGAGTGGTTTTTATTCAGATGAATAATCATTGGATTCAGGTCAAAAGTCTATCACTTGAACTAGTTTCATCACTTAAGACACAAAGTCAGCAGCTTGGCATACTGGCACATGGAAAGGATTAAACATTTAGACTTTCATCAAAGTAATGCTGGCTTGTCCTTTTTCATCAATGTCCTCAAAAAAGCAGGCTGCAGAGCTACTGTGTCTGTGGGGTGACTGTCTCTGGAGGGCTGGCAGGCAGGGGCAAGCAGGGCCTGCAGGCAGGCAGGCAGGCAGGCCAGCTGGATCAAGCTGTTCTGGGGTCAGGGCTGAAGAGAAGCTGTCCAGCTAGAGAGGGGTAGTCCAGCAAGGGGTCTGTGTGGATCTCACCATCCTCGAGTCTGTTGCATCCTCTGTTGAACTCTGTTGAGCAGGCCTCTGCATGACCCTCCAGACCTGTCAAAGTGAAGAAAGGGTCCATGTCAGTTGTGAAAAATGAAGCTTTTCCCATCTACACTTGATACAGACTTCAGTTTTGACTGTGAAATGCAGTGTCATTACTTGAACTTGAATCCAAATGTGTTGACGTCATGGAGACCCATGCAGTCACTCAAAACACAGGTTCGATTCCAGGCTCTGGCAAGAGTATTTACCTCTAAACTGGTCAATATATACACATCTGACAAAAGACCTGCTCGACCTTTGCTTGTAAACAGTGATTCTGACTGTAAGAGACCTTTAAATAGCCTGACTTACCGAAATTGGCAAAACTAGCCTGGCTAACGTAGGTCGCTTTCTCAGGGCATATGACGAATGAAACAGGCTCGCCTTGAAAAAGTCTCCCTGCCGCATAGGCTTATTACAAAGACTTTCACGCCAAAAATCACCATTATGAGCCGACAGGTCTGTGGGGAATTGCTTTTTCTCCTAAAGGCTGCTCTCCTCGACCTTTTTGATGAACAATTCGCCGAGATGCAAAATGACTCACTAATTAAAAACACAGAGGAAAAAAGCTAGAGCTACAGTAGCTACTTTTCGAGTTTGGTTTTCCGTCACTTCAGAATCACGATCTATAAGGTCTAAAAGTGCTAAACCTTCACCATAATTCAAGAGTAGTGTACTTTCACAAACCCAATCATTAATTCTAGCTTAAAATGTGTAAAACCAGGACTTACCGAAAGTGGCTGCCTCCAACACGGCTTTCACGGGAGACGACTTTCACGGGACACGGGAAACAACAATGGCCGCCGAAAAATAATTTGTATTCGTAACAGCGAGCTGCGATTGGAAGCGAAATGAAACAGGGGCTAAAAAACGAGGGTGGGGGCTTGGTCAGCACACATTTTCAAGAAAGCATGCGTGTGTCAAGGGGCTCTGGCCCCTTGTGTGTGAGAGAATGTGGAGCACGCGCGCACAGGAGCAAAGGGAGAGAGGATTTGGGGAAACAGCCCTAGAAATTAGCCAAGCATGCATGTTTCAAATATTCACTAAAAATCGAGTTTTCATGTTACAGTCAACTTTTTCTCAGATTTGTGTACTCAACATTCTCAAGAGTCTTCATATGAACTAGTGATTGAATCAGAGTATCAGTTTTTGGCCGGCGGATGTGTAAAGCATTATTTTAGCATTAGCAATAAATTCAATTTGCTTTATATCAATCATTTTTAGAGGTATGAAGTTGCCTTTGCACATGGTAACATGTTGTAGTGTCTTCCACGTGACATACCAAGTTTGGTGTTGATATCTCAAAGATTTGCTGAGATTTGACCAAACGTCCTGTTTGGTTGCTTTGTTGCAGATTTTGATTGGCTCTACCGGACAAACGGTTTTGAAAATCAGAAATCCCTACGATAACTTTTGTGAGGCTCAGTCTGGATATCATCTATGGCAATTTTGAAGAAAATTCGACCAAAAATGTAGGAGGAGTAGGGAAAAAACGCGTTTCCTTAATCTTTATTGTACAGAAAAATCCAATATGGCGGCCGTTATAGCTTCTTGAGGCTTTTTTATTCCTCATGAGAAATAAGGCATATGTAATGAATTTCAGAATTTTGGGACTTATGGCCTGCAAATGGCATCAATTTGAAAATTGACATATTGGGGCGTGGCCTGTAGCGCCACCTATTGTCTCACATGGCCCATGTTTGGTATGGTAGTTACTAATGGTCTGCAGTTTCAACATGCCAAATTTCACAACTTTTTACGGTACTGGTCTAGGGGCTGCCATTGACTCCCATGGGTAAAACATAATAATAATACCATCAATAACAATAGGGTTCTCCTACCGGAGGAACCCTAAATATAGCTGCAGGCAGCAATGGCGGGTTCCTCCTCAGCATTGCAAACCATTACAAAATTGACATGACACAGACATGTATTTCATACATGTACACAACATTTCAATACAATTGGATCAATGGCTGATTTGAAGTCATTTTTTGAAATTCTTCACAAATTGTCACTGTAGAGAAATATCCATGCTGCCGACATTATGGGTTCTTGAGACTTCTTTGTTCCCCATTGGCAATAAGGCATGCGTACCAACTTTTAGACATTTTGGACTGACAGGGTTAAAATGCCACCCTTTTGAAAGTGACAACTTTGAAGCGTGTTCTGTCAGGCCACCTGTGCTCTGGTCAGGCCCATCATGCAGAGATCCATTCTTTAAAAGCTTTGATTACAACAATAACTTTATGAAAGTCAGAATACACTTTAGTAAAGGACGTGTGTAGTTTATGTACTACTACTGCTTGCTCTGCCCACACACTTTCCCCATCCATGCTGTTTCCCTCTTTGCCAGTGCGGGTGGTGCGGTGGCCGCATGAGGTTTAGGTGTAGTCCAAAAGTTGCCTCCCACAATCAAAACATATTAACCGCAACATTGTTTTCAAACTTTCTCAAAGATGGCTTGAAAACCACAGATATTGACTCTCTTCTTGAGTAGATCTCTTTCCAGAATCTCAGTCAATCCAGAATCAAGATTAGCCTCATAGGCAATTGGTCTGGTCTAGGGCACAGCCCACGTTCAGCTCCTTGCAAGTATAGCCTGTGATAGTAAAATGGCCGACTCTCTGTTCCCATTAAACTACACAGCATGCACACTCAAGGTGACCAACAAGATTATATTAACTAACAAACAATGGCCGGGTTTCCCAGATTCGTTAAGAAGCTCTTAACGCTAAGAGCTTCTTAAGAGCGTTCTAAGAACGCTCTAGAACGCTCTTAGAACGCTCCTAAGAAGCTCTTAGCGTTAAGAGCTTCTTAACGAATCTGGGAAACCCGGCCAATAACATTACAAACATCTAACTGAACGAACACAACAACTGAAATCCCTTGCGTAGCTGTTGTTTTTTTAACATGCCGCACTGCATGCTGGGTACCCAAGAGCGCTGACGCTGATTATCTAGCTGTGCTCCGACTGCGTGATATGACGAGATGCTAGTGGTGCGCTGAGGTCTCAGAGTCTCCTGCCCGAGTTCAAGTTCTGCCCGATTAGCAAGCTATTTTTACTAATGTTTTGTTAGCAATTGAATGGTAATGCAAGCTAGCTAAAAACAATGTTAGTTAGCTTGGCTAAACTGGTTTTCATAGCAACAGAAATCAACAAATCAGATCAGTCGAACTTTATTCAGAAATGGGGGGATGGCGGGAACATTAAAGGTGTAGGTACAGTAAAAGTGAAATGGAACGCGTCTTTCTGCCTTGAAGCTGCGTGCGCATCAACAAGACCCCATCTATATGTAAAGATAACATCCAAGCTAACAATTTCGCCAAATCTGACTGCAGCATTGTATACCATATGTACCGTGTTATGGTTGTTTGAGTTAAACAACTTGCTAAATGAATTAAATGTCAAATCCAACTATAAATGTATAAAAGAGAGTTCCAATCAAATCTGAATTTGTTTTAAACCTAGAGGTTTAAAAGGTTACCTTTGCCTAAACTGACATGCACCAACTCAGTTTCAACAGCCATTTACACATTTAGTCTCTATTTGTTACTCTATTCTTAAGGCATGTTTAACTTAATGTCTGCACCTCTCTGTCACCAACTGTCTCTGCAGTGGGGGCTTCACAGGGTGTCTACAGGTATAAACAAGTTAAATGTAAGACCTTTTAATACCACTTCCAAATGAAATTAAAGACCAAACTTACGATGGAAATACAAATCAAAAGTGGAAATATACAGTCATCTTTCCAAGTAAACACTGATGTCTGTTCAATATGAACAGTATGGTAAAATGACAATAATCGGTTGAGTTTAAGAACATTGACTAAATGTGTGTAATGCGGAAGGATAACACAAAAATGTAATTGCTGTCCTAAATTATACTTATTATTACACTAGGGTGGAAATGGTGGAGCAGAAACTAACAATTCCATGAATCCCATGGAAACAAAGGCAAATGTGTGAGATGTACTGATGTGGAGCACAAATGCTCCAAGAAGCAGTACTTCTCTTGAGTGGTTTTTATTCAGATGAATAATCATTGGATTCAGGTCAAAAGTCTATCACTTGAACTAGTTTCATCACTTAAGACACAAAGTCAGCAGCTTGGCATACTGGCACATGGAAAGGATTAAACATTTAGACTTTCATCAAAGTAATGCTGGCTTGTCCTTTTTCATCAATGTCCTCAAAAAAGCAGGCTGCAGAGCTACTGTGTCTGTGGGGTGACTGTCTCTGGAGGGCTGGCAGGCAGGGGCAAGCAGGGCCTGCAGGCAGGCAGGCCAGCTGGATCAAGCTGTTCTGGGGTCAGGGCTGAAGAGAAGCTGTCCAGCTAGAGAGGGGTAGTCCAGCAAGGGGTCTGTGTGGATCTCACCATCCTCGAGTCTGTTGCATCCTCTGTTGAACTCTGTTGAGCAGGCCTCTGCATGACCCTCCAGACCTGTCAAAGTGAAGAAAGGGTCCATGTCAGTTGTGAAAAATGAAGCTTTTCCCATCTACACTTGATACAGACTTCAGTTTTGACTGTGAAATGCAGTGTCATTACTTGAACTTGAATCCAAATGTGTTGACGTCATGGAGACCCATGCAGTCACTCAAAACACAGGTTCGATTCCAGGCTCTGGCAAGAGTATTTACCTCTAAACTGGTCAATATATACACATCTGACAAAAGACCAGCTCGACCTTTGCTTGTAAACAGTGATTCTGACTGTAAGAGACCTTTAAATAGCCTGACTTACCGAAATTGGCAAAACTAGCCTGGCTAACGTAGGTCGCTTTCTCAGGGCATATGACGAATGAAACAGGCTCGCCTTGAAAAAGTCTCCCTGCCGCATAGGCTTATTACAAAGACTTTCACGCCAAAAATCACCATTATGAGCCGACAGGTCTGTGGGGAATTGCTTTTTCTCCTAAAGGCTGCTCTCCTCGACCTTTTTGATGAACAATTCGCCGAGATGCAAAATGACTCACTAATTAAAAACACAGAGGAAAAAAGCTAGAGCTACAGTAGCTACTTTTCGAGTTTGGTTTTCCGTCACTTCAGAATCACGATCTATAAGGTCTAAAAGTGCTAAACCTTCACCATAATTCAAGAGTAGTGTACTTTCACAAACCCAATCATTAATTCTAGCTTAAAATGTGTAAAACCAGGACTTACCGAAAGTGGCTGCCTCCAACACGGCTTTCACGGGAGACGACTTTCACGGGACACGGGAAACAACAATGGCCGCCGAAAAATAATTTGTATTCGTAACAGCGAGCTGCGATTGGAAGCGAAATGAAACAGGGGCTAAAAAACGAGGGTGGGGGCTTGGTCAGCACACATTTTCAAGAAAGCATGCGTGTGTCAAGGGGCTCTGGCCCCTTGTGTGTGAGAGAATGTGGAGCACGCGCGCACAGGAGCAAAGGGAGAGAGGATTTGGGGAAACAGCCCTAGAAATTAGCCAAGCATGCATGTTTCAAATATTCACTAAAAATCGAGTTTTCATGTTACAGTCAACTTTTTCTCAGATTTGTGTACTCAACATTCTCAAGAGTCTTCATATGAACTAGTGATTGAATCAGAGTATCAGTTTTTGGCCGGCGGATGTGTAAAGCATTATTTTAGCATTAGCAATAAATTCAATTTGCTTTATATCAATCATTTTTAGAGGTATGAAGTTGCCTTTGCACATGGTAACATGTTGTAGTGTCTTCCACGTGACATACCAAGTTTGGTGTTGATATCTCAAAGATTTGCTGAGATTTGACCAAACGTCCTGTTTGGTTGCTTTGTTGCAGATTTTGATTGGCTCTACCGGACAAACGGTTTTGAAAATCAGAAATCCCTACGATAACTTTTGTGAGGCTCAGTCTGGATATCATCTATGGCAATTTTGAAGAAAATTCGACCAAAAATGTAGGAGGAGTAGGGAAAAAACACGTTTCCTTAATCTTTATTGTACAGAAAAATCCAATATGGCGGCCGTTATAGCTTCTTGAGGCTTTTTTATTCCTCATGAGAAATAAGGCATATGTAATGAATTTCAGAATTTTGGGACTTATGGCCTGCAAATGGCATCAATTTGAAAATTGACATATTGGGGCGTGGCCTGTAGCGCCACCTATTGTCTCACATGGCCCATGTTTGGTATGGTAGTTACTAATGGTCTGCAGTTTCAACATGCCAAATTTCACAACTTTTTACGGTACTGGTCTAGGGGCTGCCATTGACTCCCATGGGTAAAACATAATAATAATACCACCAATAACAATAGGGTTCTCCTACCGGAGGAACCCTAAATATAGCTGCAGGCAGCAATGGCGGGTTCCTCCTCAGCATTGCAAACCATTACAAAATTGACATGACACAGACATGTATTTCATACATGTACACAACATTTCAATACAATTGGATCAATGGCTGATTTGAAGTCATTTTTTGAAATTCTTCACAAATTGTCACTGTAGAGAAATATCCATGCTGCCGACATTATGGGTTCTTGAGACTTCTTTGTTCCCCATTGGCAATAAGGCATGCGTACCAACTTTTAGACATTTTGGACTGACAGGGTTAAAATGCCACCCTTTTGAAAGTGACAACTTTGAAGCGTGTTCTGTCAGGCCACCTGTGCTCTGGTCAGGCCCATCATGCAGAGATCCATTCTTTAAAAGCTTTGATTACAACAATAACTTTATGAAAGTCAGAATACACTTTAGTAAAGGACGTGTGTAGTTTATGTACTACTACTGCTTGCTCTGCCCACACACTTTCCCCATCCATGCTGTTTCCCTCTTTGCCAGTGCGGGTGGTGCGGTGGCCGCATGAGGTTTAGGTGTAGTCCAAAAGTTGCCTCCCACAATCAAAACATATTAACCGCAACATTGTTTTCAAACTTTCTCAAAGATGGCTTGAAAACCACAGATATTGACTCTCTTCTTGAGTAGATCTCTTTCCAGAATCTCAGTCAATCCAGAATCAAGATTAGCCTCATAGGCAATTGGTCTGGTCTAGGGCACAGCCCACGTTCAGCTCCTTGCAAGTATAGCCTGTGATAGTAAAATGGCCGACTCTCTGTTCCCATTAAACTACACAGCATGCACACTCAAGGTGACCAACAAGATTATATTAACTAACAAACAATGGCCGGGTTTCCCAGATTCGTTAAGAAGCTCTTAACGCTAAGAGCTTCTTAAGAGCGTTCTAGAACGCTCTTAGAACGCTCCTAAGAAGCTCTTAGCGTTAAGAGCTTCTTAACGAATCTGGGAAACCCGGCCAATAACATTACAAACATCTAACTGAACGAACACAACAACTGAAATCCCTTGCGTAGCTGTTGTTTTTTTAACATGCCGCACTGCATGCTGGGTACCCAAGAGCGCTGACGCTGATTATCTAGCTGTGCTCCGACTGCGTGATATGACGAGATGCTAGTGGTGCGCTGAGGTCTCAGAGTCTCCTGCCCGAGTTCAAGTTCTGCCCGATTAGCAAGCTATTTTTACTAATGTTTTGTTAGCAATTGAATGGTAATGCAAGCTAGCTAAAAACAATGTTAGTTAGCTTGGCTAAACTGGTTTTCATAGCAACAGAAATCAACAAATCAGATCAGTCGAACTTTATTCAGAAATGGGGGGATGGCGGGAACATTAAAGGTGTAGGTACAGTAAAAGTGAAATGGAACGCGTCTTTCTGCCTTGAAGCTGCGTGCGCATCAACAAGACCCCATCTATATGTAAAGATAACATCCAAGCTAACAATTTCGCCAAATCTGACTGCAGCATTGTATACCATATGTACCGTGTTATGGTTGTTTGAGTTAAACAACTTGCTAAATGAATTAAATGTCAAATCCAACTATAAATGTATAAAAGAGAGTTCCAATCAAATCTGAATTTGTTTTAAACCTAGAGGTTTAAAAGGTTACCTTTGCCTAAACTGACATGCACCAACTCAGTTTCAACAGCCATTTACACATTTAGTCTCTATTTGTTACTCTATTCTTAAGGCATGTTTAACTTAATGTCTGCACCTCTCTGTCACCAACTGTCTCTGCAGTGGGGGCTTCACAGGGTGTCTACAGGTATAAACAAGTTAAATGTAAGACCTTTTAATACCACTTCCAAATGAAATTAAAGACCAAACTTACGATGGAAATACAAATCAAAAGTGGAAATATACAGTCATCTTTCCAAGTAAACACTGATGTCTGTTCAATATGAACAGTATGGTAAAATGACAATAATCGGTTGAGTTTAAGAACATTGACTAAATGTGTGTAATGCGGAAGGATAACACAAAAATGTAATTGCTGTCCTAAATTATACTTATTATTACACTAGGGTGGAAATGGTGGAGCAGAAACTAACAATTCCATGAATCCCATGGAAACAAAGGCAAATGTGTGAGATGTACTGATGTGGAGCACAAATGCTCCAAGAAGCAGTACTTCTCTTGAGTGGTTTTTATTCAGATGAATAATCATTGGATTCAGGTCAAAAGTCTATCACTTGAACTAGTTTCATCACTTAAGACACAAAGTCAGCAGCTTGGCATACTGGCACATGGAAAGGATTAAACATTTAGACTTTCATCAAAGTAATGCTGGCTTGTCCTTTTTCATCAATGTCCTCAAAAAAGCAGGCTGCAGAGCTACTGTGTCTGTGGGGTGACTGTCTCTGGAGGGCTGGCAGGCAGGGGCAAGCAGGGCCTGCAGGCAGGCAGGCAGGCAGGCCAGCTGGATCAAGCTGTTCTGGGGTCAGGGCTGAAGAGAAGCTGTCCAGCTAGAGAGGGGTAGTCCAGCAAGGGGTCTGTGTGGATCTCACCATCCTCGAGTCTGTTGCATCCTCTGTTGAACTCTGTTGAGCAGGCCTCTGCATGACCCTCCAGACCTGTCAAAGTGAAGAAAGGGTCCATGTCAGTTGTGAAAAATGAAGCTTTTCCCATCTACACTTGATACAGACTTCAGTTTTGACTGTGAAATGCAGTGTCATTACTTGAACTTGAATCCAAATGTGTTGACGTCATGGAGACCCATGCAGTCACTCAAAACACAGGTTCGATTCCAGGCTCTGGCAAGAGTATTTACCTCTAAACTGGTCAATATATACACATCTGACAAAAGACCAGCTCGACCTTTGCTTGTAAACAGTGATTCTGACTGTAAGAGACCTTTAAATAGCCTGACTTACCGAAATTGGCAAAACTAGCCTGGCTAACGTAGGTCGCTTTCTCAGGGCATATGACGAATGAAACAGGCTCGCCTTGAAAAAGTCTCCCTGCCGCATAGGCTTATTACAAAGACTTTCACGCCAAAAATCACCATTATGAGCCGACAGGTCTGTGGGGAATTGCTTTTTCTCCTAAAGGCTGCTCTCCTCGACCTTTTTGATGAACAATTCGCCGAGATGCAAAATGACTCACTAATTAAAAACACAGAGGAAAAAAGCTAGAGCTACAGTAGCTACTTTTCGAGTTTGGTTTTCCGTCACTTCAGAATCACGATCTATAAGGTCTAAAAGTGCTAAACCTTCACCATAATTCAAGAGTAGTGTACTTTCACAAACCCAATCATTAATTCTAGCTTAAAATGTGTAAAACCAGGACTTACCGAAAGTGGCTGCCTCCAACACGGCTTTCACGGGAGACGACTTTCACGGGACACGGGAAACAACAATGGCCGCCGAAAAATAATTTGTATTCGTAACAGCGAGCTGCGATTGGAAGCGAAATGAAACAGGGGCTAAAAAACGAGGGTGGGGGCTTGGTCAGCACACATTTTCAAGAAAGCATGCGTGTGTCAAGGGGCTCTGGCCCCTTGTGTGTGAGAGAATGTGGAGCACGCGCGCACAGGAGCAAAGGGAGAGAGGATTTGGGGAAACAGCCCTAGAAATTAGCCAAGCATGCATGTTTCAAATATTCACTAAAAATCGAGTTTTCATGTTACAGTCAACTTTTTCTCAGATTTGTGTACTCAACATTCTCAAGAGTCTTCATATGAACTAGTGATTGAATCAGAGTATCAGTTTTTGGCCGGCGGATGTGTAAAGCATTATTTTAGCATTAGCAATAAATTCAATTTGCTTTATATCAATCATTTTTAGAGGTATGAAGTTGCCTTTGCACATGGTAACATGTTGTAGTGTCTTCCACGTGACATACCAAGTTTGGTGTTGATATCTCAAAGATTTGCTGAGATTTGACCAAACGTCCTGTTTGGTTGCTTTGTTGCAGATTTTGATTGGCTCTACCGGACAAACGGTTTTGAAAATCAGAAATCCCTACGATAACTTTTGTGAGGCTCAGTCTGGATATCATCTATGGCAATTTTGAAGAAAATTCGACCAAAAATGTAGGAGGAGTAGGGAAAAAACGCGTTTCCTTAATCTTTATTGTACAGAAAAATCCAATATGGCGGCCGTTATAGCTTCTTGAGGCTTTTTTATTCCTCATGAGAAATAAGGCATATGTAATGAATTTCAGAATTTTGGGACTTATGGCCTGCAAATGGCATCAATTTGAAAATTGACATATTGGGGCGTGGCCTGTAGCGCCACCTATTGTCTCACATGGCCCATGTTTGGTATGGTAGTTACTAATGGTCTGCAGTTTCAACATGCCAAATTTCACAACTTTTTACGGTACTGGTCTAGGGGCTGCCATTGACTCCCATGGGTAAAACATAATAATAATACCATCAATAACAATAGGGTTCTCCTACCGGAGGAACCCTAAATATAGCTGCAGGCAGCAATGGCGGGTTCCTCCTCAGCATTGCAAACCATTACAAAATTGACATGACACAGACATGTATTTCATACATGTACACAACATTTCAATACAATTGGATCAATGGCTGATTTGAAGTCATTTTTTGAAATTCTTCACAAATTGTCACTGTAGAGAAATATCCATGCTGCCGACATTATGGGTTCTTGAGACTTCTTTGTTCCCCATTGGCAATAAGGCATGCGTACCAACTTTTAGACATTTTGGACTGACAGGGTTAAAATGCCACCCTTTTGAAAGTGACAACTTTGAAGCGTGTTCTGTCAGGCCACCTGTGCTCTGGTCAGGCCCATCATGCAGAGATCCATTCTTTAAAAGCTTTGATTACAACAATAACTTTATGAAAGTCAGAATACACTTTAGTAAAGGACGTGTGTAGTTTATGTACTACTACTGCTTGCTCTGCCCACACACTTTCCCCATCCATGCTGTTTCCCTCTTTGCCAGTGCGGGTGGTGCGGTGGCCGCATGAGGTTTAGGTGTAGTCCAAAAGTTGCCTCCCACAATCAAAACATATTAACCGCAACATTGTTTTCAAACTTTCTCAAAGATGGCTTGAAAACCACAGATATTGACTCTCTTCTTGAGTAGATCTCTTTCCAGAATCTCAGTCAATCCAGAATCAAGATTAGCCTCATAGGCAATTGGTCTGGTCTAGGGCACAGCCCACGTTCAGCTCCTTGCAAGTATAGCCTGTGATAGTAAAATGGCCGACTCTCTGTTCCCATTAAACTACACAGCATGCACACTCAAGGTGACCAACAAGATTATATTAACTAACAAACAATGGCCGGGTTTCCCAGATTCGTTAAGAAGCTCTTAACGCTAAGAGCTTCTTAAGAGCGTTCTAAGAACGCTCTAGAACGCTCTTAGAACGCTCCTAAGAAGCTCTTAGCGTTAAGAGCTTCTTAACGAATCTGGGAAACCCGGCCAATAACATTACAAACATCTAACTGAACGAACACAACAACTGAAATCCCTTGCGTAGCTGTTGTTTTTTTAACATGCCGCACTGCATGCTGGGTACCCAAGAGCGCTGACGCTGATTATCTAGCTGTGCTCCGACTGCGTGATATGACGAGATGCTAGTGGTGCGCTGAGGTCTCAGAGTCTCCTGCCCGAGTTCAAGTTCTGCCCGATTAGCAAGCTATTTTTACTAATGTTTTGTTAGCAATTGAATGGTAATGCAAGCTAGCTAAAAACAATGTTAGTTAGCTTGGCTAAACTGGTTTTCATAGCAACAGAAATCAACAAATCAGATCAGTCGAACTTTATTCAGAAATGGGGGGATGGCGGGAACATTAAAGGTGTAGGTACAGTAAAAGTGAAATGGAACGCGTCTTTCTGCCTTGAAGCTGCGTGCGCATCAACAAGACCCCATCTATATGTAAAGATAACATCCAAGCTAACAATTTCGCCAAATCTGACTGCAGCATTGTATACCATATGTACCGTGTTATGGTTGTTTGAGTTAAACAACTTGCTAAATGAATTAAATGTCAAATCCAACTATAAATGTATAAAAGAGAGTTCCAATCAAATCTGAATTTGTTTTAAACCTAGAGGTTTAAAAGGTTACCTTTGCCTAAACTGACATGCACCAACTCAGTTTCAACAGCCATTTACACATTTAGTCTCTATTTGTTACTCTATTCTTAAGGCATGTTTAACTTAATGTCTGCACCTCTCTGTCACCAACTGTCTCTGCAGTGGGGGCTTCACAGGGTGTCTACAGGTATAAACAAGTTAAATGTAAGACCTTTTAATACCACTTCCAAATGAAATTAAAGACCAAACTTACGATGGAAATACAAATCAAAAGTGGAAATATACAGTCATCTTTCCAAGTAAACACTGATGTCTGTTCAATATGAACAGTATGGTAAAATGACAATAATCGGTTGAGTTTAAGAACATTGACTAAATGTGTGTAATGCGGAAGGATAACACAAAAATGTAATTGCTGTCCTAAATTATACTTATTATTACACTAGGGTGGAAATGGTGGAGCAGAAACTAACAATTCCATGAATCCCATGGAAACAAAGGCAAATGTGTGAGATGTACTGATGTGGAGCACAAATGCTCCAAGAAGCAGTACTTCTCTTGAGTGGTTTTTATTCAGATGAATAATCATTGGATTCAGGTCAAAAGTCTATCACTTGAACTAGTTTCATCACTTAAGACACAAAGTCAGCAGCTTGGCATACTGGCACATGGAAAGGATTAAACATTTAGACTTTCATCAAAGTAATGCTGGCTTGTCCTTTTTCATCAATGTCCTCAAAAAAGCAGGCTGCAGAGCTACTGTGTCTGTGGGGTGACTGTCTCTGGAGGGCTGGCAGGCAGGGGCAAGCAGGGCCTGCAGGCAGGCAGGCAGGCAGGCCAGCTGGATCAAGCTGTTCTGGGGTCAGGGCTGAAGAGAAGCTGTCCAGCTAGAGAGGGGTAGTCCAGCAAGGGGTCTGTGTGGATCTCACCATCCTCGAGTCTGTTGCATCCTCTGTTGAACTCTGTTGAGCAGGCCTCTGCATGACCCTCCAGACCTGTCAAAGTGAAGAAAGGGTCCATGTCAGTTGTGAAAAATGAAGCTTTTCCCATCTACACTTGATACAGACTTCAGTTTTGACTGTGAAATGCAGTGTCATTACTTGAACTTGAATCCAAATGTGTTGACGTCATGGAGACCCATGCAGTCACTCAAAACACAGGTTCGATTCCAGGCTCTGGCAAGAGTATTTACCTCTAAACTGGTCAATATATACACATCTGACAAAAGACCTGCTCGACCTTTGCTTGTAAACAGTGATTCTGACTGTAAGAGACCTTTAAATAGCCTGACTTACCGAAATTGGCAAAACTAGCCTGGCTAACGTAGGTCGCTTTCTCAGGGCATATGACGAATGAAACAGGCTCGCCTTGAAAAAGTCTCCCTGCCGCATAGGCTTATTACAAAGACTTTCACGCCAAAAATCACCATTATGAGCCGACAGGTCTGTGGGGAATTGCTTTTTCTCCTAAAGGCTGCTCTCCTCGACCTTTTTGATGAACAATTCGCCGAGATGCAAAATGACTCACTAATTAAAAACACAGAGGAAAAAAGCTAGAGCTACAGTAGCTACTTTTCGAGTTTGGTTTTCCGTCACTTCAGAATCACGATCTATAAGGTCTAAAAGTGCTAAACCTTCACCATAATTCAAGAGTAGTGTACTTTCACAAACCCAATCATTAATTCTAGCTTAAAATGTGTAAAACCAGGACTTACCGAAAGTGGCTGCCTCCAACACGGCTTTCACGGGAGACGACTTTCACGGGACACGGGAAACAACAATGGCCGCCGAAAAATAATTTGTATTCGTAACAGCGAGCTGCGATTGGAAGCGAAATGAAACAGGGGCTAAAAAACGAGGGTGGGGGCTTGGTCAGCACACATTTTCAAGAAAGCATGCGTGTGTCAAGGGGCTCTGGCCCCTTGTGTGTGAGAGAATGTGGAGCACGCGCGCACAGGAGCAAAGGGAGAGAGGATTTGGGGAAACAGCCCTAGAAATTAGCCAAGCATGCATGTTTCAAATATTCACTAAAAATCGAGTTTTCATGTTACAGTCAACTTTTTCTCAGATTTGTGTACTCAACATTCTCAAGAGTCTTCATATGAACTAGTGATTGAATCAGAGTATCAGTTTTTGGCCGGCGGATGTGTAAAGCATTATTTTAGCATTAGCAATAAATTCAATTTGCTTTATATCAATCATTTTTAGAGGTATGAAGTTGCCTTTGCACATGGTAACATGTTGTAGTGTCTTCCACGTGACATACCAAGTTTGGTGTTGATATCTCAAAGATTTGCTGAGATTTGACCAAACGTCCTGTTTGGTTGCTTTGTTGCAGATTTTGATTGGCTCTACCGGACAAACGGTTTTGAAAATCAGAAATCCCTACGATAACTTTTGTGAGGCTCAGTCTGGATATCATCTATGGCAATTTTGAAGAAAATTCGACCAAAAATGTAGGAGGAGTAGGGAAAAAACACGTTTCCTTAATCTTTATTGTACAGAAAAATCCAATATGGCGGCCGTTATAGCTTCTTGAGGCTTTTTTATTCCTCATGAGAAATAAGGCATATGTAATGAATTTCAGAATTTTGGGACTTATGGCCTGCAAATGGCATCAATTTGAAAATTGACATATTGGGGCGTGGCCTGTAGCGCCACCTATTGTCTCACATGGCCCATGTTTGGTATGGTAGTTACTAATGGTCTGCAGTTTCAACATGCCAAATTTCACAACTTTTTACGGTACTGGTCTAGGGGCTGCCATTGACTCCCATGGGTAAAAAATAATAATACCACCAATAACAATAGGGTTCTCCTACCGGAGGAACCCTAAATATAGCTGCAGGCAGCAATGGCGGGTTCCTCCTCAGCATTGCAAACCATTACAAAATTGACATGACACAGACATGTATTTCATACATGTACACAACATTTCAAGACAATTGGATCAATGGCTGATTTGAAGTCATTTTTTGAAATTCTTCACAAATTGTCACTGTAGAGAAATATCCATGCTGCCGACATTATGGGTTCTTGAGACTTATTTGTTCCCCATTGGCAATAAGGCATGCGTACCAACTTTTAGACATGTTGGACTGACAGGGTTAAAATGCCACCCTTTTGAAAGTGACAACTTTGAAGCGTGTTGTGTCAGGCCACCTGTGCTCTGGTCAGGCCCATCATGCAGAGATCCATTCTTTAAAAGCTTTGATTACAACAATAACTTTATGAAAGTGAGGATACACTTCACTAAAGGAAGTGTGTAGGTTATGTACTACTACTGCTTGCTCTGCCCACACACTTTCCCCATCCATGCGGTTTCCCTCTATCCCAGCGCAGGTCATGCCAAGGCATAAATGCGGCAGCCGTATGAGTATTAGAAGTAGCCCAAAAAACATACCATACACAGTCACACTGTTTTCAAAACTGAAACTGGTTACAAGACCATGGCTATTAGAACTCTACCTGAATTGAGCTCTCTCTAGAGTCTCAGTCAAACAACTGTCAAGAGTCATGTAGGGAACTGGACCAAGGTATAGCTAATGTCCAGCTGTTAGCAAGTGTACCTTGTGATGGTACAGCAGCTTAACAATACTTTGTCATGGTCAGACTCTCTGATCCCATTAAACTACACAACATGCACAATCAGGGTGACCAACAGTATTATCTTAAGTAAAAAACAATAACATTACACACATTTAAGTGAACGAACACAACAACTGAAATCCCTTGCACAGCTGTTGTAACCAAGCTATTTGCGTTTCCACAGCTATTTGCGTTTTTGGTGTGCACTGCATGCTGGGTACCCAAGGGCGCTGACGCTACAATATTTATTATCTAGCTGTCTTCCGGCTGTGTAATATGACGAGATGCTAGCGATGCAAACATGAAAGCTTGTCTCGGGGGGTCATGCATGTGATCTCACTACAAGCTTTTGATTACACGTGAGGACTGTTAGCAAAGTATTTCTATTCGTGTTTTGTTAGTGATTGAATGGTAATGTCAGCTAGCTAAAAACAATGTTAGTTAGCTTGGCTAAAATGGTTTTCATAGCAACAGATATCAACAAATCAGATCTATCTAACTTTATTCAGAAGGGGGGGGGGGGTGGGAACATATAAACTAGAGGTGAAATGGTAGGCATTGTTCTGCCTTGAAGCTGCGTGCGCATCCTCATTGTTTGTAACCACCAACCCATCTATATGTAAAGATAACATCCAAGCTAGCAATTTCGCCAAATTTGACTGCAGATTTTTTACACCATATGTACTTCGTTATGGTTTTTGAGTCAAACAACTTGCTAAATGATTAAATGTATGTTAAATGTCAAATCCAACTTTAAATGTATAAAAGAGAGAATTAAACCTAGAGGTTGAAAAGGCTACGTTAAACTGACATGCACAAACTCAGAGCACTGAGTTTCAACATCCATGTACACATTTTGTCTCTATTATTTACTCTACTCTTTAACGCATGACTATGTTTAACTTAATGTCAGCACCTCTCTGTCATCAATTGTCTCTGGAGTGGGGGATGGGGGCTTCTTATCCAACAAATTACATCCCTGAACTTTTAAAACATATCAATGGCCTACTACAATTGTAAACATCCTTTGGCCTTCCCATGCTGGGAAGAAAACTACAGTTTTTCTTTGATTAAACGTTGACCTTGAATAAACGCTGCACCAAAAATGAACATTGTGTAATAAATGGCACCTTCGATTAAACGCCTCCCCCAAAAAATCAGAAAACGGTTATTTAATTGGTTAAAACACAGTATTTATTACACAAGTAATTTACAAGTGTAGCATACTATTATCCCATGAAACACTGGCAGGCACAAGTGTCTTTCTTGCTACAGATTTATTTGAAGCTTTTTCTCCAAATCCACCATTAAAACTAAACTCACGCTGTAATGAGAAAATAAAGACCACATTAGCTTAATATGAACATGCAATGACATGCGCAGCTTGTAAATAACATTCACCAAAGTCAAATACAGACACAAAACAACATACTTTGTTGGCTGCATGCTGTAGCCTACACAAGGGAATAGAGGTTTCCTTAGATTGCTAACAACCTCTATAACAGCCTTAAACTTATCACTTAGAGTGAATGTGCATAAAGCTCCAGGACCTGACAACATCCCTGGCTGTGTTCTCAAGGCCTGTGCTCCTGAACTGGCAGAGGTGTTCACTGACATCTTTAACCTCTCCCTGTCGCAGTCTGTCGTCCCCAATAGGTTCAAGGGGGCCACCATCATCCCAGTCTCTAAGAAACCATCAGTGAGCTGTCTCAATGATTACCGCCCTGTTGCCCTGTTGTGATTAAATGCTTTGAGACTTTAGTCAAAGACCACATTACATCCTGCCTGTCACCTGCATTAGACCCACTCCAGTTTGCATATAGGCCGAACAGGTCTACAGATGATGTTGTAGCTTTGGCCTTGAACACTGCTCTCTTTCACTTGGATCAGAACAACATATACGTGCGGATGCTCTTCATCGACTTCAGCTCCGTTTTCAACACCATAGTACCATCCAGGCTCATCATAAAACTACAGGACCGAACATCAGTCCTTCCATGTGCAGCTGGACAGGACACAGGCAGTACGGCTAGGTAACATCACCCCACCAGTCTAACACTCAGCACTGGTGCCCCACAGAGTTGTGTGTTAAGCCCACTGTTGTACTCTCTGTTCACCTATGGTTGTGCAGCCACAAAAAGGTCCAACACTATCATTATGTTTGCTGATGACACCACCATTATCGGCTGCATCAAGAATGGTGATGAGTCTGCCTACAGAGCAGAGTTGGCAACAATGACATCCTGGTGTCAGCATAACAGACTGTTGCTTAATGTAGCAAAAACCAAGGAGTTGATAGTGGACTACTGGCGGCTGCAGGGAGAACATGCACCCATTCACATCGCGGGCACAGCTGTGGAGAGTCAAAAGTTTCAGATTTTTTGGTATCAACATCAGTGAGGATCTGAGCTGGACACCATATTGGTGTGGTTACAAGGACAGCGAAACAGAGGCTCTTTTTTCAGCGGCGACTGTGGAAATTTGGCATGGACTGCACTATACTGACCAATTTTTACCGGTGCACCATTGAGAGCATACTGACTGGTGGCATTACAACATGGTTTGGCAACAGCACTGCCCAGGACAGGAAGACACTACAAAGAGTGGTCAAATCTGCACAGCGTATTACAAGGACTGCATTACCATCCATTCAGGACCTTTACAGCCAGCGGTGCAGGAGAAAGGCCAAGTGGATCATTTCTGACCCTAGTCATCCCTGCCACAGTCTTTTCTCCCTCCTGCCTTCTGGAAGGCGATACAAGAGTATAAGGTCCTGTACCAGCAGATACAGGGATAGTTTTCTCACACATGCCATCAGGATGCTGAACTGTCCTTGAAATATCTTTTTGCACTACAATTTTTCTTATTTTTTCTACCCTTTTTCTCCATTCTTTAGTATTAAATTTTTTTATTCTGCAAGTTGAACGGACATTGAGCACAAATAATTTCATTACTTATAAATGCTGTTTATGAGTATATGATAATAAACTTGAACTTGAAACTTTTATCAGAGCTTTAAATTGTCTGTGCTTCGCTTGCTGTTGTCGACTCTCTCACTCATGAGCGTCCCAAAAGGCCTTCAAAATAAAGTCACGTAATAATTCTGAATACAATTATATAATTCTAAATTAAGACATTGCTTGAAAAAAAATTATACATTATTATAATGCAATTGCGACAATTGCATTCAGGCCTATAGATAGTTATACATATTGTATACAATATGGCGAGGTAGCTGACTTAACCATTCCTGAATGTGCTTTTCATCAACACCAAGTTTGCGTGCTATAGATCTGTTGCTGGTGGTGAGTGCTTTCTGCACAGGTTTCTGTTTGAAAGCTGTAAGAATGTTACGGCATGCTGCGTCAGATTTGTACACAAAGTAGAGACACGCGCGGCATACATTTTACACTGGGCTTTTGTTTGACTTCCTTGTCTATTCTGTGTTTGTCTATGGCTGCACTGCAGCTACAATTCACTGAATCTCTCTTACCAATTAAACGTTGCCCTTGAATGAACGCCACCCTCGAATAAACGCTGCACCACTAACTGCTCTATTAAAAGGGTTCACTATGAAGCAAACCATTCTAACAAAATAATAACAACATTTACAATGATTTCAACAAGAAGTCTCTCTGACTTGACAACTCTCTAAACAAGCAACTTTCCAAAGCAAAAAGCAATCTCTGACCAGTGTGGTAATTTTATGTTGACAACTAAACCGCTGATTGGAAGTGCGCAGCTGATTGCCAATCACGAGATAGGGAGACTGATAGCCAACCGCCAACAAACGCTGACTAGACCATACCTGCATGCAGCGAATAGAAAGAAAGAAGGGAGAAAAGAAAAAACACACAACCACAACTATACAGACTGAATTAGGACATTTTAAACATGGGTCCGTAACAAAGACATTGTTAAAAATGCTCATTCACATTCATTTTTCTCAATTAATCTTATCACTTAAACACACTGGTTTAGCATTTTTTCCCACAAGGAAGTCTAACCTCAACAGTGGATCCTTGGTCCCTGGATCTCTTGCTGGAACATGGCATCTAAAAAACACATAGAAAAACCATCAAAAACTATGAAATGTAACATACCACACTACTGCTTAACAATTTCATAGTCTTACATTATCATAACTTCATACTCAACAGTTGTAGTATACAGACCTTTAAGAAAATATTGAAATGGTTAGGATTCTCAAAACACCAATCTCTGTACTTAAAAAAAATATTTAGACATCCATTATTTACCTTTATTCAATTTACACTGTCTACATTCAAATTTAAGTCTGTAAAATGTAAACAGAGAAACGGACTCGACTATAAATACAAATTAAGACCAATTGAGAACAATTTATCTTGCAAATGGTTTTTACTTTAAATTCATGTTTCACCAAAAGAATCATCACAGTTTAACACAAATAACCAAACCTTACTGTTAAAATACTGCCAAGCCACTGACTCACATTAGAAAATTAAAACAAATAAACATAGCCTAGAAGATGTACCTGTAGGTCAATTACATAATCAAGAGCATGGAGTAGGAATGGATGGATGACAAAATACCCCGCCGAGCCCAATCCATTAAATATTTCCTACCCATAAGTTAATTTCCTGAAATGCAATAATTCACCAACATTTTGACAATTTCATGCTCCAAACTTTGTGGGAACAGTTTGGAGATGGCCCCTTCCTGTTCTAACATGACTGTGCAACAGTGCACAAAGCAAGGCCCATAAACACATGGATGAGCGAGATTGGTGTGGACGAACTTGAGTGGCCTGCACACAGTCCTGACCTCAACCCAATACAACACCTTTGGGATGAATTAGAGCAGGGACTGCGAGCCAAACCTTCTTGTTCCACATCAATGTTGGACCTCACAAATGCACTTCTGGAAGAATGGTAAAACATTTCCATAAACCTCTTAAACCTTGTGGAAAGCCTTCCTAGACGAGTTGAAACTATTATAGCTACAAAGGGTGGTCCGACATCATATCCTATGGTTTAAGAATGAGATGTCACTCACGTTCATGAGCGTGTAAAGGCAACCGAGCGAATACTTTGGCAATTTAGTGTATAAAATTGATACAAATATAAAATGTTATCAAGAGATAGGAAATCGTGCAGCATGGTACAAAATGCCGATTACAAACGTATTGTAGGTCTATAGGCTTTCAATGGAACTCCTAAACGATCAAACCATGAACCCAAACAAAGCTAGCAAGCAAAACAACCATGGTACCATTGCTACTTGCTTATGCTAGGTAGCTCTAACTGTGCAGCAAACTAGGCTACCTAGCTACAGTTTCAAAAAGAATAACTTACAATGTGAAGACCGTCAGAAAAACTTGGAACGAACAAACAAAATTACATCAACAATGACATGTAGCTAAAGATAGAATAACCCAACCGTAGGTAGGTACAGTACATAAATTTGAAACGCCGTCCACAAAAGCAAAAACTAGCCTTAAGGGTTATAGCTTGCTCGGCATTTATCTGACCTCCTTGTCTATTTGTTTGTGTATGGCCGCACTGCAACTACAATTCACTGAATCTGTCTTACTAATTAAACGTTGCCTTCGAATAAAAGCCGCACCACAAATGATCATTGTGTAATACACGCTGCAGTGTTTAATCGAAAGACACATTTGGAACTCACCGTACTAATTTAAATTACATCAACAATGACATGTAAAAATAGAACAACCCAACCGCATAGTCAGGCACAGTATACAAATTTCAAACGCGTCTCACAGAAGCAAGTATAATGTTAAAGATTTTACGACTTGCTAGCCTGTAATACTGTCTGTACAAAGAGATATTCTTAGCTCAGCTAGCCTACAGTAGATAGATTAGCTGCTATCCTGTTTACGACAGTATAAAAGTCTTCAAGTTATCATACGAATACAAACGCTAAAATACATGTTTTGTACTGCCATTGTAGGATCTTATTACTCACTGTCAAATGTAACAATGAAAATCTCTGAGGGCTGCAGGAGTTCTCCAACGATAAAATAAAATGGTCGTCTTCTTGTGCGTGTACCAAGCTCGCGCGTGTGTCAAGGGGCTCTGGCCCCTTGTGTGTGAGAATGTGGAGCACGCGCGCACAGGAGCAAAGGGAGAGAGGATTTGGGGAAACAGCCCTAGAAATTAGCCAAGCATGCATGTTTCAAATATTCACTAAAAATCGAGTTTTCATGTTACAGTCAACTTTTTCTCAGATTTGTGTACTCAACATTCTCAAGAGTCTTCATATGAACTAGTGATTGAATCAGAGTATAGTTTTTTGGCCGGCGGATGTGTAAAGCATTATTTTAGCATTAGCAATAAATTCAATTTGCTTTATATCAATCATTTTTAGAGGTATGAAGTTGCCTTTGCACATGGTAACATGTTGTAGTGTCTTCCACGTGACATACCAAGTTTGGTGTTGATATCTCAAAGATTTGCTGAGATTTGACCAAACGTCCTGTTTGGTTGCTTTGTTGCAGATTTTGATTGGCTCTACCGGACAAACGGTTTTGAAAATCAGAAATCCCTACGATAACTTTTGTGAGGCTCAGTCTGGATATCATCTATGGCAATTTTGAAGAAAATTCGACCAAAAATGTAGGAGGAGTAGGGAAAAAACGCGTTTCCTTAATCTTTATTGTACAGACAAATTCAATATGGCGGCCGTTATAGCTTCTTGAGGCTTTTTTATTCCTCATGAGAAATAAGGCATATGTAATGAATTTCAGAATTTTGGGACTTATGGCCTGCAAATGGCATCAATTTGAAAATTGACATATTGGGGCGTGGCCTGTAGCGCCACCTATTGTCTCACATGGCCCATGTTTGGTATGGTAGTTACTAATGGTCTGCAGTTTCAACATGCCAAATTTCACAACTTTTTACGGTACTGGTCTAGGGGCTGCCATTGACTCCCATGGGTAAAACATAATAATACCACCAATAACAATAGGGTTCTCCTACCGGAGGAACCCTAAATATAGCTGCAAGCAGCAATGGAGGGGCCAAGCAGTCCAGAGCAGGACATGGCTTCCATAGCACTTGTGCAACAATTAAGTCACAACAACCTGTTGCACTCATGCAACACACCAAGTTTGGTTGAAATATATGTTTGCGTTCAAGAGTACTGATAGTTCAAAGTTATTTTTCTGGTATAACACTGCAGGCCTCCTCTGCTCCTCATGGGAACGATGGAACCCAAGTTTGGTGACAATCGCGCAAATGGTTGCTGAGATATGCTCTTGCGCCTCGTTTGGCGGCTTCGCCACCGCTTTTGATCGTCTCTACCGAACAAACGTTTTTGAAAATTGAAAATTCATATGATTGCTTTTGTGAAACTGGGTCTAAAGATCATCTTTGCCAAATTTGGTAAACATTGGACAAAAATTGGGGCGTGCAAAAGGTTTTTACACTTTTCCATGAAATCCAAAATGGCGGCCACGTCCATTCGAATTTTATGAAAAGTTATTAATAGTCAGGCTTTATATCTCACAAGACATCAACAGACAAAGAAATTACTTTATTAAGGTAAACACTTCAACCGTTATTAGCCAAAACGCGTTTATGCTTCCGGCCACGCCCCCTTTTAGTCACATGACACAATTTTTGGAGGACATCCTCAGAATAAGGTTCCGAGGCGGCGTACCAAATTTAGTTTCACTGCCTCAAACAACTGCTGAGATATGACTTCACTTCCTGTTTGGCGGCTTTTCTGCTTATTTTGATTGGCTGTCACGGACAAACGGTTGTGGGTATCAAAATGCTCTACCATAACTTTTGTGCGGCTTGGTCTGAAGAGCATATCTGGTAATTTTGAAGAAGATTTGACAAAGATTGTAGGAGGAGTAGGCTTTTAAAGGTTTTTGATAAAACCGGAAATAGCGGAAAATCTATATAACCGGAAATTGACCCCATAGGGTGTGTTGAACTCGTCTTGGTCCAGGGAATCCAATGGTACCTCATTTTTTTTAATTGGTCATACGATTCAAAAGTTGCGTGTGTAAACACAACTCCAACTTTGACCCATTGGTGGCGCTAGAGTGCCCGAGTATGGGACATGAAACTTTGTGAATTGGACCAGGGGACTGTCCCCAATGAGTGTGCCAAATTTCACAACTTTCGACCAAGCGCTTCTAGGGCCTGCCATAGACACCCAGTCTTAAGAAGTATAATAATAATAATAATACTAACAATAACAATAGGTGCCTCGCAGCTTCGCTGCTTGGCCCCTAATAAGAAAAGGTAGAAACACTTAAGTGGCTTCGCCGCTTCGCGGCTTGGCCACCAATAAGAAAAGGTAGAAACACTTAAGTGGCTTCGCCGCTTCGCGGCTTGGCCACCAATTACACATGTAAACGGAGTAATCGTATTATTGGCATAAACCGACAATTGCTAGTAATCGTGTTTCTCATGGTCAAGTAAACGTACCAATCACCTGTGTGAGAGACTGAGTGGTGCGTGTCTGTCGTTACGGTGATGGTGCAGCTATGATTGCTAACGCGCTGAGGGCAGAGAATAAGAGAAATGTAGCTAGAATCCACACCTCAAACAAGATAACCTAGACGCAAAACTGTACGTCCAATCCAAAATATAAGGATATTTTCCGAGACCCAAGACTCTGCCGAAACCAGAGATATTCTTTATATGTCTGTGCAGTCAGAAATACGACTCTACCTGCAGTTTCAAAAACGTGTTCCTTTTGCTTTCCTGGTGCTTGTTTGTTTGGTTGCCACGGTGATGGCGCAGCTGTGATAGCTAACGAGCTAGGCAGAGAGAAAAACGAACATTTACCTAGCATCCACACCTCAAACAAGTTTACCTAGACGCAAAACTATACGTCCAATCCAAAATATAAGGATATTTTCCGAGACCCAAGACTCTGCCGAAACCAGAGATGTCCTTTATATGTCTGTGCGGTCAGAAATACGACTCTATCGGCAGTTTCAAAATCTTGTTCCTTCTTGCTTTCTCTGACTGATTTTACTCACCTCTCCATTGAAGTTAGTGAGAGAATTTGAAAGGCTGCTCTCGCTTCAAGGCTCATAGCTGAAAATCTGTAAATGTGAGCTCTTTAGTAGTTACATTGGCTGAAAGAGGACAATTTTTCCTACATTTTAAGGTATAACTTGTTTCTGTAAGTTAAACTATATGAACGTTAGAGGAATTTGTTTGACAAACTAGAAAAGGCTGTTCCTGCGAAACAGCAGTGAGAATGCTGAAAACCTGAATGGGGATAGCTGACCATGCTAAAAAAGCTGAAAATTTAGTAGAAAGTTATAAGCTGAAGCTTCAAAGCAACCGAAAGGTATTTTTGAAAGGGGCTGGAGCAGCATTCCAACAATGATTTGAAAGGATTTACCATTACTTTTAAAGGGAGAATAATTTGCACAAAAACCTTTATATTTTAAAAAGTATAAAAGTGAGAAATGAGAAAATACCCGCAAGCTGAAATGAATTTCAAAAATGTGTGAGTGACACAAAAGAGGCAGTGTGGAAGCTGAACTGCATCATCTGCATCATCTTAACAAAGCTAAGAGCTAAAATAGCCTACAATGCGGGAGAAGCTGAAAGCTGAACTGTTAAACAGAAGAAGTAGGCTAGCTAGTCGGAACAAGAATATTATCGTTTTAACAGCTGAAATTATAGTTGGGATAGTAATAGCAGTAGCAGATGTAGCCTACCATTGAGTGCGTTTACTCGGCTTTCTTAGTAGGATTCAATGTGTTGATGGAATGAAACATACAGCAGTAGAGCCGATACAGGAAGACACGGCGACACTTTGTTGCAGAAGGATGATGGTGCAAGTTTTGTCCGTGGAGCATACAACGATTAATAAAAAAGAATCATGTAGACGCGTTTATTGAGTAATCGCATAACTAATTACACATGTAAACGGAGTAATCGTATTATTGGCATAAACCGACAATTGCTAGTAATCGTGTTTCTCATGGTCAAGTAAACGTACCAATCACCTGTGTGAGAGACTGAGTGGTGCGTGTCTGTCGTTACGGTGATGGTGCAGCTATGATTGCTAACGCGCTGAGGGCAGAGAATAAGAGAAATGTAGCTAGAATCCACACCTCAAACAAGATAACCTAGACGCAAAACTGTACGTCCAATCCAAAATATAAGGATATTTTCCGAGACCCAAGACTCTGCCGAAACCAGAGATATTCTTTATATGTCTGTGCAGTCAGAAATACGACTCTACCTGCAGTTTCAAAAACGTGTTCCTTTTGCTTTCCTGGTGCTTGTTTGTTTGGTTGCCACGGTGATGGCGCAGCTGTGATAGCTAACGAGCTAGGCAGAGAGAAAAACGAACATTTACCTAGCATCCACACCTCAAACTAGTTGACCTAGACGCAAAACTATACGTCCAATCCAAAATATAAGGATATTTTCCGAGACCCAAGACTCTGCCGAAACCAGAGATGTCCTTTATATGTCTGTGCGGTCAGAAATACGACTCTATCGGCAGTTTCAAAAGCTTGTTCCTTCTTGCTTTCTCTGACTGATTTTACTCACCTCTCCATTGAAGTTAGTGAGAGAATTTGAAAGGCTGCTCTCGCTTCAAGGCTCATAGCTGAAAATCTGTAAATGTGAGCTCTTTAGTAGTTACATTGGCTGAAAGAGGACAATTTTTCCTACATTTTAAGGTATAACTTGTTTCTGTAAGTTAAACTATATGAACGTTAGAGGAATTTGTTTGACAAATTAGTTGAATATCAGAAAAAGAGCAGCAAGCAGAGTGTGCCACTCTGCTTTCTGCTCATTCATAAAAATCAAGAAGGAGCAAACATTTTAATGTATTTCAAACTGTCATAATTCAAAATTGGCTGAACATTTGAAAAAGCTGAATCATTTGGGAATAGCTGAATGTCTTGTGAACATTTTAAAGGTTGAATGGTGTCTCTAGCTGATAGTAAACTGAAGTAGTTACGTTTGAAAGAGGAGGAAGCTTTTTAATGATTTGAAAGGATTTACCATTACTTTTAATGGGAGAATAATTTGCACAAAAACCTTAATGTCTTAAAAAGTATAAAAGTGAGAAATACCAAAAGTCATAGCCATCATCTCCTGAAGGAGCTGAACGTTTTGATACAAAAGTTGTAGGAATCGGTTAAAGTATGCAGAACGAGTTAAAGGCCAAAAAACGGCGGAAGAACTAAGAAGTTGAAAAACAATAGTGAGAATGCTGAACAGCATTCTCACAATAAAGAGAAACAGGAAAACAATAGTGAGAATGCTTAACAGCATTCTCACAATAAAGAGAAACAGGAAAACAATAGTGAGAATGCTTAACAGCATTCTCACAATAACTAGAAAAGGTTGTTCCTGCGAAACAATGCTGAAAACCTGAATGGGAATAGCTGACCATGCTAAAAAAGCTGAAAAGTTAAAATTTAGTAGAAAGTTATGAGCTGAAGCTTCAAAGCAACCGAACGGTATTTTTGAAAGGGGCTGGAGCAGCATTCCAACAATGATTTGAAAGGATTTACCATTACTTTTAAAGGGAGAATAATTTGCACAAAAACCTTAATATTTTAAAAAGTATAAAAGTGAGAAAATACCCGCAAGCTGAAATGAATTTCAAAAATGTGTGAGTCACACAAAAGAGGCAGTGTGGAAGCTGAACTGCATCATCATAACAAAGCTAAGAGCTAAAATGGCCTACAATGCGGGAGAAGCTGAAAGCTGAACTGTTAAACAGAAGAAGAAGTAGGCTAGCTAGTCGTAACAAGAATATTATCGTTTTAACAGATTACTGTTAAATTAAAGTTGGGATAGTATTAGCAGTAGTAGATGTAGCCTACCATTGAGTGTGTTTACTTGGCTTTCTTAGTAGGATTCAATATGTTGATTGAATGAAACATACAGCAGTAGGGTCGATACAGGAAGACACGGCGACACTTTGTTGCTGAAGGATGATGGTGCAAGTTTTGTCCGTGGAGCATACAACGATTAATAAAAAGAATCATGTAGACGCGCTTATTGAGTAATCGCATAACTAATTACACATGTAAACGGAGTAATCGTATGGCGTAAACCGACAATTGCTAGTAATCGGGTTTCTCATGGTCAAGTAAACACACTCAGTGGCATAGTAGAATAAAACAGTTCCATTAGCAATAGTAGTAAAAGAGATATTAGCAGCACCTGCAGAGTCACCTCTTGTAAATTGTATTAGGTTGAAATACTATCAAACTGTGTCTTGTGACTCCACTAATCAGCTAATACCAATCACCTGCGTGAGACTGAGTGGTGCGTGTCTGTCGTTGCCACGGTGATGGTGCAGCTATGATTGCTAACGCGCTGAGGGCAGAGAATAACAGAAATGTAGCTAGAATCCACACCTCAAACAAGTTGACCTAGACGCAAAACTATACGTCCAATCCAAAAAATAAGGATATTTTCCGAGACCCAAGACTCTGCCGAAACCAGAGATGTCCTTCATATTTCTGTGCGGTCAGAAATACGACTCTACCGGCAGTTTCAAAATCTTGTTCTTTTTGCTTTCTCTGACGATTTTGTCACCAGATTTGCATTGGTCTCTATGGGGCGAGAGTTGGACTTTGTCTCGCTTTCGTGGGGCTCTGAACAAATGTGTACGCCTGTTGGATTCAACAGACAACTGTTTATGACCAGCACAAAATTAGCTATCTATTGATCCAAAAATGAAGCATGAAGAGCGAAAATTGTGGCAATGCTGGCAAACTAGAAATATTTTTTCAACAACATCCGAAGCTGCCCTCCACTCTAAGAGTTTCAGTCTGCACTCTAGGGTTTCACGTACACACCCATGTTAATATCAGAAACGGCTTGAAAAACTCATGAGCTCATAGCACAGAGCTACTGTGTTTGTGGGGTGACTGTCTCTGGAGGGCTGGCAGGCAGGGGCAAGCAGGGCCTGCAGGCAGGCAGGCAGGCAGGGCAGGCCAGCTGAATGAAGCTGTCCAGCTAGAGAGGGATAGTCCAGCAAGGGGTCTGTGATGCTCACAGCATTCTCTGTTGTCAGTTCAGTTGTGAAAAACGAAGCTTTTTCCATCTACACTTGACATAAACTACAGTTTTGACTGTGAAATGCAGTGGCATTACTTGAACTTGAATCCAAATGTGTTGACCTGATGGAGACCCATGCAAAGTCACTCAAAACACGGGTTTGATTCCAGGCTCCGGCAAGAGTATTTAGCTCTAAACTGGTCAATATATACACATCTGACAAAAGACCAGCTCGACCTTTGCCTGTAAACAGTGATTCTGACTGTCAGAGACCTTTAAATAGCCTGACTTACTGAAATTGGCAAAACTAGCCTGGCTAACGTAGGTCGCTTTCTCAGGGCATATGACGAATGAAACAGGCTCGCCTTGAAAAATCAGATATACTGGCTATCTTTAGCAGGCCCTTGTCTACAAAAATCAGTCCTCCCTGACGTTTTTGGAGTAGAATTGAGTGAAATACAAAATTGTTTACACACTGCAAGTGGGCGAGCCGAGCCTGACTCTGAGGCTAACGTCAAAACAATGTACCCCCGGGACACAGTATCACTCCAATTGCAAGTCCACAAACCACAAAAATAATCGGAGCATCTGGCTAAAAGCACAATTCCCACATCTCCTAAAGGCTCCCTCCTCGACCTTTTTCGTGTAGACCTAACTGTAAAATGGTGAACTTATGAACATGATGCGACTGAGCAAAAGCTGTTCACACCAGACGCACATTTCTCCGCGCCGGTCACCAAGCCTTTCTGCTACTCTGAGCTTTCCTTTACGCTGACATGGTACATAAACATGGCATTGGCTATATCCCAGCATTGATCCTTATCTACGTTGTCCTTGTAAAATTGTTGCTGACATACAACAACTCCCTGTGCTTTTCAACTTCGAGAATTCATTTGATGCTGATTTTAGAAATCGACTTGGGGGTTCTCTCTCGGTAGGCTATGTCTGCGTGTGTGTTGTGTGCAACGCGTGACAACTTGTTTCTCTCAAACAAACAAAACAACTACGGGCATGCCAACTCAATGGATCAATCCGTTTATTTTCATTCGTTTTCATCAGGGTAACCACAAAGGACGTTCGTTAACCAACATTGTGTAATTATAAAGTCTACAACTTTACAAATGTTCACCGTAGTCTACAATTAATGGAGTAATTTGTATTCAAATATATCAACTAATATGGTGTATTTCATCATCCTGCAGCCGATTTCGCAAGCGTCTCGCGAAACGAAATCGACCAGCTGCCGAAACGATCACTGCAGATCGCAGGCGATCGCAGGCAATCGCAGCCAGTGTGGTCAGTCCCATTTGATAACATTGGCGCCGAAAGAAAAAAGGAGGCCCTTCCAGGCACGTCGTAGCAGATCGCAGCCGATCGCAGGCAGTGTGTCCCAGGCGTAAGCCTATGCGGTCTCAGCTGGCGCATAGGCTTATTACAAAGACTTTCACGCCCCAAATCAAAATTCTGAGCCGACAGGTCTGTGGGGAATTGCTTTTTCTCCTAAAGGCTGCCCTCCTCAACCTTTTTGATGAACAATTCGCCGAAATGCAAAATGACTCACTAATTAAAAACACAGAGGAAAAAAGCTAGAGCTACAGTAGCTACTTTTCGAGTTCGGTTTTCCGTCACTTTAGACTCACGATCTAAAGGACTAAAAGTGCTAAAACCTTCACCATAATTCAAGAGTAGTGTACTTTCACGAAACCAATCATTGATTCTAGCTTAAAATGTGTAAAAATAGGACTTACCGAACGTGGCTGCCTCCAACACTATCAGGCGATTCCAGTTGAAAACAACAATGGCCGTCGAAAAATAATTTATATTCGTAACGGCGAGCTGCGATTAGAAGCGAAATGAAACAGGAGCTGAAAACAGAGGGTGGGGGCTTGGTCAGCACACAATTTCCAGAAAGGATGTGTGTGCGTCTCGCCAAGCTCGCGCGTGTGTCAAGTAGGGTGACCACCTGTCCCGCTTTGCGCTGTATCGCACAGCATTTTCAATATGGGACGTGCGGGACAAGGGGTGAAAATGCTGTGCGGGACAACGCAAAGCGCGACAGGTGGTCACCCTAGTGTCAAGGGGCAGGATGAGCCTGAGAATTTGGAGCACACGCGCTGTGGAGCAATTCAATTGAATTCAATCATATATTGACATATCAAGGTGAAATTGCGTATGGTACTTCAGAATGATGTCATCTTGAAGGCACAAAGGTTTTAAAAACCATCAGTCAAAATTATATTTGATTTATTAACACAAAGATATTGTGGCAATGTGGACATTTACATAAATACACTTCTTTCAGCCATTTTGTATTGCATTCCTTATTCAATTTCACCCTATATAAAGACAAATCTGTAACAATTTTCAAGTCGATTGGATCTATGGTTCATGAGGAGAAGGGTTTTGAAGGTTGTACCAAATTTGGACAGTACAGCAAAATCTATCATGGCGGACCTTATGGGTTCTTGAGGCTTTTTTGTTCCCCATGAGAAATAAGGCATGTATACCAATTTTCAGCCATTTTGGAGTAATGGAGCGCTGGGGAAATCACGTAGACTTTGGGCGTGGCTTATAGCGCCACCTATGGGCGTACATGGGTCACTATCCGTCTGGGAGTAGTGAGTGACCTGTTGTATCATTGGGCCAAATTGGAAAAAATCGGGTTGAGGACTTTTTGAGCTATTGAACCATTTAGCGGAGAAGAGGAAAAATAATAATAATAGGAATACTAACAAAAACAATAGGTTCCCTCCTACCGGAGGAACCCTAATAAATATATATGTGAGAGAACAATGGTTGTGCTCGCCGAAGGCGTGAGCACACCCAATAAACGCACCGATAAATGTTCAATATGATCTGCTGTTTTTACATCACCCACCTGTCATTTCTGAACCCAGTGTATGGTCGAGGGTTAAAAAAACAGGTGGATATGAGAGTTAGCCATAGCCTAGGACTACGGATGCAGTGTCAGATCCACAACCGAGTAATCTCTACTGAAGTATATTTATTGTTCAGGTGGATCCCTTGCCTGTTGCGCAAATTCATTTCAGTAACCTAAGAAAGGACACATCGCCACTGATGCTAGGCATGATTGGAAATTCCCTTCCATGACAAGTTATAATACACCACAAACCACCTTTTTAAAGCACTAACCCAGATAGCAAACTTCATTGAAATTACGCTGAATCAACATCCGCTTTCAACGCTAATTTCATTGAAACAACAGACTCTGATGTTGACCAATCATCATTTTGCACCCTTATTTAACCCTTGTGTTATCTTCGGGTCATTCTGACCCATCAGTCATTGTGACCCACCGTCGTATTACGACAACTTTACCGCATACAAAAACAAAGTGAGTAATTTTCTTTTAACCTTTGGGCTGTCTCAGACCCCCCACATTGCGAAGGTTAAAAGAAAATGCTATTTATTTGTTTTTGTATTGGGTACAATTGGGTAAACACAACAATGGTTCGTTGTGAACCTTTGGGTCATGTGACCCGAAGGCAGCACATGGGTTAATATTGAAACAACGTTGAAAAACCAACGCGATTCTAACCGTATTTCCACCAATATTACTATTGAAACAACGTTGAAAAACCAACCAAAATCAACGCTATTCTAACGGTATTTCCACCAATATTACTATTGAAACAACGTTGAAAGATCAACAAGCTATTCTTTACAGCAGCAACCCACTCGTCCCGTTTTTCCCCAATCTCGACGAACAGCCAAACACAGAAAAATAATTTGCCACATTAACTTGCTCACTTATGCTTCTAAACTGACTTCCATCAAAACAATAATTCGCGCGTCTGAAACCGGAAGCTTTCAAGGGCCAAACTTGACGAATTAAAATTCTAGAATGTTCATCAAAAAAGGTCTATTGGTTGATGGAAACAGTCAGAAAAGTCTCCAAGTGCACATCGTGCAGAATACGACAGGTAGAGATAGACTACAGCTGGGCTCTGATGGAGAGTGTGCTGCTGTCCTTTAACAAGCGGTTCAGCGAAAAAGGAGGCGTGTTCCGGTGCAAACGTTCCCTGGTGCTATTTTGCAGTTTCCGAAAAACAATTCCGCCACTGACCAGGAAAAACGTGTTCTAAAGTCAATGGCGCATTATTCAGATGCTATTTTAAGGGCGCAAGCTTGGTCCGTGCACACTGCTGGCGAGGCCAGGGTCTTCTTTCTGCGAAGCTACGTTACATTGTTTTGATTTATGGCGTGTTACATTTCTTCAATGATTATAAAAAGATTTTCATGAGAAATCTCTATGTATTTGAACATGATTTGTAACAATTGTGCCAATTTTCTCCCATGCCTGTTTAACCGAAGCTAATTTGGGTGGGTTTCTTCTCCCATCTCCATCAGAATCAGAATTCGGTTTATTCGCCATGTAGCCTATGTTACACAAACATGGAATTTACTGTGGCAGGAAGGTGCAAACAATAAACATATACGGGTCTTAAATTAAGTAAAAAAGTACAATAGTTAAACTAATTCCAAGAACTAAACAAAAAAT
This sequence comes from Osmerus eperlanus, assembly GCF_963692335.1. Taxonomy (NCBI): domain Eukaryota; kingdom Metazoa; phylum Chordata; class Actinopteri; order Osmeriformes; family Osmeridae; genus Osmerus; species Osmerus eperlanus. The sequence continues at coordinate 9,514,649 of NC_085022.1, forward strand.
AAAATATAGGGTAGGCTATATAAAAATAAGAATAAGAATTTGAATGAGCAGCATGAGCGGGCAATTTAGTGCAATGAGAAAACTGCTCTGCCTTTCCCATACAATGTCACTTGTCTATCTGTTACGGCCCTGACTAGAACGTCGGTCTCCTTGGCTGTGAACCGCTCCTGGCGTGCGCCTGGCAAATCCGCCGTTATAATAGCAATCCGCCATGGAACAAGCGCTGCTCTTAAAGGGAATGTGAGATGACGCTCTGATTGGTTTATTGCACGTTACGCCCAAACCACACCCATTAGTAATGTAGCTACTTCGGACCTACCCATTTTAGATTTGCGCCAGGCGCAAAGTCATTTATCCCGCCGGCAAAATAGCAACCGAGCCGGAGTCCCGCCCACAAAGTTACTTGCGCTTTGCGGTTTGGTACTTGCGTTTCGGATCGTCAAAATAGGGGGGTATATCTGCTTATCTTGAAAGAGCCAGTGGCGGCTGGGAAGCCCCCGCAGCCCCCGCAAGGTAGGGGGGCCCCTAAGGGCCCCGCCCTGCATAATCAAAAAACAGACTAATGGCCTATATAAAAAATATATATATAAAAAAACAAGGAAAACACTTTGAGGGCGCTCATTGAGAGCCCCAAGTTTCAACTGCCAGGTAAAGGAATTCCGTAATGTAGGCAACGTAACAGATCTTCATCCACTTCCATGGGCTAAATAGTCTCAAAATCCCTGAATCTGGCAACAATGGCTTTTGCGTATCTTACGCATAGATATATATATATCTATGATCTTACGTGCCTTTTGCGCCATTACGCCTATTGAACGTGCACATTTAAAAAATGCTAATCATTACGTTCTGCTAGATGACGGTAGAGACATGAGTAAAAGAAAATATGCAAGCTGTGCTCAAAAACGCAGCAATAAACTGTTGTCTGAACAAGCTCGAACAAAACACCCGAAGATTACACACTTATTTAGACCAGCCAGAGAGGAATATTAAAGACATCTCCACAGACGAAACACTACCGCAGCCGCAGGTAGCTAGCAGCAGCACGTCTTCACCAGCAACTAACAATAAATATACTTGCTTAGCTTACTTATTGGCAAGAATAAATGTTTTCCTTTCCTCCATTGATTGTGTGTTATTTCGGCGATGCTATCCTTGGTGCTGAACTATCAGAAGGCAAGCGCTGTCTTTGGTTTTGAACAACGACAAATGTGTGGCGGCCTGCGGAAACCCTTCACATCGTGAACATTTGGGTCTTTTGGGTATTATACATATTTGGAAACTACAAACTCCTGAATACAAATGTTTAAATCACTCATATCTTTATCACAACTGAAGTTACATAATTTTAAAGTTGACCTGTGTCAAAAAGTTATAAGGTAGAAAATTGCATTCAAAGATTCCACTCCGTTTCATTCTAATTCTGTGGCGAATATGGAAAGAAAATCCTTTTGTTCGTAATCACGTTGTGAATGATAATGTCAGTTTAAGTATAGGCTACATTAATAACTTCTTAGCAAGTTATCTTTTAGTTTAACAGCCTGACTTCATTGATCAGTTGTTTGGGGATGCTGCAGAACTCCAAAGAGCAGGCAAACTAAGCGTTTGATTTGAAATGGCTTGGAAATCTTGCTAGCTGACATGTCCAAAAACCGTTGAAATTAACTGTTTTTAATAAGTAAATATATACTTTTTGTACATTACAATGAAGTTTAGGGTGTTAACTATAGAAAACATCAAAAATCTCAATTGTGACAGAAAACGATTTTCATCTTTTATGGCTTATAGTCAACAATAAGCGGTCGCGACATCCGACGGGTTTCCGCAGGACGCCACACAAATAGGCTGCTGTTGTGCTTTTGTTATTTTTAAACTTTTATATTTCTCTCTCACATTGGTGAATATAGGCTATATTTAAAGGTAGACAGTAATGTATAAGATAGGATGGAGATACATTTTGAGTGGATTTAGGGGAGGGGCCTCGAGAAGTCCCAGTCGCCACTGGAAAGAGCCCATATTGTCATAGAAATTCAGAAAATCAACAGTGACCTTCATAAGTTCACAGTTTTACACCTTTGCTCTGCCCACATTGTAAAAGCTGTCACAGGGATTTGGGAAAAGGATGCAACACAAAGGACTGAAGGAGTTTGTCACATATTGCTTTGCAATTTTGTTGAACAGTGCAAGCATGGATGAAGCCCTTCCTGTGTTCCAACACGTGCGTACTTTTCACTTCAATGGAGGATGGTGATCTCTTCAAACATGAAAAAACACTGAGCATATCGCATGCTAAACACAAAAGTATAGAGCATGTGAAAGAAGACTCAGAAGATCAGTTCCATGGTGAAATGAACAATCCTTGTTTTTATTGTAGGCATTTTTATTGTAGGCAGGCACAAGGCCTATGGGGAAAAAGCCTCTAAGGTGGTGGTCTGACATTTTAAAAAATGTGCTTCAAATAATGTGAGATGAAAATGAAAAACCTAAAGGCTGTGCAACATGTATGCATAGTCAGTGAACACTGAAATGAAATTGAGGAGGTCACATGACCAAAAAGCTATCGAAGTGGTTTATTTTGAATAAAGAATACATTTTTAATAACTTGAGATGAAAATGAACAAAATAAAGGCTGTTCAGCATGAATGCATACATCTTCAACAGTTAAACATTATTTTGACACTCCTAGTTCATGTTGTTGAGAAGCTACTGACTTGAGACGTGTAATTTGTTGATGGTCCCTAAACATACGCGTTGTTTAGGTAGCCAAAAGCATTGGCTAAGCGGCCGGTCTGGGCGTCAGAATATCTGTTGAATATCGAACTTCAAACCAACTATACCACGGTCATTCACCAGCCTAAAATACAATACAATCAAATCATCTCTGTCCATGACAATGCACCTTTAGCTTGCTCTGGGTATATGTGCCCCACACTGCCTGCAATATAGTTAGGCTACATCGTTATCCCCAAAATAGCATTTCGTGGCCACGAATTAGCATTTCGTGGCCACAAATTCTTTCTTTTTTCGGATGTCATGTCTGGGGCTCCGTAGTTTTCTCCTTTCACACTAAGTGAACATTTCTTATCAAGACATGTTATGCGCTGTGGCGGTTCGCTAGTTGGTAATACTAGAGCCGACACCTAAAAATGATATTATGGTGCAGGACAGCATAAATGAGATGCTGAGACGGTAAATCGCCGGTAACGTATTGGTTGTATTTCTTCTTTCAGGGACGACAGAGCCTAGTAGGCACACTGCCGTACTAGGAATTAAAAAAAGTAAAATAAAAACACTAAGTCAAAGCAAAACCTTAACAAAAAAACAAAGAAACTACAGGCGATCCCTCAGACACCGTTAGCACGAGTATCTCGGCTCCACTGTGTGCTCCGCTGTTCTCCTTCACATCTTCTCCCCTGTGTTCACCTAACCTGGGCCTTTTAAAGAAAACACAATCAGGGTCATGCATTTCACCTGGTTGCTTCTCCCCGTTATTTAACCCTTGGACAACCCAGGTTGCCACTTCACAGAATGATTGGAGTTTCCCTTTGCATCTTGGATGCCATGTTACTTCAAAAGAGCTCTGCTCACCTCACCAGTTCGTACTGTAGAAGTGACAATCGTGAGATGGGGAATTTCATTAGTACCGACTAGCTCGGCTTGTTTCACAATTACTTTAGCTCCTGTCAGAATAGTCATAGTGGTATAGGCTACTGTAATGACACATTATACCAGGCGAGGAGTGTGCTGTCTATTCATTTAGACTGGAAAAAGTCAATTGCAATGTATAATGTCTATACCTGTGTTGTATTGAAGTGTTTTGTCACTGTGATCTTGCACTTAGTTCAAAAAGATCTTAATAGAACCTAGAATATTTGGAACCGCAACTAGGCTATTAGGAATAGCTTGGTCAGGTTACACGTTTTAAGTAGGGTCAGTATATTAGATACTAATATAGGTATCTAATAAGTTGTTGGAACAATAGGTTTCCTCCTACCGGAGGAACCCTAATTATATTTGATTTATTAAAACAAAGATATTGTGGCAATGTGGACATTTACATAAAAACACTTCTTTCAGCCATTTTGTATTGCATTCCTTATTCAATTTGACCCTATAAGTTGCATTTTGTATTCTATCTCTGATTAAATAATTGGACATAAATGTTAAAAATGATGCTTTATTAAGATGTTTTTGCTGCAGAGCTGCTGGTGAAGGTCTCCCCGGCTTCTTCAGGGCTGTTTGGGAAGCTGACCACCTCCATTTCTATATAATTCTGAAAAACAACACAGTGAGTCAAAGATAAAACAAAGAATAGATTAACAGAGATACTAATTTCATAAACTAACCTCCTAAGTCAAGCCATAACTAAAAATAGTTGATGATCCCTCGCAGTGCTGATGCAGTAAACGTTCCCCTGTTTTCACCTAAGGAATTTTAGAGATGTTGCAATGCAATGTCTCCATCATAAAAACAAAAGACAGCTAGCTGTATATTAACTATTAATGGCATATTTTAATTTAATCAACAGATTCACCACTGTTGGGGGATGAAAAGGGCAAGTTCTCTCGCCACCACTGTGGCTGGCAACCAGTCCTGTACTGGCCTTTCTGGACACATCACACAAACATCATGGACTGTCATTCATTTGAGAGTGGTTAGCGGTTACAACACCGAAATAATTGGAAAGCGCTGGGCATGAGTAAGGGTTAGTGGTAGGAGGCTGGGACCAGCACTGGATGCAGAGCAGGGGTTAGTGGTAGGAGGCTGCTGGCACCAGCGCTAGATGCAGAGCAGGAGGTTGGGACCAGTGCTGGATGCAGAGCAGGGGTTAGTGGAAGGAGGCTGGGACCAGCGCTGGATGCAGAGCAGGAGGTAGGGCTAGGAGGCTGGGACAAGCGCTGGATGCAGAGCAGGAGGTAGGGCTAGGAGGCTGGCACATTCAGGGTACCAGGGGTTGTGGACCTGAAAGGCAGGTTGATAAATAGCTGTTTTGCTCACACAAACATCATGGACTGTCATTCATTTGAGAGTGGTTAGCGGTTACAACACCGAAATAATTGGAAAGCTCTGGACATGAGTAAGGGTTAGTGGTAGGAGGCTGGGACCAGCACTGGATGCAGAGCAGGGGTTAGTGGTAGGAGGCTGCTGGCACCAGCGCTGGATGCAGAGCAGGGGTTAGTGGAAGGAGGCTTGGACCAGCGCTGGATGCAGAGCAGGAGGTTGGGACCAGTGCTGGATGCAGAGCAGGGGTTAGTGGAAGGAGGCTGGGACCAGCGCTGGATGCAGAGCAGGGGTTAGTGGAAGGAGGCTGGGACCAGCGCTGGATGCAGAGCAGGGGTTAGTGGAAGGAGGCTGGCACACTCAGGGTACCAGGGGTTGTGGACCTGAAAGGCAGGTTGATAAATAGCTGTTTTGCTTTGAGATTTGAAGATGGTCTGTCTAGTCATAATAAACACTGATAAACATTGGATATGTCTAAGCATGTAATACAGATAGATGTTGCTACATAACTGAACCACCCCACTAACCCATTAACTAACAACGTTAGCCTCTAGATAGCATCAAGGAGAACTCTGACGGCCTTATCAGTCATTAATTAAAAACTCGCAAACAAAGTGCTTTGCAAACAACTTCTGAAACGACCGTTCAAAAATGACCAAATTCTAGTAATAAAATAAACATATTTTTGACAAAGCTTGCTACTTTAAATACCTGTTTTGTTTGATGCCGGCTCCTGGCATGCATTTCAGATATACATTGCGATTTGCACGGTTGTATATTTCTGAATGCCATGGAAACGCTCTTGATAATCGATTTAAAGAGCCAAAGTTACACAAAATCTTTTCATTCGGGTACGTCATTTCCTGATATTCTATCCGGTGGTGTCCCAAGCATAGATATATATAAAGGCCCAAGAACCGGGACCACATTATTCCTCAATATGCCTCCTATTCTTAAATGTTTATACTGCAAAAATAATAATAATTGCAATACAGTTGGGCTTCTATGTTTTGTTGCAAAAACAGTAATTATGGCTAGTAACTTCATCAAAACATAGACTGCACATGAAAAATCGAGCAGGTTGATTATTTTACTTACCAGGAAAGGGATGAAGTCGACCTGAAAGTTAAAATAGCGTGGTAGATATGTAGCCAGGGCAACCAGCCAGGTCGCGTGCTCTCGTTGTCCAGGTCTCGTTCCATTATGAATGACATAGTTGACATCTTCTATCTTTCCTCGGTTATTGCTTAAGTCCTTTCTTGGTTATAAATACGAAGATCGGTTGAATACGGGTGGTAAAGGATATGTAAAAGCACGGATCAGTGGTTAAGTAGTAGGCTTTAATAGGTTAGGGTATTATTCTAATAAATGTTCTATAGCCTACCTCTTAAAAAAAGAACAAGGCAAGTTATATTATGAACTCGTTTTTTATCGCTTAAAAATTAGAACAAAACCTTAAAGGTGACATGACATGAAAACTTCACTTTAGGAGGTTATTTAACATTAATATGAGTTCCCATAGCCTGCCTTTGGTCCCCCAGTGGCTAGAATTTTCGATAGGTGTAAACCAAGCCCTGGGTGTTCTTCGCCTTTGAGAAAATGAAGGCTCAATTGCTGTTTCCTTGTGACGTCACAAGGAGGAAGGTTACCTCCCCTCTCTCTGCTTGTGCAAGTGTTTTTATCCTCGAGAGACATCATGGCTTGCAAACGAACGAAGCATTACATTTGCTCAGTTTGGATGTTCAAAGGAAAACAAAAATCTTTTTACAGTTCCTTCATCCGAGTCTGAAGACCCAGTGTCTTAATTTTATCTTCTCTGGAAATGCGCCTACACAACTTCTGTTGTAGGCACATTTGTTTTGTATGTCTGCACCAAACACTTCAGCCACGACTGTTTCCTCAACTTGAGCTAATACAAAACTGGCCTTGCTGAAATAAAATTCTGGATCAGTACTAACTCTCCTTCGTCCAGCTACTAACCTCGGACAAGTAAGTTAACTAACGCTATATCGTTTTGTAGCTTTACTGTATATGGTTACCTAGCTTGCTACCCTTAGAGTTACTGTCGCTAATGGAAAGGTAGATAGCATCAAGTATGTGTGTGAATACATGCTGTAACGTGAGTGTTGTACACTTCTTTGTTATTTGGATAACCATTCTGCTGTTGGTGTTATGGCGCGCGCGATATCCGCCTTTTCCTCATTGAAATGACTGAGTGTGTACCTCTGCAAACCAGGGTTATCATGAGAATGGGCAAATTCGAGGCATCTTACAGCAACGGGGCTACAGCCATTGCGATACATCCATTGTAAACATTAGCGCATGGTGCCGCCCCTCCGCTCCTCATTAGCATTTAAAGCTTCAGACACCAAAACAGCGCGTTCTGAGGAAAGCTCCTTGTGGGACAGCTAGTAGTGGCTGTAATTCTGCACCAAGGGTGAATTTCGGGAAAGAGACTTCTGATACAGTATTAGGGGACCACTAAGGCCTATATAAAAGCATCCAAAAACAGCATGTCATGTCACCTTTAAGTGAGGATAATGATTTGGGATAATGCCACTCTTAAATAACATCACATCTGCTGCCTTTGAATTGGTATCAGCACTGGGCACTCACCAATCAAAATGAGGGAAAACAGCTTCCCTGTTTGCATTAGGGAATAAAATGCTGCACCTCTTTAGACTTAGGGAGGAAAGATAAGTTAACTACTTAACAAAGAGTTTAATATATTTGTGTTACTCAGTGGCCTGGCAGTAAGTCATACAGTGTGTGGTGACTGATCCTCTCTAACATGTCTGATGTGAGCTGGAAAAGGAAACTTGGGCTTTCAACATTAGTTAAATTAGCATGCTGCAAGTGCTGCAAGTGCCTGTTTAGCCATTGATCATAGACTCTAGAGCAGTGCTTGTATTGGAATGGTCTGGTGATTCAGTCAAAGGCATGTCAGAGGGAGAGTCTGCAGGTAACTCTGGACCTTGATGTGGTAGCCTATTGACAGTGAACTAATTGTGTCTCCACAGGGGGACTGGAGTCAGAATTCAGTTGAGCACAAGGAAGACTAAATGAGACGACCAGCTTCATTCATTCAGACACACACATACACACACACCAGCAATCCTGACATACAGTATACCATGTTCTCCTCTCACTGTATCGCTATGCTGCTGGCATTTATGTCAAACTGCAGATGGTGGATTGGTAAGGTTACCCAGTGCATTACAACGTATCAGTCCTGGATTGCTTTGTGCTTAATTCAGCTATGTGGTCACTTTCTATTTTGTTACATTGTGACCTAGATTGCTATATGGGCCAGTAGCAATTTGTATTTATTTTGTAACACAAAGACCCTCATTGCTAAAAAATTAAGTAAGGTGGAAGCAGACATTGGTAGGCTATGAACTGTTCTCTGTTTTAAGGGCCAGGAAAAAGGCCAGCACAGTAGAGTTATTCAATGTGATGTGACGGTAATGTTTGTGGAGAGCTCACAGCTAGCAGTCCTCTGCATCATGTGCAGCCCTCCTCATCTGTGTGCTGAGTGCAGACTGGAGCAGTTACATAACCTATTTAAAACTCACCCTGGATCACATGTAACATTCAGCCCTAGAGATAGATATCCTACTGTCACTTGAGCTGCTCTGGCGGCTGTTCAGACATTATTGCACATAATGCAAACACACTCACATACAAACAGAACCATTAAAGATTTGATTGGAAATTTGCTGCCTGACATTCAGTGCTGCCTCCATGTGGGTTGTCTGTGGTAAAATGGTCAGAGAGCTTCCCCTTTAGCCCATGTGACTGAGCAGTCTCGTACTGAGTGGTGTGCCAGATATGGTGTGGAAAGGTACAAACCTGCTGGAAACACCAATACTTTAAAGTCACAGTTTCCTGGGTACAGATAAAACTACTAAAATACTTCAGACAACCCAAAATGCTGTGGGCTGAGCTGTGCCCCACAAACAGCCCAGTTTAGTTTACCATAGCCTGGTGTGTGTTCACGTTAGACTCAGGCACATTTTTCCGTTCTGTGTGGGTGGGGTTAACCCAGAGGATCTGGCACTTACTGTAACAAAGTGACCCCATGTGTGGTGGTGGGTAGACTTGTAAGAAACTGAAAGGACATCTATGTAACTACAACACTACAGTAGGAGAGGTGGCAGACTGAACCACGGACTTAGTTGGTGTCCTGCTGCAGGAATAACTTTTAGGGATGAATCTGCCATGTGATGTTATATATAGTACTGTACTGCATGTGCTTATGTTCAGCTAGTCGTACCAGGCATGCCTTTGTCTCTTTCAAGGCCCAAATGTGTTATGTTTACCACCATTTTGCTAAAGATGTTGAGCCTCTGATTCTGGGTTCAAAGAGGAACAATATTATGCCCAAAGTTTAGTTTGGGCTGTCGTTAAATAGTTACTGGCACTGGTATTCCCCTGCCCCTTCTCTGTGTACTGTTGAAGAAGTATCAGATAATACCCAATTGCTGTGAAAGTACCAAGTCAATGAACAAAATCGCCAAGTACAAGTTCAAGACTAAATCAACATATTTATTATAGATCTATAAGGTGCAGTTGTCTGATACACTCAAGTTGAGCATCTCAGAGGACTGGACCAGGAATACAGGAATCAGGGCAGTTAAATCATATCACAATAATGGGGGTTTTACTCCCACAAGAAGCGTCAGGGGGATGAGTATCAACATAGCCTTTGCAAGCACAGAAAGAGGACGCTGCATGCTAGATAGCTTTTGTTTAGGCTTTAGATAGGGCTCCAAGAAATGGCCCTGACGTTCCATGTTCTCATGAGCTAATATAACAGGTTATAGTTCAAACATTGTTTATTATATTCAGAGCATTCCACACTATAAAAGTAATAAAGTAATCATTAGTTGTAATCTTTAATTATTGTTAACTGGTCAGTGATTAAGGACAGACCTCTTCACTGTTTAAGTGCTGAATGTTTAGAGGTAACACTGTGCTGTACAATCTAGAATGACCGACTCTTGTTAGGACACACACACAACACACACACAGATACAGTGTTCTTCAGGTCAAAAGGCAGTGGAATTCTGCCATTGCTGATAGAGTGGAGTCATCTGAACATTTAAACTAGTCAACTGCTGCTAATGAGACAGGGTACACACACTCACATGCAGACACACAAATACACATAAATGCAGACAAGCAAACATGCATATGGGTGTACACACATGCACCCCCCCCCCTCCCATACACACACACACATACTCCACGAGCCCAAAATAAGACTTTTCTGTCCTCTTTTCATGAATAATAGAGACAGCAATCCTGCCCATTCAGTGTCTGCCAGGTTCGGAATCATCTAGCAAACAATGCCTTGGAAATCCCAAAGCCAATTTCTGCATATGAATCATCCCAGTCCTCAGACAACAAAGTACAAACTGATGTGTGTATGTGTTGGTATGAAATGAGTCTGTGATTCCACGCTGTTCTGTCTTATGTGCTATATTAAAAGAGCTGAAAGGGGTGGAGGTTCTTTAAATGAGAAAACATATTTTGAATTGGCAATTGTCCTATTCTCAAGATATTGCAGTAGTGACTGAGTGGTGGCATGTTAACTGTTGAGAACTGAGAGTCTTGACTAAACCTAAATGAAACTTCTAATAAAATAATTTTTCTAATGTTTTAGGACCAGAAGAGTCAACTGTAGGATTCCATTTCCTTTTTTGATTATTAATTTGTGCTTGAAAACACACTGAGACCAAGATGTTTTGTCTGTGTTTGATGTAATGCAAGTTAGGGAGTTTTACAGTTCATGCGAGCGCGCAAGCCGCGCAAGCCGCGCAAGCCGCGCAAGCCGCGCAAGCCGCGCAAGCCGCGCAAGCCGCGCAAGCCGCGACTATTTTGCACTCAAATAAAGGGCAAACATTTTCGCGCTCAAATAAAGGCCAAACATTTTTGCCTGCGCGGCTTGCGCACATTTTTGCCTGCGCAAGCCGCGCAGGCAAAAATGTTTGGCCTTTATTTTAGCGCGAAAATGTTTGCCCTTTATTTGAGTGCAAAATAGTATTTTGAGCTTTAAGTAAAATAAACATTGCTGTTTTTCAATTGGTAAAACCTTGTTTAGTGAAGATTATGTCTTTTTGGCTCTTATTTTTCAGCCCCTTACGTTTCTTAGCCTGGTTTTCGATCGTTATATAGTCTCTACTAGCTAGCTTTCGATCTCAGTGTCACTGTCGTGTGTAAGCGAGACAAAGGGGGCGGGGTAAGGGCTGCACAGACGTTCATTTGGAATAGACCAACCGGCCTTGGGGAAAGGGGGGCCGGCCAACCGTGTCGCTCAATCTTCTGCCGACATTTTATTAGTATCCTAGTTAAAAAAAGGCAAGGCAAGCGGCCCTCCGGCCCAGAAGTGTCTCGGCCCATCGGGAATTCTCCCGGTGCTCCCGATAGCCAGTCCGCTACTGGGGTGAAGTGCCTTGCCCAAGGACACAACGTAATTTGGCAAAGCCGGGAAACGAACCGGTAACCTTCTGATTAATAGCCCGATTCCCTAACTGCTCAGCCATCTGACCCCCTTTGTCTTTCATTTACATTTATATTTAGTCATTTAGCAGACGCTCTTATCCAGAGCGACTTACAGTAAGTACAGGGACATTCCCCCCGAGGCAAGTAGGGTGAAGTGCCTTGCCCAAGGACACATCATTTTGCACGGCCAGGAATCGAACCAGCAACCTTCTGATTACTAGCCTGATTCCCTAACCGCTCAGCCACCTGACTCCCACACTTTCACACTAACTCTGTCTTTACATGTGGAAACATCTGTTACCTGCATTGACATTAGCAGCACGCCGGAGTTTGCGGTTAGCATTCTTCCCAGCTGGATGTGACTCAACGCACAGCAGTGTGAAGTGAACCTGGTGCCTCTGTCCCTCCCCTTCCGACTATGTCACTCTGTGGCTCACACTGACAGCAGGAAATAAAACAAAAGTCACCACACAGACTCTGATCACTCAGCCACAATGTGCCCTTGGGATCTATGCTGGGAGTGACAAAACTGCAATTAAGCGTGAGCGCTAATTAAGAGTGTAAAGCTAGACAGGTTTGCACCAGGTTGTTAAACTGTCTGGGTGGCATCTTCAGCTTCACCCCATAGATAAAGATAGAAAGAACAAGGGGGAGTGTAGAGGTAAGATGAGATAAGGCAAGAAAAAAGGAAAGGAGGAGTTGATGGAATTAAGAGAGGAGAGGAGAAACCTTTTGTTTTTTTATTCTGTTTGTCTTCATTAAAATGTTGGGGTGAGGGAGGGAAGGAGGACAAGCTGTGGGTGGGTGTCTACCACATGCATGTGATCATGTTTTTCTGGGAAGGGGTTTGTGACTCACGGGCTCCAGGCTTTAAAATCCTTGCCTGGCCTTTGTTTCTCTGTCTCTAACAGCCAAACAGAGCCACAATGACTCACTAGTATGTCTCTGACGTCACTGGACACAAAACAAAAACAATCAATGAGTCGATGCCTGTGGTGGTCACATTCCACATAACACTCATGTCATGGACTGTAAATTTAAGACATAAATTAAAGAAAGAATATGATATAATGTGGGATAATGGCTTTAAAATGTACTTATGAATGGCAAAATGAATAGGAAATATACTTTTGACCAGACAATTAATGTTAATGACAGTAATATTAATGTCAAAGTAAGTTTGCTTATGCTTGTACAGAGATGGATTTCTATTTTAGAAACACATCTTACTGGCAGTCACGTTAGATTTACAGATATAATATACAAAATTCAGACATGTTCGAAGTCTCAAGGCACAACACAACATCTGGTCATTTAAGTAATTCAATAATTTAATAGATTTAGCATTTTCTTGTTCAATACAGAAAGAACACACAGACATACTCTTCAGACTTTAGATTATTTGAAAAATGTGTGAAGTAAACAGTCCTAAACTGACTTTTTACCCAGCTGTTAAAATGAAACCGATCCGCATGTTCACGTGTAATTTGCATTTCATTTGAATATGTAAGCATGTCTCGCCTATCAGTCGTGGCTCTCTCCACACGTACACTCTATTTGTCCGATTGGAGTTTAGAAGCACAAATCGGAAAGCTGGTGATTTTGAGCCCGCCCACTCGGACACGTTGCTTTGGAAGAAGCAACACGGGGCGCTCAATTGCAGTGTACATTCAAAACACACCGCACTACTCAAAATCAACTGCGATCGGAAGTGTCCTGGATTTACCGCTGAACAAAAGATAGTACGGTTTGCTGCATCCCTGTGAGGTATGTTAACTTATCTTTGAATGTGTAGTCTACGTTTTCCAGAAATGGTTGAATTCGTAATTAAAGCATCACAATTTTGAAACAATTGTGAAACGCTTGCTTGTTCACAAATCAATCTGTAATTTTATATTATAGATAGCTGTATATAAAAATGTGAACGCGCATATTCTTTTAGCCTAAGTCTGGCCTTGGACACTAATCCGATGTGCGCTTTTTGTGCAGACCCTTTGACCAATTGTTCTGATTCTATAGTTCCTACATTTTGAGGGACATGATTCGAAGTATTTTAATTATTTTTTCTTTATTTGTTGTGGCGATAGGGGGATATCTTTTATTACCAATGGGCCCCACCCACACAGGTAGTGGCAAATGATTCAATATCAGTCGCATTTGTCATAAGGTATAAAAATTCGGTTCAAACGGGGTAGGTTAACTATATCCTCAGTTTGCTTTTGTGATGTGCAACTGTTGGTATGGTCCTGCTTCAGCCATCATAGTTGAATTTCGAAGTCTAATTAATGAGAACAATTTTGTTTTTACGCAACGGCAAATGCCTATGTTAAAGCAATGGATGAGGTTTAGATATCATGTCATTCTTGTGAACTTGAGCTGAGTAATAGTGGAGCTTAGTGTTTTAATGCTGTTTGGTAAATATACAAATATTAAGTTGCCCAAAGCTTTAATAGCCTACTATTTCCTATATAACTTATATACAAATATATATATATAAATATATATAAATATATACTTACTGTAAGTCGCTCTGGATAAGAGCGTCTGCTAAATGACTAAATGTAAATTTAACTGAACAACCTTTTCCAGTGGACAGTTTTAGTGTCCTCTGAATGTCCTTTGTCTATTACCTCTTATCCGACCTGAATTATATAATCAACTGCAAATCACAACATTGCTATAAACACACTACACTAAACATGGACAAATTTAATCCACACTGTGCTGGGTCATTGGTATTGGTTGTAGTATCATGTTTGAAAACCTTTTGCCATTTGTTGTAATGAACTACATGTGTCTTATACATTACATTTCTGTTTTGTGGTACTGTATCTAAAAGTCAGATCAGTAAAGAAGGCCCCTATACCCTATCCCTTTACAGTAAAAGCAACTGCCTGTTTCCTTGTGAGACAAAGATCCATGAAGCAATACACTCCTTCCTGTTCATTCTACTCAAACAAAGACACATATTTAATGAAAAATGGCAGTCATTGTTATTGAAAGATCAGACAGTAAGTATGTTCTATTGTTTCATTTATTCTAACTGTTTAGTGTATAATTACTGTGGAGGGTGTAATAGGTGGAACTGTAGCTTTACATGCTTTCAGCCCCCTCTCTGGAGTTTTGAGCCATGTGTGGTCGTCTTCTTGGAATCAATCCCTGTTATCAATTTCTGTTCAAGTATTAGCTTAATTTTATAACTGCATCATTTTTCCTGGACTTCTGCAAGTAGTGTAGTAACGTAACCATGGTTCTTGCCCAAAACAGAGAATGGCTGAGGTAACAAACATACTAGCAGACCCTCTGGGACTTTGAATACCCCAATAGAGTGTTTTTTGCCACCAAAGTAGGAAACAGGCTGTGAGTAATACCTTGAAAGGTAGAAAGGTAGTGTGCCTTCTATTTGGTCCAGAGGGAAAAGATGATGTCTACCTGTCAGTCTGTGTTGTGGCTGGTTTCTATCTGAGTTCCAATTGTCAACCCTCATTAACCTAGCCTGGGTGCCAGCCGAACTTAGCCCCGCCCACAAAAAATGTTGGTTGGGTCTGGGGTCGCTCGGTTGGGGAAAAACTATGTCCGAACAAGAACTGTTCGGACCAATCAAATTGTCAGGGCGGGCTTTATACAATGACGGACAGATGATCAACAGGAATGTAATAAACCACGTCACCAAAGAGCGCTTGGGTTGAATTCGTTTTCAACAAACATGGTTGCCGCTGGAGAGCTGAGATGTGTACATTCTGCCATCGAGTCTGTTTTAGAAGACATTGACAGCTCATTAATTTTGAAAGAGGAACAGAGAAACGCGATCAAGGCATTTGTCGATTGAAAATATGTTTTTTGACGTCTTTCCTACGGGATTCGTCAAATACTACGTTGCTCTGATTGGTTGTAGGTCTATCCAATTGAGCAAAGAGGCATTTTTTTCCGGGTTCGGTTGAAACACGCCCCATACTCACAGCCCAACGGAGTGGTATCAGACTCATATTCTGACTAGAATTATGAGTATGACAACATCAGGGAGGAGTCAGGTGGCTGAGCGGTGAGGGAATCGGGCTAGTAATCTGAAGGTTGCCAGTTCGATTCCCGGTCATGCAAACTGACGTTGTGTCCTTGGGCAAGGCACTTCAACCTACTTGCCTCGGGGAATGTCCCTGTACTTACTGTAAGTCGCTCTGGATAAGAGCGTCTGCTAAATGTAAATGTAACATCAGGCTATCATTAACCCCAGCGTGACGATGATCTCAATAAGACCACCTGCTCCACAAAATTCATGGATTGTCTTTGTTGCAATGTTAATGTTTAAACTAACTTTTTTAAATACCACAAATATGTTGTGTTTCTTGTTGTCCTTGTGTGGCTGTCCTGTTAAATGGAACAGTGCAGTAACTGCTGTTTCCTCTGTCAGGTCAGTGATGGTTAGTGCTGGTTAGAGACTGCGGCCTAGGATGTCTGCTTCAGATTCAGACAATTCTATTGACTGGCTGGCCAGTGATGATGAAGAGAATGAGAGCGAGCCAGAACCCAACTGTACCAAAAGATCAGCCCAGAAGCAAGCCCCTCTGTCCCCCAGCTACCATCCTGAGGGCAGTGGCTCTGGCTCCAGCCCTGGCTTCAGTGCTGTCAGCTGCACAGAGATACTGGGCAGCCATGAAAGTTCCCTGTTCCATACGGGGTGCCCTGAGGAGTCAAAGTTCAGAAAGACTCAGCCACCACAGAAGAGGCCTCACAGCCCCATGGTGACAAAACACTGTGGTAAAGACAGGCAGCTCACTTCCAATCAGTCGGAGGAGGACTGGCTGTTCACCAACAAGGTAAGGAGCAGCTAGATATTTACTTAGTCCAGGGGCATGAGGAAGACTGTATAAGCATGTAGAGTGTGTCCTTTCACCCAGAACATAACATACTCTGGGTTTCTTATTTTCACAAGAAGCCAGAAGCGTGACATTTCCAGTAAAACCCCTCCCACCAGAATTAGTCAGGTTTTCTAGAAATATCTGTACAAGATACGAACAAAGGGAACTGCTTAGGGGTAAACTTAAATTGCATGTGTGTACACAAAGATTGTTTATGTTTCATTGAGTTATTTTGAGAATTCTTTTGAAAGTTGTTTTTGATTTTGTTTTTTCAGTGTAGGGAATTACAATGCTACATTCAGCCACTGTCGTCAATCTTGAAGGGACTTCGCACAGGGAGATACAGAGAACGTAAGTGTATGACACCATTTTCACTTTTCTCCATGCTATAAAATGTTCCTGTGAAGAAAGTAGCTGAACAGTGGCAACAATGTGCCATTCTCTGAGAAATGTGTGTTCTTCAGTTGTGCGAAGGAGATGTCTGAGAGATCTATTGTTTGGTGTAATGCTATCAAGTAACTACTACAATTTCCTTTGTGTTCAGTGTCTACTTCAGTTATAATAGAAGCCATTTCATGTTAGGGTGTGCAAGGTACACAGAGTACCACTGTAGTTCTACATGTCCCAGGTTCTCAGATCAGTTCCAGAATTACCCACACCAAACCAGATCTGTAAAATGCTTTTCCTTTATGCATTTATACAAATAATTATGATGCTGGTGAGATTCTGTATTCTGACATAAAGAAGTGTTAATATCTCATGACCCTTGGTTTAAGGCTAAGAATGGTCTGACTCTACATTTCAGTTTGTCTGAAAATGCTTCATCTGGGATTGCTGTCAAACCCAAGGCCTTGTGTGACCCCTCACTTCCTGGCCACAGAGACATAGTCTGCTCCCCCACACACTTCACAGGAACCCATCTGCTCTACAGACTCCAGCCCTGCTGTCAAGACAATGCAGGGAAGACTCATGCTTGAGCTCATGTTTCTCTCACTCATGTTTCTTCAGGACTAAGCAGTTTCCAGGAGAGTGTGGC
The DNA here is from genome assembly GCF_963692335.1 of Osmerus eperlanus. Taxonomy (NCBI): domain Eukaryota; kingdom Metazoa; phylum Chordata; class Actinopteri; order Osmeriformes; family Osmeridae; genus Osmerus; species Osmerus eperlanus. Next base: position 9,532,049 of record NC_085022.1, read on the forward strand.
AATGGACAGGATCCAGAGGATCATGGGTGTCCTACAGAAGCCCTGCATGGGGTAGGTGTCCCTAGTGCACATTACTCATTTTGGAGACCACAGGCTAAATCTCTAGCCTGGCTCTGCCCTCCTACGTACTTCCGCTCAATTTTGATTTTGCTTCTGTACTAGGTCTGGCCATGAGGTAAGTAAGTCAGATGTCTCCGGTTAATTTTCTACCGAACAGAGGGAGTGGCTGTCGTGCGAGTTTGTGTTGTAGTTCCGTAATGGCGGCAGAGAAAGATGCGAGCGAAGCCATTGGGTCCGTTGTGGCAACGCTGCCGAATATCCATAAGCTAAAGCCAGAGCAAGAACAAGTTTTGTTGAGTTTTGTTGGTGGCCATGATGTTGTGGCCCTCCTCCCCACGGGGTTCGGGAACAGTTTGATTTTCCAGCTACGGCAGCTAGCTCTGTTACAGTAGTGGTGAAGAAATTGGCTAAGGCGAACGCTAGCCGATAGTAGATCCAATAGTTTTAAACTTCAACAGAGTACCCGCCTACAAGGAAGTCAACGCTTGTCAATGGAGCGAGGCCTGACTCTCTGTACAAATGAAATGTACGAGAGTCTGGTTAGGACCAGATTACTAAATCTCCCCCTGGTTGGTAGAACATGAGGAATTATGTTTGTACATTTTTTGTGTGGTACTCAACCTAATTGGCTATAAAGTATGCTTGGTCCAGCTGACATGGTAAGACACTAGTGTATGTCTGCTCATCCCCGTGCTTCTCCTCCAAGCTGGGTCCAGGTGCTCATGGTTTAAGCAGACATGGACATGATTCAGACATATGGTTCACAGCAGGTGGCACAGCGAGGGGTTACTGCCCCAACTCACACAGGATGTATTTACATTTACATTTAGTCATTTAGCAGACGCTCTTATCCAGAGCGACTTACAGTGAGTACAGGGACATTCTCCCTGAGGCAAGTAGGGTGAAGTGCCTTGCCCAAGGACACAACGTTATTTTGGCACATCCGGGAATCGAACCAACAACCTTCTAATTAATAGCCCGACTCCCTAACCGCTCAGCCATCTGACCCCCTATTTATTTACTGCAGACCACTGTATTCTGGGTAGACTAGTTAAGAATGTATTGAACTGTCCTCTGGGAATAGCACTTATTAGTCTCTGACTTATTATCTGTCCTAACCAGACAAGATAATAGGCTGTGATGCAGGGGTGGGCGGTATGAACGGTATAGAAATTTACCAGTATGAAATTGGCCTTCAATATGGATTTTGACTACCGTGCAACCGCGGTAGAGCCTTCCAGAAATAAGATTTGTCACTGCCCCATTCACACCAGGCACAGCATAAAATTACCGCACGTAACTGTAACGCAAATATTGCAATAAATCTACGCAAACATCGCAAGCAATCTTCCGCATCCTCATAAACAGTAGGCCTATTGCAGATTTACCGGCTTTACCATTCGGTTTTACGCCAAGAATACTAGCTATGTGAGAGCACTGTATTTTGTCGACAGTTTAGGCCGGTTGCAAAAGTATTATAGTATTATATGTTTGAGATGGAGGTAATGAATTTAGCAGAGATTATGAGGTTTCTACCAACCAGCTGCGCTCATTGTGATAGATAAAGAATGGGCGTGGCAGCCCTTCCCTCCCTTTCTGCCTGGTCGGTCTTGCCAGCTGGCAGCTCCTATGGCCACACAATGATAGCTGGGAACAAAGACTCACTCAGTCGCTGTTGTGGACAATCTATCACAGGAATTTAACATACTCCGAATGGTGGCCCAGCAGGTAGGCACTTGGTCATGTGACCTGGGATAATCCCTACTAGCCATGTGTCTGGAAGTCAGGGGTTAACAAGCACCGCAGTGCCTATGTCTAAAGAGACTAACGAGGACTGTCGTCCTCTGCCTATGGTATTTATTTTTGTTGTGACGCAGCCCACTGCATCCTTTTAGATGTGTATTGTTCGTGGTGAAGAGAAGTGTTGCGCACCACATCACGTGTGGGCATAGGTCATATGTGTGAAATAGACCCTAAAACGGTCACATCACTCTGAGTGCTCGTCTGTGTAGTACTGTGTGTATGAACTGTGTGCTGTGTGTTTTACAATTACAGTTGAGGCTCTGATGACCGAAGATTCTAAATCCTGTTTTCTTCACACAGGGAGCGATACATGAACATTATTCTTAAAATGGAGGAAATGCTGAAGAACTGGTTCCCCAATGTACAACCCAGAGACCAACACACTTTCATCCAGACAGAGGAAATCACCCCTGCCAAGAAAGACAAGGTGAGTTGTTGTTGGAGGGAAGCTATTTGTGGTGGTCTGTGTACAGTATGTTGACAGGGAGGGGGGGATAAAAATCTATTTTTAGAGTTGGAAGTTATTGCGATTGTCTCACTATGAACAAAGATGGAGAAGGAAATTATAATTTTATACGCAATTTTATACCCAATGTGGATGGGAAGAGATCAATTGACTTCTAAGGGAAATCAGATCATCTGCCTTATACATTGAGGTTAATGTCAATATGGGTACTACTGTAGCCTATACAGGTTGTGAGTCTGACATACACTTATTTGATTTGTGCAAATATGCTAAAATACAGAAGTTAGAATGACACGTGTATGTTATGTCCTGCTAGCACCATGGTTCCAAATTGGACCATATCAGTGTATGCATCATTAATACGATCTTTATTTTTACCCCAGCTGTCGTCCTCCACCACATCTCTGCCCAGTGCAGTGGCCAGCCCCGTCACAGACCTCACCCCTCCAGGAACCTATTCCGTCAGTAACCTGAAATGGCTGCACACCTCCCCCATCTGCTCCCCCAAAGCAGAGCATGGGGGGGGGTTGAGGCACCTGCAGTTTTCCAGAGCGCTAACGCAGGACAGTGCCGTGTCTTCCAGCACAGACAGCCATGCTAAGATGGACTCTGTGCCCAGCCGGCTGCCATTGCCTAAGATCAACGCTCCCTGTCTGGAGAGACTGCTCAAGTCCAGAGAGAGCATCATTGGCCGCAAGGGTGCGGAGGACAGAACTGGCAGCAGCTGGTCCTAGTCCATACAGGGGGCCCGGTGCCCAGCCTTGCCCACCCTAGCCTGGAGCCAGTCAGCTGTACTCAGCCCATTCCAGCCTTTAGGAAAGCTTTCACAAAGGACACAACAGATACCATTCCAACATGGAAGTAACGTCTGTGAACAGGAATGTCTTCATCTGACATCACATCTGTTTTTAGCTCCCTTTGTTGATCAGTTTTGTTGCACCTACTTTTGAATTGTATGCGTGAGATGTAGAGTGAGCGGGAAGGATGATATTTGCATCTTGAAATATCCACAGGGCCATGGTTTGTTTGGGATTTCACAGATGAATTATTATTTCAATGAATTGACATTGACACAGCATTAATACATGTGAAACAAGCATTACTTTTCAATGGGAAAGTAATGTGAGAACAAAGTTTGTTTGGATCGCATCAAACATTCAGATGTGTCTGCGATCTCCATGTAGTTGTGGGTTGAATGTGAAATTGAGTTCCATGAATCCACTCAAAGTCTTTGGTGTGACTGTTAATCATTTGTATACTTATAAATAAGTCTTTGGTACAACGGTTCTACCTCAATCGAGCACCCAGTCAAGGTTAGTGTGTAGGAACATGAGTGCTACGCGTTCGAACATGAGCATCTCACAAGATATGCAGTGAGCCAAACAGGCTGTAATGGCAGGGTCTTGATGAGTTATTCTACTTGTACAGAGGATGCTCTTTCCTCTGGGATGCTATGTTCGACCAACTACTGCCATTGTAAAGAATGTGAACTGCAGATTTCATTGGGTTCTCCCAGTAGAAGGCAAACAGTGCCTAAGTCAAACTGTGCCTGTAAGCTGGTTTTATAAAGACATAGAAACATCGAGAATACATAAACTTACAGTGTGTAGACATCACCAATTCTCAAAACTCCTGCCATTTCCTGTATCAAGTAAATTATTTGATTCCTGCCAACTACTTTCTGTGGTAGAATTAGGACAAGACTTGTTTCAGTTGCCACAGATCTAGATGGTGTTTGACCAGCAGAGAGAGACAGAACGTATTTATGTAAATATTTCAAAAAAGGTTATTTTACCCTGAAAAGTGGCCTTTACAGTGTGATATTTTATACTTTCAAAATAAATGTGGTTATATTTGTTTGACGAATAAGAATAAGACGAATAAGAACAAAACTAGAATGCTGATAATTTCAATGGCGAGTCATTTGGTAAGTAGTTCAAAATATCCATGGGCATGTATCTTTAATGCAACATTTAAAGATTATTCGGTTAGCACACTCTTAACAGTATAAATTAATGGATATTTGCTATCCACCAAAAGAGCAACAGCCAGATTGATGTTTCCCCGCTTGGCCGATGTGGCCATCAGCCCTGAGGTCAAATAAGGTTGTTGTGTGTCAGTAAGTCATTTAAAAATGTTGGAAATATACTTTGTTGGTATTGAATCTATAATGATTTTGAATATACATTTGTTTAAATCAGAAGTCACAATGGACTTGCACCTATTTAGTCATTTTCCTCTTAGCACCTTTTAGTGTAATCATGTGCAGATGAGTACAATGAAAGTGACTAACATTTGGAATGGTTCAACATGCTTTTTTGATGATGATGCTTACCGGCTGCAATGTTGGTGTATTCGCCATGCTAAACTAAACACAGGGCTCTACTATGCGACCAAAATGTGTACGGGTGCGACTACATTTTTTCCTAGGTCGCACCGGTGCACCTAACCTCCTCGCATCCGCTGTCTCTCCACAAACGAAGCGTTTATTATCCTAAAACGGAACTGACACTCATGGTTGGATCATATCGTGGTCTAAACCAATCAGAGACAGAGATGGGGCGGGTCTTTGCCTCTGATTGGCTGTGGTCCAGATATTCCTGTAGCTCCGTGCTGTGTGATTGAAATTACGACCTGAGCACCAGAGTCAGTTTAGCAGACCTGGGCATTGTATGGCCCGCGGGCCATAACCGGCCACAGGCTGTCTCAATCCGGCCCACGTGAGGTAAATCAAAAATGTAAAATAAATAAATGTGTTGAGCGGTAGTAAATATGTAGTCCTGAAAGACTACAGTGATCAGGCGATTTACATATGTGCGCTTGCGCAACCTCACCGACAGGAGAGTTAGCTGTTGGTTAGCCCTCGAAAATGAAAAACTTTGCCACTGATGAACTTTTAACAAGACATGGACTTCTAAGTATCTGTTTACTGAGGTCAAAGTGAAAGCTGTGAAGAAAAAAAACTAACGCGGACATAATAAGAACTTGACTGATTCAGTGGGCGCGGGCTGATGGTTTGCTAGTTGAACTGCAGACCCTGATCATTACCTGTCAGCTGTCCTTCGCATATCCACCTCAGACATTCAGACAGATTTCGATGCACTTGTTCAAGCCCACTGGATTTCCCTCACAGAACAAAATGAACTGAAAAAACGTATTGCTTTTTGTATAAAGTTGATCAATTCCACATCTTTAACATACTGCAAAACAACTTTTCAGTGTTTGTGAAGATTAACTGGTTACAAATAAAATGAAACACTGTTGTTGTTGTTTATACTGTTTATTACTTCTATAATCTTTCCTATTTGACCTACACCAAAATCTAAAATATTTATATAAATATTTACAGAATATCCTTATTCTTCTGATAACCAGTAGCAGCTAATCAAAATATATACTTTACTGCTTTTTACAATGGGAGAAAATGAATAGTGAGCAAATTGATGAGGCCCTCCAACACATTTCAGGTTTCTCATGTGGCCCCTTGTAAAAATGAATTGCGGACCCCTGAGTTAAGAAGCTGGGCCATGGAGCTAACCCATGGAGCTAGGATTTTGATGCTAGGGAGAGTGTGGCAAGATGATTTAGCCAAGGCCATAGGGCAAGAAGGCCAAATTACAGGTGTTGGCCATCTGAAGGGCATGGGACAGCAAGGTGGGACCCGCTATAAGACTTTGAGCCATGAAATGTTAGGTCTCAGTTCAGGGAAGCACTTTTAAACTGTAGCACTTTCTATTTTGAAATGTTTTATTTTGCTTAAAATGTTTTAGTTTGGTAGCTCAGTGAAGCACTTAAAAGATTTTTTTTTATATATATACAGTATGGTTGTGCTTCAAATAAAAAATATATTTACCTACACCTTATTCTTGTTTAAGATCATTTACATAAGATATATGAATGTATATGGAGCGTGATAAAAAGGTGACCTTGAAATTGTGGCAACGCAAGGAAAAATTTGGGTGCACCTACATTTTGTGCTGGTGCACCTAAATAAAAAAGTTAGGCGCACCAGTGCAACCAAGGCAACAAGTTAGTCTGGAGCCCTGAAACATGAGCTGGACACACTGGATAGATCTCAAATGTTGGCTGGGAAAGTTAAGCGCAAAACGTTAAAAAGATATGGATCTTTCACTCTAGAGTGTATTATTTACTGCCAGCTTTCATTTCGAATGAAAACCACTAACTATATTGAGTGATTTCGCGGCAGTTCCCTGCCATTTAGCTGCACATTGTCCAACTAATGCTAGGTTTAATGACTGGTCGTCTAATTAAATATCCGTATACATATTTACATTAAAAAACTATTCAACTTACTACGACTCTTATCCATTAATTTATACTGTTAAGAGTGTGCTAACCGAATAATCTTTAAATGTTGCATTAAAGGTACATGCCCATGGATATTTTGAACTACTTACCAAATGACTCGCCATTGAAATCATCAGCATTCTAGTTTTGTTCTTATTCGCTGACGTTCTTTGTGTGATAGACAGACGAAAATGTCCAATGATACTAGACACAGAAATGGCTATATTTGATTGACTTAGATGGTTTTGGGAACAGTGTTCCCGCCTTCTTCTACGGAGACACAAAACTTTTTTTTACAAGTACACGAATCTTTTTCTTCTACGGAGACACAAAACGTTTTTTTTACAAGTACACAAATCTTTTTTGCAAGTTACAAATCTTTTTTGCAAGTACACAAATCTTGCCTTCTTCTACGGAGACACAAAACTTTTTTTTGCAAGTACACGAATCATTTTCTACAGACACAAATCTTTTTTGCAAGTTACAAATTGTTTTTACAGAGCTCGCTCTCCTGGCACTAATTTCACGCCATAGAAAATCAACCTGAAAATCTGACTTACGTACCTCATTGCCAGACCAAGCCTCCACCCCTCGCCCCTCGGCTTGAAGCAACGGCCCCGGTGGATGTTGGTGGTATTGCATTTCTTGTTAGACTTCCGGCTCTTCCGGTCGTTTTTATTCTATTAACTCCAGTCAACATTTACAAAACTATCTCCCCCAATTATTTTTGTTCGATTCTCGAACCTGGCTCATACTACTAGCTTTTTCATAGAATAATTTTTCCTGATTTTTGCTAAGTTTGAAACCAATCCGAAATGGGTAAACTAGCACCCCATGTATTTGCTTACGTCAATAAAAGTTGCCTGCAAATGTGCTCGCAGATACTCACAGGGCACGAGCACAAAAATTCACATTGGCCGATAGCCGATTTACCTGGAGCTGAAAGAAATGGCTTGAGTTGCCTGCCCTGTTGTAGCAAGTTTAGCAAATGGTTGTCACACATACATGACATGTTGTTAATATAGTTTATTCCCGTTATTGGTGGCCAAGCAGCGAAGCTGCGAGGCACCTATTGTTATTGTTAGTATTATTATTATTATTATTTATTATTTATTATTTATTATATTTATTATATTATACTTCTTAAGACTGGGTGTCTATGGCAGGCCCTAGAAGCGCTTGGTCGAAAGTTGTGAAATTTGGCACACTCATTGGGGACAGTCCCCTGGTCCAATTCACAAAGTTTCATGTCCCATACTCGGGCACTCTAGCGCCACCAATGGGTCAAAGTTGGAGTTGTGTTTACACACGCAACTTTTAAACCGTATGACCCATTTTCAAAAATGAGGTACCATTGGATTCCCTGGATCAAGCCGAATTCAATGCACACTATGGCGTCAATTTCCGGTTTATATATTTTCCGCTATTTCCGGTTTTATCAAAAACCTTTGAAAGCCTACTCCTCCTACAATCTTTGTCAAATCTTCTTCAAAATTACCAGATATGCTCTTCAGACCAAGCCGCACAAAAGTTATGGTAGAGCATTTTGATACCCACAACCGTTTGTCCGTGACAGCCAATCAAAATCAGCAGAAAAGCCACCAAACAGGAAGTGAAGTCATATCTCAGCAGTTGTTTGAGGCAGTGAAACTAAATTTGGTAGGCCGCCTCGGAAACTCATTCTGAGGATGTCCTCCAAAGATTGTGTCATGTGACTAAAAGGGGGCGTGGCCGGAAGCATAAACGTGTTTTGGCTAATAACTGTTGAAGTGTTTACCTTAATAAAGTAATTTCTTTGTCTGTTGATGTCTTGTGAGATATCAAGCCTGACTATTAATAACTTTTCATAAAATTCGAACGGACGTGGCCGCCATTTTGGATTTCATGGAAAAGTATAAAAACCTTTTGCACGTCCCAATTTTTGTCCAATGTTTACCAAATTTGGCAAAGATGATCTTTAGACCCAGTTTCACAAAAGCAATCAGAAGAATTTTCAATTTTCAAAAACGTTTGTTCGGTAGAGACGATCAAAAGCGGTGGCGAAGCCGCCAAACGAGGCGCAAGAGCATATCTCAGCAACCATTTGCGTGATTGTCACCAAACTTGGGTTCCATCGTTCCCATGAGGAGCAGAGGAGGCCTGCAGTGTTATACCAGAAAAATAACTTTGAACTATCAGTACTCTTGAACGCAAACATATATTTCAACCAAACTTGGTGTGTTGCATGAGTGCAACAGGTTGTTGTGACTTAATTGTTGCACAAGTGCTATGGAGGCCATGTCCTGCTCTGGACTGCTTGGCCCCTTCATTGCTGCTTGCAGCTATATTTATTATTATTATTATTAGGGGCCAAGCAGCGAAGCTGCGAGGCACCTATTGTTATTGTTAGTATTATTATTATTAGGGGCCAAGCAGCGAAGCTGCGAGGCACCTATTGTTATTGTTAGTATTATTATTATTATTATTATTATTATACTTCTTAAGACTGGGTGTCTATGGCAGGCCCTAGAAGCGCGTCGTCGAAAGTTGTGAAATTTGGCACACTCATTGGGGACAGTCCCCTGGTCCAATTCACAAAGTTTCATGTCCCATACTCTGGCACTCTAGCGCCACCAATGGGTCAAAGTTGGAGTTGTGTTTACACACGCAACTTTTAAACCGTATGACCCATTTTCAAAAATGAGGTACCATTGGATTCCCTGGATCAAGCCGAATTCAATGCACACCATGGCGTCAATTTCCGGTTTATATATTTTCCGCTATTTCCGGTTTTATCAAAAACCTTTGAAAGCCTACTCCTCCTACAATCTTTGTCAAATCTTCTTCAAAATTACCAGATATGCTCTTCAGACCAAGCCGCACAAAAGTTATGGTAGAGCATTTTGATACCCACAACCGTTTGTCCGTGACAGCCAATCAAAATCAGCAGAAAAGCCACCAAACAGGAAGTGAAGTCATATCTCAGCAGTTGTTTGAGGCAGTGAAACTAAATTTGGTAGGCCGCCTCGGAAACTCATTCTGAGGATGTCCTCCAAAGATTGTGTCATGTGACTAAAAGGGGGCGTGGCCGGAAGCATAAACGTGTTTTGGCTAATAACTGTTGAAGTGTTTATCTTAATAAAGTAATTTCTTTGTCTGTTGATGTCTTGTGAGATATCAAGCCTGACTATTAATAACTTTTCATAAAATTCGAACGGACGTGGCCGCCATTTTGGATTTCATGGAAAAGTATAAAAACCTTTTGCACGTCCCAATTTTTGTCCAATGTTTACCAAATTTGGCAAAGATGATCTTTAGACCCAGTTTCACAAAAGCAATCAGAAGAATTTTCAATTTTCAAAAACTTTTGTTCGGTATTGACGATCAAAAGCGGTGGCGAAGCCGCCAAACGAGGCGCAAGAGCATATCTCAGCAACCATTTGCGTGATTGTCACCAAACTTGGGTTCCATCGTTCCCATGAGGAGCAGAGGAGGCCTGCAGTGTTATACCAGAAAAATAACTTTGAACTATCAGTACTCTTGAACGCAAACATATATTTCAACCAAACTTGGTGTGTTGCATGAGTGCAACAGGTTGTTGTGACTTAATTGTTGCACAAGTGCTATGGAGGCCATGTCCTGCTCTGGACTGCTTGGCCCGTTCATTGCTGCTTGCAGCTATATTTATTATTATTATTATTAGGGGCCAAGCAGCGAAGCTGCGAGGCACCTATTGTTATTGTTAGTATTATTATTATTAGGGGCCAAGCAGCGAAGCTGCGAGGCACCTATTGTTATTGTTAGTATTATTATTATTATTATTATTATTATTATTATACTTCTTAAGACTGGGTGTCTATGGCAGGCCCTAGAAGCGCGTCGTCGAAAGTTGTGAAATTTGGCACACTCATTGGGGACAGTCCCCTGGTCCAATTCACAAAGTTTCATGTCCCATACTCTGGCACTCTAGCGCCACCAATGGGTCAAAGTTGGAGTTGTGTTTACACACGCAACTTTTAAACCGTATGACCCATTTTCAAAAATGAGGTACCATTGGATTCCCTGGATCAAGCCGAATTCAATGCACACCATGGCGTCAATTTCCGGTTTATATATTTTCCGCTATTTCCGGTTTTATCAAAAACCTTTGAAAGCCTACTCCTCCTACAATCTTTGTCAAATCTTCTTCAAAATTACCAGATATGCTCTTCAGACCAAGCCGCACAAAAGTTATGGTAGAGCATTTTGATACCCACAAACGTTTGTCCGTGACAGCCAATCAAAATCAGCAGAAAAGCCACCAAACAGGAAGTGAAGTCATATCTCAGCAGTTGTTTGAGGCAGTGAAACTAAATTTGGTAGGCCGCCTCGGAAACTTATTCTGAGGATGTCCTCCAAAGATTGTGTCATGTGACTAAAAGGGGGCGTGGCCGGAAGCATAAACGTGTTTTGGCTAATAACTGTTGAAGTGTTTACCTTAATAAAGTAATTTCTTTGTCTGTTGATGTCTTGTGAGATATCAAGCCTGACTATTAATAACTTTTCATAAAATTCGAACGGACGTGGCCGCCATTTTGGATTTCATGGAAAAGTATAAAAACCTTTTGCACGCCCCAATTTTTGTCCAATGTTTACCAAATTTGGCAAAGATGATCTTTAGACCCAGTTTCACAAAAGCAATCAGAAGAATTTTCAAAAACGTTTGTTCGGTAGAGACGATCAAAAGCGGTGGCGAAGCCGCCAAACGAGGCGCAAGAGCATATCTCAGCAACCATTTGCGCGATTGTCACCAAACTTGGGTTCCATCGTTCCCATGAGGAGCAGAGGAGGCCTGCAGTGTTATACCAGAAAAATAACTTTGAACTATCAGTACTCTTGAAAGCAAACATATATTTCAACCAAACTTGGTGTGTTGCATGAGTGCAACAGGTTGTTGTGACTTAATTGTTGCACAAGTGCTATGGAGGCCATGTCCTGCTCTGGACTGCTTGGCCCCTCCATTGCTGCTTGCAGCTATATTTATTATTACACTTCTTCTGCCATTGGAGTCTATGGCAGCCCCTAGAACCGTATGGTAAAAAGTTGTGAAATTTGGCACACTCATTAAGCACAGTCCCCTCTTTATATTCACCAAGTTTCATGTCTCCCATTGGAGCACTCTAGTGCCACCAACGGGTCAAAGTTGGACTTGTGTTTACACACGTAACTTTTGAACCGTATGACCGATTTTCAAAAATGAGGTACCATTGGATTCCCTGGGTCAAGACGAGTTCAACACACCCTATGACGTCAATTTCCGGTTATATAGATTTTCCGCCATTTCCGGTTTTATCGAAAACCTTTGAAAGCCTACTCCTCCTACAATTTTTCTTTAATCTTCCCCAGAATTGGCACACATCATCGTCAGAGCAACCCTCACAGAAGTTATCCAAAGATTTTTGATTTTCAAAACCGTTTGTCCGGTACAGCCAATCAAAATCGGCAGGAAAGACACCAAACAGGAAGTTGGGTCATACAGTTAGGTCCATAAGTATTTGGACATTGACACAATTTTCATCATTTTGGCTCTGTATACCACCACAATGGATTTGAAATGAAACAATAAAGATGTGCTTTAAGTGCAGACTTTCAGCTTTAATTTCAGGGTATTTACATCCAAATCAGGTGAACGGTCTAGGAATTACAATACATTTTATATGTGGCCCCCCCCTTTTTAAGGGACCAAAAGTAATTGGACAATTGGCTGCTCAGCTGTTCCATGGCCAGGTGTATGTTATTCCCTCATAAAGGGAGTTTGTTATTTCATTGACAAGGAGCAGATAAAAGGTCTGGAGTTCATTTCAAGTATGGTATTTGTGTTTGGAATCTGTTGCTGTCAACTCTCAATATGAAGTCCAAAGAGCTGTCACCATCAGTGAAGCAAGCCATCGTTAGGCTGAAAAATCAAAACAAACCTATCAGAGAGATAGCAAAAACATTAGGTGTGGCCAAATCAACTGTTTGGTACATTCTTAAAAAGAAAGAACACACTGGTGAGCTCAGCAACACCAAAAGACCCGGAAGACCACGGAAAACAACTGTGGTGGATGACAGAATAATTCTTTCCCTGGTGAAGAAAAACCCCTTCACAACAGTTGGCCAGATCAAGAACACTCTCCAGGAGGTAGGCGTATCTGTGTCAAAGTCAACAATTAAGAGAAGACTTCACCAGAGTAAATACAGAGGGTTCACCACAAGATGTAAACCATTGGCGAGTCTCAAAAACAGGAAGACCAGATTAGAGTTTGCCAAAAAACATCTAAAAGAGCCTGTACAGTTCTGGAACAACATCCTATGGACAGATGAGACCAAGATCAACTTGTACCAGAATGATGGGAAGAGAAGAGTATGGAGAAGGGAAGGAACTGCTCATGATCCAAAGCATACTACCTCATCAGTGAAGCATGGTGGAGGTAGTGTTATGGCGTGGGCATGTATGGCTGCCAATGGAACTGGTTCCCTTATATTTATCGATGATGTGACCGCTGACAAAAGCAGTAGGATGAATTCTGAAGTGTTTCGGGCAATATTATCTGCTCAGATTCAGCCAAATGCTTCAGAACTCATAGGACGGCGCTTCACAGTGCAGATGGACAATGACCCGAAGCATACTGCGAAAGCAACCAAAGAGTTTTTTAAGGCAAAGAAGTGGAATGTTCTGCAATGGCCAAGTCAATCACCTGACCTAAATCCAATTGAGCATGCATTTCACTTGCTAAAGACAAAACTGAAGGGAAAATGCCCCAAGAACAAGCAGGAACTGAAGACAGTTGCAGTAGAGGCCTGGCAGAGCATCACCAGGGACGAAACCCAGCGTCTGGTGATGTCTATGGGTTCCAGACTTCAGGCTGCAAAGGATTTGCAACCAAGTATTAAAAGTAACAATTAGATTTATGATTATGTTAGTTTGTCCAATTATTTTTGGTCCCTTAAAAAGGGGGGGGCCACATATAAAATGTGTTGTAATTCCTACACCGTTCACCTGATTTGGATGTAAATACCCTGAAATTAAAGCTGAAAGTCTGCACTTAAAGCACATCTTGATTGTTTCATTTCAAATCCATTGTGGTGGTATACAGAGCCAAAATGATGAAAATGGTGTCAATGTCCAAATACTTATGGACCTAACTGTATCTCAGCCAATCCTTGAGAAATCAACACCAAACTTGGTATGATGACTCGGAACCCTCATCTGAGGATGTCCAAACAATTTGGTGTCATGTGATCACTGGGCGTGGCCGCAGGATGCAAAAATGTGTTTTGGCCAATAACTGTTGATTCGTTTGCCTTTATTAAGTGATTCCTTTGTCTCATGATATCTTGGGACATCCCGTGTGTGACACATGATAACTTGTGATAACAGCCGAATTGATGCGGCCGCCATTTTGAATTACTGAAAAAAAACGTTTTTTCTGTACTCCTCCTACAAATGTTTTCCAATCTTCACCAAATTTGGCAGAGATCATCTTCAGACCAAGCCTCACAAAAGCCATCATATGTTTTTTGGATTTACAAAACCGTTTGCCCGGTACGGCCAATCAAAATGTGCCGTTAAGCCAGCAAACAGGAAGTTGTGTCGTATCTCAGCAAATCTTTGATGGATTCACACCAAACTTGTTGCGTGTACTCGTAACCCTCTTCTGAGGATGTACAACATGTTTTATGGGTCATTCGATTGCTTGGCCACCTCATTGCTGCTTGCAGCTATATTTACACTTCTTCTGCCATTGGAGTCTATGGCAGCCCCTAGAACCATATGGTAAAAAGTTGTGAAATTTGGCACACTCATTAAGCACAGTCCCCTCTTTATATTCAGCAAGTTTCATGTCTCCCATTGGAGCACTCTAGCGCCACCAACGGGTCAAAGTTGGACTTGTGTTTACACACGTAACTTTTGAACCATATGACCGATTTTAAAAATGAGGTACCATTGGATTCCCTGGGTCAAGACGAGTTCAACACACCCTATGACGTCAATTTCCGGTTATATAGATTTTCCGCCATTTCCGGTTTTATCCAAAACCTTTCAAAGCCTACTCCTCCTACAATTTTTCTTTAATCTTCCCCAGAATTGGCACACATCATCGTCAGAGCAACCCTCACAGAAGTTATCCAAAGATTTTTGATTTTCAAAACCGTTTGTCCAGTACAGCCAATCAAAATCGGCAGCGAAGACACCAAACAGGAAGTTGGGTCACATCTCAGCCAATCCTTGAGAAATCAACACCAAACTTGGTATGATGACTCGGAACCCTCATCTGAGGATGTCCAAACAATTTGGTGTCATGTGATCACTGGGCGTGGCCGCAGGATGCAAAAATGTGTTTTGGCCAATAACTGTTGATTCGTTTGCCTTTATTAAGTGATTCCTTTGTCTCATGATATCTTGGGACATCCCGTGTGTGACACATGATAACTTGTGATAACAGCCGAATTGATGCGGCCGCCATTTTGAATTACTGAAAAAACGTTTTTTTCTGTACTCCTCCTACAAATGTTTTCCAATCTTCACCAAATTTGGCAGAGATCATCTTCAGACCAAGCCTCACAAAAGCCATCATATGTTTTTTGGATTTACAAAACCGTTTGCCCGGTACGGCCAATCAAAATGTGCCGTTAAGCCAGCAAACAGGAAGTTGGGTCGTATCTCAGCAAATCTTTGATGGATTCGCACCAAACTTGTTGCGTGTACTCGTAACCCTCTTCTGAGGATGTACAACATGTTTTATGGGTCATTCGATTGCTTGGCCACCTCATTGCTGCTTGCAGCTATATTTATTATTATTATACTTCTTAAGACTGGGTGTCTATGGCAGGCCCTAGAAGCGCTTGGTCGAAAGTTGTGAAATTTGGCACACTCATTGGGGACAGTCCCCTGGTCCAATTCACAAAGTTTCATGTCCCATACTCGGGCACTCTAGCGCCACCAATGGGTCAAAGTTGGACTTGTGTTTACACACGCAACTTTTGAACCGTATGACCAATTTTTTAAAATGAGGTACCATTGGATTCCCTGGACCAAGACGAGTTCAACACACCCTATGGGGTCAATTTCAGGTTTTATAGATTTTCCGCTATTTCCGGTTTTATCAAAAACCTTTAAAAGCCTACTCCTCCTACAATCTTTGTCAAATCTTCTTCAAAATTACCAGATATGCTCTTCAGACCAAGTCGCACAAAAGTTATGGTAGAGCATTTTGATACCCACAACCGTTTGTCCGTGACAGCCAATCAAAATAAGCAGAAAAGCCGCCAAACAGGAAGTGAAGTCATATCTCAGCAGTTGTTTGAGGCAGTGAAACTAAATTTGGTACGCCGCCTCGGAACCTTATTCTGAGGATGTCCTCCAAAAATTGTGTCATGTGACTAAAAGGGGGCGTGGCCGGAAGCATAAACGCGTTTTGGCTAATAACGGTTGAAGTGTTTACCTTAATAAAGTAATTTCTTTGTCTGTTGATGTCTTGTGAGATATAAAGCCTTACTATTAATAACTTTTCATAAAATTCGAATGGACGTGGCCGCCATTTTGGATTTCATGGAAAAGTGTAAAAACCTTTTGCACGCCCCAATTTTTGTCCAATGTTTACCAAATTTGGCAAAGATGATCTTTAGACCCAGTTTCACAAAAGCAATCATATGAATTTTCAATTTTCAAAAACGTTTGTTCGGTAGAGACGATCAAAAGCGGTGGCGAAGCCGCCAAACGAGGCGCAAGAGCATATCTCAGCAACCATTTGCGCGATTGTCACCAAACTTGGGTTCCATCGTTCCCATGAGGAGCAGAGGAGGCCTGCAGTGTTATACCAGAAAAATAACTTTGAACTATCAGTACTCTTGAACGCAAACATATATTTCAACCAAACTTGGTGTGTTGCATGAGTGCAACAGGTTGTTGTGACTTAATTGTTGCACAAGTGCTATGGAAGCCATGTCCTGCTCTGGACTGCTTGGCCCCTCCATTGCTGCTTGCAGCTATATTTAGGATTCCTCCGTAAGGAGGAAACCTATTGTTATTGTTAGTTTTATTATTATTATTATTAGGGTTCCTCCGGTAGGAGAACCCTATTGTTATTGGTGGTATTATTATTTTTTACCCATGGGAGTCAATGGCAGCCCCTAGACCAGTACCGTAAAAAGTTGTGAAATTTGGCATGTTGAAACTGCAGACCATTAGTAACTACCATACCAAACATGGGCCATGTGAGACAATAGGTGGCGCTACAGGCCACGCCCCAATATGTCAATTTTCAAATTGATGCCATTTGCAGGCCATAAGTCCCAAAATTCTGAAATTCATTACATATGCCTTATTTCTCATGAGGAATAAAAAAGCCTCAAGAAGCTATAACGGCCACCATATTGGATTTGTCTGTACAATAAAGATTAAGGAAACGCGTTTTTTCCCTACTCCTCCTACATTTTTGGTCGAATTTTCTTCAAAATTGCCATAGATGATATCCAGACTGAGCCTCACAAAAGTTATCGTAGGGATTTCTGATTTTCAAAACCGTTTGTCCGGTAGAGCCAATCAAAATATGCAACAAAGCAACCAAACAGGACGTTTGGTCAAATCTCAGCAAATCTTTGAGATATCAACACCAAACTTGGTATGTCACGTGGAAGACACTACAACATGTTACCATGTGCAAAGGCAACTTCATACCTCTAAAAATGATTGATATAAAGCAAATTGAATTTATTGCTAATGCTAAAATAATGCTTTACACATCCGCCGGCCAAAAAATGATACTCTGATTCAATCACTAGTTCATATGAAGACTCTTGAGAATGTTGAGTACACAAATCTGAGAAAAAGTTGACTGTAACATGAAAACTCGATTTTTAGTGAATATTTGAAACATGCATGCTTGGCTAATTTCTAGGGCTGTTTCCCCAAATCCTCTCTCCCTTTGCTCCTGTGCGCGCGTGCTCCACATTCTCACACACAAGGGGCCAGAGCCCCTTGACACACGCGCGAGCTTGGTACACGCACAAGAAGACGACCATTTTATTTTATCGTTGGAGAACTCCTGCAGCCCTCAGAGATTTTCATTGTTACATTTGACAGTGAGTAATAAGATCCTACAATGGCAGTACAAAACATGTATTTTAGCGTTTGTATTCGTATGATAACTTGAAGACTTTTATACTGTCGTAAACAGGATAGCAGCTAATCTATCTACTGTAGGCTAGCTGAGCTAAGAATATCTCTTTGTACAGACAGTATTACAGGCTAGCAAGTCGTAAAATCTTTAACATTATACTTGCTTCTGTGAGACGCGTTTGAAATTTGTATACTGTGCGTGACTATGCGGTTGGGTTGTTCTATTTTTACATGTCATTGTTGATGTAATTTAAATTAGTACGGTGAGTTCCAAATGTGTCTTTCGATTAAACACTGCAGCGTGTATTACACAATGATCATTTGTGGTGCGGCTTTTATTCGAAGGCAACGTTTAATTAGTAAGACAGATTCAGTGAATTGTAGTTGCAGTGCGGCCATACACAAACAAATAGACAAAGAGGTCAGATAAATGCCGAGCAAGCTATAACCCTTAAGGCTAGTTTTTGCTTTTGTGGACGGCTTTTCAAATTTATGTACTGTACCTACCTACGGTTGGGTTATTCTATCTTTAGCTACATGTCATTGTTGATGTAATTTTGTTTGTTCGTTCCAAGTTTTTCTGACGGTCTTCACATTGTAAGTTATTCTTTTTGAAACTGTAGCTAGGTAGCCTATTTTGCTGCACAGTTAGAGCTACCTAGCATAAGCAAGTAGCAATGGTACCATGGTTGTTTTGCTTGCTAGCTTTGTTTGGGTTCATGGTTTGATCGTTTAGGAGTTCCATTGAAAGCCTATAGACCTACAATACGTTTGTAATCGGCATTTTGTACCATGCTGCACGATTTCCTATCTCTTGATAACATTTTATATTTGTATCAATTTTATACACTAAATTGCCAAAGTATTCGCTCGGTTGCCTTTACACGCTCATGAACGTGAGTGACATCTCATTCTTAAACCATAGGATATGATGTCGGACCACCCTTTGTAGCTATAATAGTTTCAACTCGTCTAGGAAGGCTTTCCACAAGGTTTAAGAGGTTTATGGAAATGTTTTACCATTCTTCCAGAAGTGCATTTGTGAGGTCCAACATTGATGTGGAACAAGAAGGTTTGGCTCGCAGTCCCTGCTCTAATTCATCCCAAAGGTGTTGTATTGGGTTGAGGTCAGGACTGTGTGCAGGCCACTCAAGTTCGTCCACACCAATCTAGCTCATCCATGTGTTTATGGGCCTTGCTTTGTGCACTGTTGCACAGTCATGTTAGAACAGGAAGGGGCCATCTCCAAACTGTTCCCACAAAGTTTGGAGCATGAAATTGTCAAAATGTTGGTGAATTGCATTTCAGGAAATTAACTTATGGGTAGGAAATATTTAATGGATTGGGCTCGGCGGGGTATTTTGTCATCCATCCATTCCTACTCCATGCTCTTGATTATGTAATTGACCTACAGGTACATCTTCTAGGCTATGTTTATTTGTTTTAATTTTCTAATGTGAGTCAGTGGCTTGGCAGTATTTTAACAGTAAGGTTTGGTTATTTGTGTTAAACTGTGATGATTCTTTTGGTGAAACATGAATTTAAAGTAAAAACCATTTGCAAGATAAATTGTTCTCAATTGGTCTTAATTTGTATTTATAGTCGAGTCCGTTTCTCTGTTTACATTTTACAGACTTAAATTTGAATGTAGACAGTGTAAATTGAATAAAGGTAAATAATGGATGTCTAAATATTTTTTACAGAGATTACAGTACAGAGATTGGTGTTTTGAGAATCCTAACCATTTCAATATTTTCTTAAAGGTCTGTATACTACAACTGTTGAGTATGAAGTTATGATAATGTAAGACTATGAAATTGTTAAGCAGTAGTGTGGTATGTTACATTTCATAGTTTTTGATGGTTTTTCTATGTGTTTTTTAGATGCCATGTTCCAGCAAGAGATCCAGGGACCAAGGATCCACTGTTGAGGTTAGACTTCCTTGTGGGAAAAAATGCTAAACCAGTGTGTTTAAGTGATAAGATTAATTGAGAAAAATGAATGTGAATGAGCATTTTTAACAATGTCTTTGTTACGGACCCATGTTTAAAATGTCCTAATTCAGTCTGTATAGTTGTGGTTGTGTGTTTTTTCTTTTCTCCCTTCTTTCTTTCTATTCGCTGCATGCAGGTATGGTCTAGTCAGCGTTTGTTGGCGGTTGGCTATCAGTCTCCCTATCTCGTGATTGGCAATCAGCTGCGCACTTCCAATCAGCGGTTTAGTTGTCAACATAAAATTACCACACTGGTCAGAGATTGCTTTTTGCTTTGGAAAGTTGCTTGTTTAGAGAGTTGTCAAGTCAGAGAGACTTCTTGTTGAAATCATTGTAAATGTTGTTATTATTTTGTTAGAATGGTTTGCTTCATAGTGAACCCTTTTAATAGAGCAGTTAGTGGTGCAGCGTTTATTCGAGGGTGGCGTTCATTCAAGGGCAACGTTTAATTGGTAAGAGAGATTCAGTGAATTGTAGCTGCAGTGCAGCCATAGACAAACACAGAATAGACAAGGAAGTCAAACAAAAGCCCAGTGTAAAATGTATGCCGCGCGTGTCTCTACTTTGTGTACAAATCTGACGCAGCATGCCGTAACATTCTTACAGCTTTCAAACAGTAACCTGTGCAGAAAGCACTCACCACCAGCAACAGATCTATAGCACGCAAACTTGGTGTTGATGAAAAGCACATTCAGGAATGGTTAAGTCAGCTACCTCGCCATATTGTATACAATATGTATAACTATCTATAGGCCTGAATGCAATTGTCGCAATTGCATTATAATAATGTATAATTTTTTTTCAAGCAATGTCTTAATTTAGAATTATATAATTGTATTCAGAATTATTACGTGACTTTATTTTGAAGGCCTTTTGGGACGCTCATGAGTGAGAGAGTCGACAACAGCAAGCGAAGCACAGACAATTTAAAGCTCTGATAAAAGTTTCAAGTTCAAGTTTATTATCATATACTCATAAACAGCATTTATAAGTAATGAAATTCTTTGTGCTCAATGTCCGTTCAACTTGCAGAATAAAAAAATTTAATACTAAAGAATGGAGAAAAAGGGTAGAAAAAATAAGAAAAATTGTAGTGCAAAAAGATATTTCAAGGACAGTTCAGCATCCTGATGGCATGTGTGAGAAAACTATCCCTGTATCTGCTGGTACAGGACCTTATACTCTTGTATCGCCTTCCAGAAGGCAGGAGGGAGAAAAGACTGTGGCAGGGATGACTAGGGTCAGAAATGATCCACTTGGCCTTTCTCCTGCACCGCTGGCTGTAAAGGTCCTGAATGGATGGTAATGCAGTCCTTGTAATACGCTGTGCAGATTTGACCACTCTTTGTAGTGTCTTCCTGTCCTGGGCAGTGCTGTTGCCAAACCATGTTGTAATGCCACCAGTCAGTATGCTCTCAATGGTGCACCGGTAAAAATTGGTCAGTATAGTGCAGTCCATGCCAAATTTCCACAGTCGCCGCTGAAAAAAGAGCCTCTGTTTCGCTGTCCTTGTAACCACACCAATATGGTGTCCAGCTCAGATCCTCACTGATGTTGATACCAAAAAATCTGAAACTTTTGACTCTCCACAGCTGTGCCTGCGATGTGAATGGGTGCATGTTCTCCCTGCAGCCGCCAGTAGTCCACTATCAACTCCTTGGTTTTTGCTACATTAAGCAACAGGCTGTTATGCTGACACCAGGATGTCATTGTTGCCAACTCTGCTCTGTAGGCAGACTCATCACCATTCTTGATGCAGCCGATAATGGTGGTGTCATCAGCAAACATAATGATAGTGTTGGACCTTTTTGTGGCTGCACAACCATAGGTGAACAGAGAGTACAACAGTGGGCTTAACACACAACTCTGTGGGGCACCAGTGCTGAGTGTTAGACTGGTGGGGTGATGTTACCTAGCCGTACTGCCTGTGTCCTGTCCAGCTGCACATGGAAGGACTGATGTTCGGTCCTGTAGTTTTATGATGAGCCTGGATGGTACTATGGTGTTGAAAACGGAGCTGAAGTCGATGAAGAGCATCCGCACGTATATGTTGTTCTGATCCAAGTGAAAGAGAGCAGTGTTCAAGGCCAAAGCTACAACATCATCTGTAGACCTGTTCGGCCTATATGCAAACTGGAGTGGGTCTAATGCAGGTGACAGGCAGGATGTAATGTGGTCTTTGACTAAAGTCTCAAAGCATTTAATCACAACAGGGCAACAGGGCGGTAATCATTGAGACAGCTCACTGATGGTTTCTTAGAGACTGGGATGATGGTGGCCCCCTTGAACCTATTGGGGACGACAGACTGCGACAGGGAGAGGTTAAAGATGTCAGTGAACACCTCTGCCAGTTCAGGAGCACAGGCCTTGAGAACACAGCCAGGGATGTTGTCAGGTCCTGGAGCTTTATGCACATTCACTCTAAGTGATAAGTTTAAGGTTGTTATAGAGGTTGTTAGCAATCTAAGGAAACCTCTATTCCCTTGTGTAGGCTACAGCATGCAGCCAACAAAGTATGTTGTTTTGTGTCTGTATTTGACTTTGGTGAATGTTATTTACATGCTGCGCATGTCATTGCATGTTCATATTAAGCTAATGTGGTCTTTATTTTCTCATTACAGCGTGAGTTTAGTTTTAACGGTGGATTTGGAGAAAAAGCTTCAAATAAATCTGTAGCAAGAAAGACACTTGTGCCTGCCAGTGTTTCATGGGATAATAGTATGCTACACTTGTAAATTACTTGTGTAATAAATACTGTGTTTTAATTTAACCAATTAAATAACCGTTTTCTGATTTTTTGGGGGAGGCGTTTAATCGAAGGTGCCATTTATTACACAATGTTCATTTTTGGTGCAGCGTTTATTCAAGGTCAACGTTTAATCAAAGAAAAACTGTAGTTTTCTTCCCAGCATGGGAAGGCCAAAGGATGTTTACAATTGTAGTAGGCCATTGATATGTTTTAAAAGTTCAGGCATGTAATTTGTTGGATAAGAAGCCCCCATCCCCCACTCCAGAGACAATTGATGACAGAGAGGTGCTGACATTAAGTTAAACATAGTCATGCGTTAAAAGAGTAGAGTAAAAAATAGAGACAAAATGTGTACATGGATGTTGAAACTCAGTGCTCTGAGTTTGTGCATGTCAGTTTAGACAAACGTAGCCTTTTAAACCTCTAGGTTTGATTCTCTCTTTTATACATTTAAAGTTGGATTTGACATTTAACAGACATTTAATCATTTAGCAAGTTGTTTGACTCAAAAACCATAACGAAGTACATATGGTGTAAAAAATCTGCAGTCAAATTTGGCGAAATTGCTAGCTTGGATGTTATCTTTACATATAGATGGGTTGGTGGTTACAAACAATGAGGATGCGCACGCAGCTTCAAGGCAGAACAATGCCTACCATTTCACCTCTAGTTTATATGTTCCCACCCCCCCCCCTTCTGAATAAAGTTAGATTGATCTGATTTGTTGATATCTGTTGCTATGAAAACCATTTTAGCCAAGCTAACTAACATTGTTTTTAGCTAGCTGACATTACCATTCAATCACTAACAAAACACGAATAGAAATACTTTGCTAACAGTCCTCACGTGTAATCAAAAGCTTGTAGTGAGATCACATGCATGACCCCCCGAGACAAGCTTTCATGTTTGCATTGCTAGCATCTCGTCATATTACACAGCCGGAAGACAGCTAGATAATAAATATTGTAGCGTCAGCGGCCTTGGGTACCCAGCATGCAGTGCACACCAAAAACGCAAATAGCTGTGGAAAATAGTTTGGTTACAACAGCTGTGCAAGGGATTTCAGTTGTTGTGTTCGTTCACTTAAATGTGTGTAATGTTATTGTTTTTTACTTAAGATAATACTGTTGGTCACCCTGATTGTGCATGTTGTGTAGTTTAATGGGATCAGAGAGTCTGACCATGACAAAGTATTGTTAAGCTGCTGTACCATCACAAGGTACACTTGCTAACAGCTGGACATTAGCTATACCTTGGTCCAGTTCCCTACATGACTCTTGACAGTTGTTTGACTGAGACTCTAGAGAGAGCTCAATTCAGGTAGAGTTCTAATAGCCATGGTCTTCTAACCAGTTTCAGTTTTGAAAACAGTGTGACTGTGTATGGTATGTTTTTTGGGCTACTTCTAATACTCATACGGCTGCCGCATTTATGCCTTGGCATGACCTGCGCTGGGATAGAGGGAAACAGCATGGATGGGGAAAGTGTGTGGGCAGAGCAAGCAGTAGTAGTACATAACCTACACACTTCCTTAGTGAAGTGTATCCTCACTTTCATAAAGTTATTGTTGTAATCAAAGCTTTTAAAGAGTGGATCTCTGCATGATGGGCCTGACCAGAGCACAGGTGGCCTGACACAACACGCTTCAAAGTTGTCACTTTCAAAAGGGTGGCATTTTAACCCTGTCAGTCCAACATGTCTAAAAGTTGGTACGCATGCCTTATTGCCAATGGGGAACAAATAAGTCTCAAGAACCCATAATGTCGGCAGCATGGATATTTCTCTACAGTGACAATTTGTGAAGAATTTCAAAAAATGACTTCAAATCAGCCATTGATCCAATTGTCTTGAAATGTTGTGTACATGTATGAAATACATGTCTGTGTCATGTCAATTTTGTAATGGTTTGCAATGCTGAGGAGGAACCCGCCATTGCTGCCTGCAGCTATATTTATTATTATACTTCTTAAGACTGGGTGTCTATGACAGGCCCTAGAAGCGCTTGGTCGAAAGTTGTGAAATTTGGCACACTCATTGGGGACAGTCCCCTGGTCCAGATCACAAAGTTTCATGTCCCATACTTTGGCACTCTAGCGCCACCAACGGGTCAAAGTTGGACTTTTGTTTACACACGTAACTTTTGAACCGTATGACCGATTTTCAAAAATGAGGTACCATTGGATTCCCTGGACCAAGACGAGTTCAACGCACCCTATGGGGTCAATTTCCGGTTATATAGATTTTCCGCCATTTCCGGTTTTATCGAAAACCTTTGAAAGCCTACTCCTCCTACAATTTTTCTTTAATCTTCCCCAGAATTGGCACACATCATCGTCAGAGCAACCCTCACAGAAGTTATCCAAAGATTTTTGATTTTCAAAACCGTTTGTCCGGTACAGCCAATCAAAATCGGCAGCAAAGACACCAAACAGGAAGTTGGGTCATATCTCAGCCAATCCTTGAGAAATCAACACCAAACTTGGTATGATGACTCGGAACCCTCATCTGAGGATGTCCAAACAATTTGGTGTCATGTGATCACTGGGCGTGGCCGCAGGATGCAAAAATGTGTTTTGGCCAATAACTGTTGATTCGTTTGCCTTTATTAAGTGATTCCTTTGTCTCATGATATCTTGGGACATCCCGTGTGTGACACATGATAACTTGTGATAACAGCCGAATTGATGCGGCCGCCATTTTGAATTACTGAAAAAACGTTTTTTTCTGTACTCCTCCTACAAATGTTTTCCAATCTTCACCAAATTTGGCAGAGATCATCTTCAGACCAAGCCTCACAAAAGCCATCATATGTTTTTTGGATTTTCAAAACCGTTTGCCCGGTACGGCCAATCAAAATGTGCCGTTAAGCCAGCAAACAGGAAGTTGGGTCGTATCTCAGCAAATCTTTGATGGATTCGCACCAAACTTGTTGCGTGTACTCGTAACCCTCTTCTGAGGATGTACAACATGTTTTATGGGTCATTCGATTGCTTGGCCACCTCATTGCTGCTTGCAGCTATATTTATTATTATTTTTTTAATTTCTTTTTGCCCCCCTAAAACTCAGTCAATATTTGGCCTACATAGACAACGTAGGTGTCAAAAGTTTAGTCTTGGTAGCGATTGAGTTGCTTCTATTGGAATTTACGTTCCGTTGCATGGTTTAGGCTCAAGTTAAGTTTTTGTGGCGAAAAGTGAAGCTAACAGTGGCTAATTTGCTAGCCACAGTCACTGACGTTACTAACGTCACTACGTCACTAACGTCACGAAAACACGCGTGACTACCTTTGGCAGAACATTTGTTTCGCATCTGTTAACTTGGGGGATAGCTAGGCTAACTATAGCTTTACTGCAAGGCAGCTGCAGAAACGCCACAAGCAAAGAGGCCAGGGTGATAACTATTTACTCATTTTACTTTGTGATATGACACACAATTGTGATGTGTAATGTACAGTATAAGCTGATATTATTAAGGAAGTACATCTACTTTTGGAAACAGTAGTCTACTATTTCACTGAAGTATTAGCATCATGACATTAGCCTGTGTTGCCCGGGCAACACATACTACAGTGGTCTATGATGTAGCGTTATCTGTTTTCAATCGTTAAAATAAACATTTCTCACATATACATTTTCGTTGTAGGATTTATTCTGACATTAGTAAACGATTTGTTGGTGAAATTACCATTACCTGTGGTTTCAAACCAGTGTAGCTCACTGCAACGCTGTAGCTTACGCGAGACACACTACAAAAACATCTACACTACACAGCTGTTTAGGAAGTCAAACGGCGACAGAACATGTTCGGCACTCCCCTTACTTAAATCAAAAGTCTATCTAACTACTAACCTGAACTTCATTGCCACAGCCTAAACGTTGTCAATCTGTTCATGAAAATAATTAATTTCAGTTTAAACCGTACAACGGAACGTTAAATCCAATTCAACCAACGCAATCGCTACCAAGACGAACACAGCAGTAGTCTAGTACTGTACCGTAGTAGTACAATTTACCGGGGCAGCTTCTCCACACAGGGCTATATCGCATTTTGCGTTGTTACTGACAATGATCGCTACCAGTGAGCTTTTTATGAATGAGCGATTTTCCACTAAATAAATGTCAAGCTTATTTACGTTTTGGGGGGCATATTTTCATT
This sequence comes from Osmerus eperlanus, assembly GCF_963692335.1. Taxonomy (NCBI): domain Eukaryota; kingdom Metazoa; phylum Chordata; class Actinopteri; order Osmeriformes; family Osmeridae; genus Osmerus; species Osmerus eperlanus. The sequence goes on from NC_085022.1 coordinate 9,558,705, forward strand.
TAGCAGATGGTACTGTTTGAAACGCGATTCCATCTTCTACTGCCGGGTAACGTCGTAGAATAATCTTCAAAGGGGGTTCTTTATTAATGAATGAATGCAATGAGTAGGCTAAATGCCTGAAAATATCATGAGAAGGGAAAAACTTAAAATGACGTTTAAGTCATAGAGATTAGGTCAATTTTTACACCGGTCTGCCAAATTTATTCGTTTTGATTCAACGATGAGGCTGCCTCTTGCAGGGGAAATGAGAAGACATCTATTTCATTCTACACTTCACTCGTATTTTCAGTTGTAAATGAGCAGCAAAAAAAAAATGTCATTCAAAAACGGACCCCTGTGCAACCGACGCAAGCAAGCGCAACCAACGCAAGCAAGCACACCCTACAATTTCCCCAGAAATTGTACCCTCTCTAGTTTGTTATGTTGTTGTAAAATATGTTCTGTTTGAGCTGTTTGATAGGCCCTAGCCTTTGTTTTTTTTTCTGTTGGAATACATGTGTTCTCTGCTGTTTTTTCTGATTGAATACATTTCCCTCAAAAGAAAAGCTTGAGTTTCGATATCTTGCATTTATTATACGGCTCTTCAGAATGTTCCGAAAAGTTCAGTTGATCGCGTCGGGATCTTCAGGTGTTTCCGTTACGACACTGAGTCCACATATTTAAATTTTAGGTCCCTATATGTTTATTGTATGCACCTTCCTGCCAAGGCAAATTCCTTGTCTGTGCAAACTTCTATGGCGAATAAATCCCATTCTGATTCTGACACTTCCCCTGTGCTACATCAGTGCTTGGCCCGGCATCTTCCGCATTACCTAAGGGATGCTTTGCGTTTAGGCAGAGCTGCCAACTCTCACGGTTTTGCCGTGTGATACACGCATTTCAAACATTTCTCACGCTCTCACGCCACACATTGTATATCTCACGCTGAAAAGGCAACGGCAAACAAGTAGCCAAGCTAACGTTGTAAACAGTAACGGACGAGGCGCAGGTTAACGGAGTGAAGCATCATTGACGCGCAAACAGCCGTGTAAACTCGCCTGGGGGGGGGGTAGTGAAGCTCGCGAAAGCTCGCCTAAGGGGGGGAGGGGTTCTACCAAATCTCACGCCAAGGTTTTTGGAAAAGTTGGCAGCCCTGGTTTAGGTGGTATTTGAGACTGGAAGAACTCCTACAGTAAACTAATTCCGCATAGCACAAGGTGCAAACAACCTTGTCGAGGTTTCCATTGGGAAGCTTCTTAAAAATACATTTTCCCTGAAGCAAACCAGGCGGCTTCATAGCTGCATCCATGTTAGCATGTTACGTTTGATGGGATAATTTCATACACAAGCCATACACACAGGTTCGAAGACTAGCTTGCGTAGTATAGACCCAGCTCCCAACCCAACTTTGAGAATAGATTAACGGCAATATTTTTTTTTATCGCCCGATAAGAGTCTCACGTTAACGCAGTACGTTAACGCCGATAACGGCCCACCACTAATCTTTACACTGTCTGTAGGTATTAACACCATCCATGAGCCACTAATAAGTTAATGATGCACTGCATGCTCATTATTGGACTGTTTCCATCCCCCCAAAAATCTCACAAGCGTAGCAATAAGGACATGCTGCACTGGTCACACAGTTTTGAATGTTATACCAGTTGATTTAGTAAGGGTCTCATCATGTTTTTAAAAATCATACCAGTTGATTCATTAGCATCATACAAATATAATGATCTAATTTGTCATGGGGGACCTGTAGAGTCCAAATTTACTCTGATTACCCCTGAGAGCCAACAATGCAGGGCTCTACACTGTGGGGGGTTAAATATTGTCCAAACAACGAAAATTCCCCTATGGTTTCAAGGAAGATGGGAAACTGAACGATGTAATAACATGAACCAAATAATGCCAATACCAATATTATTTGTTATTTGACTCTTAAATCAGAGCAAGAATGGTCAAAGTAAGGTAAAATGAAATAAACATTTAATAACATTGTAAATTAATGAAATCAATTACAAGGCAAACATGTTACGAAATGAAGGTTAACTCTTACCTACGCTACCATGATTATTGCAAACCAGAGATAGAAAGCAAGATATGAGGAAGGAAGATGAGTACAAAAACAAGCCAGAGCTGAGGAGAAGGTCTCAGGAGATCAAGAATCCACAGAACAATGCTTCGCAATTCCTTTTATATGCAAGAACACCCAATCAGACCAAATCTTGACCCTTAACCCTTGTGTTATCTTCGGGTCATTCGACCCATCAGTCATTGTGACCCACCGTCGTATTGCGACAACTTTACCGCATACAAAAACAAAGTGAAGCATTTTCTTTTAACCGTTGGGCTGTCTCAGACCCCCCACATTGCGAAGGTTAAAAGAAAATTATTTGTATTTGTTTTTGTATTGGGTAAAATTGGGTAAACACAATGATGGTTCGTTATGAACCTTTGGGCCATGTGACCCGAAGGCAGCACAAGGGTTAAGGCCGATATATGCTTCTCCGTTTTCCAAAAAACGGACACATGGGAACGCCCTCCTCTACGGGGAACGCCCTCTCCGAGAGCCCTCGGAGAGCCCCGGAGAGCTCGACGTGCACTTCCTGAATTTTCTAACTATCCGTCGTAATTTCGGATAGTTACGGATACCCCCTTGGCTGTGATTGGTCAGTATTAAGAATATTGCTTGCGTCAGGGGCGGGGGCGCTGTGATAAACAGGACAAACAGAATCCTTTGACCGCCATTGCTGTACGTTTTTACAATTCATATTTCAGCTAAAATGTACATGTAAACAGTGTGCGAATTATACAATGACAATCGGGGGGGTCAACTCAGTGCCCCCCCCCCCGGAACGAAGTTCACCCCTGCCGCCGCCCCAACCAAGTAAACGGCACGACACTGCCACACACAAACGCACTACTAAAACTACCAACACTATTGTAGTCATTTCTTTCTGAAATAGAAAAGTTGATCTTTACAAAACTACCAGAGGAACATATCTGACTGTTCATCACAAAATACGGTAGTTGGAAATCTCTCCAGATTCTGACAAACAATGAGACAGATACATTAAGATATCTTGCTTGATACAGAGCGATAGCTATCTTTTAAGTTGGTGGGTGGTTAACCATGTTTCTATCATTAACATTCTTGTGAATATTCTACAGCTAATTGCCATTACAAATGCATTCGTGACAGATTTTTTGGGGGTATTACAGGGATGCCAACTTTTCCAAAAACCTTGGCGTGAGATTTGGTAGTGAGATTTGATACCGTGATACTAATACCAGAGTTGGCAGCTCTGGTATTAGATAGCTAACTTGCCTTTCTTGAAGTTTCTCACGACGCGGAACATACTGCTACGTAGCTACACTGAGGTGATTGAACCAGCACACTGCCTGGTCACTCGCTCTGTTTCTTGAGTTGTATTGGGCACTTGTCACTTGCGCTGTGTTTATTGAGTGAATTTTTACTAGATGGCAGTCAGTGTAATACTGTGTGTGATATTCCCTGCCATAAAGTCAACATTTCTGTGTATCGCCAACCTGTTACTGAATGAATATGGTAAATATATTGTAATATTTACTATTACAGTTAGGACGATATATAAATGTATCGACCCCCCCGACCTGTGGTTTTTACCTCTTTTGGGGGTTCCGAGCCTTAATCAAACCCCCCCCCCCGTAATTCGCACACTGCATCAGCATCTGAATTAAAATGTGACGAGAAATGGGCAGTGTAGTTGCTGAAAATGTGCGTATTTTATTGATGAAACGGCTAATTTGTAAATTTGCTCCGACTTCTCGATAACCTAGTACAGCCCGACCGATAAAGGATTTTTAAGGCCGATACCTATACAAACATTTGGTGATTTAAAAATCCGATATTCCGATATCGGCCGATATAAAAAAATATTTTAAAAATCCAGAAAGGCGTAACAAAACAAACTGATTTCCCTAACAGTAGTTATTTGTAGTTTGTAGTCACTTTTAGCAGAAGTTCTTATCCAGAACGACTAAGTACAGGGACATTCCCCGAGGCAAGTAGGGTTAAGTGCCTTTCCAAGGACACAACGTAATTTTACTTGGCCCGGAATCGAACCAGCAACCTTCTGATTAATAGCCCGATTCCCTAAATGCTCAGCCACCTGACTCCTGTTATCATTTCCTCACTAAAATAATATGTTAATAAAGTTTCTGATAAATAAAATGTATACAAATACAAACTTAAGATATGATATAAAAAAAATTAAAAAAAAATTAAAAAAAACATTAATATTCATTTATCGGCCATTATAAATGCCGATACCGATAGTTTGGAAAATGCCCAATATCGGCCGATTTTTTTCTCAAGTGATCAATGTGTACAGGAAAATATTGAATACTTTATTATTCAAATCATGTCTGTAACTGTCTATGCCTGAGTCTATATCTTAATGGTATAGGACATTTTTGTGTCTAATACTAAACTTCTTAGTTATAGAATTGTACCTCAGAGACCAATTAATAGAACAAGACATCAACAAAACCTGCCACCTTCACACCAGTGGCTAATCAGCAGAGGAGCCAAACTCAGACCCAGACGAACTAGGGCTCTGTTGCAGATTTACCACAGATGAAAAAGTAATCCTACCCCGTTAAGGAGTAGCGTCACACATATGTGATTCTGAACATTCCAACCGACTATTTTCCGATAGACAAAAACTATATGACAAACGCTATAGTATGGCTTCAAAATTTACAATTAGGAGGCTAACAAGTAACACTAGCAGGTAGTAGCATTGCTACGAGTATTATGCTAGGTTGCTAGGTAACGGAAGCTAACTAAAACTAGCTAGCTTCCGTTTTGGAAAAATAACTCACTCCTTAAAAGGCTACCAACCATTTAATGCCTATTCCAGTGGGAAGTTTTGTATTTTGCATTCTTACGCATTAGGGTTTAGAATTTTCAAAGAAAATTAAGTTAGCAAACAGCTATCTATCACTGAATATAGCATCTGTCTCCTCTCCTGGTTTATGAGCTCTCATGAGTCTGCCAACCTGAGGACCTAAATGGAGAGCAAGGGAGCACTGAGACACTGCCACTCAGTGACAGATAGAGAACACAGCGGCCTAAATACATCCGCCTCTCATTAAGGCTCTTTTCTAAGAATAGGGCCAGACTGTGCTCCTGTAGGAATGAATAATGGAGACAGCCTCCAGGAGTTCAATTCCAGAGAATGATCATCAGGCTAAAGTATGTCCTGATGATCACACAGATAAAGTGAGCACTAGGCTTGCATGATTAATGGCCAGCAGGTTTGTCTTTTGGGACACAAGCTCTCTGGATCAGACGATCTGTGCCTGGACAGTTTTGTGAAAATGCTACTAGAGCTACTTTTCCCTTTATCCTTCCTCCCTTCACAGCAGACTCCTTTAACAAGGAACTATAAAGACATTTGACCACTAGATGGGACCATGGTCAAAGAAAATCTTACAAACATTTCAAAATGCCATCTACAAACTACTGCACATTAGGTGACTGACTATGATTGTGATTAGCTTCAGTTACAGGTAGATGGATGTTTTTTTTTTTTTGCAGTTGTATTAATGAACCTGTGAAGTTCAACAAGTAGCAATATTCAAGAGATCCTTTCTCAGTGGCCCAGCTGGGGAAGTTCAAGGACAGTTGGTAATTCACAGAACTGGACACCCCATTTATCACTGAGACCTATTGAAATACCAAGCACGTGAACCAAAAATTCTTGGGAACCATATCCACCTTTGCGTTTCTCAGGCACCACCCATGGCAAACTGGAGTGCATAACATGATTACATGACACTTTGCACACATTTTACTGTTACGCCACACTCACACATTTGCAATGGTTAATGACATTGAAATGGTGAAATGACTCATCCTCCAACAGCTAGAAAATACCTGGGGTCTCATTTATAAAACTGTGCGTAGGATTCTTACTAAAAGTGTACGTACGCCCAAAAGCCTAAAATGGCGTACGCACACAAAAATTCAGATTTATAAAACCGTGCGTACGCACACCTGTACGCAATGTTCCCTTTATAAATCACAGATTACCCACAAGTGTGCGTACGTGAATCAGCATTGTACCCCGCCCTGAACACGCTCCTTTTTAACCATAAATAGTCAATGCAAAGCACCTCATGAATGCTAATTTAGTATCTCATCATGACCCTAGCGCATGACAACTTCTCAGACACTGTTAACCTATTGGAGGAGCCCGAAAACTCAGAAAATTTGGTGGCCGGTAGATCACCAATTAAAAAAAACTGTGCGAGTGGCGTCAACTGTGCCAGTGATACCGCGAGTCGAGATACAATTTGAAAACATTTAGTCATTTTTAGCAGACGCTCTTATCCAAAGCGTTTTGTTATGAACAGTAATCTATTAAAGTCTGGACTGATAACGATGACGTGGAGTGTAGGGATTGCGCGGGAGCTTACTGTATTTCCAGTTTTTGACATATGATATGCACAGTATTAAATAAATATATTTAGTTATACACTGTATTCTGCAGTTATTTAAAGGCAGGATATGTGATGTTATCTGCATTCCATGCAGTCGGGCATTTCCCCCTCCTGCGCTCCGGTAGTGGACAATATGATGGTGATCAGCGCTGAATTTTGATTAAAAATTTGAGTTGATTGTACAAGGTGTTTATGGAACAATTATCACTCAGTACAAGCTAAAATAATACTGCTGGATTAAATCTTCATGATAATAATTAAATCGAGTGAAAAAAACGTGTGTGAGGAAAACAAAATATATAAATATTAGAGTAATTGCTCTTCCCACATTTACTTTCTGCAGTCTGACTACAGTACGGTCATCTGCGTCGCCAATTCCAACTGTTTCCAAAATGTGCGTAGGCCTACGGGAGGGTCAGAGTTTGCGTGGAGGACCGCACATTCTCCCGTCAAGTTTGTTTTTTATAAATCACAACCTTTGCGTGGAAAGTGGCGTACGTACATTTTCAGCCCCGTTTTGTGCGTACGCAAGCTTTATAAATGAGACCCCTGGTGTTTAAAGTTGATAATGTGGGGTGTTGTTCTCTGTGACACATTCACTTTCTACAGGTGGGCAGATGACAGCTAGTGCCTGATTTGATCACAGATTTTAATCCCAGGTCTCCAAAAGGTATTGGTGAACATCATCGTCTGTGTTCTGCATCTAAATGTTGACAGAAGAAGCATACCATATTTGTCTCGGTGACCGACAGGGACAGTTTGGTATTTGTTTCAGTGATACTGTTATAACTTGTCTGTGACTGTGAGAACAGTGGTGAGAACAGTCCAGAGCAAAGGACATTCACTGAGTGATACTCACCAGCAGCACTGAAAGTAACAGATGACTGGTAGACAAGCAATATCAAACTTTCTACCCATGGCAAAGCCACAAAGACTGGACCAGATTGTGTATCAATGAGACATCTTTCAACTTTGCACAGCCTCTAGGCTGGAGAAGAGATATCTGGCTCCATATGAACAGGTGACACAAACCTATTTTTGCTCTTTTATCTTATTGGCTGCTAGTAAGTTATTGGACTGTAACAGGAACTTACAGAAATACATGCCCTTATTTAGACACCAAGGGAAACAGTGCCTCTCACTCATAAGGACTATGAATAGTGTTAACATCACAAGTAGTCATGCTTGTAACCACACAACATCAAGTCATGTTAGTCATTCATTCTTTAAAATCAGCTGTGCTTGAACCAAATTGCCAGGACATTTTATTTGAGGTTCACCATTGAGTCTTATGTCAATGGGCCAATCAAGGATTATTGAAAGAAGTAGGGCAGACAGCTGAGAAAGGAACAAACATACACAAGCATATTGGCAAGATTCCACTCATTATGCATTAACAGAGAAAAGCACATTAGACATTTCCCGGTTTAGGGGGTGGTCTGACGTAGTTTGGGTCAGTTTGTTTGCATAATGCCCCTCCCACTGAGTTAACTTATTTTAGGTCACATTTTCCCCCAATTTCTTTCAGCTTAACCAGGCTCAAACAACATTACTATTGTGAAACTACTGAGCAATCACTGTCCCCAAAAATTATAATTGAAAATAATAGTGCTCTGCAAGTTAGATATAGCATATATAGAAAAATAACAATTAAAATCTCATTTAAAAAAAGGTAACCAAGTTTGTTTCTCCTAAATAATATATCAGAAAAAAGGTTATTAATCGACTACTGAATATATTTAACAATTAAACTTTAAGACTCATGGGATGTCTAGCCTCACTGTGACCAGTCTTTAAATTAAGTTATAGGCCTTGAAATTCAGCACAAGACAAGAGTTGAGTTATTAGTTATTTTAATATAAATGTTACATTGTTTCGTAAACAGAAATGAAAATCCTCGAAATACATTAAGTGTACATTAGGCAAAGACAAAAGTCTAAAAAAGACTAATTTAAGAAACTAAAATAATAAAACAAAATATATTTCATAAATATTAATACACATCCAGAATGTGACACATTCATAGAAAGTACGTGGGAAAAGTTTCATTGTATCCATTACTATACTGCAAACTGCAATCACACTTGAGATGGACCAATTAGCACTGGCCTGGGTTCAGGCCAGTGCTAATTGTTGTTCAGGCCGTGCCTTGTTCAGGCAGTGCAGTAAAAAAGACAACATCTTGCAACATCTGGCAATCAGAGATAGTGGTTTTTCAAAAGGTGTGAACATATTTGAAACTCAATGCATTAAAGTCACTGATCGAGGTTGATTAACCAATTGAAAAAAACAAAACAAAAAAACATTGTAAACAACCCTGAAGACTTACCACTCTAAAATGTTTTATATAATATAAATAATTGTATTCTAATAAGGTAGGTTGTGAACCCAGTAGAAATGGATGCAGTGAACGTTCAGGACATAATGCTTAATTTGCTTTACTAAATGAATACAAACTACAGTTGAACAATGTGATCAACAAGGTGTCTGAAATCTGATAAAAGGTAGCAGACATTGAAAAAGAATTAAGGAATCACACTGTCAGAACTGTTCCAGGGACACATCCTAAACGAGGACGTTGTCAGTGTGAGTGTCCTGCTTTCACATAACACTCTACACACAGCCCCTGTCTGTTTGACTATTTTACATTCTATGACACAAATGAGGCAGGAAATACTCCTTGTACAGTATGTTACAATAAAAAAATATTGCACCAGAAAATACTTTTTGAATTATGTAATAAATATGCTGCATGTCTTTGATCACAAAGCTGAGCACATTGCATAGACATTAATTTCAAATACATTGTAGACTGTAAAACTGTTGATAACAGAGGTGACTGTGCAACTACTGTAGTCCATGACCAACAGTGTCTTCCACCGACGCTGACTGAGCTAGGACAGAGGAACTTTCAGGAAGTGCTGCTTCTTTTTCTTGTTCTGGGTTTTCTCTTTATGAAGTCTTCCTCTTGGTCACTTTCACAAGCCCTCTGAAACAAGGAAGTGGCAGAGAGTTTGTGAGAAGTTTAGGCACAGGTTACAGCACAAGCAGACTGAATGTACAGTAGTTAGTGTTTTGCATACACTATGTCACAGTAACATGACACACACTATTTATTTGACCTTGGTCAAATAAGATCATGCTGTGATCCTCATGACAACCCAATTCAGGATTAGTTGTATTAGTCCCTGATTGCCCAGACCTGCTGGTTCCAGTGTTAGCCAGAACAGTGTGTCCTCCTCACCTCATGCTGGTCAGGCAGCTTGGGATGGCCCTTCTTCATCATGCGTGTTAAGTGGTTGCACAGGGACACAATCCTGAATGTCAGCTGTTTAATAATAGAAGGAGAGGGTGAAGAGAAGTTGGTTAGAAGTACAGTACAAATAATAGTACATTAATGAATAAATGTACAAAAAAAAAATCACAACAGTTTGCTTAGACTTGGATGTCTTTGAGATTGTGTGTGCGTTATACCTTCCACCTGCGTCTGGCATACAGTCTCCTGAAGTTTTCCAGGTTGACCACAGATAACCTCCTCACCAAGGCCTGTCTGGGGTTTAACGGCTGAGGAAAGAAGTAAAAAGTATAAGGAAAGACTAAATTGCAAAACCAAGCCCTTTTGAACACTTTCATTTACATATTTTACACTGCAGCTGGAATATTGTATTGCATGTATTTACCCATTTAAAACTAGAAAAAAAGCAATACTTCAAAACAGTTTGCTGAGAGAAATAAACAGGGACCTTTAAGTCCACCTTAAGGAATTCATAAATAAACCAAATACAAGGTGATGTTTTATGTCCAGTCATTACAATCTGTTACTGATATTTGGGGAGTCAGGTGGCTGAGCGGTTAGGGAATCGGGCTAGTAATCTGAAGGTTGCCAGTTCGATTCCCGGCCGTGTCAAATGAGGTTGTGTCCTTGGGCAAGGCACTTCACCCTACTTGCCTCGGGGGAATGTCCCTGTACTTACTGTAAATCGCTCTGGATAAGAGCGTCTGCTAAATGACTAAAAATGTAAATGTAAATATTTCCAAAATAAAGTGCCATATCTGAACTGGATTATCAATATAAAAAGACAATTGAATGTGAAGGAACAATAAGTCAACATTTGTACAAATGTACTAAATAAAAAAATAAACTAGAGAGCGTACAATTTGTGGGGAAATTGTAGGGTGTGCTTGCTTGCGTCGGTTGCACAGGGGTCCGTTTTTGAATTACATTTTTACAACTGATATTTCTGTACATTTTATATAAAAATGCATACTTATTATTTATAAAGATCACATAGATTTAAAATAAAAAAAAATTGCTGCTCATTTACAACTGAAAATACGAGTGAAGTGTAGAATGAAATAGATGTCTTCTCATTTCCCCTGCAAGAGGCAGCCTCATCGTTGAATCAAAACGAATAAATTTGGCAGACCGGTGTAAAAATTGACCTAATCTCTATGACTTAAACGTCATTTTAAGTTTTTCCCTTCTCGTGATCGTTCAGGCATTTAGCCTACTCATGGCATTCATTCATTAATAAAGAACCCCCTTTGAAGATTATTCTACGACGTTACCGGCAGTACTGTAGATTAGAAGATGGAATCGCGATTCAAACAGTACCATCTGCTAACTGAAAATATGCCCCCCAAAACGTAAATAAGCTTGACATTTATTTAGTGGAAAATCGCTCATTCATAAAAAGCTCACTGGTAGCGATCATTGTCAGTAACAACGCAAAATGCGATATAGCCCTGTGTGGAGAAGCTGCCCCGGTAAATTGTACTACTACGGTACAGTACTAGACTACTGTGTTCGTCTTGGTAGCAATTGCGTTGGTTGAATTGGATTTAACGTTTCGTTGTACGGTTTAGGCTGAAATTAATTATTTTCATGAACAGATTGACAAAGTTTAGGCTGTGGCAATGAAGTTCAGGTTAGTAGTTAGATAGACTGTTGATTTAAATGCTAGTGTGATAATAAATGACCAAATCATACAAACTGTCATGATACATTATTTTAATGTAATGCAGGAATTTTGTTTAAAATAGTATCTGCTGGTGCACATGTCATGCACTAACCTACATGAGAATATGATACGTGTTTGCAGTGGACGGATAGCAGCCCCCCCCCCCCCGTTGAAATGAACGAATGACTCGAAAAAAGATTCGTTCATTTTACTGAACGAGATTCAAAGAACCGAATCAGTAAAATGATCCGAACTTCCCATCACTACTGAAAATTCTCTGGTCTGGCGAAACAAAGATTGAACTCTTTGGCCTGAATGCCAAGCGTCATGTTTGGAGGAAACCAGGCACCGCTCATCACCTGTCCAATACCATCCCTACAGTGAAGCAATGTTTTTCAGTGGCAGGAACTGGGTGACTAGTGAGGATCGAGGGAAAGATGAATGCAGCAATGAGTGACATCCTTGATGAAAACCTGCTCCAGAGTGCTCTGGACTCTTATTGTACATTTTATATCAATTTTTTTTACATTGTATAGTAGTGGTTAGAATTATTTAGATACTGTTGTACATTTTATATTTAAAACTCATATGTTTACCGTATGCACCTTCCTGCCATAGTAAATTCCTTGTTTGTGCAAACTTACTTGGCGAATAAAGCTGATTTTGAAGTCACGATTGTTGCTAGTATACATTAAACATTTGATGAAGTAAACCAATATAAAGTTTGTCAGTGTGCAGGAAAATCACTGAGAAGAGCCAGGGAACAAATAAATATAAATGTGAATATGCTTTCAAGACAATAGCGAAAACAAGCTTAGCAAACAAAACTCATGACATTGAACAGAAGTTGAGTCTTGCATTTCAGTAAATAAATCAGATGAGATATGCTTTTCTACAAAACCTCACTTCTATGACACATTGAACATTATTGACCAATTAAGCAAAGGTAGCAATGTCATAATCTTTCCTTAGTGTTAGTTAAACTCTTATGTCCTGATTGGCCTCAGGACCCAGTTCTCCTCCGCAGGACTGGTTGATCAGCTCTGTCAGAGCATGTTTGATGTCTTTGTTGAGGCTGTCAGGCAGGCTGCCAGTCCCTTCGTGGTTTAGGGACCTCATCAGCTCCTGCAGCCAGTGGAGCTCTGTGGTCAGCTCTTGCCTCAGGGTGCTGAGGCGGTTCTGCTTCTGGACGTACCTCCCACTGATGCTCTCCAGGCTGGCGTCCACTGCCAGCAGATCCTCCTGCAGTAGCCTCCTGGAGGCCTCCACCTTTCGGAACTCATAGCACACCTGTGAGAGTTGCTTCCTTGCATTTTCGCCCTCCTTCTTGTACAAGGCATCCTTCTTGGTGTAGATGGAGAGGAGGGTGTCAACGTCCCCCTGCAGACTCTGGTGGGCTCCGGTCACCCCTGTCAGGCCATTTTCCATAAGGGAAACCTCCTCTACCATATGGGCAAAGCGCTCAAAGTTGACGTAGGTGTTGTTTGGGGACATGCTGGTGTGAGAATGAATGGTGTACTCTTTTAGATGCTTGGTCTTCAGTTGCTGAGGCTCCATCTTTTTCATGGTTTCAAGGACAGAGCTCTCATCCACATGGCCTTGTGACTTCGGACAGGGGAGTGGAGGAACATGGAATGAGAACTTGTCCCATGGATGGAAATCTGACACACACGATAGTAAGCAGGACATGTGTTATCCTTGTGGAATTAGTGCACATCACGCAGGTTGAGCCAGCAGAACTCAGTACCCAAGGTGCATTAGGAAGTGTGTTTAAGTCCACCTCTTTACATTTGCCAGTGTAATCATCACTCCAAACTGGATGGGGTTTCCACAACAAAACTATACACATGCATATAATCATGCTGTTACAAATGTTAGCATTTGTCTTCCTAAGTCTTCCTGATTATTTGTCTGTGTCTAGTATAGTACAGATCAAAACTGTAAAAAAGTGCAGACTAGTGGCCATGTGTTCAGTATCCTTATTAGGGTTGGGGGACAAAAACGATTCGCATTTGAATTGCGATTCAGTCATCTAGCGATTCATATCGATTCACAAATTTAAAAAATTATTTTTATTTTATATTTAATAATATTAAATGTCAAGGTTTTGATGCATTGGGATTTTTTTCTTCAACACTTAACTGCCTATCACAGTCAAATAAAAACAAGTAACAGCAAACTGGAATCATATTGAATCGAAATTGTATTAAAAATCGATACATTTATCAAATCGTGACCCCAAACATTTATTTGAATCGAATCGTGAGGTATGAAAATATTCCCACCCCTAATCCTCATCATTTTAAAGTACAGTTTTTTGTTCACCTCATCTCATCCACAAAGTATATGAGGAGAATGTCAAATAATGACAGAACCAGGCTATTATCAAATGAAGCAAAAAGCATGCACTTACTTTTATCCAGGGATGGTTAAGAGCATCTTGGATAGTCATTCTTTTTCTGCAAGGCAAGTAACAACTGTGAAGTTGTTAACAGCAAAGTAAAACATGTCTCCACAATGTGAGCCTCTACGGAGCGGGAAAACTAGCAGACATCCTCAGTTTCCTTAAAAAAAACATTTCTCTGAAATGGCATGCACCAACATGTAAAATAAATAAAAGTAATCAGATACTTTATATAAATGCATTGTCTAGCACCGTTACCGTATTTTTTAGAAAATAAGCCGCATTTTCTATAAACCGCACCCCACCAGAATGTGAGCTTTGTGTTTGTAAATCTGAGTATAAACCGCACTGAAATATATGCCGCACTTGATACAGGAACAATTATACCAAGCAATGCACGAGTATAGGCAGTACAGCATGCCGTTGTGTAACACTTCGAAAACGAAAGTACGTGCTAATGTATGTTTTCTATTGCCCGGGAATTAACTAATATTTAAGTTATTTTTCCGAAACGGTAGCTAGCTTGCTTTAGTTAGCTTCCGGGCTAAGTTAGCTAGCATAATACTCGTAGCAATGCTACTACCATGTTAGCAGACATCCCAACCTGCAAAAATTACTTTCAGGGAGGTGGCTTCACTAGCTATGCATATATGCGAAGTTACGCTTTGAGACCCGCATTAGAATGATCACATATGTGCGACGCTACTCCTTAAAGGGTTAAATAGCAGTCACAAAAAAAGTGTTTCTACTGTTGTACCGAAAAATACGGTAGTTCAATCAATGTATTCACATATTAACTCCTAACCCTAATGCCTGTTGACCTGAGGCCATGTTTCAGGGGGTGAATCAGGGACCCAAGGATTCACCTTGTGTCCTTCTCCAGAAGCTGGCGGATGAAGCTCTTAGCAAGCTCACTGGTACTACTGAAAAACTCCTCGTCAAATTCATAATTTGTGGCTGAGATGTTTCCAAGGGTTTCCTGTTTCGAATCGCCAAGGAAAGGTGATGCCCCACTCAAACTAAAAACACATACAAAACAACACAAAGGTAACACTAAGACATTTAGAAAGCTGTGTCTGCTGTGTATGAATCAGCGTAATGAGTAAATGTCCAATTACTGCTAGTTCAGAAGCTAAACTTACAGTATATATGTGATGACTCCGATGCTCCTGTGAGAGAAGGTTAACACAAGGTTAATATAAAGAAATTGACTGCCACCTGTAGTACATAGAAGCCTACAGTGTGATGTAATTAGGAACTCTTACCACATGTCGGCCTCTAATCCCAGTGGCTCATAGTTGACTATCTCTGGAGCTGAAAATAGAACTGGTTATGAGCATCACAACACACTGGCCCACCACAAAACAACTGAGCTCATAGACAGGGACAAGTCTCATATAAACATTCGCAAACAATAAAAAAGCATTTAAAGGCTCCATTAGACTAAATGGGATTCATATGATGAGCAAAGTGTAAGTATTTAATAGAAAAATATTACCAACAAATTCAGGCGTCCCAAAAATATTTTTGAAGTCCGCCCCAGCTTCAATTTTATGAGCAAGACCAAAATCGATCAGCTTGATTCGGGGGAGTGGAACGTTCTTGTCCAATAGCATTATGTTTTCTGGCTGTAAATCACAAAATTGTCATAAGAGTCTCTCTATGTAGAGATTTGGCTCATAAATAAAGAAGTTACCTGATTCCAGTGCTTCATCATATTGCGTAGGCATAAATTATAACATTCAATTCTTTAAAGTTGTGCTGGAGGGTTTGATGTATGAAATTCTCTCATTTTATAGCTTTCTGACTGACAACTTATCCCAGTTTATGGAACAGTATTACTGTCACATTGCTATGACAGTAAATAAGATTTACAACCATATACCAGGGGTTCTCAGACTTTTTGGGGCCAGGGACCCCTTACAGGGGAGAACATTTTCCAAGGACCCCCCCCCCCCCCCACCACCACCACAAAAAACTTTTAACATTGCATCATTATTAGACTATTGAATGAATTACACAAAATTGACCAGAAACAGGAGTTGTTACTTATTTATTCATTACATATTCATTTATTACTTGTTTGTATTTATTCATTCAGTTTTCAGCACATTTAGAGGCATCAAACATTTCCATGCCCCACTGTACTGATCCGAATGAGGTCCTCGGTGGTGGATGGATTCAAACTACTCATTATGGGAAATTTAGTTTTTATGTTGTAGCTATTCGCACCGGTGTTCATGTAGGGTCGCAACTGCGCTCTTGGTTTTCAGCATGGCTTGCAGCAGGACAGAAGGGGACTCAGTTGGGGGGTTCATTTTGTTGACGGAAGCATAGTTTAAGTTTCTATTGTTGAACTCGTTTGATATGTGTAGTGTTGGATGTTAGTTTGGTTAGTTTGATTGTTCACACTGAGGGTGAAGGTTAGCTAGGTAGATCGCTAGCCAGGCTGTTACAACGCAGGACAGATTCAGTAGGTTATCACAGGACGCAGCCTATGAGGTTTATCCGAGTCACGATTATTGGGTGTGCTTTGCCTTCGGCAAGGGCACAACCTTTGTTCTCTCACATATATATTTATTATTGTTTATTTTCGCCCCCCTAAGGATCAGTCAATATTTGGACTACATACACAACGGCGGTGTCAAAATGTTCGTCTTGTTAGCGATTGCGTTGCTTGTATTTTTATTTACGTTCCGTTGCATGGTTTAGGCTGAAGTTAAGTTTTTGTGGCGAAAAGTGAAGATAACGGTGGCTAATTTGCTAGCCACAGTCACTGACGTTACTAACGTCACGAAAACACGCGTGACTACCTGTAGCAGAACATTCATTTCGCATCTGTTAACTTGGGGGATAGCTAGGCTAACTATAGCTTTACTGCAAGGCAGCTGCAGAAACGCCACAAGCAAAGAGGCCAGGGTGAGAACTATTTACATTTTACTTTGTGATATGACACACAATTGTGATGTGTAATGTACAATATAAGCTGATATTATTAAGGAAGTACATCACTTTCGGAAACAGTACTGGTAGTCTACTATTTCACTGAAGTATTAGCATCATGACATTAGCCTGTGTTGCCCGGGCAACACATACTACAGTGGTCTATAATGTATCTGTTTTCAATCGTTAAAATAAACATTCCTCATATACATTTTCGTTGTAGGATTTATTCTGACATTAGTAAACGATTTGTTGGTGAAATTACCATTACCTGTGGTTTCAAACCAGTGTAGCTCACTGCAACGCTGTAGCTTACGCGAGACACACTACAAAAACATCTACAGTACACAGCTGTTTAGGAAGTCAAACGGCGACAGAACATGTTCGGCACTCCCCTTACTTAAATCAAAAGTCTAACTACTAATCTGAACTTCATTGCCACAGCCTAAACGTTGTCAATCTGTTCATGAAAATAATTAATTTCAGCCTAAACCGTACAACGGAACGTTAAATCAATTCAACCAACGCAATCGCTACCAAGACGAACACAGCAGTAGTCTACTGTACTGAAGTAGTACAATTTACCGGGGCAGCTTCTCCACACAGGGCTATATCGCACTTTGCGTTGTTACTGACAATGATCGCTACCAGTGAGATTTTTATGAAAGCGATTTTCCACTAAATAAATGTCAAGCTTATTTACGTTTTTGGGGGCATATTTTCAGTTAGAAGATGGTACTGTTTGAATCGCGATTCAATCTTCTACTGCCGGTAACGTAGAATAATCTTCAAAGGGGGTTCTTTATTCATGAATGAATGCAATGAGTACGCTAAATGCCTGAAAATATCATGAGAAGGGAAAAACTTAAAATGACGTTTAAGTCATAGAGATTAGGTCAATTTTTACACCGGTCTGCCAAATGTATTCGTTTTGATTCAACGATGAGGCTGCCTCTTGCAGGGGAAATGAGAAGACATCTATTTCATTCTACACAATTTTCAGTTGTAAATGAGCAGCAAAAAAAAAAAAAAAAAAGCTTTTAAATCTATGTAATCTTTATAAATAATAAGTATGCATTTTTATATAAAATATACAGAAATATCAGTTGTAAAAATGTCATTCAAAAACGGACCCCTGTGCAACCGACGAAAGCAAGCACACCCTACAATTTCCCCAGAAATTGTACCCTCTCTAGTTAGGTGTTGAAATCTCAGAAAAAGTTTCCCATTGCAAATAATGGTTTGAGCATTTTCGGGTTCTATAATTTCTTTTCACGTAACTGACAGCTGCAATAGGTTAAAAACATAACTCGCTCGCACCCGTGCGCCCAAGTACTTTTCCATGCACACATTTAAATGGGCACACTGTAGAGCCCTGCCTTTGCGCTCTTAAATGGACACAATATGCTTTATTTTATTTATGGAAAATTATTTCGCAGACCCCCTGGCTATGGCTCGCGGACCCCTAGGGGTCCGGGGACCCCACTTTGAGAACCACTGCCATATACAACAGTTTAATTTACCCATACCTTACATATTGTAATATTGTTTGGGGTAATGCCTACAAAACTTCTCTACACCCTATAGAAAAAAAATTCTACGCATTGCCACTAGTTCCAGTTTATACACCCACTCTACACCACTATTTGAGAAACTTAGAATTTGGAACATTTATGACGTTTACAGATTTCAACTTTCACAGCCCAATATATAAACCATAATCTCCCTGATACCTTTGACGGCTTCCTTAACTTTCCCTCTCAGATTCACAATTATCAAACTCGCCAATGCACTAATTTACATATCCCCCTACTCAGAACCTCTTTTGCTCAAATGTCTGTCAAATTCAAGTGTGTCACAATATGGAATGATCTTCCCCCCTCCCTCAAGAATTTTACTTCCTCTTTTCTGACTTTCAAATATGCTCTGAAAATATATCTGTTAAAAAATCCAAGCCCGCTGTAGTTGCCACTTTTGTTGTTCTTATTTTATTTTAATTCATACCATCAATTATTGATTACCCTTTTTGCATCGTATTCATTTACTATGTAGTACTTTTTTATTGTTAACAAAAAAGCATTAGTTATCTGTGTATCCTTATTGCATTATTATTATTTCTATGTAATACTTTACTTTATTATTTATTGTTAATCCAAACCATTCGATTTACTTAATTACTCCTATTGTATCATTCATTTTCTACACTGAAAAAAATGATTTTTGGGGTCAGTAATTATTATAAACATTGTTGGTGTAAATTCTACATAAAAAAATGTGTTTCTCCTTTGTACTTGATAATATTGGGTTTATTTAACATTTTAAACTAATAAATGATTATGCTTCATAAGCTTATGTAAAAATTAATTGTTATTTCGCAGTAAAGCGTAACTAAGCAGAAACGCATCGAAAGCCGGAAGTTTAGTTTTGGCGCGTGCTCGTCTAAGCTGCCAGAGACAGGCACCAAATCTACGAGGAGGCTCTGCTTGGATTGCCCTGGATTCATGAAGTAAGAGTTTACCATAATCGACTTGTACTATAATTTAATTGTGTTGTCAATATAATGTTCGAGTAGAATTATCTGACATAACTTGGGTTTGATTATTTTATTTAACTTAAATAGCAATGCTATAGGCCATTCGAAATGGCAGAAATGTTCAACTTTTCAAAGACCCCTAACGCTACTGTACTTGTCCTCTGACTTCAATGTTGCACAAACCTATTAGAAAACGTGTGACAAATTTGAAAAGTATAAAATGTCAAGAATATATATGTTGGTGTTGTTCGTAATGTTTGCTACAGTAGCTAGCTAGCTAGATAATTGGGGGTGGTTATCTAGCAACATGAGGCTAACTAGCTAGATGAACAATCTTATTTGACGATTTAGCAAATGTTTTTTAAATATCTCGTTTATAAATGGTTGAAGTAGCTAGCTAGACACATACTTATGCTATATTTATACTGAGTTTAGTAAAATAAGCTGAGGTAATTTTATGGACGTTTTGCACAGTTAACCTATGTAGCTAAATACAGTTGCCCATGCATACAGTGCATGCCAGTTGCACGTGTCTGCGTTTTATTGGGTGTGCTCAAGCCTTCGGTGATCACAACCGTTGTTCTCTCATATAGTTATATTTTGAGTTATTTCTACATGGCATATACTTAATCTAATGGAAGAGGGGTAAACTGGACAGTATTAATATTGACCAAATATACTAGAATTTGAGTTATTTGACTTGAGTTAAATCAGAGCAAGAATGGTCAAAGTAAGCCTAAATGAAATTGATATTTAATAACATTGCAAATTAATTCAATTAATCACAAGGCAAATATACAAAATAATTACCAAGTTACTGCATTCGCTTTTGTTTTCTGCATGTGCCACTGTGGCCTTTCTACAATGTCTTTGCATCTCAAACTGTTTAATTGGGTTTCTTGGATCAAAACTTGCAGACCATTTGATTTTTGATGTATACATATTTGTAAAATATACTGGGATTATTCAAATGTACTAATATTAATGATTTCTCCCACATATTTCCACAGACAGAATACATAATTGCTGCCAATACCAGAGACAGCATTCAAGGTATGCATATTTTTTATTTATTTAATGTTTAAGCTATGCCACACAGGTGTACAGAGCTTGCAACAGTATCCCCCAGTTTTAAACTAGTAGCTATTGTGCCAACATGTGGGCTCTGTGTTTTAAATTGGAAAACATTTGGAAGGTTGTTTTTCATGTTCTAACCAGGTCCCCTATCATGTCACTTAACTTTAGATAGCGGAGGAATTCCAAAGAATCACAGCCGTTCCTCTCTTGCAAACGTTTATGAGGAAACTTGACAGTTACACGCCGAGACTGCTCAACATCATGCGAGCGAAGGGAGGAGTTCCAGGGACAAAGATACGGCCAATACTGGATACCCTCAATCAGGTAATTGTTGAGTAGGCACATAATTCATAGTTTCTTCACTTAACGTAACAAGTCTTGTAAGAATTTGGCCTAGTGGACCTGACAAGTGCTTCAGAAATGTTAAACTTCACCCATGCTTAACTTCTTAATTCAATGCAGCAGGGTTTCAGCAATGGAGGCAGTTAATCCACATTCTTCATTAATAAGTGTATACTGGCATTTGCATGAGGTGATTTTACATTAAAATGTTTACCCACATATGGTCAAGAGACATTTAGCAAAGGTAGTTATCTAGTCTGGTTGGACATATTCCTCATTATTACTCCAGGCTAGGGTGCAAGTACAAATTCATGTCATCCACCTTTGTCTTGTCTTGGCACCTTTCAATTGGCAAGGTGACTGTCAACAGAGACTATCAGGTTACCGGTATACAAATAAATAGCCCCCTTGCTAGGTCTACTAGCATATCCATGTGTGATCACACCAAACAAATTGTTTTTTTTAACAGAGAGACTCCATCGAGAGAAGACGGGATGCAGTCATCCGCAGTCTCATAGAGTACCTTGGAGAGAGGTGTTGAGCTTTTCTTAGACTGCCAGGTATGTCCTTTTAAGAGCAATGAGTTTAATCAAGATTGGTTGAATAAGTGTTAACGTTTTTCACCACAAGCCTATATTAATGTTGTTTCTTCTGTTATGTTCCAAAAGGAGGCTGACCGACATGAAAACACTCATCACATCCTGAAAGTGCTTGTTCTACATGCTGCCACTGATGAGGATCCCCTGGACGTTTCCATCATTATTGAGGGTAACGAGGTGCTGACTAAATGTGACAACACAGCAAAAGCTTGTACGCTGTTGATGGGACTGCTGTATGCACTGAATCTGGAATACCCTGCAAAGCTAAAGTATACTTTTGAGGTCTTCCAAAAACTTTTTCTTGAGCTTGATGGTATCAAGCTGTCCTCAAGTCCAGTCACTGAGAACCAAATTGCTGGCTTGAATATTGGAAGGCTTTTTGGTAACCTCACCACTGAAAGACTTTCATTAGTGGTTTCACTACTTTGTATAATATTTACGCTTGTATTTACTTCTTTACTACATTTGGGGAATATTGCCATTGAGGGCCAGATGTTTTGTTTGTGCAGTGGTCTGTACAAGTCTTCTAAATTGACAGTCATTGAATTAATGTGTTTGTAAAAATTGAAACTTGTGATTTTTTTGATGCAAGGTAATTGTGTGTAATATATATATATATATATATATATATATATTTGATTTCCAGCAATATGCCCAAACTTTCTCTAAAAAGAAATCTAGATATTTTGCCAGAATTTCTACAATCGTCTCTTATGGTTCATTTAATAAGTCACGTTATTTCTTTTGTCAGTTTGAAGGCCTCACACTAATACTGAACAAGAGACTCATACATGCTAATTTTGGCTTGCTTTTATTATTTTAAGTTACCACACCATATCAAGGCATGTGGACTTTTGAGCGTTGTGCTCTAACCATATTTTAAGGCATTGTAAACAATTCCCAGGTTATTGTTTAACAATTAGTCTTTAGTAGCAAATGCCAGTGTTTTATTTGTGGTTGAAATGTTTTAGGTCTTTGGTGATAGGTTTACTGGGACCATAGTCTGAAACACATTGCTGACTTAAACTGTACCAGCCCATTCTATGATTGTGATTGTGTGAGGCCTTTTTCACTATAACTTTAATAAAAAAGTTGACAAGATATATACTGTTCAATGTGAGTGATTAAAACATTGTTGATGATGTTAAATGTTATGCATCTTACAATTTATAACCAATCATTTATACTGATATAATTTAGTTAAAACATACTGATAACTGGGAGTTAATTGTTATTTAATTAATAGATTTATAAGTAGTTTTGTATGACAATCCATGTAAAATTTACTACGTAAACTGCGAAAAATTAAGTAAGCCTTACCTGATATACTTGGTGAATATTAATTGCTAATACTTTGTGAATATTAATTGCTAATACTGAGTACATTTTACTTAGTTTGTGTAGTGTAATTTAAACACATTACATGGTGTTAAATTTAAACACAAATTGTTTGCAAATTGTTGCCTCATTTTTTTTGAGTAAATCTTAAACATCATTTTTTTCAGTGTATGTATTATTTTGCTTTAGTACTTATTGATTATTATAAATTTTGTTTAGTTTAGAGGAGGAGGGCCTCATAAGCTTTCCATGCTTCTTCCCTCCTCCTGAACCTGTTTTACCCATTGTTTTTGTATTATTTTTTTATATAATATTTTGTGCAATAAATAACAAAAAAAACTGTCAACACTATTATTGTTCTAAATGAGTGTGAGGAATGTACAAAAAAAGGTGGGCCTATTTGCTTTGAATGCTTGTTTTCAGTAGCTCTTTTCAGTAGGCTGTCAGGTGGGTGCCTCTCTTCGCCATACTATTTGTGTGAGTGTAAGGCATAAGAAAAACAGGATGGAGATTATCAGAGAGCAGTGAGGGTGACATCCTTGTCAAATTGAGGATATAACAATGTTTGGATTGAAGCCAGAGAGAATCATATAATGATAAAAAAACACATGTATGCTTACAACAAAATACCTCTAGCAATACAAATTATTAAACACAAAAAACAACATTTCTAGAACCTAATTTGTTTAACGGTGTTAAACCCCAGAGGAAAGAGGCATGAGTACATACAGTACCTTGAGATCAAAGTGTGCGATCCTCTTAGAGTGAAGGTATTGGACTCCATCTAAGATCTGTTTAATGAACTGGGTGGCCTCCTCTTCACTCAGGGATTCCTTCTGGGCCAAGAAATCAAAGAGCTCTCCCCCTGACACCCTGCAACACACAATGGTTTTAATACCCTGTAGTATTCAACCCTTAAAAATGGAAGATCCAAAGTATAAAGATATTTTCATGATCAGAAAAAAATTATTAAGTGGTAAATATAACGTTTCCAGTCTGTTCCCTCAATTCAACACACACAAACTCTTGTTGATTTGAGACACAGATCTACAGTGCATGAAGACATGATACCAAACTACTGAAGTTTCTTCCCTCATGTAACTACAGTTTAGAATGTGTTATTCTCTGACATGAAGAGTAAAACGGAATATGTTGGGTGTATTGTGGTGCTGTTGACTCACAGCTCCAGAATGAGCACAACGTCAGAGCGGGTCTCATACACGTCATGCAGGGTGATGATGTTGGGGTGTTGGAGCTGCCGCAGAATATCCACCTCTCTCTCAATCTCCTCCCTTCTCACTCCCCGCCTGCTGCCCCGGCTCTGGCGCTTCTTAATAAATTTAGCAGCAAACTCCAGGCCTGTGCTCTTCTCCTTGACACGTTTGACAATGGCAAATTGCCCGCTGTGAAAACAAGACAAACAAAAGATGGTGACATCAGTGCTGATCTCAGCTGTTAGAATGGGTGGGGTGTCTCGGGCCTGGAGGTATCGTATTATTACAAAGGAGGCCAAACTTAGGGGCAAATTCATGACCATAGCTGAAGCCACATGCAACCGTCTCATTCCAAGCCACTTTCCAATATTTTGCAAGAAGTCGAGGTGTCGGACTCGGCACACAAGTCAGAATTGAGGTAGGCTAAGAAAACATTACAAAACTAAAGAACGTTTCAAAATGATAGGCCTCTTATTTTGACTAAAACATAAAAACAATATTACATCAAAAAAACTATTTGCGCTCAAATGAATGCGAAAGAAATGTGTGCGCTCGCATTAACTATTGATGTCCCTGCCAAAGCTGATATCAAACTTGCGTTCCTGAACTGTTGTATCGTGGGTTAAGCAAGGGGAGTTTCTATAGCCGAGGGCATTGTGCGCAGCACGCTTGGAAGAAAAAAAAGGGATATGAATAGGGGCCTGTGGCCCAGTAGAGTTTTGTGTCTAACAACGCCCCTGCTCGCAAATATGGAAACGGGTGTGGGGCCGTATTCACAAAACATTTTATCTAACCACTATGAGTAGACCACTATGACCACTTCTCCTAAACAGCAGTAAAAGTTCTTAGCTAGGAGTTTCCTCCTAAAACATTCACAAAGCTACTGAGACCAACTTTTACTAAGGAACGAATGGGGAGAAATCTTAAATTAAGACAAAGGGCGGGGTTGACCTTGTTGCTAGGGATGATGTCAAGAAGCTTACCAACTATGCCCACAGTGATGGGCTGATAGGGGATGGATCTCTGTCAATTATGTCATCATAGAAATATTGTAGAACAAGGTATTATGTTGCTTTGTTGTATGTTGTTTTAAAAATATATTTGTTGCCATATTCAAATAAAGATGTTCAATTGTAGGTTGTGTCACTAATTAAACGAGATTTAGATAATTGTCAGTCTCTTACATGTGCATCTCGAAAATGAATAGCGAATATGCATAAACTATTACAATCATAACCCGACGATACCTTTTCAAAAGCTCATTATCATGAAATGTTTTATGATTTTTTGTGATTTGGTCTTAGTGATTTAGGAGTCCTCTTGACTACCTCTAATTTTTCACAGATTGGAGCTGGTTTTAGCACCAAAACGCTTTGTCCTAAAATTAGGACTGACACGCCCATTATTTTAAAGTTTTTTAGGCTCGCTATATCCAAATAGTTTTGGCTCGCGAGAGCTAGCTCAGTGCAGCTCAGTCAACTCAAGATGGCTGAGTCCAGAGTGAAGAATTATTTTCATTATTTAATGTCAAAATGCTTATCCAAACAAAGTCAATCCCAGCACTGCACTCCGTTGGGTTATAAAGAGGATATATGCAGAATATAAAGAGTTTTTTTAGTTGAGTTTGGGAAACTAAACCCATTCTAATTTGTACACACAGACACAGATGTATGTCATTACTATAGAGATGTGTGAATAAATGCTGCTTTCAAAAAACATCCTGTGGCTTAAAGGCACAAACACTCACAGGACAACAGCATGGTATTTGATAAAGATAGATTAATTGTGTTACGATAGAAACAGAGATTAATTGTGTTACGATAGAAACAGAGATAACAGACAAGCTAAATATAAGTAACATTTCAGGAAGAAAGTCAAATTGCTTATATTTTAAATGTGAGTTTAACTAAATGGTGTGTTGGGAAAGGTAGTGGTATTCCTAGTCCATAACAGGCACTCCAGCTGTCTTAGCTTTAAGCTGCCCAGTGGGGCTGACAGCACAAGGTCTCAGTGGAGTTTTCACTTCCAACAGCTGAAGGTTATTAACCCCAGTCAAGGTTGGGGGAGTGCTTGGACCAGCTGCGCCGGTCAATATTTAAACAAGTCTTATACACGAGAACCTCTGGGACCACATTACAGAGCCAATTTCGCAACTGACCAAACCCTAGTTAGCTCTCCTTGTGACTTACAAATCTGCAGGAGTTGAGGATCCTAGAAAGGCTGTGTAGGTTGGTGGTACTACAAAGCACATCTGTCATTCTTTTCTTTCAGAATAGAATTAATGTCACTGTCTATTGAAATTACTGTGACGACTGAAAAAGTCAACTCAAAATATACTTTGTTGTCTTGAATTAGTACTGCAACAGTGAAAGCCAACAAAGCTGATGCAGATGGATATCTTCTTTCATTCATTTTTTGGATATCTCAGTCAGTACTGTTTTATATGCAAGGTGGTTTTGTTGTGGTATAATTTAAGGGACATGTTTATAGAAGAGCAGGCATGGTTGTCCCAGTGCGGTGCTTGACTATTACAGGGACAGCCCTGTTAAGGAAAGAACTCCAGGAATGTTCTGGGTCTCAGGTCGGAGTTCCCTACATCAAGCTTTGCTCGAAACACATTTTCACCCACTCCACGGCAGGAATGCCCTGTTTCTGCATTGGACTCTGTCCCACTGTCAAAAATATGCACTGTAGCTATCTACGTTTGGCAATAAATACACCATATCAATCCATAAAAACCCTGGGATGTACATTCTAGCACTATACTCCCAGGATCAGTGGCACCCGTTTGTCTTGTGAGATTTCGTTTTTGCACTTCAACACATCAGTGTGAGATCTGCAGATTAGCAGTCCTATCACTGTACCCTGTGTCACCTTGTCAGGGTTCGTGTACTCAGTACTGAAATAAATGTAAAACACAAACTAACATGCAACTGCCATGTTTCATTTCCCATTTTGATAAAGCCTATTTTGCATAATCTCTCTACAATCATAATGGAATTCTAACCCTTCAGGGTTCCCACAGTACCTGGAAACCATGGAATTTATTTTTTCATTTTCCAGGTTTGGAAGTCATGGAAACTGAGCAAAAGTGAACACTTACATGGAAATTGAAACAGTTGTCCTGGAAAATGTTATTGGATGATGTGTAAAATAGTAATAAAATGAAACTATTGACCACAGAATTAAGATGAGTTTATAAAAACCCTTTACATGTGAACAGCTTTTACTGTAGATAGAAACGTATGATCCCAAGTTGTAGAGCATGCGATGGAATCGCGATTCAAACAGTACCATCTGCTAACTGAAAATATGCCTCCAAAAACGTAAATAAGCTTTACATCTATTTAGGGAAAAATGACTAATTCAAAAGAAGTTTCTACGAGCAAGCTAGTTGCGGTGGCTAGCCAAACTTCACTGAGTGAGGGGATTGTTCGAAAGCGCCGGTGTTACGTCCCAACTGGTTCCCAATTTAACTGGTTCCCCAGCTGTACGTGCACCTATCAGTCTGCGTCCATCACAGATTCGTCACAAACAGATTACTGGCAATTTTCAAGTCGGATCTCATATTTGCTGCGGCAAATATGAAAGTAGGCCTATAGGCTACGTGTGCACTACATTAGGCTACCATTCGCAACAAAATAAATGGAGACAAAATAAAACATTTGCAGGCTCGCATGAAGTGGGATTCGATCGCACCAGAACAAAAACACGTGTGCACCAAAATCCGTTGATTTACACCGCGAGCTGTACCAGCTTACAAGGTTTAGTTCAACTAGGGACCGTACACACTACCCTAATGTAGGCTACTCATCACGTATTTGGAGTTGTCTCAAGGCAATAGCCATATTAACCACGATATCAGACCCTTAATGACACCACATATTGCGAAGCACTACTACTTATGTGAAGCACTACAGATGTTTGTATGAAGTAGCCTATAAACAAATATTACTGCCGACTGTTATTTACAGTACCAACTGTTTACATTTTGCACCGTACTTCTAACTGTAATATGCAATCACTTTCCACTGCACTTTTACACTTTTTTAGGATAGCTTCTGTCCATACTTTATTGCACTACACTGTATATCCTGCACTTACTGCTATTGCACTTCTGGTTAGACCTAAACTACATTTCGTTGCCTTGTACCTGTACTTGTGTAATGACAATAAAGTTGAATCTAATCTAATCTAATTACATCTAACATCCAGGTAACTTTTGGGGTTACTTGGTTTGGGGTTCATCCAAAACAGCTGGTTACCTGTTAGGGTTACCTTGCCATGATTATCAGAAGTAGGATCATGTCTGTGCCCATGTTTCTATATCATGCAGCAACGATCTAAGTATTACCTCGCAATATGTGGTGTCATTAAGGGTCTGTGATATCATGGTTAATATGGCTATTGCCTTGAGACAACTCCAAATACGTGATGAGTAGCCTACATTTGGGTAGTGTCTACGGTAACTAGTTGATTCAGAAGAACCAAAACAACATGTTGCCTGAAGGCCAACGTAGTTAACAAATTCCTGACTGAATTCCTGAAATACTCATGCGCTTCAGTAGCTTGCAGTGTAATGCAATGGATTATAACAGTGCGTGTTTTTGCTCGTGGGATCGAATCCCACTCGAATCTTTTATTTTCTTAGCTTCCATTTATGGTGTGAATGGTTGTAATGTAGTGCTCACTACATTTGTTCAGAATATACAACTATGAAATGAATTGATTTCAAAAGATATAGCGAAGAAACACTCAGCCATAGGCTACACGAAATCGCATAGGAAACGAAGGTTTCCATGTTGCGTTACGCATATTTTGATCGTATTGTCTGGGAATTGATTTCAAAAGATATAGCGAAGAAACACTCAGCCATAGGCTACACGAAATCGCATAGGAAACGAAGGTTTCCATGTTGCGTTACGCATATTTTGATCGTATTGTCTGGGAATTGATTTCAAAAGATATAGCGAAGAAACACTCAGCCATAGGCTACACGAAATCGCATAGGAAACGAAGGTTTCCATGTTGCGTTACGCATATTTTGATCGTATTGTCTGGGTTAGCGGCGACGTTCTTAGTATGATTTTTTATTATGTGGTGTCAGAAGGAGCTGTGATGTCGTGGAAAATACGGCTATTGTCTCGAAACAACCCTAAATATGTGCATAGTAGCCTACATTCGGGTAGTGTCTATGGGAACCAGTTGATTCAGAAGAAGCCAAATCAAAATGTTACCTGAAAGCCAACGTAGTTAACAAATGCGTAACGATTTAGCTAAATTTTGTGAGCTGGTATAGCTCGCTGTGTAAATCAATGGACTTTGGTGCGCATGTATTTTTGCTCTAGTGCGATCGAATCCCACTTCATGCGAGCCTGAAAATGGTAGCCTAATGTAGTGCACACGTAGCCTATTAGGTCTACTTTCATATTTGCCGCAGCAAATATGAGATCCGACTTGAAAATCGCCAGTAATATGTTTGTGAATTTGTGACGAATCTGGTGAAAGAGGCACGCACAGCTGGGGAACCAGTTGGGACGTAACACCGGAAATGAGAATGTTTCTTTTGACAAAGTTTAGGCTGTGGCGCTGAAGCCAGCGACGCACCACACAAGCTTGAGTTTAAATACATTCTTTAATGTGACATTACTTACTGTACATGAAAGTCTTGATTTGCTTAAATGTACATGTATGATGCTGCTAGTACACCACGGCACGATACTCGCTGTGCAACAGCACATCTATGCACGTTGTATCCATGCGTCGTTGCGAACGTGTGCTGACGTTGTGACGTTGAAACTGAGTACCCTTTGACACAAGGCACTTTTTGCCACAAAAACTTTTGTTCAGCCTAAACTGTGCAACGGAACGTAAATAAAAATAACAATAAAAACAACTCAATCTCTACCAAGACAAAACTTTTGACACTGACGATGTCTATGTAGTCCAAATATTGACATATCCTTAGGGGGGCAAAAATAATAATAAGATATATGTGAGAGAACAAAGGTTGTGCTCTCGCCGAAGGCTTGAGCATACCCAATAACACAATCTACAATTTATAATGTAGACTTGACTGGCACATCTTTTAAATCAAGTAAGTACTCAGGTGTCCTAGGGGTTGTGTGTGTGAGGGGAGGGGGGCGCGGATGGGGGCGGAAAGCTTCAGGGGCCTATAGATCATCACTTAATATGGTACCTGGAAAATCAGGAGGTAGCATGGAATTCTTTTTCAAGGCAAGCGTGGGAACCCTGCCCTTGCAAAAAGACAGCTGGTTGGTATGATGCTTTTTATATTCCAAACCCTTTATATTTGTTTATTGTAACTGACTAGTGCACAGTACCTGTGTTGCAATCAGTGATGTCGATGAGACACACACAGATTCCTGGAACTATAATTGATTCTCGCATTGACATAAGACACCGACAACCAGTCGAGAGAACATTTATGAAGAACATTATTCTTGCTGTATGCTCGTTTGCGGCTCACTATATCCATGCCTCAAGAAACCGACTGAGGAGATGGCCCGAATCATCAAGTTACAAACCCCATGATGTATGCATTCGGTGATTAAGATGTCGCTTGATATATCCTCCTATCTTTATTTAGATCCACACACACAGATTATAGTCTACACAGCAACAATTGTAGCTAAAACCTTCCAACTATACTGAAATAAAGTATGCACTTGAAATTGTCTTAGTTTTCATCCATATAGAAAACCGTTTGAAAGAAGCTGATCCAATGTTATGGCAGCAATCAGCACTGCTAACCTGGCTTTATCAGCATTGTCCACATTTCTTTAACGACTGTCATATAAATCACAGAATATTTCATTTTCATTAACCACTCAACAAGAGCAATACACACCATTTCAACTTCACACAGTATCGCGTGAGATCAGTAACTCACACGCTTAGGTGGAGCTCAGTTCAACGCGGTGATATTGAGATCCATAGTGCCAGGTCAAAATGGCTGAAAGTGATCTAAAGCAAAACTGGCGGCAACTTATTTTTTAGGGATCTCGAAGCACTCATCCAAACAACGTCAAACGTTGGACTGCATGTCCTTTGGTCTTGAAATGGACACCTCCAAGATTCAGGGCCTCACGTACTAACACTTTTGCGGCCACTTCAGGCGTATTTGTTTCGCACCGTGAACGTAAAAGCATGGCGAGGTATGTACAACCATGCCGCACTGAGGTAAAAGCGCAGACTGCCTGTCGCGGGAACTGAAAATGGCAAATTGCGCTTTTCCGTGTCATCCATATGCATTCACGGGAGGGTCAAGGGGAAAGTGGGAGTTTCCCATTAAGAGATGGGAGGGGATGCGTAAAGTGCGCCTAATTATGTATTCCCCGGTATGTACAAAAAACGCCTCTTAAAGCAGGTGTAAACCAGGATGTGGGTTTCCTCTCATATGCCTCCTGGTGAAATGGCAGCAGTAATCCGAGCAAGACGAAGACATAAGCCAAGGAGACGAACTGAAAGGATTTTTGCCACAAGTATCACACTTTTTCAGTTGAGTGAACACAAAATCATTACGTATTACAGATTAAGCAGCCATGCAATATTGTTACTGGAATTAGTAATTTCGGTCCATATGGCATTTTTTTGTGTCGGTGTGGAATTCCAGCCTTGAGAATGACCATAATTAGAAGAATCACTGTGTTTAAAACACTATGCAACAGTGTTTCTCAACTGGTCTAAGCTCTAACAGGGTTCCTGTTAGGCCGGAAGGTGGCATGTAAGTGTATAACTCGAGACGGCTATCTCCTCTGTGTCTCACAGTGAATGTGTGAGCCTTGAGCACCTTTCAAAATAAAAGCGCACCAAGTTCGGCAACTACAAAATTAATAAGTTATATTTTTTGACGGAGCCAAAGCACACATCCCTCTTCACACCAGCTCCCAACCCACTTTTGGGTCGCGACCCACCAGTTTTCAAACACTGCTATAGAGCCACAGTAATACCTGTCAACATTCCTCTACATGTATGTTTAGGAACACCGACTTAAGATTTCCTCTACTGTCTAGGGATGATTGAGTAAGAGTGGCCTGCCTACACAGGCCCACACAGGTGAGTCAAGGTCCCCATCCACTCATTCCAAATGTCATCAATGAGCACAGAGCCCCCCCACCCAGCTGGAACACTGCGCCTATCAACAAAAGGCTTTGGAACGAGCTTCTGTCTTCAAACTGCCTGACGTGGCTGCTGAGTTGCTGATGAAATTCACAGACACTTCTGTGACACCACTGGCCTTCTCTCATGGGCCTTCCTCTTTTGTGTATGAAACGTGTGGTTTTACACCACAAATACACCAACACTTTTTCTGCTACTCATTTACTGACAAACTGCACTCAGTTGTGCTTCAAATAAGTACATGACATCGATCATGAGGTATGCACCATTTCCTTTAGAATGTATATCTGAATTGATAATCTCAAAGTAGCTCTGTGTCAGACAAAAGAGGTTGACCTGTGGAAACTCGAAACACAATCCGCGCTCCAACAATAATGCAAATACAGCTGGAGCCACTCCATCGAAGAGTAAGAAGATCTCCTTCTGAGGGTGTGTCGGTATGGGAAAACAAAACAGCCGGGTTGAATTTTAGTGCGGTGGAAGACAGATGTTAAGACATGCTCCTCCAAAAAACTCCAGTCACACCTATTTTGAAACGCCTCTCTACAATAAAAAAAAAAAACTTTCAGGATTTTATTCCTTCCTCCATTTTCTGTAGAATACTCCTTGATGTCTTCTTCCAATGTTCATCGTTTTTAGTTTGTAAAAGGGTTTATTTGACTTCAAAACAGACCAATGTCTGTGGTCTAACTTAATCCTAAAACATACAACCATTTGTCTTTAGCAATTCATATCATACCATCTATACTTTTCTCTAAAAGTTGTTTTCGGGGGCTACGTCATCCCTAAAGCTTTTCCTTTCGTCAACCCACTTATTTCCCCGACACTGCCCTTGATCAACTTCAGCAGGCCAACTGTTTGCATATATATTTGGTCCCCAAGTATACTCATTGGCATTGCACAGTGCAGGATGCATGCAGAGTTCAAGTATGACTGGCACTAAACAACTTTATAGTGTATGGCATTTTATCCTGTTTATTGTAATCAGATTGTAATGAAATGTTACAGAACAGTAGTCATTAGCACTTCCCACACACTTACCTCCCCAACTCTTGACCAATTTCATAGAAATCCTCCACTTTCTGTTGCTTGAATACATCCATGCCTAATGTCCTCATTGATGTAGATTTATTTCCTCATAAACATGTAACACAGATGTCTGAGTGTCTTCTCTCTTTCTGTCTGTCTGTCTGTGTATCTCTCCCTCAGTTCTCCTTTAGTTCAGGCCTGTGAAAATAGATTACAGTTCAGTTCCCGTTCAGCTCTGACTCAAGTATAACCACATGTCCCTGCTTGCTCTACAGCATTCCATCTGAAAACAGAGATTGTACCTTGCTACCTCAGTTCTCATAGGTTCTCTCAGGGATCAAAAAAGAGACTTACACCTTGGGCCCAGTGCCTGACCATGAAAAGAAAACAGTCTGCCTTTCACAAGTCTAAATACTTAAAAGTGGTACAAATACTAGGTAGTGAGTAATGACAGTTGATATTACAGTGGACTTTGTTATTTAATGAGTAGCACTAGCTAGTTTAGCTGTAGCCTACTTAGCTGATTATGGTATCTTTGGTTGTACTAAACTATGTAGGCTACAGTAAACTTCCCAAACTAAGAAAAAAACGTATTTAAAATAACTTCAAATAGATCCATTAAGAATAATATTTTTTGTTAAAGAATGTTCAATGTTGGTAAATGGTCAAAATTCCGAGTATCATTCAGTAACTTACAACAACTCAAGTTACACCTGTACGGAGCATAAGAGGCCACACACTGACACACTCCCTAATTCTCAGAAACAGGTTACAAAAATGAAGGTGTCTTACCGTATCAAAATAAATAGTTTTTAGAATAACGACAGTCTTGCTCTACTTCTCACAGTCTCAAGAGAAGTGGCGTCTGGTGCGCAAGCAGCGGTTCTGTGCAGTCTCCTTGGTTGGAATCAATTTCCTTCATTTTGTACAGCATGCACTTGTTTATGTTTCCACACAAATGAGACTCACGCCATCTACAGGCAGAAACCACATGTGACAGTAAATAGCTCTGTGAAGCTCTTGAGTTGACAGACTTTGCCTGGTACTGTGAACTATTGCTCCATTAGACACCAGTGTAACTGTATCATTGTTAATTGACTAACACCAAATCCAAATTTATTTGATAGCCCTTTTTACAAGCAATGTCACAGAGTGCTTTACATACGCCAACTTAAACCCTCACGGAAGACAAGGAAAATCTCCCAGGTAAACTAATCTATTAATTGAAGGAATCTCTTTCTGTGTATTTCCCACGATCAGAGAAAGAACCGGGCACTCTGCAATATTCATATTCTGCATACGTTCTCTTTATAACCCAACGGAGTGCACTGCCTATTTTTGACGTTGTTTGGATAAGTATTTCGACGCCAATAATGAAAAAAATATTCGCCATTGTGTCCATAATCAACAAGCGCTTTCATTGCGTATTATTGAAATGACATAGTTATCTTGACAGTGATTTATTGGGGGGGACAAATCATATTCCCCCCCCCCCCCCCCCGGGATTTCCGCCTATGCCTGTTGCATACAGCTTTACTATGAGTAAGACTGACCTGTATTCTGAAAACCTCGGTGGTCTGGGTGCTGGGCGGCTCAACCTCACTCATCTGGGCACCACAACCTCGGGACGAAGCAGGGGCACAGGGCAGGAGCGAGGCTGGATTCGGGGTTCGGGCTGGGTCTGGAGTCGTGGTAGGAGCCAGGTCTTGGTACCCTTCCGCACGCCTTCCGCTGCACACGTCGGGGTCCGCCGAGGGCACGATGGGTCCCTATGAAAGGGTTGGGGGAACTCTCCACTGGGTCCATTCTTGGTCTTGTCCTTGTTAAGGTGTGTGGTGGGGTAGGACCCAAAAGCAGGAGTAGCCAGACATTGCCTCAAAAAAAGGGTTTATTCTTTTAAATGGGAAAACAGACAGGATACTCACAGTAACAAGGGTAAGGACAAGATAAAGACTGGACACAAAACAGAAACCTAAATACACAGAACCAAACAAGACACAGGTGGACATGATGAGACAAACGAGAACTGAAACCACTCAACGAGACACAGGTGAAGACAATGACAGAAAAAGGAAAACACTAGGGCAGGGCAAAAGCAAAAACAGGGGGGGCACGGCTGTGTTATTTTGGTATCTCACATATTTATTGTAATCTTTTTATTATTATTTTTATTATTTTGATATTTTGTTTTTATGTAACGGTTTCAACTATGTGAGGCTGCAACAGCCTATCACCATTCCCTCTTGCACTTAGGGAAATTACAACAGAACCCTGTTTCATTCTACACTTCACTCTTAGTATTTTGAAGTGTAAATGAGCAGCAACAAATGTATGCTTTTTAATCTATGCTATCTTCATAATTAATAAGTATGCATACTTATTTAAAATATAACGTAGGTAACAGCAGACAAATGAAGGCTACATAATCATTAGCATG
Source organism: Osmerus eperlanus (assembly GCF_963692335.1). Classification (NCBI taxonomy): domain Eukaryota; kingdom Metazoa; phylum Chordata; class Actinopteri; order Osmeriformes; family Osmeridae; genus Osmerus; species Osmerus eperlanus. The sequence continues at coordinate 9,594,198 of NC_085022.1, forward strand.
AATGTAGGCTAGCATTGGTAAATTTAGAATAGATGTGGAGGTTGAACAAGTACTTCAGAGATGACAGAAAATGTCAATGGTGATCTGAGAAATATAGGTACCAAAACCACTGAGTGGTTGCACTATCTATAATTCCAGAAATCTGTGTATGTCACCAACATCAGCGCGGGAACTGTGCCCTGTCTATAATTACAGGAATCTGTGTGTGTGTGCCACCAATTTTATCACGGCACTATGCACTAGTAGAGATAAAATGGAAGAAACCTTGGGAGGAGCAATTCGGTGAGGGATCCCCTTCTCCAGATATGCCACTAAACCTCCTCAATTACCTATTGTGGCATATGCATAGATTTCTAAGTACAAGGACAGAAACATGAGCACATTATACAATAACAAATTTATTGGATAACCACATAGGTATAAAATATCCTGATACATTGTTGTACAAATGCGGCACTGAACAATTGTGTAACATTCAATTGAATTTAATGATATATTGGACAAAGATAGATTGGTGCTATGGATAACATCAAAGGACTTTCACACAGGCCTACTATCTTATTTTAATGAAAAAAGCAAAGATATATGGTACAAATATAGGACTGCATGATAACTACAATCATAGTCAACATGCACAGTAACTGGGGTGCAGAAATGGATATTAGTTAGGAAGTCAAGAACAAATGAAAATAAATCATGTTTTAATATAAATTGAATGAGGATTTCTTTTTTTACTATGGTAAGGACGGTTTCAGAGTTGTGACGCAGAGCTTGAAACTAACCAACTAGCCAATACTGCCTCCTAGAGGTGAACAAGTGAACTGACATGACAGGCCTAAAAACGATAGTTCCTAGATATAGTGCCATAGACACAATCCAAGTATAACACTGAGGAACATACCCCATGTCTACACAAAATCATGGCCACATTTGGTCAATCATTGTAAAAATGTCAAATAATGGGGAGGACAGGTGTGTGAAAATTAAGTGTAATATAGTAAGTTCCGTCCCCATTATGTGTGCAGTTGTGAAAGTACCTGGAACCGGTGTGGTTCCAGGTAGGCTACTATTCCTTTACCTCCTCCATCAGTAATACCAAGAAACCATTCCTGGAGTGTGGAACACACTCCTGATTTAGTATTTATGGAAACTGTGTCAAAGTGATTCAAGTGCTTGACAGACATAAGGAATCTCCTAGAGTGTGATTCTTACTCAGGAGTTAGTAAACAGCAACTTAGAATGTGGTTTGTAAAAAAAAGTCTAAAACATTCCAGTGAAGTTTCATCTTAAAAGCTATAGAATGTTTTATCATTGAAAATACAATCTCTCCCTCCACTAGGAAAAGCTCTCTACTCCAAAGACTGTTTCTTTGAAAATACTGATAGCAAGTCTGAGCTTGCAAACACATTGTAATATGGAACTGGACATACTAAACATAATTCTGTTTGGTATTCCAACCTCTTAGCTCTCAGTCCCTTGACCAAAACACAAACAAACTAATTAAGACATTTACAAAAGATGGATGGAATACTGATACAAAAACAGTTTGGTAATAACATTTTGGTCCACAGAATCCACAGAGCTTCATGAAATGCAGGAGACTGCCAGCTTCACCTCTCAGGCAGTAAACAAGTAGAGCATGCAATTGGCTTGGCTTGCAAGGCATGTTGTACCCAACACTATAGTCAAAAAACATGAACTCCTGTCTCCTTGTTTGGTTTGTACTGTACATGAGCCAGAGAAATTGAATCATTGCCACATTGCCAGCTAGCTAGTTGTCTTCCTCATCCTCACTGATGTAGGTCCTTCCGTCCACAGTGCTGTCCCTTTCCCGGAGGAAGGTCTGTCGGATGGCCTCCAGCTCTGTTAGCTCCAAGCGGACCTTCTCCAGATGGAAGGTGCGTCTGTTCTGGATCTGCCTCAGAGGAAATGGGTTCATGTCCACAAATGCCATGTTCATCAGCTTTCTGCAGAGACACACAAAACAAACCTCAATGGGAATCTGTCATGTATTGTTCCACGGCCTGCCGGCGGGCTCGCTCAGGATTGTTGAGAACTAAGCTATGCGACACACAAAACAACTCTTTACATTGGTAAGCATGCCATATATCGTTGGAAAGCTAACCATTTCAAGATCCAGTCACAACAGCAGGAACAATCAATGTCTTTGTCTGACCACCAACATATCAACAAACTAAAACAAAAAGGAGACGACTCCCCTATCAAGCCTCACAGTAGTCCACTTATACAAAAGATCCCAACAAAGATAGTCTGGTTACATTGTCAAAGGTCCAATCGATCCAACCAAGTAAATGATTTAGTCAAAAACAACATCCATAAATAGCCATGGACTCTTGTTGCATAATTCTAAATTCACCACTGAAGCGTCCAGTCATTCTTAATTCTCATAAACTTGGTCATAACTTTGATTCCCTTGTGAATATTTCAGATTTTTGATGTCAATGGCCGCTGCACTCTGACCTTTTGATTGACACCTCATTTGACCCTATAGGAGCTTCCATGTCCTGTTCTTAGCCTTCAATAGCCAACGAGGGCCTCAATGAAGGTGATGCGCCATTACCCCCCCTCCCCTCCTTTTTCTTTGTCAAAAGATTGGCCAGCTTTCCAAGGACACAACGTCATCTGGCACGGCCAGGAATCGAACCAATTTGCTGGCGCTTCACCCTACTTGCCTCGGGGGAATGTCCCTGTACTTACTGTAAGTCGCTCTGGATAAGAGCGTCTGCTAAATGACTAAATGTAAATGGGTGTAGGGGAAAGCTTTGAATCTTCAACTTTTCATGTCTGTGAGTAAAGCTCACTCGCAATCGCCACAGGTTTTTCTGTCCCAATCCCAATGTCCACCCTCACAGACTCACAGACTTTGAGGCGCATTCTCGCTAGGTCTGGAAGGGCTTCGGTGTGCGAGGGCTGTTTCACAGACATTTTGAGCCCGTTGTGCACCCTTTTTCCGAATTTTTGGGAATTGCCCACAATTCACAGCGTTGTGAAGTATAACCATATACTGTATATAAAGATGGACGACGCGTCTCCACCAATGACTGTGAAAAGAGTGGACATAATAAGTCATGGATGGAGTCAGGTGGCTGAGCGGTGAGGGAATCAGGCCAGTAATCAGAAGGTTGCTAGTTCGATTCCCGGCTGTGCCAAATGATGTTGTGTCCTTGGGAAAGGCACTTCACCCTACTTGCTTCGGGGGGAATGTCCCTGTACTTACTGTAAGTCGTCTGCTAAATGACTAAATGTAAAATGTAAATAACAGCCCCTCAAAAGAAGCCAAAACATCTCGATCGCCCCCTTGTGGCTGGCTGCAGTATAGGTCACAAGTTCCACCCCCTCCATGTTAGCGGATGGCACATGAGCCAAACTAAAAAGTGTAAGTGCATGTCTGATATTTTTTTTTTCAAATATTGTTTCTGTCATTTTAGGTCATTACTATCACGCTGATGTCCGTTAAAATGCAAGATCAGTTTGTTTTTAAATTGTTATTTGACTGATTGGGTCGGGTGAGTGTCGATCGGGCCCTCGATACCACGGCTCCACCACCCGATCTCTACTGCGCAGACTTTGGCTCCAAATGACATCACCAGTGCAAGATGGAAGGATCCATATCCGGGATATTTCAGCTTCATTTTTGTACAGTGGGAGGAAGCGGAGATGTTGGTCTCCACTTCATCCCAATGTATGTAGGCTGTGTTTGTCTGTACAAAGTACAATCCCATTGTGTGGGTTTTGGTTTTTCACTGTCTAGTATTTTGTTTCTAGGTTCTGTGTTCGGGCTGTCATTTGGTTGTATTGATTTCACCTGTTAATCGTTAGCTTGCCTACTTAAGTCGGGCCCTTTGTTTGTTTCATTTGTGAGGTATTGTTTGTGTAACGACGTACTGAGCCTACAGATAAATAATATTGAGATTGTGTATAGACCTTAGCCTTGTATTTTTTGACTCAGACATTTACCTAGCACTTTGGATACTTTTGCCTTGTGGATTACCGACCTGCTTCCGTCTGACTAAGATGTTTGCCTTGTCCTTTTTGAGAAAAAGAAAAAAGAATAAAAACATCACCGTGTACCCTGCGTCTGGGTCCTCTTCCCTTTCTGGGATCTATCTGGGATCGTGACACCCATCCCACCTCCTAATCAAGTAGTGAATCGGCAGATTTGATCTTGAGTAAAGTACCCATAAATATAATGTTTCACAAGTAGTTGTATCAACTTTCAAGCATGCCTTCTGTGTGTTCGGCAATTATGCCCACTAAACGTACCAAATTATTACAAAACGCCTAGATAAAACAATGTGTAAAATATTAATATTTTTGTGGTACTGTTATGAACTTTGGACTCTGTATTGGGCTTTTTAAATAACTAGTATAACATATATAATTTGTTTTACACTCCAAGTGTAGGTTGGAAATATAAAGGATACATTACCTTGAGTCCAGGATTGTGCGTGTGAAACAGCGGAGGTACTTGAATATAGCCATGGAATCCTGCAACTTCAAAAACTCCTCCTCTTTGTACTTGAAGAGCGCAAGGGCACAGCGAAATATGATCTGAATAATAACAAATAAAATTCACAGTATGACATCTGCTAAGAGATCTCCTTACATCAAATTAAATGCCTCTGAAATGTTAAAGGCACAGTTTTTGTATAAAATATGTTTTTATTTGGAAATATTGACAAGCACAACTTGTAAACATGCAAACAAGTTTTTAAACGTACAACAACAACAACAACCTAACCACTGTCCCTCCCACTGAAACATAGGACAACTAGAGAGGGTACAATTTCTGGGGAAATTGTGTGGGGTGCTTGCATCGGTTGCAGATGGGTATGTTTCCAGGCTGTGAAAATCAACACCCTGTATTTTTGTACGCCCTTCGACTAGCTAACTAGCTCTACAATTTACCGGGGCTAGGTCTGAATCTAGGAGCTAGCTCTACAATTGAACAGGGCTAGGTCTGAATCTAGGAGCAAAACTGAGCACAGCTGCCAGCTGTAGAGCTAGGAATATGCAGGTAGCAACGCTAGTGCTAAATAACTATTTAGCTAGCCGGCTACATGACCCCGGGTAAGTAGGGCTTGTGAGACTGCTCACCAAAAGAACGAAGGGGAAACCACTTTTCTAACAGGACATGACAACAAGACATGTTCGTAGGTACCTAGCAAAAAGTAGCCTTAACTTTCCCAGACTTTTAGCTACGGTACTAATGCTGAGGGCTCGCTGATATCACTGTCTGTCTTACTATAACTGCGTCATTGCTGAAGTTGTGACGTGTGCTGACGTTGTGACGTTAGGGTAGCACTGAGGTCCCTTGGTGCACACAAGGCATTTTTTGCCACAAAAATGTTGTAACCTCTTAAACCGTGCAACAGAACGTAAATCGTAAAATGTATAGGTTTACTCGGCGCAGCTTTCTTCCTTGGAACTCGACGCTACTGTACCAGTTCGACTAGCCAACTCCAACGTTCTTGACGGAGTCTCTTGGCTGGCACAAGCTATTAACGTAAGTTAACTATAATGTCTCTCACCCACTCACATTGTCCTACATGTGTCATTTTACTCGATAGGTAGACTCTGTTAGAGAGTCGTGTCCAGTCGCTCAAGGAAGAAAGTAAGCTAGTAACTTTAGATGCGACTGGCGCAACATCACCGACAGGGAGTCTTAGCGTGAGGGAGGACTCAAGATTAGCCCCACCGGTTTCGCCTTTGCAGCATGGTGGGAGTGGGACTCCTCAGACGTTAGTGATCAGTGACTCCATCACTCGTAACATTAGATTAGAGCCACCATACCAATTTATACCAATTTATTCCATTATACCAATTTAACATGTATTCAGCCTTGCTCCCTCGTTGCCCTTCCTACTAAGTTTTCTGCCAACAGTGCCACCTTTTCAGAAGAAATATCAATGACTAAAACTGCCAAAACCCATACTGGAATGTTGGGCTCCTAAACATCAGATCCCTATCCACAAAGGCCATTTTGATTAATGATCTGATGTCTGAATGCAGCCTGGATCTGATTGGACTCACCGAAACCTGGTTAAAACCTGACGAATATTCCCCCCTGAATGAAGCATCACCTCCAGATTTCGCGTACTCACACGTTCCTCGTGTCTCAAAGAAAGGTGGTGTTGCTATGATATATGAAGCTAGCTTCAACCTCAGCCTAAAATCTGTGAACACCTTTAAAACATTTGAAATTATTTGCATGAAACCACCAACTACTTTAAAGAGGAGTAATGCTACTACTCCTGTCCCCCCTTCCCTCATTTTGTATAGTCACTCTATACCGGCCCCCTGGCCCATACTCCCTCTTCCTAGAGGAATTTGCAGATTTTAGTGCTGATCTTGTGACATATGCTGATAACATCTTAATTATGGGTGATTTTAACATTCATGTGGATGACCCAAATGATCCTTTAAGTAAGGCCTTTACTGCTCTAATAGATTCCACAGGTCTCACACAGGTGGTTTCCAAACCTTCCCATCTGCACTCGCATACATTAGATTTAGTTACTGACGTCACTGTCCACCCCCACAATCCTATATTATCAGAACATTGCCTGGTTACCTTCAAAATGGACCTCTGCCAGAGCCTTGGAGGCAGTCAGAAAATTTCTACTAGCCGTTACATATCCCCAAACACAGCTATAGAACTGGCTAGTATTCTACCCGCTGCACTAAAAGCACTTAAAGATCCTGTAAAGTGGAATTAAAAACGAGTTTCAAGTTCACCACACCACAGAATAATGTGTTATTAACTACCCATCCAAATTCGAATGAAAAAAACCCCACCGACAAGTATGTTAAATTAGGCTTTGAAATTGTAAGAAAATCAGCAGTCTTCTCTGTTTGAGACTGGGGGGGCGTGTCGCCTGAAGGAGCTGAAGCTCGGCCCCCTCGCTGGAAGGCGCCGCCTCTCTCAAGTAAGCTACCTACGACCCAGATAATGGACGCTACGTCAAGCCGAACAAAACAGTATAGAATTAGAATGTATTTGTTCAATGAGTGAAACATACAGATGCATATAAATTAAATATTCCCGAGCTGTAACACAGGAGTAAACATTTACAGCAGAGACAGCAGAAGTTGGAGAGTGAGCTCTCCAACTTCTACTTCTAGCACATTAGCTACCATTTCACCAAAATACCATCATTCTACACCGAGTAGCCTAATATCAAGTTAGCGGTTTGCACTAATTATAGCAGAGATACCTCTGGAAAAGTTATCTAGTATAATTATAACAAGCACACAGAACTGAGTGATGAACTGCTGGCGGCGGTGGATGGTCCAGGTGCGACCGGAGGATGAACGGCCGGGGGGGCGATGCTCGGTACGGCTCCGCGCTGCAAGAGAAGCCGTGTGTTGGTGAAACCCGTCTGTCTCTGGTCCATGTTAAAACTGTCCGCCATGAAATGGTCAGTTGCGCAGAGGCGGCTGTTGGAGTTTATCCGAAGCGTTCCATGAGTGTGGCTCTTCACAAAATCTATCCACCTATTTTTCCTTTCATTATCAACAGGGAACTTAAATGGCGTTGCAGCGCAGCTAGTTCATGCATCCAGGGAAGATGCAGTTGCGGGTGGTGGGAGACATCCTGAAGCTAGCTAGCTAGCTGATGTAAGCTACAATAACAGTATAGCAGGAGGAGCCATTCAGTGATCTGACGTAGATGGGGCGAAATGACGTAGATAGGGCATTTTTTGGCTCCGCCCATTAAAACCTGATCTGAAAACGGAAGAGAAACTGTTCTTCAGTCTAACTCCACATTTCAGTGCGACAAAGTTTTAGCGCTTTGCACATGCTTTCAGGAACTAATTTCACACGTATATAATGTACAAAACATGGAATTTACTTTACAGGATCTTTAACGTTCCAAATAAATCATTAAATGATAAAACTAGGGATCTGAATTTGGTTATTCAGCTATCACTAGACTATGTTGCCCCTCTCAAACCTAAGAAAAGAAAAGATAAGAAATTGGCTCCATGGTATTCAGAGGAAACCCGTACCCTCTAAAAGTCCACTAGAAAATTAGAACGTAAGTGGCGTACCACTAAATTGGAGGTTTTCCGCCTGGCCTGGAAGGACAGCCTAATGGAGTACAAGCAAGTCCTCATCAGGTCCGCATCTGAATACTTCTCTAAGTTGATTAGTAAGAACCAGCAAAACACTAAGTTCCTATTTGATACCGTTGCAAAACTTACTAAGAAAAGTACACACGGTGTTAGTACAGATCTCTCTCCCAATGACTTCCTAGAATTCTTTGACCAAAAAATCTATGCAATAAGGGACAAACTACAGTCTAGCCCTGGAGGAATAGCCATGAACACTGAATTTTCCTCTATACCAAGCATGCTGCATGTTGAGGCTCTCACTCACTTTAACCCTATTTCCATGGAAGTGTTCATAAAGCTGATAGATTTATCGAAACCCACCAGTTGCCGTCTCGATCCCCTCCCTGCCAAACTTTGTAAGGAACTTCTCCCTATTATTGGACCACCCATGCTTAGTATTATTAATGAATCTATCGTAACCGGCCAAGTCCCTGACGATTTTAAACAAGCAATTATTAAGCCCCTTCTTAAAAAACCAAACCTGGATCCAGGTTGTCTTAGCAACTACAGGCCAATTTCTAATTTGCCATTTCTCTCAAATTTTTTAGAAAAAGCTGTGGTACAAAAGCTCACTTAGCACCTCTCCTTAAATCAGCTTCATGAACCTCTCCAGTCTGGATTTCGTCTTCACCACAGCACTGAAACTGCATTAGCCAAGGTAGTCAATGACTGTCCACAATGAGTGTGCCAAATTTAGCTTTGCTGCTTGGCCCCTAATACAGTGTTTCCTCTAGGATTTTTCTAAGCAGTGGGGGCAGGTGTGTCCGAACCCCCCTCGAATCAACGTGCAATTTAGCTAGCAGGGGAAGAATACAAACAACGATAATCACCAGTTAACTTAATTTTAATTTGCAAGAACTATAGACTAATACAATAACAGGCTAAAATGAACTGACAACATAAATTATACGACTTACAGTTCTCAACTGCAATCTCAACTGCGGTGTGAAGCGCATGTCCGTGCTATTCTCCGACATGCACTCTTAACAATCACTGCTGATAGACGGCCCTTTGTACAGCCCTATTTCTGATACCGTGGCGGCAGAAATTTAGATACAAAATCAACATAGAGGAAACACTGTAACAATAATAACTAGAGAGGGTACAATTTCTGGGGAAATTGTAGGGTGTGCTTGCTTGCGTCGGTTGCACAGGGGTCCGTTTTTGAATGACATTTTTACAACTGATATTTCTGTATATTTTATATAAAAATGCATACTTATTATTTATAAAGATTACATAGATTTAAAAGCATTTTTTTTTTGCTGCTCATTTACAACTGAAAATACGAGTGAAGTGTAGAATGAAATAGATGTCTTCTCATTTCCCCTGCAAGAGGCTGCCTCATCGTTGAATCAAAACGAATAAATTTGTCAGACCGGTGTAAAAATTGACCTAATCTCTATGACTTAAACGTCATTTTAAGTTTTTCCCTTCTCGTGATATTTTCAGGCATTTAGCCTACTCATTGCATTCATTCATTAATAAAGAACCCCCTTTGAAGATTATTCTACGACGTTACCCGGCAGTAGAAGATGGAATCGCGATTCAAACAGTACCATCTGCTAACTGAAAATATGCCCCCCAAAACGTAAATAAGCTTGACATTTATTTAGTGGAAAACCGCTCATTCATAAAAATCTCACTGGTAGCGATCATTGTCAGTAACAACGCAAAATGCGATATAGCCCTGTGTGGAGAAGCTGCCCCGGTAAATTGTACTACTACGGTACAGTACTAGACTACTGCTGTGTTCGTCTTGGTAGCGATTGCGTTGGTTGAATTGGATTTAACGTTCCGTTGTACGGTTTAGGCTGAAATTAATTATTTTCATGAACAGATTGACAACGTTTAGGCTGTGGCAATGAAGTTCAGGTTAGTAGTTAGATAGACTTTTGATTTAAGTAAGGGGAGTGCCGAACATGTTCTGTCGCCGTTTGACTTCCTAAACAGCTGTGTAGATGTTTTTGTAGTGTCTCGCGTAGGCTACAGCGTTGCAGTGAGCTAGCGTCACTGTGTCCAATCCCGACCGGTTTTTAGCTAACATTCTGAGAAAATGCCACTTCAAATATTGATAAAAATAATCGTATCACGTTTTCAGCTGATTTACTGATTTCACGTTAAGCTTTAACTTCTTACCTTTCGAGCTAAATATTGTTTAAAAATTTAGAGTTAGCTTAGCCTTTACTAGAGCCGGTCAAAAGACGCTGGCGCCGGTAAATTAGCCGTGCGCTACCCTTGTCCAAACCCGACCGCACTTCTAAATACTGGCCGCTGCTGTTTTTCTGGGGATATTAACTTGATCCAGGGTCACCAAACTGACCATCAATGCTGTCAACATATCCGGGGACATAGTTATGTCCTCCACAATAAGATATCACGCTTCAACATCTCCAAACTATGCGATAAAATCTCAATTTGACTGTATACCACCACCTGCTGGATGTTTTGTTGAACTCTTCTCAAAGTTTGCTAGCCCCCATCCCTTCCTCCCCTCGACTACAGATCACGTCACACATGATCGTGTATTTTCATTGGCAAGACAAAGTAGTGTTAAGCTAGCATTGAAATACACTCATATGCTAACCCATAGTAGCAGTACGATGACAACAAAGACACACTTGTGGGAGTAAAGATCGTCGCCCAAGCGTCGCCCGAGTGTCGCCGAGTGGTCTTTCGGCCAAAGTAACTTTCCTATATTATTTAGACATGTAAACGTCCATATATGTTCATGGAATTTTACACATAGATTGTTTGGTATGCCTAAAATAATACTACTTACACTTTGCTGGCGATAGCAAAAGAAAATGCTGGCAAAAAGACCGGAAACTGAGTGTCCAAACCCCGTTCGGGTTTGGACAATAGTAGTTTACAGCGGTCGGGATTGGACACAGTGACGTTACATTAGTACACTGGTTTGAAACCACAGGTAATGGTAATTTCACCAACAAATCGTTTACTAATGTCAGAATAAATCCTACAACGAAAATGTTTATGTGAGGAATGTTTATTTTAACGATTGAAAACAGATAACGCTACATCATAGACCACTGTAGTATGTGTTGCCCGGGCAACACAGGCTAATGTCATGATGCTAATACTTCAGTGAAATAGTAGACTACTGTTTCCGAAAGTAGATGTACTTCCTTAATAATATCATCTTATATTGTACATTACACATCACAATTGTGTGTCATATCACAAAGTAAAATGAGTAAATAGTTATCACCCTGGCCTCTTCGCTTGTGGCGTTTCTGCAGCTGCCTTGCAGTAAAGCTATAGTTAGCCTAGCTATCCCCCAAGTTAACAGATGCGAAACGAATGTTCTGCCAAAGGTAGTCACGCGCGTTTTCGTGACGTTAGTGACGTTAGTAATGTCAGTGACTGTGGCTAGCAAATTAGCCACCGTTAGCTTCACTTTTCGCCACAAAAACGTAACTTGAGCCTAAACCATGCAACGGAACGTAAATCCCAATAGAAGCAACTCAATCGCTACCAAGACGAAACTTTTGACACCTAGGTTGTCTATGTAGGCCAAATATTGACTGAGTTTTAGGGGGGCAAAAAGAATAATAATAATATATATGTGAGAGAACAAAGGTTGTGCTCTCGCCGAAGGCTTGAGCACACCCAATTAAACCAACCAAAACAATAGATAACTTCGCAGCTTTGCTGCTTGGGCCCTATTTAAGATAATCTGGACTATTTTTGTAAAAATTGAGAGGAAAAGCTTGGTAAAACAAGAACATAGCAAACAATAGATCCTCACCCTACATTCTACAACCACTGACACTGTTTAACACTTGTTGTATTACAGTTGTAAAGATCCATGAGTAATTAAGTAAGATTGGAATTGTAAATAAATGTTAAAATCACATATACAGCAACCTTCCAGGCTATCCATATCAGGCTATCCATATGAATTTTACATCCCCATAAGTCACCCAGTAAGAAAACAATGACACTTTGTTACCTTAGGCCCCTCATAGAGGAAGGCATCCCATATCTTGAAGAGGATGTCGCTGACCACACTGTCCACAAACACTACCAGGAACCAGTTGAAAGTGATGAGGGAGAAGTCAACCTTATACTGCTCAAAGTGTGAATGGAGTCTGGGCAGCTTCTCACTCATCAAGTCCTTAAACACACGCTGATCAACCTGCAAGGACAGAGATGATTGAGAGTCAACAAGCCATGTAGACAGAAGATATATGGGGACATTATTCTTGTAACTGGTAAAATGGACCTACTGAGAAGAGCAAAGGCACACACAACTAGAGAGGGTACAATTTCTGGGGAAATTGTAGGGTGTGCTTGCTTGCGTCGGTTGCACAGGGGTCCGTTTTTGAATGACATTTTTACAACTGATTTCTGTATATTTTATATGAAAATGCATAGTTATTATTTATAAAGATTAAATAGATTTAAAAAAAAACAGACAAATGCTGCTCATTTACAACTGAAAATACAAGTGAAGTGTAGAATGAAATAGATGTCTTCTCATTTCCCCTGCAAGAGGCAGCCTCATCGTTGGATCAAAACGAATACATTTGGCAGACCGGTGTAAAAATTGACCTAATCTCTATGATTTAAACGTCATTTTAAGTTTTTCCCTTCTCGTGATATTTTCAGGCATGTAGCCTACTCATTGCATTCATTCATTAATAAAGAACCCCCTTTGAAGATTATTCTACGACGTTACCCGGCAGTAGAAGATGGAATCGCGATTCAAACAGTACCATCTGCTAACTGAAAATATGCCCCCCAAAACGTAAATAAGCTTGACATTTATTTAGTGGAAAATCGCTCATTCATAAAAAGCTCACTGGTAGCGACCATTGTCAGTAACAACGCAAAATGCGATATAGCCCTGTGTGGAGAAGCTGCCCCGGTAAATTGTACTACTACGGTACAGTACTAGTAGACTACTGCTGTGTTCGTCTTGGTAGCGATTGCGTTGGTTGAATTGGATTTAACGTTCCGTTGTATGGTTTAGGCTGAAATTAATTATTTTCATGAACAGATTGACAACGTTTAGGCTGTGGCAATGAAGTTCAGGTTAGTAGTTAGATAGACTTTTGATTTAAGTAAGGAGAGTGCCGAACATGTTCTGTCGCCGTTTGACTTCCTAAACAGCTGTGTACTGTAGATGTTTTTGTAGTGTGTCTCGCGTAAGCTACAGCGTTGCAGTTAGCTACACTGGTTTGAAACCACAGGTAATGGTAATTTCACCAACAAATCGTTTACTAATGTCAGAATAAATCATACAACGAAAATGTATATGTGAGGAATGTGTATTTTAACGATTGAAAACAGATACATCATAGACCACTGTAGTATGTGTTGCCCGGGCAACACAGGCTATAATGTCATGATGCTAATACTTCAGTGAAATAGTAGACTACTGTTTCCGAAAGTAGATGTACTTCCTTAATAATATCAGCTTATATTGTAGTTACATTACACATCACAATTGTGTGTCATATCACAAAGTAAAATTAGTAAATAGTTATCACCCTGGCCTCTTTGCTTGTGGCGTTTCTGCAGCTGCCTTGCAGTAAAGCTATAGTTAGCCTAGCTATCCCTTAACAGATGCGAAACGAATGTTCTTCCAAAGGTAGTCACGCGTGTTTTCGTGACGTAGTGACGTTAGTAACGTCAGTGACTGTGGCTAGCAAATTAGCTGCCTTGCAGTAAAGTTATAGTTAGCCTAGCTATCCCCCAAGTTAACAGATACGAAACGAATGTTCTGCCAAAGGTAGTCACGCGTGTTTTCGTGACGTAGTGACGTTAGTAACGTCAGTGACTGTGGCTAGCAAATTAGCCACCGTTAGCTTCACTTTTCGCCACAAAAACTTAACTTCAGCCTAAACCATGCAACGGAACGTAAATCTCAATAGAAGCAACTCAATCGCTACCAAGACAAAACTTTTGACACCTAGGTTGTCTAGGTAGGCCAAATATTGACTGAGTTTTAGGGGGGCAAAAAGAAATAATAATAATAATAACTAGAGAGGGTACAATTTCTGGGGAAATTGTAGGGTGTGCTTGCTTGCGTCGGTTGGACAGGGGTCCGTTTTTTTATGACATTTTTACAACTGATATTTCTGTATTTTATATAAAAATGCATACTTATTATTTATAAAGATTACATAGATTTAAAAGCATTTTTTTTTGCTGCTCATTTACAACTGAAAATACGAGTGAAGTGTAGAATGAAATGGATGTCTTCTCATTTCCCCTGCAAGAGGCAGCCTCATCGTTGAATCAAAAAGAATACATTTGGCAGACCGGTGTACAAATGGACCTAATCTCTATGACTTAAACGTCCTTTTAAGTTTTTCCCTTCTCGTGATATTTTCATGCATTTAGCCTACTCATTGCATTCATTCATTAATAAAGAACCCCCTTTGAAGATTATTCTACGACGTTACCCGGCAGTAGAAGATGGAATCGCGATTCAAACAGTACCATCTGCTAACTGAAAATATGCCCCCCAAAACGTAAATAAGCTTGACATTTATTTAGTGGAAAATCGCTCATTCATAAAAAGCTCACTGGTAGCGACCATTGTCAGTAACAACGCAAAATGCGATATAGCCCTGTGTGGAGAAGCTGCCCCGGTAAATTGTACTACTACGGTACAGTACTAGTAGACTACTGCTGTGTTCGTCTTGGTAGCGATTGCGTTGGTTGAATTGGATTTAACGTTCCGTTGTATGGTTTAGGCTGAAATTAATTATTTTCATGAACAGATTGACAACGTTTAGGCTGTGGCAATGAAGTTCAGGTTAGTAGTTAGATAGACTTTTGATTTAAGTAAGGAGAGTGCCGAACATGTTCTGTCGCCGTTTGACTTCCTAAACAGCTGTGTACTGTAGATGTTTTTGTAGTGTGTCTCGCGTAAGCTACAGCGTTGCAGTTAGCTACACTGGTTTGAAACCACAGGTAATGGTAATTTCACCAACAAATCGTTTACTAATGTCAGAATAAATCATACAACGAAAATGTATATGTGAGGAATGTGTATTTTAACGATTGAAAACAGATACATCATAGACCACTGTAGTATGTGTTGCCCGGGCAACACAGGCTATAATGTCATGATGCTAATACTTCAGTGAAATAGTAGACTACTGTTTCCGAAAGTAGATGTACTTCCTTAATAATATCAGCTTATATTGTAGTTACATTACACATCACAATTGTGTGTCATATCACAAAGTAAAATTAGTAAATAGTTATCACCCTGGCCTCTTTGCTTGTGGCGTTTCTGCAGCTGCCTTGCAGTAAAGCTATAGTTAGCCTAGCTATCCCTTAACAGATGCGAAACGAATGTTCTTCCAAAGGTAGTCACGCGTGTTTTCGTGACGTAGTGACGTTAGTAACGTCAGTGACTGTGGCTAGCAAATTAGCTGCCTTGCAGTAAAGTTATAGTTAGCCTAGCTATCCCCCAAGTTAACAGATACGAAACGAATGTTCTGCCAAAGGTAGTCACGCGTGTTTTCGTGACGTAGTGACGTTAGTAACGTCAGTGACTGTGGCTAGCAAATTAGCCACCGTTAGCTTCACTTTTCGCCACAAAAACTTAACTTCAGCCTAAACCATGCAACGGAACGTAAATCTCAATAGAAGCAACTCAATCGCTACCAAGACAAAACTTTTGACACCTAGGTTGTCTAGGTAGGCCAAATATTGACTGAGTTTTAGGGGGGCAAAAAGAAATAATAATAATAATAATAATAACTAGAGAGGGTACAATTTCTGGGGAAATTGTAGGGTGTGCTTGCTTGCGTCGGTTGGACAGGGGTCCGTTTTTTTATGACATTTTT
The DNA here is from genome assembly GCF_963692335.1 of Osmerus eperlanus. Taxonomy (NCBI): domain Eukaryota; kingdom Metazoa; phylum Chordata; class Actinopteri; order Osmeriformes; family Osmeridae; genus Osmerus; species Osmerus eperlanus. The sequence goes on from NC_085022.1 coordinate 9,610,168, forward strand.
ACAACTGATATTTCTGTATTTTATATAAAAATGCATACTTATTATTTATAAAGATTACATAGATTTAAAAGCATTTTTTTTTGCTGCTCATTTACAACTGAAAATACGAGTGAAGTGTAGAATGAAATGGATGTCTTCTCATTTCCCCTGCAAGAGGCAGCCTCATCGTTGAATCAAAAAGAATACATTTGGCAGACCGGTGTACAAATGGACCTAATCTCTATGACTTAAACGTCCTTTTAAGTTTTTCCCTTCTCGTGATATTTTCATGCATTTAGCCTACTCATTGCATTCATTCATTAATAAAGAACCCCCTTTGAAGATTATTCTACGACGTTACCCGGCAGTAGAAGATGGAATCGCGATTCAAACAGTACCATCTGCTAACTGAAAATATGCCCCCCAAAACGTAAATAAGCTTGACATTTATTTAGTGGAAAATCGCTCATTCATAAAAAGCTCACTGGTAGCGATCATTGTAAGGTAACAACGCAAAATGCGATATAGCCCTGTGTGGAGAAGCTGCCCCGGTAAATTCTACTACTACGGTACAGTACTAGACTACTGCTGTGTTCGTCTCGGTAGCGATTGCGTTGGTTGAATTCGATTAAACGTTCCGTTGTACGGTTTAGGCTGAAATTAATTATTTTCATGAACAGATTGACAAAGTTTAGGCTGTGGCAATGAAGTTCAGGTTAGTAGTTAGATAGACTTTTGATTTAAGTAAGGGGAGTGCCGAACATGTTCTGTCGCCGTTTGACTTCCTAAACAGCTGTGTAGTGTAGATGTTTTTGTAGTGTGTCTCGCGTAGGCTACAGCGTTGCAGTGATACACTGGATTGAAACCACAGGTAATGATAATTTCACCCACAAATCGTTTACTTGTAATCTAATGTCATAATAAATCCTACAACGAAAATGTATATGTGAGGAATGTTTATTTTAACGATTGAAAACAGATACATCATAGACCACTGTAGTATGTGTTGCCCGGGCAACAGAGGCTAATGTCATGCTAATGCTTCAGTGAAATAGTAGACTACCGTTTCCGAAAGTAGATGTGGGCCTACTTCCTTAATAATATCAGCTAATATTGTACATTACATTTCATAATAGTGTTTCACATCACAAAGTAAAATGAGTAAATAGTTATCACCCTGGCCGCTTTGCTTGTGGCGTTTCTGCAGCTGCCTTGCAGTAAAGCTATAGTTAGCCTAGCTATCCCCCAAGTTAACAGATGCAAAACGAATGTTCTGCTACAGGTAGTCACGCGTGTTTTTGTGACGTTAGTGACGTAGTGACGTTAGTAACGTCAGTGACTGTGGCTAGCAAATTAGCCACCGTTAGCTTCACTTTTCGCCACAAAAACTTAACTTAAGCCCAAACCATACAACGGAACGTAAATTCCAATAGAAGCAACGCAATCGCTACCATGACAAACCTTTTGACACCGCCGTTGTGTATGTAGGCCAAATATTGACTGAGTTTTAGGGGGGCGAAAATAAACAATAACTAGAAAAAGGCTGTTCCTGCGAAACAGCAGTGAGAATGCTGAAAACCTGAATGGAGATAGCTGACCATGCTAAAAAAGCTGAAAATAGTGAAAATTTAGTAGAAAGTTATAAGCTGAAGCTTCAAAGCAACCGAAAGGTATTTTTGAAAGGGGCTGGAGCAGCATTCCAACAATGATTTGAAAGGATTTACCATTACTTTTAAAGGGAGAATAATTTGCACAAAAACCTTAATATTTTAAAAAGTATAAAAGTGAGAAATGAGAAAATACCCGCAAGCTGAAATGAATTTAAAAAATGTGTGAGTCACACAAAAGAGGCAGTGTGGAAGCTGAACTGCATCATCATAACAAAGCTAAGAGCTAAAATAGCCTACAATGTGGGAGAAGCTGAAAGCTGAACTGTTAAACAGAAGAAGAAGTAGGCTAGCTAGTCGTAACAAGAATATTATCGTTTTAACAGATTAAATTATAGTTGGGATAGTATTAGCAGTAGCAGATGTAGCCTATGCGTTTACTCGGCTTTCTTAGTTGGATTCAATGTGTTGATGGAATGAAACATACAGCAGTAGGGCCGATACAGGAAGACACGGCGACACTTTGTTGCAGAAGGATGATGGTGCAAGTTTTGTCTGTGGAGCATACAACGATTAATAAAAAAGAATCATGTAGACGTGTTTATTGAGTAATCGCATAACTAACTAGAAAAGGCTGTTCCTGCGAAACAGCAGTGAGAATGCTGAAAACCTGAATGGGGATAGCTGACCATGCTAAAAAAGCTGAAAATAGTGAAAATTTAGTAGAAAGTTATAAGCTGAAGCTTCAAAGCAACCGAAAGGTATTTTTGAAAGGGGCTGGAGCAGCATTCCAACAATGATTTGAAAGGATTTACCATTACTTTTAAAGGGAGAATAATTTGCACAAAAACCTTTATATTTTAAAAAGTATAAAAGTGAGAAATGAGAAAATACCCGCAAGCTGAAATGAATTTCAAAAATGTGTGAGTCACACAAAAGAGGCAGTGTGGAAGCTGAACTGCATCATCTTAACAAAGCTAAGAGATAAAATAGCCTACAATGTGGGAGAAGCTGAAAGCTGAACTGTTAAACAGAAGAAGAAGTAGGCTAGCTAGTCGTAACAAGAATATTATCGTTTTAACAGATTAAATTATAGTTGGGATAGTATTAGCAGTAGCAGATGTAGCCTATGCGTTTACTCGGCTTTCTTAGTTGGATTCAATGTGTTGATGGAATGAAACATACAGCAGTAGGGCCGATACAGGAAGACACGGCGACACTTTGTTGCAGAAGGATGATGGTGCAAGTTTTGTCCGTGGAGCATACAACGATTAATAAAAAAGAATCATGTAGACGCGTTTATTGAGTAATCGCATAACTAATTACACATGTAAACGGAGTAATCGTATTATTGGCATAAACCGACAATTGCTAGTAATCGTGTTTCTCATGGTCAAGTAAACGTACCAATCACCTGTGTGAGAGACTGAGTGGTGCGTGTCTGTCGTTACGGTGATGGTGCAGCTATGATTGCTAACGCGCTGAGGGCAGAGAATAAGAGAAATGTAGCTAGAATCCACACCTCAAACAAGATAACCTAGACGCAAAACTGTACGTCCAATCCAAAATCTAAGGATATTTTCCAAGACCCAAGACTCTGCCGAAACCAGAGATATTCTTTATATGTCTGTGCAGTCAGAAATACGACTCTACCTGCAGTTTCAAAAACGTGTTCCTTTTGCTTTCCTGGTGCTTGTTTGTTTGGTTGCCACGGTGATGGCGCAGCTGTGATAGCTAACGAGCTAGGCAGAGAGAAAAACGAACATTTACCTAGCATCCACACCTCAAACAAGTTGACCTAGACGCAAAACTATACGTCCAATCCAAAATATAAGGATATTTTCCGAGACCCAAGACTCTGCCGAAACCAGAGATGTCCTTTATATGTCTGTGCGGTCAGAAATACGACTCTATCGGCAGTTTCAAAATCTTGTTCCTTCTTGCTTTCTCTGACTGATTTTACTCACCTCTCCATTGAAGTTAGTGAGAGAATTTGAAAGGCTGCTCTCGCTTCAAGGCTCAAAGCTGAAAATCTGTAAATGTGAGCTCTTTAGTAGTTACATTGGCTGAAAGAGGACAATTTTTCCTACATTTTAAGGTATAACGTGTTTCTGTAAGTTAAACTATATGAACGTTAGAGGAATTTGTTTGACAAATTAGTTGAATATCAGAAAAAGAGCAGCAACACTCTGCTTGCTGCTCATTCATAAAAATCAAGAAGGAGCAAACATTTTAATGTATTTCAAACTGTCATAATTCAAAATTGGCTGAACATTTGAAAAAGCTGAAACATTTGGGAATAGCTGAATGTCTTGTGAACATTTTAAAGGTTGAATGGTGTCTCTAGCTGAAAGTAAGCTGAAGTAGTTACGTTTGAAAGAGGAGGAAGCTTTTTAATGATTTGAAAGGATTTACCATTACTTTTAATGGGAGAATAATTTGCACAAAAACCTTAATGTCTTAAAAAGTATAAAAGTGAGAAATACCAAAAGTCATAGCCATCATCTCCTGAATGAGCTGAACGTTTTGATACAAAAGTTGTAGGAATCGGTTAAAGTATGCAGAACGAGTTAAAGGCCAAAAAACGGCGGAAGAACTAAGAAGTTGAAAAACACCAGCATTCTCACAACTAGAAAAGGCTGTTCCTGCGAAACAGCAGTGAGAATGCTGAAAACCTGAATGGGGATAGCTGACCATGCTAAAAAAGCTGAAAATAGTGAAAATTTAGTAGAAAGTTATAAGCTGAAGCTTCAAAGCAACCGAAAGGTATTTTTGAAAGGGGCTGGAGCAGCATTCCAACAATGATTTGAAAGGATTTACCATTACTTTTAAAGGGAGAATAATTTGCACAAAAACCTTAATATTTTAAAAAGTATAAAAGTGAGAAATGAGAAAATACCCGCAAGCTGAAATGAATTTCAAAAATGTGTGAGTCACACAAAAGAGGCAGTGTGGAAGCTGAACTGCATCATCTTAACAAAGCTAAGAGATAAAATAGCCTACAATGTGGGAGAAGCTGAAAGCTGAACTGTTAAACAGAAGAAGAAGTAGGCTAGCTAGTCGTAACAAGAATATTATCGTTTTAACAGATTAAATTATAGTTGGGATAGTATTAGCAGTAGCAGATGTAGCCTATGCGTTTACTCGGCTTTCTTAGTTGGATTCAATGTGTTGATGGAATGAAACATACAGCAGTAGGGCCGATACAGGAAGACACGGCGACACTTTGTTGCAGAAGGATGATGGTGCAAGTTTTGTCCGTGGAGCATACAACGATTAATAAAAAAGAATCATGTAGACGCGTTTATTGAGTAATCGCATAACTAATTACACATGTAAACGGAGTAATCGTATTATTGTCATAAACCGACAATTGCTAGTAATCGTGTTTCTCATGGTCAAGTAAACGTACCAATCACCTGTGTGAGAGACTGAGTGGTGCGTGTCTGTTACAGTGATGGTGCAGCTATGATTGCTAACGCGCTGAGGGCAGAGAATAAGAGAAATGTAGCTAGAATCCACACCTCAAACAAGATAACCTAGACGCAAAACTGTACATCCAATCCAAAATATAAGGATATTTTCCGAGACCCAAGACTCTGCCGAAACCAGAGATATTCTTTATATGTCTGTGCAGTCAGAAATACGACTCTACCTGCAGTTTCAAAAACGTGTTCCTTTTGCTTTCCTGGTGCTTGTTTGTTTGGTTGCCACGGTGATGGCGCAGCTGTGATAGCTAACGAGCTAGGCAGAGAGAAAAACGAACATTTACCTAGCATCCACACCTCAAACAAGTTGACCTAGACGCAAAACTATACGTCCAATCCAAAATATAAGGATATTTTCCGAGACCCAAGACTCTGCCGAAACCAGAGATGTCCTTTATATGTCTGTGCGGTCAGAAATACGACTCTATCGGCAGTTTCAAAATCTTGTTCCTTCTTGCTTTCTCTGACTGATTTTACTCACCTCTCCATTGAAGTTAGTGAGAGAATTTGAAAGGCTGCTCTCGCTTCAAGGCTCATAGCTGAAAATCTGTAAATGTGAGCTCTTTAGTAGTTACATTGGCTGAAAGAGGACAATTTTTCCTACATTTTAAGGTATAACTTGTTTCTGTAAGTTAAACTATATGAACGTTAGAGGAATTTGTTTGACAAATTAGTTGAATATCAGAAAAAGAGCAGCAAGCAGAGTGTGCCACTCTGCTTGCTGCTCATTCATAAAAATCAAGAAGGAGCAAACATTTTAATGTATTTTAAACTGTCATAATTCAAAATTGGCTGAACATTTGAAAAAGCTGAATCATTTGGGAATAGCTGAATGTCTTGTGAACATTTTAAAGGTTGAATGGTGTCTCTAGCTGAAAGTAAGCTGAAGTAGTTACGTTTGAAAGAGGAGGAAGCTTTTTAATGATTTGAAAGGATTTACCATTACTTTTAATGGGAGAATAATTTGCACAAAAACCTTAATGTCTTAAAAAGTATAAAAGTGAGAAATACCAAAAGTCATAGCCATCATCTCCTGAAGGAGCTGAACGTTTTGATACCTAAATTGTAGGAATCGGTGAAAGTATGCAGAACGAGTTAAAGGCCAAAAAACGGCGGAAGAACTAAGAAGTTGAAAAACAATAGTGAGAATGCTGAACAGCATTCTCACAATAAATATATATGTGAGAGAACAAAGGTTGTGCTCTCGCCGAAGGCTTGAGCACACCCAATAATATATATGTGAGAGAACAAAGGTTGTGCTCTCGCCGAAGGCTTGAGCACACCCAATAATGCAAACCACTGCTATACATTATTATGCTAATGAGCCATGAGCAGCACCCTCTGTCACAAGGAGAAACAGGCATGTCCTGCATGCTCAACAGGGGGCAAACCAAAAATGTCTCCCAATTAGACCAGGAGCCGGTTGCACAAAACACCTTAAGTTTTTTCCCCAACTATGACACTTAAGGGTACATTTCTCCTTACCTAAGGGTGTTGCACAGAATCCGTTAAATGGTTTCCTTAGCTAAGGTGAAACTTTAAGGGATTTACTACATTGAACGTGATTTCACAGCAGTAAAAAATGACATTTCCACGGAGACCGTGTTTGTTCAGTTGTATCGCTAGTGCATCACCTTACAAAGCTTAAGCTAGAGCTAAGCTCTAGCTAGACCTATGAAAAAAATCGAAGAAGGCAAGAAAATATTGTGCTTCTACAAGAATACAACAAAAGAAAGCACATACTAAAAAGAAAATTTGATCCACAAATAACTGCCAACAAAAAACAACGAATGTAGGACGAAATTGCAACAAAAACTAGAGGGTACTTTCCAGTGATGAAGCGTTTGTTTGTAGGATTAACGCCAGCTGCAGCAAACACTTATCCCAGCCCCGGTTTGGCTGTTCGTGACGGTCAGCTATGACAGTCTTGAGCCTCGATTTTTGCAGATTTCTCTGAAACTTGCTAAAATAAAAACGATCTAGCTAGATTATGTACACTTTAAGCTCAATGTACATACCTTGTTTGGCCAATTTGGTCGATTGTGGAAAAGAAGTCGAAACGTTTTAAGTTATGGAGAGCCATCGCGCTAGCTTGATTATAAGAGAGAATAACAGAAATATAGCTAGAATCCACACCTCAAACAAGTTAACCTAGACGCAAAACTATACGTCCAATCCAAAAAATAAGGATATTTTCCGAGACCCAAACTCTGCCGAAACCATAGATATCCTTTATATGACTGTGCGTAGTGATGGGTCGTTCGCGAACGATCCGGCTCTAAGAGCCGGCTCTTGAAGGTGAACGTTGGGAGCTGGCTCGCATATCTGAAGAGCCGACTCGAAAACGGTGCGTGTCTGTTTGGTGTCTGTTTGGTTGCCACGGTGATGGCGCAGCTGTGATAGCTAACGAGCTAGGCAGAGAGAAAAACAAACATTTACCTAGCATCCACACCTCAAACAAGTTGACCTAGACGCAAAACTACACGTCCAATCAAGAAAATTAGGATATTTTCCAAGACCAAAGACTCTGCAGAAACTAGAGATGTCCTTTATATGTCTGTGCTGTCAGAAATATGTCTCTACCGGCAGTTTCGAAATCGTCTTCCTTCTTGCTTTCTCTGACGGATTTTACCCACCTCTCCATTGAAGTTAGTGAGAGAATTTGAAAGGCTGCTCTTGCTTCAAGGCTCATAGCTGAAAATCTGTAAATGTGAGCTCTTTAGTAGTTACATTGGCTGAAAGAGGACAATCTTTCCTACATTTTAAGGTAGAATTTGTTTCTGTAAGTTAAACTATATGAAAGTTAGAGGAATTTGTTTGACAATTTAGTTGAATATCAGAAAAAGATCAGGCAGCAGTGTGCCACTCTGCTTGCTGCTCATTCATAAATTCAAGAAGGAGCAAACATTTTAATGTATTTCAAACTGTCATAATTCAAAATTGGCTGAATATTTGAAAAAGCTGAATAATTTGGGAATAGCTGAATGTCTTGTGAACATTTTAAAGGTTGAATGGTTTCTCTAGCTGAAAGTATCCTGAAGTAGTTACGTTTGAAAGAGGAGGAAGCATTTTAATGATTTGAAAGGATTTACCATTACTTTAATGGGAGAATAATTTGCACAAAAACCTTAATATCTTAAAAAGTATAAAAGTGAGAAATACCAAAAGACATAGCACTCATCTCCTGAAGGAGCTGAACGTTTTGATACAAAAATTGTAGGAATCGTCGAAAGTATGCAGGACTAGTTAAAGGACAAAAAACGGCGGAAGAACTAAGAAGTTGGAAAAACAATAGTGAGAATGCTGAACAGCATTCTCACAATAAGTTGAATAAAGATTCAAAGAACAATACTTGGAATGCTGAAGCAGCATTCCAAAAATAAAGAGAAACAGGAAAACAATAGTGAGAATTGTGAGAATGCTTAACAGCATTCTCACAATAATAACTAGAAAGTGCATTTCCTGCAGAAAATGCATTGGAATGCTGAAAGATGAATTTATTTATTTTTAATTGCTGAAAATACAGAAATGAGAAAATACCCGCAAGCTGAAAGCTGAAATGAATTCCAAAAATGTGTGAGTCACACAAAAGATGCAGTGTGGAAGCTGAACTTCATCATCTAACAAAGCTAAGTGCTTAAATACAATGCGGGAGAATACGTTTGAACGTTGTGAAGCAATCAAAGAAATAGTTGAATTTCAAGAGGCAGTGTGGAAGCTGAACTGCATCATCTAACAAAGCTAAGAGCTTAAATAGCCTACAATGCGGGAGAAGCTGAAAGCTGAACTGTTAAACAGAAGAAGAAGTAGGCTAGCTAGTCGTAACAAGAATATTATAGTTTTAACAGCTGAAATTATATCTGGGATCGTAATAGCAGATCATGTAGCCTATCATTGAGTGTGTTTACTCGGCTTTCTCAGTAGGATTCAATGTGTTGATTGAATTAAACATACAGCAGTAGGGCCGATACAGGAAGACACGGCGACACTTTGTTGCAGAAGGATGATGGTGCAAGTTTTGTCCGTGGAGCATACAACGATTAATAAAAAGACACATATAAACGGAGTAGCCTAATCGTATTATTGGCATAAACCGACAATTGCTAGTAATCGGGTTTCTCATGGTCAAGTGGACGCACTCAATGGCGTAGTAGAACAAAACAGTTCCATTAGCAATAGTAGTAAAAGAGATATTAGCAGCATCTGCAGAATTATTAGGTGCTCTTAGTCCTTTAATGAGACTAGTTGACTGAATAGCTTGTCTTGTGTCTCCACTAATAAGCTAATACCAATCACCTGTGTAAGAGACTGAGTGGCGCATGTCTGTTTGGTTGCCACGGTGATGGTGCATCTATGATTGCTAACGTGCTGAGGGCAGAGCGAATAACAGAAATGTAGCTAGAATCCACACCTCAAACAAGTTAACCTAGATGCAAAACTATACGTCCAATCCAAAAAATAAGGATATTTTCCGAGACCCAAGACTTTGCCGAAACCAAAGATATCCTTTATATGTCTGTGCGCTCAGAAATACGACTACCGGCAGTTTCAAAAACGTCTAACTTCTGCTTTCTCTGAGAAATGTGTCACCAGATTTGCATTGGTCTCTATGGGGCAAGAGTTGGACTTCGTGGGGCTCTGAACAAATGTGTACGTCTGTTGGATTCCACAGACAACTGTCTACGACCAGCACAAAATTAGCTATCTATTGATCCAAAATTGTGGCAATGCTGGCAAACTAGAAATACTTTTTGAAACTGATTTCGAAGCTCCTCTCCACTCTAAGCGTTTCAGTCAGCACTCTAAGGCTCTCACATACACACCCATGTAAATCTCAGAAACGGTTTGAAAAACTCATGAAACATAATCAGTGATATTACAAAAAGTTGAATAGATATCAAAAAGCTGATTAAAAAAAAAATGTTTAGGGTTTTGTCAACATGTTAAAGTTTAAATGGTGGCTGTAGCTGAAGGATTGAGGAAGAAGAAGGATTTGAAAGTTGAAGAAGTTTAAGAGGATTGAGAGGATTTGAGAAAGAAAACTTGGAAAACCATGTTAAAAATATTATGAATATTGATTTATATTAATTCAAGCATAAGAGGTACAAAGCTGAAAAGATATAGCAGTCATAGCCTGAAACTGCTGAATTTTTTGATAGCTGAACGGTTTTAATAGCTGAAGATTTGAAGGCGCTGAAAGGTGTCGCGGAACAAATAGAATAAGAAGTTGAATAAAGATTTGTTGGAATGCTGAAGCAGCATTCCAACAAATAATAACTAGAGAGGGTACAATTTCTGGGGAAATTGTAGGGTGTGCTTGCTTGCGTCGGTTGCAAGTGGGTCTGTCCTCTAAGTTTTTCCCTTCTAGTGATATTTTCAAGCATTTAGCCTACTCATATTGCATATTTCATTAAGAACACCCTTTGAAACAGCTGCAAACCCCCTTTGAAACAAGCTACTCTGACAACGTTGTCACTGGCAGTATATTTCAGATGGAATCGCGATTCAAACAGTACCGTCTGCTAACTGAAAATATGCCCCCCAAAACGTAAATAAGTTTGACATTAATGTAGGGGGAAATGGCTAATTCAAAATAAGTTTGCTAGAGGCAAGCTAGCTGCTGTTGCTCCACATTTCACTGATTGTTTGAAAGTGCCGGAAATGAGAACGTTTCTTTTGACATAAAGTTTAGCTGTGGCATTGAAGACAGTACTACACTGCCAGTGGGCGAGTCAAGTCTGACTGAGGCTAACGTCAAAACAAGCTGCGGTGTCACTCAAATTCCAAGTTTTACACAAATCACAAAAATATGCTGACCCGCTGGCTGTCTTCGCAATCGCCATATCTTTAAAACACTGCCCTCCTTCTCCTTCTGATTTTTGATGTAGAATTGACCCTGGTACGAAATTAAGAAAATACTCATCAGAGATCGACAACAGCTGACGCAATCGTCAACGGAGGCTGACGGGGCTCTCACGTAGCAAACCAATCAAAGTTTTTACAGCAACCTACATTAAAATCTCACCATCTGGCTGTCTTCACAATAGTCATATCGTCATATCATTGCCCTCCTTCTGTTTTTTGGTGTAGAATTGACCAACTATAAAATTACGAAAATACTAGACTATGACGCTTGCATGGCTAGGCAGTCTCACGGGCGACCCGCACTCGCTCAAATTACAAAGACTTTCACGACCTAAATCAAAAATCCGAGATGGCAGTTCCACTCGAAATTGCTTTCTCAACAAAGCCCAATGGTTGGTAATTTTGGGAGTTGGCATTTTTCACCCATAATCCAAGCTCCAACTTGCGTGCTAGAACGTCTCTATCACGTTGTATCCATGCGTCGTTGCTAATGTGTGCTGACGTAGTGACGTAGGCTAGCACTGAGTACCCTTTGTTGACAGAAGGCACTTTTTGGCACAAAAACCCAATTTCTACTTAAACCATGCAACGGAACGTAAATAAAAATACAAGCAACTCAATCGCTACCAAGACAAAACTTTTGACACCTAGGTTGTCTATGTAGTCCAAATATTGACTGAGGCTTCGGGGGTCAAAAATAAATAATAATAAATATATATGTGAGAGAACAAAGGTTGGTGCCCTTGCCGAAGGCAAAGCACACCCAAATATATATGTGAGAGAACAAAGGTTGTGCCCTTAACGAAGGCAAAGCACACCCAATTAGTAAATAGTTATCACCCTGGCCTCTTTGCTTGTGGCGTTTCTGCAGCTGCCTTGCAGTAAAGCAGTTAGCTTAGCTATCTCCCAGAAATTAACGAGCTGCTAAACTAATGTCAGAGCCTGTTTAACCCATGTGCTGCCTTCGGGTCAAATGAACCAAAGGTTCACAACGAACCATCGTTGTGTTTACCCAATTTTACCCAATACAAAAACGAATATTTTTTTTTTCTTTTAACCATCGCAATGTGGGGGGTCTGAGACAGCCCAACGGTTAAAAGAAAATGCTTCACTTTGTTTTTGTATGCGGTAAAGTTGTCGCAATACGACGGTGGATCACAATGACTGATGGGTCAGAATGACCCGAAGATAACACAAGGGTTAAGGAGAGCCTGGCCACTCCCTATTAAGCCCCATTGTACCGAATTTTGTTGCAGTTCCACCAGAGTTCCACTGGGAGTGACCGCGGTCGAGTGCAGAATGAATGGGAGTCAATGGAGCTAAACGGCTAAATTAGTCTCTTTCACCTGATTGTCGTTGAGAAATCTCAGATTTTATTGTAGTTTTTATATGTTCAACAAGGATTATAGGTTGAAAATTGAATGAACGAGCACTTATGTCCTTTCTATTTCTTACAGGTTGAGTCGTTGTTGCCCATAACACGCTGTGTGTATTTGTTTTGCCTCCCCTTTCGAATTCAAAATTCAAATTGCTAGAAAAAAAATTATATCCTGAGAAAAGTGGATTTTGAGGGGTATAGCTCCATAGACCTCCATTCATTCTGCACTCGACCGTTAGCGCCCTCATATGGAACTAGAGTGGAACTGCAACCAGTTCAGAACCCGGAAGTTTCCCGAGAGTGGCAGTTCTCTCTATATTAGACATTCTCTGCTAATGTTCTGCTAGAGGTAGTCACGCGAGTTTCCGTGACGTTAGTGACGTAAGTAGTGTCATTGATTGTGGCTAGCAAGTTAGCCACTGTTAGCTTCACTTTTCGCCACAAAAACGTAATTTCTACTTAAACCGTGCAACGGAACGTAAATACAAATACAAGCAACTCAATCGCTACCAAGACGAAACTTTTGACATCGACGTTGTCTATGTAAAGAAAAAAAAATATATGATATGGACTGTTATGTCCAAAAAATAGATAACCAATTACAGGAGGGAGTCCAATAAAACTGGTGATACCAACTTTACTTGTAGGTCTTGTTGCTAGCCTACACAGTAACGTTTAAGTGAGAGCTACTTCTTCTAACTGTGTAGATCAAAATGAGATCTTTACTCTGCATTTACCGGCGTGAGTCTAGCTACTTACAGCGGTAGCCGACGCATAAATAGCCTTCATATTTAGACTGCAGCACAATAGCCTAACAGTACTATAGGTGTGGGATGGGTTCATGTATCTCCATAAACTCGGCCACGTTGCGGTAAAGAATAAGTCAGAGGTGCCTTAAGTTTTCTTCCTTACTTTGTTTGCTAAGGGCTATCATGCAACACTTTAACAAACTTTAAGGGAATCCTTAAGTATAAGACAAAGCTAAGCAGAAAACCTTAAATACTTAAGGGAATATTTAAGTAAACCTTAAGGAAAAGACTTAAGGGTGCTTTGTGCAACCGATTATATTTTAAGGAAACCGTAACTCTGACTTTAAGGAAAATCTTAACTTAAGGTGTTTTGTGCAACCGGCCCCAGACCTTGAAGCAGTGTGTTCACCTGTGAGCCCAGCAGTGTCTTGGTGTAGTAGTCCCGAGGCATGAAGACTTCTACAATGGCTATGAGGCACCAAAAGGCATCCTCCTGGTCTAGATAGAGAAGCGCAATGGCTGCCAGCCTGACAAGAGAAGAGAGAGTCATACTGATTAGCACCATAATCGAGACAGACTTAAAAGAGCTGAGGATACATAACAAAATAGCTCCCAGTAAGCACCTGTGGCAAAATAATGTCACCTTATTAACCCTGAGCAGAAACTTTGAAAAGAAAGTTGATAACCATTCATCCAGACATATCTTATCTTTTAAGCACAGTAAACATCTACTTAATGTGCAGCATTTGGCAACAGGTCACATGCTTAAAAACCAAGGCCCTCCCTATACCTGTTGAGGCCTTGGCAGTAGCCGATGTCTGGGTTCCTCCAGGAGAAGGCCATCAGCACGTTCCTGAGTTTCTGGATGCCATCTGCGCTGGGGGAGGAGTAGTGCTTGTTGTTAGGAAGAGTTCGCAGCAGGTCCAGCTCGATCTGTTTGGAGGCCGGGTTGGGTTTCTCCCGGGCCACACGCAGGAGGGTTTCATAGTAGTCTGTCGCTAAGCTGTCACGGAATTTCTTGACATGGAAGGCCACGCACCAGCGCCACACTTTGGAACGGTGCACATGAGGCACTCCGCTTCGCATCAGGGTCTTGAGCTCCGGGGAGCGCACCATCTCCCTGTTCATGGTGCTGGACAGGTAGTTCTCCCACTTCACCCCCACAGACACCTCCTTGTCGGTCAGGGAGAGTGAGTGCAGGTCCAGGGCCCTAACTTTGGCCACCAGCTTCTCCTCCTCATCCTCCTCCTCAGGGACCGTTTTGAAACCATATACGTCATACTCACTGTGCAGAAAAGAGGAGATACACAGACAACACTCAGGTCAATGAGTCATCAAATCATGTTTCTTTACATTGTGTAAAAATATGAATTAAAAACATAGTTCCTAACTCTATGAATGCTGATTAAGTGCAGTACCTGACGGGATGTGGCTTGAAGATGGTGTGTTCTTGCACGTCAGTGGTCTCAACCTGCAGGGCGTCCTCGAGCAATCTGGAGATGACCTCGCTGGCCTGAGTCTGCTCTGAGAATGAACACACTGGGGTCTTCACCTCCTGGAGCAGAACCAGGTACTTACTCTCCACCTGGCACAGCTGGGCCTCTAGGACTGTGTACTGGCACAAAAACATGAGTACACACGATTGTTTGAGAAACTAGTATTTTATTTGGATGGCATTTTCAAATGAGTAGACACATGGTTTCACAAGTGTCTACAGCTGAGAGACTTCCTCTAAAAGTCTGTTCCTGTTTCTATTATCAGTAGCACAGTTTAACACCAACGAACAACCAAACCTCAGCCACCACAGAATAATCTATTTTACCTTCGCCTCCATTGCTTTCTCTCTGCTCTCTGCATTCCTGCGTAGAACGGTAAGCTCCAGGATTTCTTTGTTCAGGAACTTGTTCTGAGACTTGTATCCTTCTAGACTGTCCTACAAAAATACATGAACAATACTCAGTCCTCAGGTACTAAAAATAATTACGATTTAAATGAACTGAATGTCTGGTTTGAAAATTCACTTTTGCCAAACTCAAAAAGATGTGTGACTTCTGAAGTACCAGCTTAGAAAGTACTGAGGTCAGTTGGTTCATTCACTTCCTTCCTCTCAGCCAAGTCATATAGTTATATTTAGTATTACAGCATGTATGCTCTCATGTGTAGATACTAGTGCTGTGTTTACCTTGAGGTTGTCCAGTTCCTGCTGGTCCTTGTTTGGGGGTGGTGAGCTGCCCTCTGGGGAACCGTCGCAACCCTCACCACTCTGCTGGGAGAGCTTGATGATGACTTCATCCTTGGCCTGGATTGTCTCCATCAGCATACCAAGCTGGTCATTGATCTCACCCACCTTGATTTTCAGGCCCTTCAGCTCTTGCTGTAGGCTCTCCTTCTCCAGGCCAAGCCGCTCCATATGGCCACACAGGGCCTTGATCTGCTCCTCCCTCTCCTGGAGGAGAGCCTGGGCCTGGGCTTGTTGCTTATCTCCCCCTGGGCCTGGTTCTAGGCTTGGATCTTGACCTGGGGTTGAGTCCGCAGTAGGGCTGCCTGCTGGATATTGTTCACACTGGGAGCTCCTCAGGGTCTGCTGTAGAAGCCTCACCAGCTCCTATTAGAGATGACAAAGGATACTCATCAAGGTGATGCGGCCTTTGTCAATTACGCCCCAAAACTATGGAACACATTACCCATAAATATTAGGGAAGCAAACAAGCTAAACATTTTCAAAAGACAGCTTAAAATCGTTTTACCAAAGCATTGAACTAATATGATCTCAGAAGGTAATAAAACCTTCTGAGATCAAATTAGTTTTTATCAGTTGTATTATTTTTTTATTGATTTTTTGGATTCCCTCAAAGACTGCGTCTTGTGTTTGACTTGTATTATTGTTTTTACGGATTGTGTTACATTTTATTTATATTGGGAAACCACTGTGGCTCGAGATACTGCAAAGACTGGCTCGAGATACCGCAAAGACTGTGGCTCGAGACACCGCAAAGACTGCGGCTTGTAATCGAAAGGCTTGAGCAACATAGGTTCTGGACTGCTGGGCCTGAGATTGTGTGTTTTGGATTTGAATTAGTTACATTATATTTTGACATTTTTATTAGTATTGGTAAAAAGCAAAGACTGTGGCTCGCAGGGTTCAGTAGGTTCAGTAGGTTAGGGTGTGCTTGCCTTTGGCAAGAGCACAACCTTTGTTCTCTCACATATATATTATTATTGGGTGTGCTTTGCCTTCAGCAAGGGCACAACCTTTGTTCTCTCACATATATATTATTTATTAGTGTGTTTGCTGCAAGCACAAACACTAGTTATTCTGCATACTTGTTATTATTATTATTATTATTAGTAGTATGTTTGCTGCAAGAAAAAATCCTTTCAAATCATTAAAAAAGCTTCCTCCTCTTTCAAACTTAAGTACTTCAGCATACTTTCAGCTAGAGACACCATTCAACCTTTAAAATGTTCACAAGACATTCAGCTATTCCCAAATGATTCAGCTTTTTCAAATATTCAGCCAATTTTGAATTATGACAGTTTCAAATATATAAACTTTTGCTCCTTGATTTTTATGAATGACCAATGTAACTACTAAAGAGCTGACATTTACAGATTTTCAGCTATGAGCCTTGAAGCGAGAGCAGCCTTTCAAATTATCTCACTAACTTCAATGGAGAGGTGGGTAAAATTGGTCAGAGAAAGCCGAAGGAACAAGATTTTGAGTCGTATTTCTGACCAAACAGACATATAAAGGACATCTCTGGTTTCGGCAGAGTCTTTGGTCTCGGAAAATATCCTTATTTTTTGGATTGGACGTATAGTTTTGCGTCTAGGTTAACTTGTTTGAGGTGTGGATTCTAGCTAAATTTGTTATTCTCTCTGCCCAGCTTGTTAGCGATCACAGCTGCTCCATCGACGTGGCAACCAAACAAACACGCACCAGGAAACCAAAAGGAACACGTTTTCGAAACTGCAGGTAGAGTCGTATTTCTGACTGCACAAACATATAAAGAATATCTCGGCAGAGTCTTGGGTCTCGGAAAATATCCTTATTTTTTGGATTGGACGGGCACAACCTTTGTTCTCTCACATATATATTATTTATTAGTGTGTTTGCTGCAAGCACAAACAATAGTTATTCTGCATACTTGTTATTAGGGGCCAAGCAGCGAAGCTGCGAGGCACCTATTGTTATTGTTAGTATTATTATTATTAGGGGCCAAGCAGCGAAGCTGCGAGGCACCTATTGTTATTGTTAGTATTATTATTATTGGGTGTGCTCAAGCCTTCGGCGAGAGCACAACCTTTGTTCTCTCACATATATATTATTATTATTATTTTTATTTCTTTTTGCCCCCCTAAAACTCAGTCAATATTTGGCCTACATAGACAACGTAGGTGTCAAAAGTTTCGTCTTGGTAGCGATTGAGTTGCTTGTATTGGGATTTACGTTCCATTGCACGGTTTAAGTAGAAATTACGTTTTTGTGTCGAAAAGTGAAGCTAACGGTGGCTAACTTGCTAACCACAGTCAATGACGCTACTTACGTCACTAACGTCACGAAAACTCTCGTGACTACCTCTAGCAGAATATTAGTTTAGCAGCTCGTTAACTTCTGGGAGATAGCTAGGCTAACTATAGCTTTACTGCAAGGCAGCTGCAGAAACGCCACAAGCAAAGAGGCCAGGTGATAACTATTTACTAATTTTACTTTGTGATATGACACACAATTGTGATGTGTAATGTACAATATAAGCTGATATTATTAAGGAAGTACATCTACTTTCGGAAACAGTAGTGTACTATTTCACTGAAGTATTAGCATCATGACATTAGCCTGTGTTGCCCGGGCAACACATACTACAGTGGTCTATGATGTAGCGTTATCTGTTTTCAATCGTTAAAATAAACATTCCTCACATATACATTTTTGTTGTAGGGTTTATTCTGACATTAGTAAACGATTTGTTGGTGAAAAAACCATTACCTGTGGTTTCAAACCAGTGTAGCTCACTGCAACGCTGTAGCTTACGTGAGACACACTACAAAAACATCTAGCTTACACAACTGTAGGAAGTAAAACGGCGACAGAACATGTTCGGCACTCCCCTTACTTAAATCAAAAGTCTATCTAACTACTAACCTGAACTTCATTGCCACAGCCTAAACGTTGTCAATCTGTTCATGAAAATAATTAATTTCAGCTTAAACCGTACAACGGAACGTTAAATCCAATTCAACCAACGCAATCGCTACCAAGACGAACACAGCAGTAGTCTAGTACTGTACCGTAGTAGTACAATTTACCGGGCAGCTTCTCCACAAAGGGCTATATCGCATTTTGCGTTGTTACTGACAATGATCGCTACCAGTGAGCTTTTTATGAATGAGCGATTTTCCACTAAATAAATGTCAAGCTTATTTACGTTTTGGGGGGCATATTTTCAGTTAGCAGATGGTACTGTTTGAATCGCGATTCCATCTTCTACTGCCGGGTAACGTCGTAGAATAATCTTCAAAGGGGGTTCTTTATTAATGAATGAATGCAATGAGTAGGCTAAATGCCTGAAAATATCATGAGAAGGGAAAAACTTAAAATGACGTTTAAGTCATAGAGATTAGGTCCATTTTTACACCGGTCTGCCCAATGTATTCGTTTTGTTTCAACGATGAGGCTGCCTCTTGCAGGGGAAATGAGAAGACATCTATTTCATTCTACACTTCACTCGTATTTTCAGTTGTAAATGAGCAGCAAAAAAAAAATGCTTTTAAATCTATGTCATCTTTATAAATAATAAGTATGCATTTTTATATAAAATATACAGAAATATCAGTTGTAAAAATGTCATTCAAAAACGGACCCCTGTGCAACCGACGCAAGCAAGCACACCCTACAATTTCCCCAGAAATTGTACCCTCTCTAGTTATTAGGGGCCAAGCAGCGAAGCTGCCAGTCCGCCACATCCGCCAGTCAAAAAACTCTGATTCAATCAGAATTTCATGAAGACTCTTGAGAATGTTTAGTACACAAATCTCAGAAAAAGTTGACTGTAAGATGAAAAGTTGAATTTGGTGAATATTTGAAAAATGCATGCTTGGCTAATTGTTAAGGGAATTTCCAATGAAATGTCTCCCCTGCTCCTCAGCGCGCGCTCCACATTCTCACACACTCAGCCTTTCCCTTGACACACACAAGCTTGGCGAGACACATACACAACATTTCAGGCAATTGTGGGCTGACCAAGCCCCCACTCATTGCTTGGTCTTTAGCAAAGGCCCATGTGGATCTTGATGGTATTGCATTTCCGATTTTGTATGCAATGGTAAAAAGTTCTCAAAATCCTGAAACATTGATAGTATAGGCCAAGAGTAACTACCACACCACAAATGGCCCAATATCACCCATAAGTGACGCTACAGGCCACGCCCTCATACACAAAGATACAAGGCTTTCTGGAATGGGTAGGCTCACCAAGCCCCCTCCCTTCACTCCTTGGCTTGAAATAAAAGCCCTTGTGGATCTTGATGGTATTGCATTTCAGATTTGGTATCCCATTGGTAAGTCTACAGCATGGATGTTTCTATACAGTGACAATTTTTGAAGAATATACATTTTTCAATGGTTCGCAATGTTAGGAGGAATCCGCCATTGCTGCTTGCAGCTATATTTAGGATTCCTCCATAAGGAGGAAACCTATTGTTATTGTTAGTTTTATTATTATTAGGGTTCCTCCGGTAGGAGAACCCTATTGTTATTGGTGGTATTATTATTTTTTACCCATGGGAGTCAATGGCAGCCCCTAGACCAGTACCGTAAAAAGTTGTGAAATTTGGCATGTTGAAACTGCAGACCATTAGTAACTACCATACCAAACATGGGCCATGTGAGACAATAGGTGGCGCTACAGGCCACGCCCCAATATGTCAATTTTCAAATTGATGCCATTTGCAGGCCATAAGTCCCAAAATTCTGAAATTCATTACATATGCCTTATTTCTCATGAGGAATAAAAAAGCCTCAAGAAGCTATAACGGCCGCCATATTGGATTTTTCTGTACAATAAAGATTAAGGAAACGCGTTTTTTCCCTACTCCTCCTACATTTTTGGTCGAATTTTCTTCAAAATTGCCATAGATGATATCCAGACTGAGCCTCACAAAAGTTATCGTAGGGATTTCTGATTTTCAAAACCGTTTGTCCGGTAGAGCCAATCAAAATCTGCAACAAAGCAACCAAACAGGACGTTTGGTCAAATCTCAGCAAATCTTTGAGATATCAACACCAAACTTGGTATGTCACGTGGAAGACACTACAACATGTTACCATGTGCAAAGGCAACTTCATACCTCAAAAAATGATTGATATAAAGCAAATTGAATTTATTGCTAATGCTAAAATAATGCTTTACACATCCGCCGGCCAAAAACTGATACTCTGATTCAATCACTAGTTCATATGAAGACTCTTGAGAATGTTGAGTACACAAATCTGAGAAAAAGTTGACTGTAACATGAAAACTCGATTTTTAGTGAATATTTGAAACATGCATGCTTGGCTAATTTCTAGGGCTGTTTCCCCAAATCCTCTCTCCCTTTGCTCCTGTGCGCGCGTGCTCCACATTCTCACACACACAAGGGGCTCGCGCGAGCTTGGTACGACGCACAAGAAGAAGACCATTTTATAGTTGGAGAAGACTTGAAGACAACGACTGACGAGACTCCTGCAGCCCTCAGAGATTTTCATTGTTACATTTGACAGTGAGTAATAAGAGCCTACAACGGCAGTACAAAACATGTATTTTAGCGTTTGTATTCGTATGATAACTTGAAGACTTTTATACTGTTGTAAACAGGATAGCAGCTAATCTATCTACAGTAGGCTAGCTGAGCTAAGGATTTCTCTTTGTACAGGCAGTATTACAGGCTAGCAAGCCGTACAATCTTTAACATTATACTTGCTTCTGTGAGACGCGTTTGAAATTTGTATACTGTGCGTAACTATGCGGTTGGGTTGTTCTATTTCTACGGTCTTCACATCGTAAGTTATTCTTTTCCAAACTGTAGCTAGGTAGCCTAGTTTGCTGCACAGATAGAGCTACCTAGCATTAAACAAGTAGCAATGGTACCATGGTTGTTTTGCTTGCTAGCTTTGTTTGGGTTCATGGTTTGATCGTTTAGGAGTTCCATTGAAAGCCTATAGAGCTACAATACGTTTGTAATCGGCATGTTGTACTATGCTGCACGATTTCCCATCTCTTGATAACATTTTATATTTGTATCAATTTTATACACTAAATTGCCAAAGTATTCGCTCGGTTGCCTTTACACGCTCATGAACGTGAGTGACATCTCATTCTTAAACCATAGGATATGATGTCGGACCACCCTTTGTAGCTATAATAGTTTCAACTCGTCTAGGAAGGCTTTCCACAAGGTTTAAGAGGTTTATGGAAATGTTTTACCATTCTTCCAGAAGTGCATTTGTGAGGTCCAACATTGATGTGGAACAAGAAGGTTTGGCTCGTAGTCCCTGCTCTAATTCATCCCAAAGGTGTTGTATTGGGTTGAGGTCAGGACTGTGTGCAGGCCACTCAAGTTCGTCCACACCAATCTCTCTCATCCATGTGTTTATGGGCCTTGCTTTGTGCACTGTTGCACAGTCATGTTAGAACAGGAAGGGGCCATCTCCAAACTGTTCCCACAAAGTTTGGAGCATGAAATTGTCAAAATGTTGGTGAATTATTGCATTTCAGGAAATTAACTTATGGGTAGGAAATATTTAATGGATTGGGCTCGGCGGGGTATTTTGTCATCCATCCATTCCTACTCCATGCTCTTGATTATGTAATTGACCTACAGGTACATCTTCTAGGCTATGTTTATTTGTTTTAATTTTCTAATGTGAGTCAGTGGCTTGGCAGTATTTTAACAGTAAGGTTTGGTTATTTGTGTTAAACTGTGATGATTCTTTTGGTGAAACATGAATTTAAAGTAAAAACCATTTGCAAGATAAATTGTTCTCAATTGGTCTTAATTTGTATTTATAGTCGAGTCCGTTTCTCTATGTTTACATTTTACAGACTTAAATTTGAATGTAGACAGTGTAAATTGAATAAAGGTAAATAATGGATGTCTAAATATTTTTTTTAAGTACAGAGATTGGTGTTTTGAGAATCCTAACCATTTCAATATTTTCTTAAAGGTCTGTATACTAGAACTGTTGAGTATGAAGTTATGATAATGTAAGACTATGAAATTGTTAAGCAGTAGTGTGGTATGTTACATTTCATAGTTTTTGATGGTTTTTCTATGTGTTTTTTAGATGCCATGTTCCAGCAAGAGATCCAGGGACCAAGGATCCACTGTTGAGGTTAGACTTCCTTGTGGGAAAAAATGCTAAACCAGTGTGTTTAAGTGATAAGATTAATTGAGAAAAATGAATGTGAATGAGCATTTTTAACAACGTCTTTGTTACGGACCCATGTTTAAAATGTCCTAATTCAGTCTGTATAGTTGTGGTTGTGTGTTTTTTCTTTTCTCCCCTCTTTCTTTCTATTCGCTGCATGCAGGTATGGTCTAGTCAGCGTTTGTTGGCGGTTGGCTATCAGTCTCCCTATCTCGTGATTGGCAATCAGCCGCGCACTTCCAATCAGCGGTTTAGTTGTCAACATAAAATTACCACACTGGTCAGCTGTTTCAGAGATTGCTTTGGAAAGTTGCTTGTTTAGAGAGTTGTCAAGTCAGAGAGACTTCTTGTTGAAATCATTGTAAATGTTGTTATTATTTTGTTAGAATGGTTTGCTTCATAGTGAACCCTTTTAATAGAGCAGTTAGTGGTGCAGCGTTTATTCGAGGGTGGCGTTCATTCAAGGGCAACGTTTAATTGGTAAGAGAGATTCAGTGAATTGTAGCTGCAGTGCAGCCATAGACAAACACAGAATAGACAAGGAAGTCAAACAAAAGCCCAGTGTAAAATGTATGCCGCGCGTGTCTCTACTTTGTGTACAAATCTGACGCAGCATGCCGTAACATTCTTACACTTTAGCTTTCAAACAGAAACCTGTGCAGAAAGCACTCACCACCAGCAACAGATCTATAGCACGCAAACTTGGTGTTGATGAAAAGTACATTCAGGAATGGTTAAGTCAGCTACCTCGCCATATTGTATACAATATGTATAACTATCTATAGGCCTGAATGCAATTGTCGCAATTGCATTATAATAATGTATAATTTTTTTTCAAGCAATGTCTTAATTTAGAATTATATAATTGTATTCAGAATTATTACGTGACTTTATTTTGAAGGCCTTTTGGGACGCTCATGAGTGAGAGAGTCGACAACCTAACAGCAAGCGAAGCACAGACAATTTAAAGCTCTGATAAAAGTTTCAAGTTCAAGTTTATTATCATATACTCATAAACAGCATTTATAAGTAATGAAATTCTTTGTGCTCAATGTCCGTTCAACTTGCAGAATAAAAAAATTCAATACTAAAGGATGGAGAAAAAGGGTAGAAAAAATAAGAAAAATTGTAGTGCAAAAAGATATTTCAAGGACAGTTCAGCATCCTTATGGCATGTGTGAGAAAACTATCCCTGTATCTGATGGTACAGGACCTTATACTCTTGTATCGCCTTCCAGAAGGCAGGAGGGAGAAAAGACTGTGGCAGGGATGACTAGGGTCAGAAATGATCCACTTGGCCTTTCTCCTGCACCGCTGGCTGTAAAGGTCCTGAATGGATGGTAATGCAGTCCTTGTAATACGCTGTGCAGATTTGACCACTCTTTGTAGTGTCTTCCTGTCCTGGGCAGTGCTGTTGCCAAACCATGTTGTAATGCCACCAGTCAGTATGCTCACAATGGTGCACCGGTAAAAATTGGTCAGTATAGTGCAGTCCATGCCAAATTTCCACAGTCGCCGCTGAAAAAAGAGCCTCTGTTTCGCTGTCCTTGTAACCACACCAATATGGTGGTCCAGCTCAGATCCTCACTGATGTTGATACCAAAAAATCTGAAACTTTTGACTCTCCATAGCTGTGCCCTCGATGTGAATGGGTGCATGTTCTCCCTGCAGCCGCCTGTAGTCCACTATCAACTCCTTGGTTTTTGCTACATTAAGCAACAGGCTGTTATGCTGACACCAGGATGTCATTGTTGCCACCTCTGCTCTGTAGGCAGACTCATCACCATTCTTGATGCAGCCGATAATGGTGGTGTCATCTGCAAACATAATGATAGTGTTGGAGCTGTTTGTGGCTGCACAACCATAGGTGAACAGAGAGTACAACAGTGGGCTTAACACACAACTCTGTGGGGCACCAGTGCTGAGTGTTAGACTGGTGGGGTGATGTTACCTAGCCGTACTGCCTGTGTCCTATCCAGCTGCACATGGAAGGACTGATGTTCCGGTCCTGTAGTTTCATGATGAGCCTGGATGGTACTATGGTGTTGAAAACGGAGCTGAAGTCGATGAAGAGCATCCGCACGTATATGTTGTTCTGATCCAAGTGAAAGAGAGCAGTGTTCAAGGCCAAAGCTACAACATCATCTGTAGACCTGTTCGGCCTATATGCAAACTGGAGTGGGTCTAATGCAGGTGACAGGCAGAATGTAATGTGGTCTTTGACTAACGTCTCAAAGCATTTCATCACAACAGGGCAACAGGGCGGTAATCATTGAGACAGCTCACTGATGGTTTCTTAGAGACTGGGATGATGGTGGCTCCCTTGAACCTATTGGGGACGACAGACTGCGACAGGGAGAGGTTAAAGATGTCAGTGAACACCTCTGCCAGTTCAGGAGCACAGGCCTTGAGAACACAGCCAGGGATGTTGTCAGGTCCTGGAGCTTTATGCACATTCACTCTAAGTGATAAGTTTAAGGTTGTTATAGAGGTTGTTAGCAATCTAAGGAAACCTCTATTCCCTTGTGTAGGCTACAGCATGCAGCCAACAAAGTATGTTGTTTTGTGTCTGTATTTGACTTTGGTGAATGTTATTTACATGCTGCGCATGTCATTGCATGTTCATATTAAGCTTAAGTGGTCTTTATTTTCTCATTACAGCGTGAGTTTAGTTTTAACGGTGGATTTGGAGAAAAAGCTTCAAATAAATCTGTAGCAAGAAAGACACTTGTGCCTGCCAGTGTTTCATGGGATAATAGTATGCTACACTTGTAAATTACTTGTGTAATAAATACTGTGTTTTAATTTAACCAATTAAATAACCGTTTTCTGATTTTTGTGGGGAGGCGTTTAATCGAAGGTGCCATTTATTACACAATGTTCATTTTTGGTGCAGCGTTTATTCAAGGTCAACGTTTAATCAAAGAAAAACTGTAGTTTTCTTCCCAGCATGGGAAGGCCAAAGGATGTTTACAATTGTAGTAGGCCATTGATATGTTTTAAAAGTTCAGGGATGTAATTTGTTGGATAAGAAGCCCCCATCCCCCACTCCAGAGACAATTGATGACAGAGAGGTGCTGACATTAAGTTAAACATAGTCATGCGTTAAAGAGTAGAGTAAAAAATAGAGACAAAATGTGTACATGGATGTTGAAACTCAGTGCTCTGAGTTTGTGCATGTCAGTTTAGACAAATGTAGCCTTTTAAACCTCTAGGTTTAATTCTCTCTTTTATACATTTAAAGTTGGATTTGACATTTAACAGACATTTAATCATTTAGCAAGTTGTTTGACTCAAAAACCATAACGAAGTACATATGGTGTAAAAAATCTGCAGTCAAATTTGGCGAAATTGCTAGCTTGGATGTTATCTTTACATATAGATGGGTTGGTGGTTACAAACAATGAGGATGCGCATGCAGCTTCAAGGCAGAACAATGCCTACCATTTCACCTCTAGTTTATATGTTCCCACCCCCCCCCCCTTCTGAATAAAGTTAGATTGATCTGATTTGTTGATATCTGTTGCTATGAAAACCATTTTAGCCAAGCTAACTAACATTGTTTTTAGCTAGCTGACATTACCATTCAATCACTAACAAAACACGAATAGAAATACTTTGCTAACAGTCCTCACGTGTAATCAAAAGCTTGTAGTGAGATCACATGCATGACCCCCCGAGACAAGCTTTCATGTTTTCATCGCTAGCATCTCGTCATATTACACAGCCGGAAGACAGCTAGATAATAAATATTGTAGCGTCAGCGCCCTTGGGTACCCAGCATGCAGTGCACACCAAAAACGCAAATAGCTGTGGAAAATAGTTTGGTTACAACAGCTGTGCAAGGGATTTCAGTTGTTGTGTTCGTTCACTTAAATGTGTGTAATGTTATTGTTTTTTACTTAAGTTAATACTGTTGGTCACCCTGATTGTGCATGTTGTGTAGTTTAATGGGATCAGAGAGTCTGACCATGACAAAGTATTGTTAAGCTGCTGTACCATCACAAGGTACACTTGCTAACAGCTGGACATTAGCTATACCTTGGTCCAGTTCCCTACATGACTCTTGACAGTTGTTTGACTGAGACTCTAGAGAGAGCTCAATTCAGGTAGAGTTCTAATAGCCATGGTCTTCTAACCAGTTTCAGTTTTGAAAACAGTGTGACTGTGTATGGTATGTTTTTTGGGCTACTTCTAATACTCATACGGCTGCCGCATTTATGCCTTGGCATGACCTGCGCTGGGATAGAGGGAAACAGCATGGATGGGGAAAGTGTGTGGGCAGAGCAAGCAGTAGTAGTACATAACCTACACACCTCCTTTAGTGAAGTGTATCCTCACTTTCATAAAGTTATTGTTGTAATCAAAGCTTTTAAAGAATGGATCTCTGCATGATGGGCCTGACCAGAGCACAGGTGGCCTGACACAACACGCTTCAAAGTTGTCACTTTCAAAAGGGTGGCATTTTAACCCTGTCAGTCCAACATGTCTAAAAGTTGGTACGCATGCCTTATTGCCAATGGGGAACAAATAAGTCTCAAGAACCCATAATGTCGGCAGCATGGATATTTCTCTACAGTGACAATTTGTGAAGAATTTCAAAAAATGACTTCAAATCAGCCATTGATCCAATTGTCTTGAAATGTTGTGTACATGTATGAAATACATGTCTGTGTCATGTCAATTTTGTAATGGTTTGCAATGCTGAGGAGGAACCCGCCATTGCTGCCTGCAGCTATATTTATTATTATACTTCTTAAGACTGGGTGTCTTTGGCAGGCCCTAGAAGCGCTTGGTCGAAAGTTGTGAAATTTGGCACACTCATTGGGGACAGTCCCCTGGTCCAATTCACAAAGTTTCATACCTTGGCACTCTAGCGCCACCAATGGGTCAAAGTTGGAGTTGTGTTTACACACGCAACTTTTGAACCGTATGACTCATTTTCAAAAATGAGGAACCATTGGATTCCCTGGATCAGGCCGAGTTCAACGCACCCTATGACGTCAATTTCCGGTTATATAGAATTTCCGCTATTTCCGGTTGTATCAAAAACCTTTGAAAGCCTACTCCTCCTAGAAATTTTGTCAAATCTTCTTCAAAATTACCAGATATGATCTTCAGACCAAGCCTCACAAAAGTTATCGAAAATAATTTTGATCCTCACAACCGTTTTTCCGGTACAGCCAATCAAATTCTGCAGAAAAGCCGCCAAACAGGAAGTGAAACCATATCTCAGCAGTTCTTTGAGGCAGTGACACCAAAGTTGGTACGCCTACTCGGAACTTTATTCTAAGGATGTCCTCCAAGAATTGTGTCATGTGACTAAAAGGGGGCGTGGCCGGAAGCATAAACGTGTTTTGGCTAATAACTGTTGAAGTTTTTACCTTAATAAAGTAATTTATTTGTCTGTTGATGTCTTGTGAGATATCAAGCCTGACTATTAATAACTTTTCATAAAATTCGAATGGACGTGGCCGCCATTTTGGATTTTATGGAAAAGTGTAAAAACCTTTTGCACGCCCCAATTTTTGTCCAATGTTTACCAAATTTGGCAAAGATGATCTTTAGACCTAGTTTCACAAAAGGAATTAGATGAATTTTCAATTTTCAAAAACGTTTGTTCGGTAGAGACGATCAAAAGCGGTGGCAAAGCCGCCAAACGAGGCGCAAGAGCATATCTCAGCAACCATATGCGTGATTGTCACCAGACTTGGGTTCCATCGTTCCCATGAGGAGCAGAGGAGGCCTGCGGTGTTATACCAGAAAAATAACTTTGAACTCTCAGTACTCTTGAACGCAAACATATTTCAACCAAACTTGGTGTGTTGCATGAGTGCAACAGGTTGTTGTGACTTAATTGTTGCGCAAGTGCTATGGAGGCCATGTACTGCTCTGGACTGCTTGGCCCCTCCATTGCTGCTTGCAGCTATATTTATTATTATTATTATTAG
The DNA here is from genome assembly GCF_963692335.1 of Osmerus eperlanus. Classification (NCBI taxonomy): domain Eukaryota; kingdom Metazoa; phylum Chordata; class Actinopteri; order Osmeriformes; family Osmeridae; genus Osmerus; species Osmerus eperlanus. The sequence goes on from NC_085022.1 coordinate 9,638,591, forward strand.
TGTGTTTGCTGCAAGAAAAAATCCTTTCAAATCATTAAAAAAGCTTCCTCCTCTTTCAAACTTAAGTACTTCAGTATACTTTCAGCTAGAGACACCATTCAACCTTTAAAATGTTCACAAGACATTCAGCTATTCCCAAATGATTCAGATTTTTCAAATATTCAGCCAATTTTGAATTATGACAGTTTCAAATACATAAACTTTTGCTCCTTGATTTTTATGAATGACCAATGTAACTACTAAAGAGCTGACATTTACAGATTTTCAGCTATGAGCCTTGAAGCGAGAGCAGCCTTTCAAATTATCTCACTAACTTCAATGGAGAGGTGGGTAAAATTGGTCAGAGAAAGCCGAAGGAACAAGATTTTGAGTCGTATTTCTGACCAAACAGACATATAAAGGACATCTCTGGTTTCGGCAGTCTTGGGTCTCGGAAAATATCCTTATTTTTTGGATTGGACGTATAGTTTTGCGTCTAGGTTAACTTCTTTGAGGTGTGGATTCTAGCTAAATTTGTTATTCTCTCTGCCCAGCTCGTTAGCGATCACAGCTGCTCCATCTCCGTGGCAACCAAACAAACAAGCACCAGGAAACCAAAAGGAACACGTTTTCGAAACTGCAGGTAGAGTCGTATTTCTGACTGCACAGACATATAAAGAATGTCTTGGGTCTTGGAAAATATCCTTATTTTTTGGATTGGACGTACAGTTTTGCGTCTAGGTCATCTTGTTTGAGGTGTGGATTCTAGCTACATTTCTGTTATTCTCTACCCTCAGCGCGTTAGCAATCATAGCTGCACCAGAGCCATAGAAAAAGAGAGTTGCGACACGCTTTGATCTCGCCGACACGTGATCAAGTGGTTCATGTAGCTCGCTGTAGTTCCAAAAAACCCCACTGCTGTCAACCGGTTTGAATGGTTTTCAATGAAGCTGGCCAACGGAAGTCGCTTTCTCAGCAGGGCCGGATTAACAATTTTCTGTGCCCTGGGCAACAAGGCTTAAGGCCCCCCCCCCCTGTGTTTGATGTGATGCTAGTTACGGATGTCCCAAATTATTGCGAGCGCGCGAGCGAATTTTTTGGGCCTTTATTTGAGCGCAAAATAGTTTTTTGAGCTTTATGTAAAATAAACATTTTACAAGCCGTTTTTCAATTGGTAAAATCTTGGCAGACAGTAGGTAAGAAAGTAACAGCTAGCTGGCGCAGTTACTTGTAAAATGCATAGATAATGTTTAACAGTAAAATCTCAATCTAGCTTGCACCTAACTAAATTAACATATTTGAGTGTGCTAACATTAGCAATAACGTCAGCAAGTTTGAGGTGTATGCATAGGCTAACCATTAAATTAGCAGCACATTTCCCGTATTTAACAATGATTAAACATGGACTTACCTGAAAGTGATGCACGGGCACCATCTCGCAGTCTCTTTCTTTCTTTTTTCCTTCTCCTGACTCGTTTTAAGCCCATCTTAGAAAAGTTGACCTAGCCTACTGTCAAAGTTCGTCAGCCCACTGAGGGAAGGGCACCCACAGCGAGCTTGGGAAGTTGAGTGTGTAGCCTATTTGTTTTGTTTTGTGGGGGGGGCACCATCGTAACTTTTTGTGAGCATTTAAATAGGCTACATCTCTTGTTCTGCCTGTTTTGTAATATACGTGTCTAATATTTCTATACTAAAATAATATCGGTATTATAAGTATTATAACTATGATGATTTTTCAGTTGGCTACTTTTTGGTGCCCCCTCAGGAGTTGGTGCCCTACGCACAGCGCATAGTGAGCGGCGGCACTGGCTACTACTAGACTACACAAACACTGTTTTTGACGTGATTTTAACATAACATTTTGATCGAACGAGTTGTAATAAAGTACTCACATTAAGGAAAGTTAGGACTGCGTTCATAACGTGATGTAACATTTTAGTTGACATTGTCCAGGGCCCCTTAGATGTCATGTGCCCCTGGGCAAGTGCCCAGTTGCCCTAATGGTTAATCCGGCCCTGTTTCTCAGGCAAATGATGAATGAAACAGGCTCGGTTAAATAAATCCGATATTCTGGCTATCTTCAGCAGACTCGTATCTACGAAAGGCAGTCCTCCCTGACGTGTTTGGTGTAGAATGGAGTGAAATACAACATTGTGAACACTCACTGCCAGTGAAACACAGGAAAAAAGCTAGAGCTTTTTTGTCACGTGCTTCCGGTAGCTCCCTGTAGTTAAACAAAACCCCCACTGCTGTCAACCTGTTTGAATGGTTTTCGGCGGGACAGGCAGCAGCACCATCTCGATTCACGGACATTTTCGGTATATTAACACATAATGTCAATTGGTTACTGGTGTGTTGTATCATGTATGTCTGATACTTTAACATGCATGTATTACATGAACTTATACATAACGCAATATTGTGAAGCAGAGCTAGAAATGGCTATGCTAGCTACCATACTGTACAAACTGTACTGTACCATACTGTACATACCAAACAGTAGCCTAATGAGGACTATATTGTTCCACTTAACGTTTAACCTTAGACGGTTGAAGTAAATGGGTCTTGTTAAACGTTTTTTTATTCATCAGCCCACTTACAATTTAGCCTACCACATTAACAACACTTATATTTGTAGTACTTGATGCAAGTTGAATCTAACCCTTATCACCAGCAACTGTTCAATTTTAGACAAGAAAGGAGTTTGGTAAATAGAACAGAATAAACAAGGCAACCAACTGCATTCAATAAAACATTTTATTGTACAATATGTCCTGTGTTCTTCCACTCCTTTTGTTTGTAGTGATCCGGTGATCTTCTGGCTATGATACATGTACAGCTAGCTAGAGTAAAAGTGTTGCTTACGTAGACCTACAGTCTAGCTCCAACTGCATTTAGAATCTAAAAAGCTTACGATAAACTTTAACTAAAGCTGACTATATAAAATACTACTAATAACAATTGATATGTGGTGGTCGAAATATGAAAAAATGCAGGATTTTCGTGAATTTACCAGCTAACTTGCTTCGGACCACTTAATTTGCAATTCATTGTTGCTAGCTCTACTAACTAGGCTAATAAGAGCTATATATAGAAGACTTACTTTGTATGCCAACGAACACCAATAATTAGAACTAATTTGACAGACTATAAGCCAACTGACTTCTGGTTATGATACACGTGCTCTCTAGCTAGCTTCAGTAAGTGTTGCTTATGTTAGATACTAGCTAGACCTACAGTCTAGCTCTAACTGCGTTTCGAATCAAACAAGCTATAATCTTACGATAAACTTTATCTAAAGCTAGCTATATGAAATACTACTAATAACAATTGATATGTGGTGGTAAAAATATGAAAAAATGAAGGATTTTCATCAATTTACCAGCTAACTTGCTTCGGAGACACTGAAAATGAATGGGGTTGAACGGTGGAAAATGCAATGTTTGGAACTACAGGTCGCATGTGACACGCTTTACTTCCGCATTCCTCTATAACAATGGGAGTCTATGGAAGTGTCGCAACTCTCTTTTTCTATGGCTCTGAGCTGCACCATTACTGTGGCAACGACAGACACGCACCACTCGTCTCTCACACAGGTGATTTGTATTAGCTGATTAGTGGAGTCACAAGACAGCTATTCAGTAGTGATGGGAAGTTCGGATCATTTTACTGATTCGGTTCTTTGAATCTCGTTCAGTGAAATGAACGAATCTTTTTTCGAGTCATTCGTTCATTTCAAGGGGGGGGGGGGGGGGGGGCTATCCGTCCACTGCAAACACGTATCATATTCTCATGTAGGTTAGTGCATGACATGTGCACCAGCAGATACTATTTTAAAAGAGTTAAAATATGATACTTGACCCGATGTTAGTTTCCTCAAGGATCACAATGACTCTTGCTTAGAGACTTGTTGCTCTTGTGGTTAGTGGTAACTGATTTAAATTTTTGTACTCGCTGTGATATATTGTTTTTATTATTGTTGCTTGCTTTTTCCACAGTTACACTTGCACTTATAGCGGTTCATGATGTTTAATTGTAACTTGTTTAACTACATGCTCTTATGGTTCTTCCCTTTGGCACTTACTTTGGTTGTTCACAATGTGTGCTTCATGTTTTGGCTACTCGCGATGTTTTTTTGGCTATCTTGTTGTTATGATCAGTGACCTATGCACTTTGTAAAGCTCTCTCTTGGAAGTCGCTTTGGATAAAAGCGTCTGCTAAATGAATAAATGTAAATGTAAATGATACATTAAAATAATATATCATGACAGTTGTATGATTTGGTCATTTACACTGCACTAAAAATAACAAAACCAGTCAGTATGATGTTATGGCAGTTTTTGACATAGTTACAATATCTATGTTTCTTTAAGCGGTAAAAAGTAAGTTCCTTTGTTATAGACAGACGAATGTTAGAAACTGAGGCTCTGTGGTGTGGTTTACTCTGTAGAATGGACACTCAGATTGTCTTAAGGTATTTATGGTGTTGTTTTATGATACCTAACTAAGAGCCAGAGGGTCTTAGTTAGGTCTGGGGGTTGGGGGAGATTGTTATCTCAGTTGAGCGAGCTGACCTAACCTTTTGGCCAAGGAGATTGTGTCCTGTGTCCTGTTTGTGTATCATTAACCATCTCCTTCTTTAGAGAGGGAGCTGGGGCATCAAAGAACTGTGGGACACTTGATGTGGAGTCAAACTGTCACTGAGCAGTGCTGACCAATCACAGAGACCACTGCATTGATGAATTGATCATTTATTAGGGCATCTGTTTTAAGTGTATAAAAGCACAAGCTTTATGATTGTTCTTCATCACTCTTGCGAACGACCTGTGGCTAGCACCTCCTTCATAATGACTGATCAGCAAAGCTTTGTTTAATATTACGTAATTGTATAATCTAAATAAATTGTATTAAAACCACATCTCTTGACTACTCAGATCTACACAGTGCCACTTGAATTTCCATCATTACAATGATGACTGGAGCGAATATCATTCACGTCTTACTAAAACAGCGGCCACACGAAAGGGAATGAGGACACTGTTTCCTCTACTAAAAAATACAATGCGGGTCACGTGAAAAAAGGATCCAAAGACTCGTAGAAATACCGAGTCGGGAAATGAACGAATCGTTCGTTTCCTCTAGCTACCACTACAGAGCCTATGCAGGTCACGTGAAAAATTATCCAAAGACTCGTAGAAAGACCGAGTCGGGAAATGAACGAATCGTTGGTTTCCTCTAGCTAGCACTACAGAGCATATGCAGGTCACGTGAAAAATGATCCAAAGACTCGTAGAAAGACCGAGTCGGGAAATGAACGAATCTTTCCCTCTAGCGTTTCCCCTAGCTACCACTACAGAGCCTATGCAGGTCACGTGAAAAATGATCCAAATACTCGTACCCGAAGACCGAGTCGGGAAATGAACGAATCATTTCTGTTTACTTGGACGAGCCTATGCAACAGTCCCGATACGCGGCCACGAGAAAATGAACGAATCACTCTTTGAGAGGACTCGTTACTCCCGAGTCCTTGTAAGGATTCGTTCAAAATGAACGAATCGTTCACGGACACATCGCTACTATTCAGTCAACTCGTCTCATTAAAAGACTAAGAGCACTATAATTTCAGCTACTAAAACTAATATACTACTTCTACTACTTCTACAGTTTAACAGTTCAGCTTTCAGCTTCTCCCGCATTGTAGGCTATTTAAGCACTTAGCTTTGTTAGATGATGCAGTTTAGCTTCCACACTGCCTCTTTTGTGTGACTCACACATTTTTTAAATTCATTTCAGCTTTCAGCTTGCGGTTATTTTCTAATTCTGTAGCCTATTTTCAGCAATTTAAAAACAAATAATTCATATTTCAGCATTCCAACGCATTTTCTGCAGGAAATGCACTTTCTAGTTTTTATTTATTTTCCCATCCCTAAGGATCCCTCAATATTTGGACTACATATACAAAGTCGGGGTCAAAATGTTCGTCTTGGTCACGATTGCGTTGCTTCTATTGGGATTTAGGTTCCGTTGCACGATTTAGGTTTGAATTAGGTTTTTGCAGCAAAAAGTACCTTGTGTCGCCAAAGGGAATCAGTGCAAGCCTAACGTCACAACGTCAGCACACGTAAGAAACAACGCATAAATACGACGTGCATAGATGTACTTGTAAGACTGCGCCAGAGAATGTCTGACACCTGGGATACACTGGCTGCAAAGCGCCTGGACCAGGGATGGAAATTATTTTTTTTGTCCACCGGCCACTGTGGCTGGTGGATTTCAAAATCTACCGGCCACTCAATGTTTTTACCAGCCACTTTCTTGTTTTTAACCGACAATGTGTAACTGCATGTGAAAATTAGTACTACAAGATCTACAATACTTAAGCAGTTTATTGTTGGAATGCTGCTTCAGCATTCCAAGTATTGTTCTTTGAATCTTTATTCAACTTCTTCATATTAATATTATTCTATTTCTTCCGCGACACCTTTCAGTGCCTTCAAATCTTCAGCTATTAAAACCGTTCAGCTATCAAAAAATTCAACAGTTGCAGGCTATGACTGCTATAGCTTTTCAGCTTTGTACCTCTTATGCTTGAATTAATATAAATCAATATTCATAATATTTTTAACATGGTTTTCCAATTGTTTTTTTTTTCAAATCCTCTCAATCCTCTTAAACTTCTAACTTTCAAATCCTTCTTCTTCCTCAATCTTCCTCAATCAGCTACAGCCACCATTTAAACTTCAAAATGTTGACAAAACCCTAAACTATTTTTTTTTTAAATCAGCTTTTTGATATCTATTCAACTTTTTTTTATATCACTGATTATGTTTCATGAGTTTTTCAAACCGTTTCTGAGATTTACATGGGTGTGTATGTGAGAGCCTAGAGTGCTGACTGAAACGCTTAGAGTGGAGGGGAGCTTCAAAATCAGTTTCAAAAAGTGTTCACGAAAGCGAGACAAAGTCCAACTCTTGCTCCATAGAGACCAATGCAAATCTGGTGACACATTTCTCAGAGAAAGCAGAAGTTACACGTTTTTGAAACTGCCAGTAGAGTCGTATTTCTGACCACACAGACATATAAAGGATATCTCTGGTGTCGGCAAAGTCTTGGGTCTCTGAAAATATCCTTATTTTTTGGATTGGACGTATAGTTTTGCGTCTAGGTTAACTTGTTTGAGGTGTGGATTCTAGCTACATTTCTGTTATTCGGTCTGCCCTCAGCGCGTTAGCAATCATAGCTGCACCATCACCGTGGCAACCAAACAGACATGCGCCACTCAGTCTCTTACACAGGTGATTGGAATTAGCTTATTAGTGGTGACACAAGACAAGCTATTCAGTCAACTCGTCTCATTAAAAGACTAAGAGCACCTACTAATTCTGCAGATGCTGCTAATATCTCTTTTACTAAGTACTATTGCTAATGGAACTGTTTTGTTATACTACGCCACTGAGTGCATTTACTTGACCATTAGAAACCCGATTACTAGCAATTGTCGGTTTATGCCAATAATACGATTACTCCGTTTACATGTGTAATTAGTTATGCGATTACTCAATAAACGTGTCTACATAATTCTTTTTTATTAATCGTTGTATGCTCCACGGACAAAACTTGCACCACCATCCTTCTGCAACAAAGTGTCGCCGTGTCTTCCTGTATCGGCCCTACTGCTGTATGTTTCATTCCATCAACACATTGAATCCTACGAAAGCCGAGTAACGCACTTGATGGTAGGCTACATCTGCTACTGCTATTACTATCCCAACTATAATTTCAGCTGTTAAACTATAATATTCTTGTTACGACTAGCTAGCCTACTTCTTCTTCTGTTTAACAGTTCAGCTTTCAGCTTCTCCCGCATTGTAGGCTATTTAAGCTCTTAGCTTTGTTAGATGATGCAGTTCAGCTTCTACACTGCCTCTTTTGTGTGACTCACATATTTTTGAAATTCATTTCAGCTTTCGGGGATTTTCTCATTTCTGTATTTTCAGCAAAAAAAAATATTTCAGCATTCCAACGCATTTTCTACAGGAAATGCACTTTCTCTCAAATCTCAATGAAACACTGACACTTTCTCTTTCTCTCTTATACATACACAAACCACGAACTGATATACATTTCATTAAATAAGTGATGAATTAAACTATTAGTTTTGGCATCTTCTGAAGCGTGTTAGCGACATACAGAGCAGTACATTATCAGATTTGTCTCGTCGTAAACTAACCAATCGCGGGACTCGCCATTGTCTGCTTTTCTCCATCGTTGTTAAAAAAACAACGCCTCTTTGTCAACTGGCTCCTCCTGAGATGTTTTCTCAGCGGACCTCTTAACGCCTGCGAAGTAACGCCACATTTTTTTTAAGTGTCCGGGTGAAACAGTAGGCTATGCTATTTTTTTTACCCGCCACGGTGGCCGGTAGGTGAAGCGAGTTTACCCGCCACAACACAAAATCACCCGCATTTGGCTGGTGGCGGGTGCTAATTTCCATCCCTGGCCTGGACGCGCTGCGCAGCGCCACGATCGGCCTCGATCGTCTACGACTGAGCAAGCGCTGTTCACACCAGACGCGCATTTCTCCGCGCCGGTCACCAAGCCTTTCAGCTACTCTGAGCTTTCCTTTTTCACTGACATGGTACATAAACATGGCATAGGCTATATTTGGGAAACGTGTTTCTTCTCTCCGTTGTCCTTGTAAAATTGGTGCTGGGGGTCATACAACCCCCTTTCAACTTTGAGAAATAATTTAATGTCGTCCATCTCCTTGAATTTCTCGCTGATTTTCAAAATCGACTTGGGGGTTCTCTCTCAGTAGACTATGTCTGCACGCGTGTGTGTTGTGTGCAACGCGTGGCAACTCGTTTCTCTCAAACAGACAAAACAACTATGGGCATGCTGGCTCAACAGATCAATCCGTTTATTTTCATTAGTTTTTATCAGGGTAACCACATGGAACGGCCGTTCGTTACCAACATTGTGTAGTTAGGTTTTATATAGAGTGAATATTGTACGTAGGCCTCCAAAGTAATATTAAAAAAATAATTATAAAGTCTACAACTTTACAAATGTTCACCGTAGTCTACAATTAATGTAGTAAAATGTTAGCAGGCAATCGCGGTGCTTCGCAGTGCTTCGCAGCTAGTGCGGTCGGTCACATTTGATAACATGGGCGCCGAAAGAAAAAAGGCGGTGCTTCCAGGCGCTTCGCAGCAGATCGCAGCCAGTGTGTCCCAGGCGTAATATGGGGAGAACTTAGCCTGGGTGCCAGCCAAACTTAGCCCCGCCCACAAAAAATTTTGGTCGGGAAGTTGTGTCTGGGGTTGCTCGGTTGGGGAAAAACTATGTCCGAACAACAGCTGTTCGGACCAATCAAATTGTCAGGGCGGGCTTTATACGATAATGGACAGATGATCAACAGTAACGTAATCAACCACGTCACCAAAGAGCGCTTGGGTTGAATTTGTTTTCAACAAACAACATACTACGTTGCTCTGATTGGTTGTAGGTCTATCCAATTGAGCAAAGAGACTTTTTTTCCGGGTTTGGTTGAAACACGCCCCATACTCACAGCCCAACGGAGCGGTATCAGACTCATATTCTGACTAAAATTATGAGTATGACAACGTCAGGCTAGGGATAGCTGCCACTCTCGGGACACTTCCGGGTTCTGAACTGGTTGCAGTTCCACTTTAGTTCCATATGAGGGCGCTAACGGTCAAGTGCCGAATGAATGGAGGTCTATGGAGCTATACCCCTCAAAATCCACTTTTCTCAGGATATTTTTTTTTTTCTCGTTATTTGAATTTTGAATTCGAAAGGGGAGGCAAAACGAATACACACTGTTGGGTGTTAGATTTTTTTTAAGTTGCTTTTTTGTTCTAAAAAGCCTTTTACAATGTCAATGACGTCATACACATTTGTACAGCCAGAGATACTGCTTTACGGCAAGCTCTGTTCACTTCCATTTTTCTCTCGAGGCATCGACAACAGAGCTGACAGGATAGGCTCTCCCTGTCAATACACATGCTATAAAGAGTTTTGGTTTGCTAATGTTGGTGCTAATGTTGCTAATGCTCTGACATTCTGGTTCTGCTTCGGATACCATCAAGCGGGATCTCTGGTCGTAGTCAGTCCTTCACTAATCAATCAGCATTCGTTAGCAGAATGCTAGCGTGTTATGGGCAACAACGAATTACCCTGTAAGAAATTGAAAGGACATAAGTACTCGTGCATTCAACTTTCGACTTGTAATCCATGTTGAACATGCAAAAACTACAATCAAATCTGAGATTTCTCAACGACAATCAGGTGAAAGAGACAAATTTAGCCGTTTATCTCCATAGACTCCCATTCATTTTGCACTCGACCTCGATCACTCCCAGTGGAACTCTGGTGGAACTGCAACCAAATTTGGTACAATGGGGCTTAATGGAGTGGCCAGGCTCTCCTTAAACAGGCTCTGACTGCGCACAGTACTGGTAGCATCATACATTAAGCAATTCAAGACTTACATGTACAGTAAGTAATGTCACATTAAATAATGTACTTAAACTCAAGCTTGTGTGTCGCTGTCTTCAATGCCACATCCTAAACTTGATGTCAAAAGAAACGTTTCAATCGCGATTCCATCTAATAATAGGCTACTGCCGGTGACAACGTTGTTACTTAGAATAGCTTGTTTCAAGTGGGTTCAGCTTGTTTCAAAGGGGGTTCTTAATAAATGAATGCAATGAGTGGGCTAAATGCTTGAAAATATCACTAGAAGGGAAAAACTTAAGGCAACGTTTAAGTCTGAGGTTAGGACCATTTTTACACCGGATATCCCAATATCTTCGTTTGATAATTTTTGAACTGAGGCTGCTAGCTTATCACTATTCCCTCTTGCAGGGGAAATTAGAAGACAACCGTTTTATTCTACAATTCACTTTTTGTATTTTGAATTGTAAATGAGCAGCAACAAATGTATGCTTTAAAATCGATGCAATCTTCATAAATAATAAGTAGCCTTTTTAAAATAAAATATACATAAATATCAGTTGTAAAAATGTGTTAATAAACGGACCCATCTGCAACCGACGCAAGCAAGCACACCCTACAATTTCCCCAGAAATTGTACCCTCTCTAGTTCTATTTGTATTGGCATTAGGGGTGTAACGATACACTCACCTCACAATACAATACGTATCACGATACTGGGTGTACGATACAATACGTATCACGATATTTTGAACAACATTTTAAATGAAACTGGAATTCAATCAAACAGATTTATTTCCAAAACATTATAACATTTTCAAGAATGTTCTTTGTTGTACATACAATTTAGTTAACTCTGTTCATGCGATTTCTGTAAATGCAATGAGTGCACGCATGACGCAGGTGCAGAGTAGGTCACACACTGGTAACTCAACCAATAGTATCAAACGGACGTCATATTGTAAAAGTATTGCCATAACTGTACGATACATATTGTAAAAATGTTGTATAGCGATATATTGTTCCACGATATATTGTTACACCCCTAATTGGCATTATTCGGTTCATGTTAATACACTGTTCACTTTCCCATTTAAACCATAGGGGAATTCGCCAATATTTAACCCCCTACAATAAGAACTTTAGTAACCACATAACATCAATTTAACGTCTTATTTGAGGTCAACCTAAACACATATATATACCGTATTTTCCGGACTATAAGTCGCTCCGGAGTATAAATCGCATCAGTCAAAAAATGCGTAATGAAGAAGAAAAAAAACATATAAATCGCACTGGACTATAAATCGCCTTTATTTAGAAATTTATTTCACAAAATCCAAGACCAAGAACAGACATTTAATCTGTAAAGGCAAGTTATTCAACTACACAATAGCACACAGAACAACAGGCTGAATAGGTGTCCGGTATGTTAAAGTAACACATTAACAGTTATTCAGCTACACAATAGCATAAAGAACATACCTGGGAGGCTGAATAGGCTAAATTAACATAACAAGCTAGCGAGTCCAACAAGCAAGTTACCGGTAAGCTTGTTCACCAAGCTCTCGATCTCATTCCACATCACTGAATCCGTTGAACTTGTTGGTTCATATCAGCCAGTATGAATTAACGTAAAAAAAAAAAGTTAAATTATATATATTTTGACATATGTCGCACCTGACTAAGTCGCAGGACCAGCCAAAGTATGAAAAAAAGTGTGACTTATGGTCCGGAAAATACGATATATTAAAGAAATTGAATTATGTCTCTAAGCTTGAATCTTAGTTCATATCCTTTTTTGGTTATTATGGTTAACCTTTTTTTTTTTTACCATTCTTGGAATGTCTTGGAAAAAAACAAGGCAGCTCTGTTACCCTTACACAAAACTACAGTCCATAACAAGCTAATTCTTTCAACAACCCTGATCAAATTTAACATTTTAGCTTATTATGAAGAGAATGGCATCAGTTTTGAAGACTGATTAATGTAGCTATCTTACCTGGTAGTATGTAAGTACCTTTACCAATGAAAATGTAAAGCATACATACTTCACAGCAACTGTTATCACAAACTCCATATTTTATTGGTTGCTACTGGGCATTTATTAAAAACGGTCAACTTATGATGAAAGCAAAAGAGCAATGATCATACTAGTTAGATAATGTGTGGTTGTAGCTAGGAATGAAACGTGGCAAGCAAATAATGAATCTAAATTGGATAGCTGAACAGCTAACGAGGTCTCGGCTAAGATACAGCATTCCTTTCACCACAATTAATATTTTTCGTACTTGACAATGTTTCAAGTTAATTAGTTAGCCAACTGCTAGCGTCTGACTAGCCATCTAGCTAACCCTATTTAACTTGTGTTTGCTAATTGTGGAGGACGGCAAGTTTTAGGTAACCAGTACACGTATGTATAGTTTCTGCCAATTATCATTAGCCATAAATGCTTCTTTAAGTTTGAAGTTGGATCTTTTGACAAAGACAGCAGCTTCACCCTAGGCAAACATAGCTTGCATTTTTTCTTCTTTAAACACAAATTGATCGTTGAAACGCCAGAAGAAAAATGCAGTGTGTTGGTGCGACATGTTTGCGATTGAGTTGTTGTTAGGCAGCCATGATCAAAGTTTTAACAAGCTATTAATATGTCTGTTAAGCAAATGTTAAACATCACAGCAAAAAAAGCCAATTTTGCAATTAAAAGGTTAAATTTTTCTAAAGAAAATCCACTACTCCCAAATGTAAAAGTATCGCAAAGTAATCCTCAATAGTTTTCAAAGGTATCTGTAATCCGATGATTTTTGTTGTTGCCAGTAACGTAACGGATTACAGTTACAATTATTTTGTAATCAGATTACAGTAATCCACTCCCCAACCCTGGTGGCTCGAGATACCGCAAAAACTGCAGCTTGTGTGTTCTGGATTACCACAAAGACTGCGGCCTGTTTTCAGAAGGGTTTTATTACTTTTATTACTTATAATATTGTTTTTATTGATTTTATGTAAAGCACTTTGAGCTGCAATTCTTGTATGAAATGTGCTATATAAATAAAGTCTTATTATTATATCAGACATGTGCCTCTGAGACATTCTGACACGGTTTGGGCAAGACTTCTCAGATATACCATAACCTTAGGATTCCTTGGCCACACATCTGATATTTTACAGATGCCCCCCGTACCCTGTGGACACAATGTAATCTTGAAGTCAAACAGACATAGGGAAGTAAGTGTTTGAGGGACAGTTTTACATGGCCAGTGTCCCTTGGTCTTAACCAATGTCGAACGCCCCTTAAGGAGTCTTCGTTTTGATGGACTTTGGAGAAACAATTAAAAAAAAAAAAAAAAAAGAATAATGCTTAATAATGAAAAGTGTGCATTTTGGCAAATGTGTTTGACTTTGTGCATACGTATATCCAAGTTGTGCATTAAAAAGTTGTAGATGCTTGCATACATATATAAAGGTTTTGCAAATTTTAAGTTTGGTGTTTTTAAGAGGAGTTTTGACCTCTAGCATACGCATGTGTTTTATTAGAAAGAATGTGCATTGGCAAATGTTTTTTAAGAAAGTGCTTGCATAATATTTTAAAGAATGTTAAGAAATAGCTGGAAAATGTTTTAGAATCTTTTTTACCTTTTTTGAATTTTAAAAAACTTTGTAGATGTGCAACTTAAAATGGATATGTAGTATTGCTAATGTGTAAAAGTTTAAGACAGAATGTTTCAGTATGATAGATGCAGAGGATGTGGTTAGGAAATGCTTGAATAGATGAAACCACATTTAACTTTTTGGAGAATACAGGAAACGTGTAGACCGATACCTGCGTCATGTATGGCCCAAAGTCTAGACAGGGCCATCACGTGTTAAAAGATATAAGAATGAAAGTTGGGGGTGGAGAGAAAGCTCTCGGTTGTACTTCGTGAGTCGTGAGTCGAGTAGTCAAGGTTTTTTCCTGAGCCTGTTTTTGCAGTGTCCATCTGTGCCTATTTTAGCAAAGAGCTTCTTTTTTGTCAGTTGTACTGCTGTTTTACTAGTGACCCAGGGTCCGCGTTTTCCTATTTTTTTTGTCGTGCCTTAATAAAGGAGGTTTAGCTTACCTTTTTCTTTTCCTTTTTACACTTTTGTTTCTGTTCCAATAATCTTCCAATAAAAATGTGAAAAGACAGTCGTTGCCCTACCGCCCATTTGTGCACCCCTCGCTCGAGACCAAGGGATCCACTCAGCGCCCCACACCGATGCTCAGGTGAGTTCCCCGGGAATCACGACCAGTCATTTAGGCACGAAAACTGCCCAGCTGGTGTTTACGCGAAACAGGGTCTTGAAGTGTTCATCTGCTCAGACACATATACTCTCTCGATAGGTGCGGTGTTGCGTCTCACAGATAAACTAACGGGGGGAATAAGGGCGGACGAGGGCCCTTGAACGTTTTTGTTATCGGGTGGGAAGGGCGTTGTAACCGGGAGCGAAACGTAGCCATAGGAATAAGTGATCGATAAATTATGATGTTTTGCCCAAAAAAGGGCCTATAAACGTTTGCTGCTATAAAAGATCCCTCCAGGTTTGCGTTAGAAGGCCCCGGTGAGCGTCTGTGACATCGTGGTTTGGTTGGGTGCGGAGATTCCTTGCCGGGAGGGAGGGAGCCTCAGACTAACTCGTAGCCAAGCGTGTGTTCTCCGCACACGTAGCCTATGCAAATTCGTGAGACCCCGGGCGTGAGTTGGGTGGCGTAGCGAGGCGTAACAATATATTTGTTGCCGGGGGACCAGCACCCTGGTCAGCGTCCTCGAGTCCCCACACGATCGTTCGACACCAACTTTTTGAGAATTAAGTATAGATTACTTCGAGCACATTCTCATTCAGAGAAGTTGAATTGTTTGTGTACTCAGGCTGCTGAAACTAAAGTTTATCAAATCTGTGATAATCTATCAATAAAATATAATTGCATTAAATCTTTCAAGGCCTAATTAAGTTCAGAGAAATGCTCAATAAGGTGAGTTAAGGAAAAACAACAAGGTCCCTTCTCTCACTGCTGTAGGTATCCAAATCACACAAACATGTTCTCCAGACATGCCTCACTTCCTCCACTACACTGTACCATGTAGCTCTACTTGCATATTGAAGAACAACTTTAGAGTCAGGTGGCTGAGCGGTTAGGGAATCGGGCTAGTAATCTGAAGGTTACCAGTTCGATTCCCGGCCATGCAAAATTACGTTGTGTCCTTGGGCAAGGCACTTCACCCTACTTGCCTCGGGGGAATGTCCCTGTACTTACTGTAAGTCGCTCTGGATAAGAGCGTCTGCTAATTGACTACGTCATTTGTAAAAGTCTGACAGAGACAGAGTGAAGAGATATAGGACTACTTGTGTTAGAACATATGATTAAAGGAATCAGACACACTCTGATTCCTTTGGAGTTTAGTCTGGTCATAAAAAGAGCAGTACACACAATAGTGCAAGTACAGTACCAGTTCTCAGAAGACTGTCATTGGGCCTGCCATAGTCCTCTGTTACAACCTCAACAACAAAATAAGAACAGAGGGAGGGATTGTCTCACTAGTAATGTTTTACCATTTACGAGAGTAGCATGGCTGCATGCATGAATAGTCATTTGCTCTCCACCACACCAATGAGAGAATCTCGTTCCATCCACATATTCTGACACAGGGTAGCTCCATCTCAGGCCTGTGGTGAATTTATGGGGATATGATGTGTTTGGTGGACAATGGGAGTAGCTCTCAGCCTGGAGTATATTTTACAGTGAATGAAACAGCGATGACACAACAGAGTAACCTCATTTCCTCAATGATCTACAATGGGTTGATGGATACTCCTGCATGTAAATGCGTATAAGTGTGTGTGTGTGTGTAGTACCTTCTGGCTTGCCAGCTCTTCTCGAAGTTTGGTCTGTTCCTGGTGCATAAGGCCCAGCTCTTCCTGCTGACTCTGAAGACAAAGCTGCAACTTGTTGGGTTTGGTGCCGTTACACTCCACCGGGGGGCTCTCGGGACTGCGACTCTCCGTCCCACGGCCAAACTTCCCTGAGGCCATCATGTCCCGCAGGAAGGGTCTCTTAGAGCGCGTAGCACGTGCAAAATCAAAGTTGAAATGCGACACAATCGAATCTGAGAGAGAAAAGGGTTTTCAATAACAGGTGTCTGTAGGTTATTCAATTAATATGTAAATTCCTTTCTTTAGTCTTTATGGAGATGTATATTACAAATAACATTTGCCTTATATTTTAGAACCGAACATATTACTCCAGATGATCCATGACCCTTTACAATCCTATTTATGCCAAAGAATGCTCAGTAGAGCAAAGGTGACCACAGTTAAGCTAAACCTACTGTAGAGTAGGCCAATGCAAGCCAGAGAGACATGGGGGTGAACTCACGTCTGTGGGTGTCTGGGTGAGGTTTCTGCTCAGGGCTGTCCCTGGCTGGAGCATCCACCAGCTCCCAGTCCTCCGAGTTGCCTGTATAGAAAACACTGCGCCGGTTGTCCGTGCCCCGCCCCGCCCGCAGGTGTGACATTGAGTTCCTGGGTAAGAAGACAGGAAGACAGGGTGTCAACCAGAGAACTCAGTTAATAATTTTGTTGAAATGTCATGAACAGAATGTACCAAGAATTGAGGGATAATAATCTCTCTAATAAGGCCAGGAATCTGTGTGTGTGTACACATTAGAATGGGTTTAGTTTCCCACAATCAGCTCAAGAACTGGGCACTCTGCAAAGTTCATATTGTGCATGTGTCCTCTTTATAATCCAACGGAGTACAGATTGACGTTGTTTGGATACGCATTTCGACATTAATAATGACAAAATTATTAGCCTCTAGTTTGACTTGCTCTCTTTGCGTCACAGCTCCTTCACTCTGATTCGTCCTCTGGTCTGCAGAGTTTACTACGAATATCTCGAGAACCGGGCACTCTGCAAAGTTAATATTTTGCAGATGTCCTTTTTATAATCCAACGGAGTGCAGTACCGCGATGGAACTAATGCGATTAACAAAGGCATTCACAATTAAATGAAACTAAGCATAGTAAAGAAATAAGGAAATTCTGTTTAGTTATTTAGAAGTTATTTTAGAAGCTGGATTTAGAAGAAGACGTTATACAGTAATGTCTTTTGTTAGTTATTTAGTAGTAAATAACTAAAAATTCTGTTTAGTTATTTAGAAGATTGGGTGTGCTCACGCCTTCGGCAAGCACAACCATTGTTCTCTCGCATATATATTATTATTAATGTTTTTTTTTTAATTATTTTCCCACCCCTAAGGATCAATCAATATTTGCACTACATAGACAACGCCAGTGTCAAAAGGTTTGTTTTGTTTGCGATTGCGTTGCTTGTATTTTTATTCAAGTTCCGTTGCACAGTTTAAGTTGAAATGACGTTTTTGTGGCAAAAAGTGCCTTTTGTCGCCAAAGGGAATCAGTGCAAGCCCAACTTCACAACGTCTGCACACGTTGGCAACGACGCATAACCACGACGTGCATAGATGTAGTAAGACTGTTGCGCACAGTAGGCTACTGGCAGCATCATACATTTAAGTAATTCAAGACTTGCATGTACAGTAAGTAATTTCACATTAAATAATGTATTTAAACGCAAGCTTGTGTGGTGTGTCGCTGTCTTCAATGCCACAGCCTAAACTTGATGTCAAAAGAAACGTTTTTCATTTCCGGCGCATTCAAACAATCCCCTTAAGTTTGGCTAGCAACAGCAGCTAGGCTAGCTTAGCACAATTTACAGAGGTCAGCTTCTCCACCGTGCAGGGCTCTAGTCTAAGATCAAATGGTCGTATTTGGCATTTGACAATGATCGCTTCCAGCAAACTTGTTTTGAATTAGCCATTTCCCCCTAAATAAATGTCAAGCTTATTACGTTTTTTGGGGGCATATTTTCAGTTAGCAGATGGTACTGTACTGTTTCAATCGCTATTCTATCTAATACTGCCGGTGACAACGTTGTTACTTAGAATAGCTTGTTTCAAAGGTGGTTCTTAATGAATGAATGCAATATGAGTGGGCTAAATGCTTGAAAATATCACTACTGAAGAAGGGAAAAACTTAAGGTGATGTTTAAGTCATATAGGTTAGGTTCATTCTACATAACATTTAGTAATTTAGCAGATGCCCGTATACAGAGCAACTTACAGTAAGTACAGGGACATGCTACACTTCACTTTTTGTATTTTGAATTGTACATGAGCAGCAACAAATGTAGGCTATGCTTTTAAATCTATGCAATCTTCATAAATAATAAATAGGCATTTTTAAATAAAATATACAGAAATATCAGTTGTAAAAATTAAAGTTCATAAACAGACCCATCTGCAACCGATGCAAGCAAGCACATCCAACAATTTCCCCAGAAATTGTACCCTCTCTAGTTTGGGTTCCTCCGGTAGGAGGGAACCTATTGTTTTTGTTAGTATTCTTATTCTTATTAGGAGTCCTCCGTAAGGAGGAAACCTATTTTTAAAGTTAGTATTATTGGTGGCCAAGCCGCGAAGCGGCGCAGCCACCTCAAGTGTTTCTACCTTTTCTTAAATTTATTAGGATTCCTCCGTAAGGACGTCAATTTCCGGTTATATAGATTTTCCGCTATTTACGGTTGTATCAAAAACCTTTGAAAGCCTACTCCTCCTACAATTTTTGTCATATCTTCTTCAAAATGACCAGAGATGATCTTCAGACAGAGCCTCACAAAAGTTATCCCATGGCGTTTTGATTTTCTAAACCGTTTGTCCAGCACAGCCAATCAAAATCAGCAAAAAAGCAACCAAACAGGAAGTTGGGTCAAATCTCAGCAAATCTTTGAGATATCAACACGTAACTTGGTATGTCACAAGGAAGACACTACAACATGTTACCATGTGCAAAGGCTATTTCATATCTCCAAAAATGGTTGATATAAAGCAAATCGAATTTATCGCTGACGCTAAAATAATGCTTTACACATCCGCCGGTCAAAAAACTCTGATTCAATCACAAGTTCATGAACACTCTTGAGAATGTTTAGTACACAAATCTCAGAAAAAGTTGACTGTAAGATGAAAAGTTGAATTTTGGTGAATATTTGAAAAATGCATGCTTGGCTAATTGTTAAGGGAATTTCCAATGAAATTTCCCCTGCTCCTCAGCGCGCGCTCCACATTCTCACACACTCAGCCTTTCCCTTGACACACACACAAGCTTGGCGAGACGCATACACAACATTTCAGGCAATTGTGGCCTGACCAAGCCCCCACTCATTGCTTGGTCTTTAGCAAAGGCCCATGTGGATCTTGATGGTATTGCATTTCCGATTTTGTATGCAATGGTAAAAAGTTCTCAAAATCCTGAAACATTGATAGTATAGGCCAAGAGTAACTACCACACCACAAATGGCCCAATATCACCCATAAGTGACGCTACAGGCCACGCCCTGATACACAAAGATACAAGGCTTTCTGGAATGGGTAGGCTCACCAAGCCCCCTCCCTTCACTCCTTGGCTTGAAATAAAAGCCCTTGTGGATCTTGATGGTATTGCATTTCAGATTTGGTATCCCATTGGTAAGTCTACAGCATGGATGTTTCTATACAGTGACAATTTGTGAAGAATATACATTTTTCACATACAAATGTGCCGTTAAGCCAGCAAACAGGAAGTTGGGTCGTATCTCAGCAAATCTTTGATGGATTCACACCAAACTTGCTGCGTGTACTCGTTGCTCTCTTCTGAGGATGTCTAAAATATTTTCTGGGTCATTTGAATGCTTGGCCACCTCATTGCTGCTTGCAGCTATATTTGGATTTGGTCAGATTTGGTATCCCATTGGTAAGTCTACAGCATGGATGTTTCTATACAGTGACAATTTGTGAAGAATATACATTTTTCAATGGTTCGCAATGTTAGGAGGAATCCGCCATTGCTGCTTGCAGCTATATTTATTAAGGGCCAAGCAGAGAAGCTGCGAGGCACCTATTGTAATTGGTAGTATTATTATTAGGGGCCAAGCAGCGAAGCTGCGAGGCACCTATTGTTATTGTTAGTATTATTAGGGGCCAAGCAGCGAAGCTGTGAGGCACCTATTGTTATTGTTAGTATTATTATTGGTGGCCAAGCCGCGAAGCGGCGAGGCCACTTAAGTGTTTCTACCTTTTCTTATTATTATTACACTTCTTCTGCCATTGGAGTCTATGGCAGCCCCTAGAACCGTATGGTAAAAAGTTGTGAAATTTGGCACACTCATTAAGCACAGTCCCCTCTTTATATTCACCAAGTTTCATGTCTCCCATTGGAGCACTCTAGCGCCACCAACGGGTCAAAGTTGGACTTGTGTTTACACACGTAACTTTTGAACCGTATGACCTATTTTCAAAAATGAGGTACCATTGGATTCCCTGGGTCAACACGAGTTCAACACACCCTATGGCGTCAATTTCCGGTTATATAGATTTTCCGCCATTTCCGGTTTTATCGAAAACCTTTGAAAGCCTACTCCTCCTACAAATTTTCTTCAATCTTCCCCAGAATTGGCACACATCATCGTCAGAGCAACCCTCACAGAAGTTATCCAAAGATTTTTGATTTTCAAAACCGTTTGTCCGGTACAGCCAATCAAAATCGGCAACAAAGCAACCAAACAGGAAGTTGGGTCATATCTCAGCAAATCTTTGAGAAATCAACACCAAACTTGGTACGTTGACTCGGAACCCTCGTATGAGGATGTCCAATTAATTTGGTGTCATGTGATCACTGGGCGTGGCCGCAGGAAGCAAAAATGTGTTTTGGCCAATAACTGTTGATTTGTTTGCTTTTATTAAGTGATTCCTTTGTCTCATGATATGGTGGAACATCCCGTGTGTGATACATGATAACTTGTGATAATAGCCGAATTGATGCGGCCGCCATTTTGAATTCATTGAAAAACGTTTTTTCTTTACTCCTCCTACACATGTTGTCCAATCTTCACCAAATTTGGCAGAGAGTATCTTTAGACCAAGCCTCAAGAAGGCCTTCACACGATTTTTAGATTTTCAGAACCGTTTGCCCGGTACAGGCAATCAAAATGTGCCGTTAAGCCAGCAAACAGGAAGTTGGGTCGTATCTCAGCAAATCTTTGATGGATTCGCACCAAACTTGCTGCGTGTACTCGTTACCCTCTTCTGAGGATGTCTAAAATGTTTTATGGGTCATTTGACTGCTTGGCCACCTCATTGCTGCTTGCAGCTATATTTATTATTATTATTATTAGGGGCCAAGCAGCGAAGCTGCGAAGCCACTTAAGTGTTTCTACCTTTTCTTATTAGGGGCCAAGCAGCGAAGCTGCTTGGCCCCTAATAAGAAAATTGTTATTGTTATTGTTATTGTTATTGTTAGTAGTATTATTATTATTATTATACTTCTTAAGACTGGGTGTCTATGGCAGGCCCTAGAAGCGCTTGGCCGAAAGTTGTGAAATTTGGCACACTCATTGGGGACAGTCCCCTGGTCCAATTCACAAAGTTTCATGTCCCATACTTTGGCACTCTAGCGTCACCAATGGGTCAAAGTTGGAGTTGTGTTTACACACGCAACTTTTGAACCGTATGACCCATTTTCAAAGGTACTATGAGGTACCATTGGATTCCCTGGATCAAGCCGAGTTCAACGCACCCTATGACGTCAATTTCCGGTTATATAGATTTTCCGCTATTTCCGGTTGTATCAAAAACCTTTGAAATCCTACTCCTCCTAGAAATTTTGTCAAATCTTCTTCAAAATTACCAGATATGATCTTCAGACCAAGCCTCACAAAAGTTATCGAAAAAAAATTTGATCCTCACAACCGTTTTTCCGGTACAGCCAATCAAATTCTGCAGAAAAGCCGCCAAACAGGAAGTGAAACCATATCTCAGCAGTTCTTTGAGGCAGTGACACCAAAGTTGGTACGCCTACTCGGAACTTTATTCTAAGGATGTCCTCCAAGAATTGTGTCATGTGACTAAAAGGGGGCGTGGCCGGAAGCATAAACGTGTTTTGGCTAATAACTGTTTAAGTTTTTACCTTAATAAAGTAATTTCTTTGTCTGTTGATGTCTTGTGAGATATCAAGCCTGACTATTAATAACTTTTCATAAACTTCGAATGGACGTGGCCGCCATTTTGGATTTTATGGAAAAGTGTAAAAACCTTTTGCACGCCCCAATTTTTGTCCAATGTTTACCAAATTTGGCAAAGAGGATCTTTAGACCTAGTTTCACAAAAGGAATCAGATGAATTTTCAATTTTCAAAAACGTTTGTTCGGTAGGGACGATCAAAAGCGGTGGCAAAGCCGCCAAACGAGGCGCAAGAGCATATCTCAGCAACCATTTGCGCGATTGTCACCAGACTTGGGTTCCATCGTTCCCAGGAGGAGCAGAGGCAAAGTCTGCGGTGTTATACCAGAAAAATAACTTTGAACTCTCAGTACTCTTGAACGCAAACATATATTTCAACCAAACTTGGTGTGTTGCATGAGTGCAACAGGTTGTTGTGACTTAATTGTTGAGCAAGTGCTATGGAGGCCATGTCCTGCTCTGGACTGCTTGGCCCCTCCATTGCTGCTTGCAGCTATATTTAGGATTCCTCCGTAGGGAGGAAACCTATTGTTATTGTTAGTTTTATTATTAGGGGCCAAGCAGCGAAGCTGCGAGGCACCTATTGTTATTGGGTGTGCTCAAGCCTTCGGCGAGAGCACAACCTTTGTTCTCTCACATATATATTATTATTTTTATTTATTTTTGCCCCCCTAAAACTCAGTCAATATTTGGCCTACATAGACAACGTAGGTGTCAAAAGTTTCGTCTTGGTAGCGATTGAGTTGCTTGTATTGGGATTTACGTTCCGTTGCACGGTTTAAGTAGAAATGATGTTTTTGTGTCGAAAAGTGAAGCTAACGGTGGCTAACTTGCTAACCACAGTCAATGACGCTACTTACGTCACTAACGTCACGAAAACTCGCGTGACTACCTCTAGCAGAATATTAGTTTAGCAGCTCGTTAACTTCTGGGAGATAGCTAGGCTAACTATAGCTTTACTGCAAGGCAGCTGCAGAAACCCCACAAGCAAAGAGGCCAGGTGATAACTATTTACTAATTTTACTTTGTAATATGACATACAATTGTGATGTGTAATGTACAATATAAGCTGATATTATTAAGGAAGTACATCTACTTTCGGAAACAGTAGTCTACTATGTCACTGAAGTATTAGCATCATGACATTAGCCTGTGTTGCCCGGGCAACACATACTACATTGGTCTATGATGCATCTGTTTTCAATCGTTAAAATAAACATTCCTCACAAATACATTTTCGTTGTAGGATTTATTATGACATTACATTACAAGTAAACGATTTGTGGGTGAAATTATAATTACCTGTGGTTTCAAACCAGTGTTGCTCACTGCAACGCTGTAGCCTACCCGAGACACTACAAAAACATCTACACAGCTGTACAGTAGGAAGTCAAACGGCAACAGAACATGTTCGGCACTCCCCTTACTTAAACCAAAAGTCTATCTAACTACTAACCTTAACTTCATTGCCACAGCCTAAACTTTGTCAATCTGTTCATGAAAATAATTAATTTCAGCCTAAACCGTACAACGGAACGTTAAATCCAATTCAACCAACGCAATCGCTACCAAGACGAACGAACACAGGAGTAGTCTAGTACTGTACCGTAGTACCGGGGCAGCTTCTCCACACAGGGCTATATCGCACTTGGCGTTGTTACTGACAATGATCGCTACCACTGAGCTTTTTATGAAAGCGATTTTCCACTAAATAAATGTCAAGCTTATTTACGTTTTTGGGGGCATATTTTCAGTTAGCAGATGGTACTGTTTGAATCGCGATTCCATCTTCTACTGCCGGTAACGTCGTAGAATAATCTTCAAAGGGGGTTCTTTATTCATGAATGAATGCAATATGAGTAGACTAAATTCCTTAAAATATCACGAGAAGGGAAAAACTTAAAAGGACGTTTAAGTCATAGAGATTAGGTCAATTTTTACACCGCTCTGCCAAATGTATTCGTTTTGATTCAACGATGAGGCTGCCTCTTGCAGGGGAAATGAGAAGACATCTATTTCATTCTACACTTCACTCGTATTTTCAGTTGTAAATGAGCAGCAAAAAAAAAAGCTTTTAAATCTATGTAATCTTTATAAATAATAAGTATGCATTTTTATATAAAATATACAGAAATATCAGTTGTAAAAATGTCATTCAAAAACGGACCCCTGTGCAACCGACGCAAGCAAGCACACCCTACAATTTCCCCAGAAATTGTACCCTCTCTAGTTAGGATTCCTCCGTAAGGAGGAAACCTATTGTTATTGTTAGTTTTATTATTAGGATTCCTCCGTAAGGAGGAAACCTATTGTTATTGTTAGTTTTATTATTGGTGGCCAAGCCGCGAAGCGGCGAAGCCACTTAAGTGTTTCTACCTTTTCTTATTGGTGGCCAAGCCGCGAAACGGCGAAGCCACTTAAGTGTTTCTACCTTTTCTTATTGGTGGCCAAGCCGCGAAGCGGCGAAGCCACTTAAGTGTTTCTACCTTTTCTTATTAGGGGCCAAGCAGCGAAGCTGCGAGGCACCTATTGTTATTGTTATTATTATTATTATTATTATTATACTTCTTAAGACTGGGTGTCTATGGCAGGCCCTAGAAGCGCTTGGTCGAAAGTTGTAAAATTTGGCACACTCATTGGGGACAGTCCCCTGGTCCAATTCACAAAGTTTCATGTCCCATACTCGGGCACTCTAGCGCCACCAATGGGTCAAAGTTGGAGTTGTGTTTACACACGCAACTTTTAAACCGTATGACCCATTTTTAAAAATGAGGTACCATTGGATTCCCTGGATCAAGCCGAATTCAATGCACATCATGGCGTCAATTTCCGGTTTATAGATTTTCCGCTATTTCCGGTTTTATCAAAAACCTTTGAAAGCCTACTCCTCCTACAATCTTTGTCAAATCTTCTTCAAAATTACCAGATATGCTCTGCAGACCAAGCCGCACAAAAGTTATGGTAGAGCATTTTGATACCCACAACCGTTTGTCCGTGACAGCCAATCAAAATCAGCAGAAAAGCCACCAAACAGGAAGTGAAGTCATATCTCAGCAGTTGTTTGAGGCAGTGAAACTAAATTTGGTAGTCCGCCTCGGAAACTTATTCTGAGGATGTCCTCCAAAGATTGTGTCATGTGAGTAAAAGGGGGCGTGGCCGGAAGCATAAACGTGTTTTGGCTAATAACTGTTGAAGTGTTTACCTTAATAAAGTAATTTCTTTGTCTGTTGATGTCTTGTGAGATATCAAGCCTGACTATTAATAACTTTTCATAAAATTCCCCCAGAGTGAGTTTTTTATGCGCGTGAGTTTGGATCAATCTCAACGTTCCAGAAATTGATTATGACGCATTAAAATCGAATTGCTATACAATTTAAGTATTTCTCGGTTCGCATTTTCCATTGACCTAGTTTGCACCCCGTATTAGTGACGAATACTCCATTCATTGGTTGTTTTGTTTATCCACCTTCTCGTTACGTATTTCTTCCGCTTCAGGGGACTGGCGGAAACCTTCAAAGTAGATATTTTGGCTATTATTCTGGTGACTGAAGTATTTGTATAACTCAAATTATACCACCCATATAGTTTGCACGATACTGAGATGAAAGCATGAACTGTTGTATTTCACGAGGTGATGTTTTTGCCAAACTAGCTAGCTCGTAGTGTAGTAAAGAGTCAATCAACAAGTTAGCTGTTGCTAATTTACTAGGCTATGTTACGTTGTTTGTGTGGTCGGATTATAACGAATACAAAATAATTTGGATACATCCAGTCAGTCTAATTTGATTTATATTCATTGTTTTGTTTTCTCTAGCTGGCTTCCATCTCGTAAACCTTCTGAGTTGGCAACGCAGCCAGTGTTCACAAAATAAGTTACTGGATGGAAGCCAGCTAAACGAAAACAAAACGATACATTACAATCCTAGTAATACGCTAGACTGACTAGATGCACTTGCATTACTTTGTTATAATCCTACTACACAAACTACGTAACATAGCCAAGTAAATTAGCAGCAACTGTTGATCGTCAACCAAATTGAGCTATAGGCGAGACTGGAACATGACTCCCACACACCTCGGCGAAAGGCGATCAAGCAAGCTCATGCTGCTTGGATACCTTCAAACCTTTTTGGTTGGCATCTTTATCTGGGAAACTTTTCTGGTGAGTATATTATTTATACCCACAAAATATACACATACCTGTGGCATGATATTGAGACGAAAGCATGACCTGTGGTTGTTTTCCACTATCTGATGTTTTTACTAGCTAGCTCGTAGTAAAGGGTATTATTCAGGTAACTAGCGATTACTAACTTGCCATGTTTAGTCAAATTAAAGCAAACACAATAATTCAGACATCCATTCTATATTGATGGCTATGTTTTGTGATCTCTTGCTACCATCTACTGTCATTAATTTCCGTGTTGATAGAAAATGTATTCCTCATTTATTGTCAGGCCACAGTTCAAGCAAAAATGAGAGGCAAGTGTAATTTGTTTGGAAAATCTGGGCAAGGGCTAGTTGATGGACGACATGTAGAATAAACCAGACTTTATGCTTATTCAATCTAACAACCTATTGAAATGACAAGACGGCAATGTATGACTGTAATGTTTCATAGGGTAATGAAACGCACCACTTGTCATACCACTTGATTGCCTGCTGTTGACCGTTTTCTATATCTTGAACATCTCCCTATAATTTTACAGGTGAATGTTGGCCTGCACAGGCCCCGTTCCAAGAAACAGAACATGACAGCACTGCTGTACAAATTGTCCATGTATAGTACATGGCCTTCTCTCAGGTGTCGAGCAAGTACGGTCAGCACAAAGTGACCATTCCTTGCTGAACATCAACGAGACCGTCAAACACCTAATTCCTTGATGTACCAGCAGCATGTTGATTTTTTTGCAAAGGCTGAAAGCCCATCTCCCATCCCACACCATCACCACATTGCATAGAGGGACTGTAGAGAGCATCCCAAGGAGCTGCATCACGGCCTGCAGAGGACAGTGAGGACAGCTGAGAAGATAGTCAGGATCTCTCTGCCCTCCCTCACAAACATCTATACCAAATGTTGCATCCCCAAACCCACACGCATTGTGGACAAACCCATGCACCCCACACGCTCCTGTACATCATCAAACTCAATATTTTTGCATATTGCTGCTACCTCAATAACTGATGTCCATGTATTATGGTATTAGTATGTTATGTTTACATTCAGTTTCCCTTGCACTAGCTTACTTGTTTACATTCACAGTATCCCCACTTCTTGGTGTTTTGAGGCATTTGTCACAAATTTCATCTTGTCTTATTGGACCAATTTTATTGACCTAATTCCACACAGTTGTTGTAGTTGTCTAGGTTATGTCTAGGTCCTGGAAGAACGTTGTTTTGTTTCATTGTGTACTGTAAGTATATGATGACAATAAATACCAGTTGACTTGTCATGACAACAGATCCAGAAATCCCAAGCCCTTCATGATCCTGGATGTCCATAGTGGATCCTGTGTAAAGGATCATGTCCTAAACATAGCCAGTACATCACACAACTCAAACATGCTGTACCTTTTTGCCGATATGTTGACGGAAGCTTTGCCTACCCCTACACAGTAAGGTTTTAAATAATTTTGATGTGATATTTTTTATAGCTGTGTGCTAATGATATTCATTGATATGTAACGTGACAATGACGAGATTGTACCCTTTCCTGGACATGTAATTAGCTACCTGAAATGAGTAAAAGGATACGTGTTAAAAATTAAGAAACGTGTTGGTGTGGGCTTTTTAACTTATTAAAATATTTATTAAAATAACTTAGTACTGTCATTACTGTTCCGATTTTTAAATATTCACACAGGTGAATCCACAGTGAATTGATATGATATATTATCGTAGTGTAGCTTTCGAGAAGCTAACTTGGCTAATGACGATAATGTAGGCTGCCATGTTTTTTGTTTTGATCAGTACTCTGCATTGTGGGTGTCAAATGGTCAACGAGATGACCTAATCTTCTCACGAGAAAATACTGAGGTGTACGGGGTCAAGGGGTACATCATCAAGGGTCATATTTGTTGCCGGAAGACAAAAAAATCAAAGATGGCCTCTAGTAGCTCAAAACGAGACGAAAGACAGACGAATGTCAGATGTTTTAGATGCATATTTGTGAACGTATATCTATTATTTCGATCTCTGGTTGGTTGTACAATAGTAAAATCTGTTGAAAGCGATAGCCAAGTCAAGGAAAACGGATAATATTATGGTTTACTAGGTGGCGTGAGTAAAGCGTGAGTTATTTTTGGTTAGCTGTTAGCTAACATTAGCTAAACTAAATTGTTTGAACGTTTTCTTATGGATAATAAAGGTAAACTTTCTCAAAATATACAGTAAATTGAGATTCATGTTTATAACATACGCGTAGGCTAATGCTGAAGAGTTTATTGTTACGTAATAAGCCAAACTGGACATTCTAAAGGACGCGTTCCAACACACCGGTGTGTTGGTACGCTCCAGGGACCAGCCAGGACTCAACACACCGGTGTGTTCGTACGCGTCAAAGGGTTAATAACTTTTCATAAAATTCGAACGGACGTGGCCGCCATTTTGGATTTCATGGAAAAGTGTAAAAACCTTTTGCACGCCACAATTTTTGTCCAATGTTTACCAAATTTGGCAAAGATGATCTTTAGACCCAGTTTCACAAAAGCAATCAGATGAATTTAAACTTTTGTTCGGTAGAGACGATCAAAAGCGGTGGCGAAGCCGCCAAACGAGGCGCAAAAGCATATCTCAGCAACCATTTGCGCGATTGTCACCAAACTTGGGTTCCATCGTTCCCATGAGGAGCAGAGGAGGCCTGCAGTGTTATACCAGAAAAATAACTTTGAACTCTCAGTACTCTTGAACGCAAACATATATTTCAACCAAACTTGGTGTGTTGCATGAGTGCAACAGGTTGTTGTGACTTAATTGTTGCACAGGTGCTATGGAGGCCATGTCCTGCTCTGGACTGCTTGGCCCATCCATTGCTGCTTGCAGCTATATTTATTATTAGGGTTCCTCCGGTAGGAGAACCCTATTGTTATTGGTGGTATTATTATGTTTTACCCATGGGAGTCAATGGCAGCCCCTAGACCAGTACCGTAAAAAGTTGTGAAATTTGGCATGTTGAAACTGCAGACCATTAGTAACTACCATACCAAACATGGGCCATGTGAGACAATAGGTGGCGCTACAGGCCACGCCCCAATATGTCAATTTTCAAATTGATGCCATTTGCAGGCCATAAGTCCCAAAATTCTGAAATTCATTACATATGCCTTATTTCTCATGAGGAATAAAAAAGCCTCAAGAAGCTATAACGGCCGCCATATTGAATTTGTGTGTACAATAAAGATTAAGGAAACGCGTTTTTTCCCTACTCCTCCTACATTTTTGGTCGAATTTTCTTCAAAATTGCCATAGATGATATCCAGACTGAGCCTCACAAAAGTTATCGTAGGGATTTCAGATTTTCAAAACCGTTTGTCCGGTAGAGCCAATCAAAATCTGCAACAAAGCAACCAAACAGGACGTTTGGTCAAATCTCAGCAAATCTTTGAGATATCAACACCAAACTTGGTATGTCACGTGGAAGACACTACAACATGTTACCATGTGCAAAGGCAACTTCATACCTCTAAAAATGATTGATATAAAGCAAATTGAATTTATTGCTAATGCTAAAATAATGCTTTACACATCCGCCGGCCAAAAACTGATACTCTGATTCAATTACTAGTTCATATGAAGACTCTTGAGAATGTTGAGTACACAAATCTGAGAAAAAGTTGACTGTAACATGAAAACTCGATTTTTAGTAAATATTTGAAACATGCATGCTTGGCTAATTTATAGGGCTGTTTCCCCAAATCCTCTCTCCCTTTGCTCCTGTGCGCGCGTGCTCCACATTCTCTCACACACAAGGGGCCAGAGCCCCTTGACACACGCGCGAGCTTGGTACACGCACAAGAAGACGACCATTTTATTTTATCGTTGGAGAACTCCTGCAGCCCTCAGAGATTTTCATTGTTACATTTGACAGTGAGTAATAAGATCCTACAATGGCAGTACAAAACATGTATTTTAGCGTTTGTATTCGTATGATAACTTGAAGACTTTTATACTGTCGTAAACAGGATAGCAGCTAATCTATCTAGGCTAGCTGAGCTAAGGATATCTCTTTGTACAGACAGTATTACAGGCTAGCAAGTCGTAAAATCTTTAACATTATACTTGCTTCTGTGAGACGCGTTTGAAATTTGTATACTGTGCGTAACTATGCGGTTGGGTTGTTCTATTTTTACATGTCATTGTTGATGTAATTTAAATTAGTACGGTGAGTTCCAAATGTGTCTTTCGATTAAACACTGCAGCGTGTATTACACAATGATCATTTGTGGTGCGGCGTTTATTCGAAGGCAACGTTTAATTAGTAAGACAGATTCAGTGAATTGTAGTTGCAGTGCGGCCATACACAAACAAATAGACAAGGAGGTCAAACAAATGCCGAGCAAGCTATAACCCTTAAGGCTAGTTTTTGCTTTTGTGGACGGCGTTTCAAATTTATGTACTGTACGTACCTACGGTTGGGTTATTCTATCTTTAGCTACATGTCATTGTTGATGTAATTTTGTTTGTTCGTTCCAAGTTTTTATGACGGTCTTCACATCGTAAGTTATTCTTTTTGAAACTGTAGCTAGGTAGCCTAGTTTGCTGCACAGTTAGAGCTACCTAGCATAAGCAAGTAGCAATGGTACCATGGTTGTTTTGCTTGCTAGCTTTGTTTGGGTTCATGGTTTGATCGTTTAGGAGTTCCATTGAAAGCCTATAGACCTACAATACGTTTGTAATCGGCATTTTGTACCATGCTGCACGATTTCCTATCTCTTGATAACATTTTATATTTGTATCAATTTTATACACTAAACTGCCAAAGTATTCGCTCGGTTGCCTTTACACGCTCATGAACGTGAGTGACATCTCATTCTTAAACCATAGGATATGATGTCGGACCACCCTTTGTAGCTATAATAGTTTCAACTCGTCTAGGAAGGCTTTCCACAAGGTTTAAGAGGTTTATGGAAATGTTTTACCATTCTTCCAGAAGTGCATTTGTGAGGTCCAACATTGATGTGGAACAAGAAGGTTTGGCTCGCAGTCCCTGCTCTAATTCATCCCAAAGGTGTTGTATTGGGTTGAGGTCAGGACTGTGTGCAGGCCACTCAAGTTCGTCCACACCAATCTCGCTCATCCATGTGTTTATGGGCCTTGCTTTGTGCACTGTTGCACAGTCATGTTAGAACAGGAAGGGGCCATCTCCAAACTGTTCCCACAAAGTTTGGAGCATGAAATTGTCAAAATGTTGGTGAATTATTGCATTTCAGGAAATTAACTTATGGGTAGGAAATATTTAATGGATTGGGCTCGGCGGGGTATTTTGTCATCCATCCATTCCTACTCCATGCTCTTGATTATGTAATTGACCTACAGGTACATCTTCTAGGCTATGTTTATTTGTTTTAATTTTCTAATGTGAGTCAGTGGCTTGGCAGTATTTTAACAGTAAGGTTTGGTTATTTGTGTTAAACTGTGATGATTCTTTTGGTGAAACATGAATTTAAAGTAAAAACCATTTGCAAGATAAATTGTTCTCAATTGGTCTTAATTTGTATTTATAGTCGAGTCCGTTTCTCTGTTTACATTTTACAGACTTAAATTTGAATGTAGACAGTGTAAATTGAATAAAGGTAAATAATGGATGTCTAAATATTTTTTTTAAGTACAGAGATTGGTGTTTTGAGAATCCTAACCATTTCAATATTTTCTTAAAGGTCTGTATACTAGAACTGTTGAGTATGAAGTTATGATAATGTAAGACTATGAAATTGTTAAGCAGTAGTGTGGTATGTTACATTTCATAGTTTTTGATGGTTTTTCTATGTGTTTTTTAGATGCCATGTTCCAGCAAGAGATCCAGGGACCAAGGATCCACTGTTGAGGTTAGACTTCCTTGTGGGGAAAAAATGCTAAACCAGTGTGTTTAAGTGATAAGATTAATTGAGAAAAATGAATGTGAATGAGCATTTTTAACAACGTCTTTGTTACGGACCCATGTTTAAAATGTCCTAATTCAGTCTGTATAGTTGTCTTTTCTCCCCTCTTTCTTTCTATTTGCTGCATGCAGGTATGGTCTAGTCAGCGTTTGTTGGCGGTTGGCTATCAGTCTCCCTATCTCGTGATTGGCAATCAGCCGCGCACTTCCAATCAGCGGTTTAGTTGTCAACGTAAAATTACTACACTGGTCAGCTGTTTCAGAGATTGCTTTGGAAAGTTGCTTGTTTAGAGAGTTGTCAAGTCAGAGAGACTTCTTGTTGAAATCATTGTAAATGTTGTTATTATTTTGTTAGAATGGTTTGCTTCATAGTGAACCCTTTTAATAGAGCAGTTAGTGGTGCAGCGTTTATTCGAGGGTGGCGTTCATTCAAGGGCAACGTTTAATTGGTAAGAGAGATTCAGTGAATTGTAGCTGCAGTGCAGCCATAGACAAACACAGAATAGACAAGGAAGTCAAACAAAATCCCAGTGTAAAATGTATGCCGCGCGTGTCTCTACTTTGTGTACAAATCTGACGCAGCATGCCGTAACATTCTTACAGCTTTCAAACAGAAACCTGTGCAGAAAGCACTCACCACCACAACAGATCTATAGCACGCAAACTTGGTGTTGATGAAAAGCACATTCAGGAATGGTTAAGTCAGCTACCTCGCCATATTCTATACAATATGTATAACTATCTATAGGCCTGAATGCAATTGTCGCAATTGCATTATAATAATGTATAATTTTTTTTCAAGCAATGTCTTAATTTAGAATTATATAATTGTATTCAGAATTATTACGTGACTTTATTTTGAAGGCCTTTTGGGACGCTCATGAGTGAGAGAGTCGACAACCTAACAGCAAGCGAAGCACAGACAATTTAAAGCTCTGATAAAAGTTTCAAGTTCAAGTTTATTATCATATACTCATAAACAGCATTTATAAGTAATGAAATTCTTTGTGCTCAATGTCCGTTCAACTTGCAGAATAAAAAAATTAAATACTAAAGAATGGAGAAAAAGGGTAGAAAAAATAAGAAAAATTGTAGTGCAAAAAGATATTTCAAGGACAGTTCAGCATCCTGATGGCATGTGTGAGAAAACTATCCCTGTATCTGCTGGTACAGGACCTTATACTCTTGTATCGCCTTCCAGAAGGCAGGAGGGAGAAAAGACTGTGGCAGGGATGACTAGGGTCAGAAATGATCCACTTGGCCTTTCTCCTGCACCGCTGGCTGTAAAGGTCCTGAATGGATGGTAATGCAGTCCTTGTAATACGCTGTGCAGATTTGACCACTCTTTGTAGTGTCTTCCTGTCAGGGGCAGTGCTGTTGCCAAACCATGTTGTAATGCCACCAGTCAGTATGCTCTCAATGGTGCACCGGTAAAAATTGGTCAGTATAGTGCAGTCCATGCCAAATTTCCACAGTCGCCGCTGAAAAAAGAGCCTCTGTTTCGCTGTCCTTGTAACCACACCAATATGGTGGTCCAGCTCAGATCCTCACTGATGTTGATACCAAAAAATCTGAAACTTTTGACTCTCCACAGCTGTGCCCGCGATGTGAATGGGTGCATGTTCTCCCTGCAGCCGCCTGTAGTCCACTATCAACTCCTTGGTTTTTGCTACATTAAGCAACAGGCTGTTATGCTGACACCAGGATGTCATTGTTGCCACCTCTGCTCTGTAGGCAGACTCATCACCATTCTTGATGCAGCCGATAATGGTGGTGTCATCAGCAAACATAATGATAGTGTTGGACCTTTTTGTGGCTGCACAACCATAGGTGAACAGAGAGTACAACAGTGGGCTTAACACACAACTCTGTGGGGCACCAGTGCTGAGTGTTAGACTGGTGGGGTGATGTTACCTAGCCGTACTGCCTGTGTCCTGTCCAGCTGCACATGGAAGGACTGATGTTCCGGTCCTGTAGTTTTATGATGAGCCTGGATGGTACTATGGTGTTGAAAACGGAGCTGAAGTCGATGAAGAGCATCCGCACGTATATGTTGTTCTGATCCAAGTGAAAGAGAGCAGTGTTCAAGGCCAAAGCTACAACATCATCTGTAGACCTGTTCGGCCTATATGCAAACTGGAGTGGGTCTAATGCAGGTGACAGGCAGGATGTAATGTGGTCTTTGACTAACGTCTCAAAGCATTTCATCACAACAGGGCAACAGGGCGGTAATCATTGAGACAGCTCACTGATGGTTTCTTAGAGACTGGGATGATGGTGGCCCCCTTGAACCTATTGGGGACGACAGACTGCGACAGGGAGAGGTTAAAGATGTCAGTGAACACCTCTGCCAGTTCAGGAGCACAGGCCTTGAGAACACAGCCAGGGATGTTGTCAGGTCCTGGAGCTTTATGCACATTCACTCTAAGTGATAAGTTTAAGGTTGTTATAGAGGTTGTTAGCAATCTAAGGAAACCTCTATTCCCTTGTGTAGGCTACAGCATGCAGCCAACAAAGTATGTTGTTTTGTGTCTGTATTTGACTTTGGTGAATGTTATTTACATGCTGCGCATGTCATTGCATGTTCATATTAAGCTAATGTGGTCTTTATTTTCTCATTACAGCGTGAGTTTAGTTTTAACGGTGGATTTGGAGAAAAAGCTTCAAATAAATCTGTAGCAAGAAAGACACTTGTGCCTGCCAGTGTTTCATGGGATAATAGTATGCTACACTTGTAAATTACTTGTGTAATAAATACTGTGTTTTAATTTAACCAATTAAATAACCGTTTTCTGATTTTTTGGGGGAGGCGTTTAATCGAAGGTGCCATTTATTACACAATGTTCATTTTTGGTGCAGCGTTTATTCAAGGTCAACGTTTAATCAAAGAAAAACTGTAGTTTTCTTCCCAGCATGGGAAGGCCAAAGGATGTTTACAATTGTAGTAGGCCATTGATATGTTTTAAAAGTTCAGGGATGTAATTTGTTGGATAAGAAGCCCCCATCCCCCACTCCAGAGACAATTGATGACAGAGAGGTGCTGACATTAAGTTAAACATAGTCATGCGTTAAAGAGTAGAGTAAATAATAGAGACAAAATGTGTACATGGATGTTGAAACTCAGTGCTCTGAGTTTGTGCATGTCAGTTTAACGTAGCCTTTTCAACCTCTAGGTTTAATTCTCTCTTTTATACATTTAAAGTTGGATTTGACATTTAACATACATTTAATCATTTAGCAAGTTGTTTGACTCAAAAACCATAACGAAGTACATATGGTGTAAAAAATCTGCAGTCAAATTTGGCGAAATTGCTAGCTTGGATGTTATCTTTACATATAGATGGGTTGGTGGTTACAAACAATGAGGATGCGCACGCAGCTTCAAGGCAGAACAATGCCTACCATTTCACCTCTAGTTTATATGTTCCCCCCCCCCCCCCCTTCTGAATAAAGTTAGATAGATCTGATTTGTTGATATCTGTTGCTATGAAAACCATTTTAGCCAAGCTAACTAACATTGTTTTTAGCTAGCTGACATTACCATTCAATCACTAACAAAACACTAATAGAAATACTTTGCTAACAGTCCTCACGTGTAATCAAAAGCTTGTAGTGAGATCACATGCATGACCCCCCGAGACAAGCTTTCATGTTTGCATCGCTAGCATCTCGTCATATTACACAGCCGGAAGACATCTAGATAATAAATATTGTAGCGTCAGCGCCCTTGGGTACCCAGCATGCAGTGCACACCAAAAACGCAAATAGCTGTGGAAAATAGTTTGGTTACAACAGCTGTGCAAGGGATTTCAGTTGTTGTGTTCGTTCACTTAAATGTGTGTAATGTTATTGTTTTTTACTTAAGATAATACTGTTGGTCACCCTGATTGTGCATGTTGTGTAGTTTAATGGGATCAGAGAGTCTGACCATGACAAAGTATTGTTAAGCTGCTGTACCATCACAAGGTACACTTGCTAACAGCTGGACATTAGCTATACCTTGGTCCAGTTCCCTACATGACTCTTGACAGTTGTTTGACTGAGACTCTAGAGAGAGCTCAATTCAGGTAGAGTTCTAATAGCCATGGTCTTGTAACCAGTTTCAGTTTGGAAAACAGTGTGACTGTGTATGGTATGTTTTTTGGGCTACTTCTAATACTCATACGGCTGCCGCATTTATGCCTTGGCATGACCTGCGCTGGGATAGAGGGAAACCGCATGGATGGGGAAAGTGTGTGGGCAGAGCAAGCAGTAGTAGTACATAACGTCAATTTCCGGTTATAAATATTTTCCGCCATTTCCGGTTTTATCGAAAACCTTTGAAAGCCTACTCCTCCTACAATTTTTCTTTAATCTTCCCCAGAATTGGCACACATCATCGTCAGAGCAACCCTCACAGTAGTTATCCAAAGATTTTTGATTTTCAAAACCGTTTGTCCGGTACAGCCAATCAAAATCGGCAGCAAAGACACCAAACAGGAAGTTGGGTCATATCTCAGCCAATCCTTGAGAAATCAACACCAAACTTGGTATGATGACTCGGGACCCTCATCTGAGGATGTCCAAACAATTTGGTGTCATGTGATCACTGGGCGTGGCCGCAGGATGCAAAAATGTGTTTTGGCCAATAACTGTTGATTCGTTTGCCTTTATTAAGTGATTCCCTTGTCTCATGATATCTTGGGACATCCCGTGTGTGACACATGATAACTTGTGATAACAGCCGAATTGATGCGGCCGCCATTTTGAATTACTGAAAAAACTTTTTTCTGTACTCCTCCTACAAATGTTTTCCAATCTTCACCAAATTTGGCAGAGATCATCTTCAGACCAAGCCTCACAAAAGCCATCATATGTTTTTTGGATTTTCAAAACCGTTTGCCCGGTACGGCCAATCAAAATGTGCCGTTAAGCCAGCAAACAGGAAGTTGGGTCGTATCTCAGCAAATCTTTGATGGATTCGCACCAAACTTGTTGCGTGTACTCGTAACCCTCTTCTGAGGATGTACAACATGTTTTATGGGTCATTCGATTGCTTGGCCACCTCATTGCTGCTTGCAGCTATATTTATTATTATACTTCTTAAGACTGGGTGTCTATGGCAGGCCCTAGAAGCGCTTGGTCGAAAGTTGTGAAATTTGGCACACTCATTGGGGACAGTCCCCTGGTCCAATTCACAAAGTTTCATGTCCCATACTTTGGCACTCTAGCGCCACCAATGGGTCAAAGTTGGAGTTGTGTTTACACACGCAACTTTTGAACCGTATGACCCATTTTCAAAAATGAGGTACCATTGGATTCCCTGGATCAAGCCGAGTTCAACGCACCCTATGACTTCAATTTCCGGTTATATAGATTTTCCGCTATTTCCGGTTGTATCAAAAACCTTTGAAAGCCTACTCCTCCTAGAAATTTTGTCAAATCTTCTTCAAAATTACCAGATATGATCTTCAGACCAAGCCTCACAAAAGTTACCTAAAAGAATTTTGATCCTCACAACCGTTTTTCCGGTACAGCCAATCAAATTCTGCAGAAAAGCCGCCAAACAGGAAGTGAAACCATATCTCAGCAGTTCTTTGAGGCAGTGACACCAAAGTTGGTATGCCTACTCGGAACTTTATTCTAAGGATGTCCTTCAAGAATTGTGTCATGTGACTAAAAGGGGGCGTGGCCGGAAGCATAAACGTGTTTTGGCTAATAACTGTTGAAGTGTGTACCTTAATAAAGTAATTTATTTGTCTGTTGATGTCTTGTGAGATATAAAGCCTGACTATTAATAACTTTTCATAAAATTCGACTGGACGTGGCCGCCATTTTGGATTTCATGGAAAAGTGTAAAAACCTTTTGCACGCCCCAATTTTTGTCCAATGTTTACCAAATTTGGCAAAGATGATCTTTAGACCCAGTTTCACAAAAGCAATCAGATGGATTTTCAATTTTCAAAAACGTTTGTTCGGTAGAGACGATCAAAAGCGGTGGCGAAGCCGCCAAACGAGGCGCAAGAGCATATCTCAGCAACCATTTGCGCAATTGTCACCAAACTTGGGTTCCATCGTTCCCATGAGGAGCAGAGGAGCCTGCAGTGTTATACCAGAAAAATAACTTTGAACTCTCAGTACTCTTGAACGCAAACATATATTTCAACCAAACTTGGTGTGTTGCATGAGTGCAACAGGTTGTTGTGACTTAATTGTTGCACAAGTGCTATGGAGGCCATGTCCTGCTCTGGACTGCTTGGCCCCTCCATTGCTGCTTGCAGCTATATTTATTAGTGTGTTTGCTGCAAGCAAAAACGCCATCCCCCCTTTCTGAATAAAGTTCGACTGATCTGATTTGTTGATTTCTGTTGCTACGAAAGCCAAGCTAACTAACATTTTTTTAGCTAGCTTGCATTACCATTCAATCGCTAACAAAACACAGGGTTTCTGCAGGTTTCAGTAAGTAAAATTTAAGACCTTTTTCAGACTTTTTAAGACCATAAAGATCGAAATTTAAGACCTACATGACGCATTACCAAAATTCAAATCAAAGAAATTCTGCAAAAATATTTTTATTTATGTAGCCCACTTATACCCTATGAATTAGAGAAGGGCCCTGAGTTCTTATTATTAACTTTACCAACAAATATTATTTTGAATTCCTTTTGGTATATCGTGAATTTATCAACTATGAAATTAACTAGTGTACTCTATGGTCTTATAATATATAATTATCCAACTATAATCATTTACGCCACTAATCTTTAAAGTCTTAGGTATTCCCCTCTAAATACAATAATAAACCATAATGATTTACACTCACAACTCAGGTACATTTAAACACAAACCATATTTAGTATGATTCAACATTCAAATTACAAGTTCAATACTTTTGAATCGATGTACCGTTTAACAATAGGCTTCCAGTATAACCATTCACACACATGCCGGCCGGCCTAGTTATAGCAAACCCCCCGTTGCAGGCCTGTGTCGATGCTCGGGTGCGGTGAGACCCAAACTGACTGGTCACTTCACTCTGTGAGCAAAAAAAATAAAATAAAGTACCTTAAACTGATGGTGATCCGTGTCTGTTATGCACTTGTTCCAGCAGAAGAAAAGCAGGATAGAACAGAATGGCGTTGTCCACGTGTGTAGTCGATACCGCGTAGCTAGGCTATTCCACCCAACGGAGTTGGCACGATGTCCGGGCAGCTCCGATCGTCTGACGTCCGCTATATTAAACACTTCAATTTGTTGCATCCATGTCGGCAAACAACTAACTTTGTAACCCTTATGTTAGCTTTGTTAGCTAAACAGTGGCCAAAGTCCAAGTTCCCAGTGTTAGCTTTCCAGCTAAACACTAGCTAAAAGTCCATTGACTGTACTACAGTAATGAAAAGAATCACGGTTCGATCACAAACGATCATACATACAGACGCTAAACTTCGAGTAGAAGATTTCTAGGCTGCTTGCCCATGCAACATAAATGTCTCTTCTTTGACTATCGCGTTGACAATCATGAAACTAAATGTTACACTTCTGTACAGTATTCACGAACTTGCTCCTACCGCTTTCAACCATGAGCGGGGTTCAACTCTCCTCTCTCTTTTCTACGTTTTACGTCTACAATCTTCCTGTTTCTTACCTCAACCAATCAAAACAAACATTCAGATAAATCATTGTCCCTAGGTACTAACATTTAATTCTCACAATGAAATCTTTCTAAACAATTTTACCACAACATATTTAACATTATTAATTGTAAACCTTAACTATATATTTATAACCATTGAGCTGTAACCCTTTTATTTAACATAGGCCATCTTCTCAAATGTATTTATTACAACCAAGTATTTGTATAACTATACTTTCCACTGGGTTGCATTTAAATGAATTCAGTCATTGAAAAAGCATTAATTTTACACATAGGTTAATCACATTAGTAACCTTCCACACCCAACAACGTGCCAAATCCCCAAAACCTTACTCCCAAAATGAAAATAGGGTAAAACAAACTTGCCCTCAAATAGAGAGAGAAAGTGTGTGAGTGAGTGTGTGACTCCAGCGCCTTCACACCCAATTGAATATTTTTTTGGCAAAGTTTGCAGCGAGCCTCGTACCTGAAGCTGGGTACCGCTTGTAACCAACAGCGGAAATCGCTGTGATCTAGCCATGTCTCGTTGAAAGTACACTTTCCCATTTACAACACGTAGCCGAACTTTAACAAACTGTGAGGAGACGCAGACATATTTGGCGGGCAGGTATTGCATTTATTACAGGATTTGTAGTTTTATCACCGCATCTGTACCAACACCAAGATCCCACAGAAAGAACTACAACACACCGAACCAACGTTCTGAGGGCAGCGTTCTGAGGGCAGCGTTCTGCTGGTTTTGTAGCAACGATTCTAGAGCTCCGCTCTGTAGGCTACGACTCAATAATTTTTTGCTACTTTATAATAACTTTCTGCGGCCAGCGTTTCTGGAAATGAACGAGGGTAAAACTGTTTTTAAGACTTTTTAAGGCCTTAAATTTTAAGTTCACAATTTAAGACTTTTTAAGACTTTTTAAAGCAGCTTGCACACTGCACCGACAAACGCCAACATTCTACAACAAATGCCAACAAACACCAACAGTGAAGTTGCTGAATGTCTGACCAATGTAGAGGGATTTCCAACGAACTCCAACATTCTGACAGCTTGTTACCTTGACAACTAGGCTCAACAATGGCTGGTTTCTGAAGTCAATTGAAAAATGGCTGTTTATTTTACATAAAACTCCAAAAAGATTTTTCGCTCAAATCAGCCAGAACCCAGAATGTGCATGCATTATCAGCGCAGCTGTCCAGGGCCTATCTTTCCTCCCAGTCCGTCCCTGCCGGTCCGTGAAAATATGTCTTACATGAAAGCGGTCCGTGGCGCAAAAAAGGTTGGGGACCGCTGCTTTAGAGGACGCATCACAGATCATGGCGCTCCCTCAAATTGTGCAAACACTGTTAGAATTAGCTGAGCAGGTAGAATCTAATAATATATCTGAGTCTGATGCCCGTGACCGAGTAGAACAAGTCATAGAGAGCTTGACTGCATACTCTGCCATCACAGATTTACACATTAATAGTAGCTCTGCCACTGTTTTAGTCATTGTTTGACATCAAGTTGCTCAGTCTGTGATGCGTCCTCTAAAGACCCGGCAATTCAATCAATTTCCCGGCACATTTGCAATGTAATGCAATGCAGATGTGCACACCGCCCCCTACCGAACAAGATGGGTAGCTCGGTCAGCAGGGAGCTGAAGAAGAGTGGCTACTGACGTCACTCTGCTGCGCTGCTCAGAATGCTTTTTCGTTCATTTTGCATTTCTGCAAATGCATTTTAATTTTCAAATTTTACATTTCAAATTGAATTTTTGTATCTATTTGCTGGGGCATGTTTTGAAAATTAAATCTCAAATGTCTATTTCTTTTTAATGAAGTGAAAGATTGAGCACTCTTGAAGAAGAAAATTTAAATGCAAATAGGATGATTGATTACTAATTTCATTTATGAGTCAAATAATGCACACATTCTTAAAATGAAAAAGCATTTCTGCAAATACATTTTAATTTTAATTTTGGTCACGATTTGCTTCCATAGAAAAGCGCTAAACAAACCGATTGTATTATTATTATCATCACTATCTAGGCCACTTCCGACGGACGCGCACGGTCTGCGACGGTCACTGACAAAATGCACAGGCTACAGCATGTTAGAGTCCGCAGGTGACCACTAGTCTACCATGTCAGACAGAGTGAAATGAATCTTGGAATAGCAGATTGAATTAACTAAAAGTCAGAAATGCGTTAAAAAGGTATATATTATTTCAGTTCACAATCATCAATAATCATATTGAACCTTATGTATACCTAGCACACAGACAGACTGCTTGTCCTAGGCTAAAGAGTCTCAGATTTTTTTAAGGCGGCTCCAAAAAAATAAAAAATCTTAAAAGTTTAAATCTTCGACAAAAAAGGGCCTCTTCGTTGCTAATCACCGAAACTAGTCTTCAGCGACACTGCAATCAATGCACGCAACAAATAAGACAGCATTCATTAATGTTACACAGCTAACTGTTACCACACAAACTGTTCCAACTAGCTTTTACAAAAACTCGAGGTGCGAGGTGGATATTTCTGGAGTTTTGGTCTTCTCGGACCATCCTGAGTGTCCATGCTAATGTCACTGATGCTGCTATAGCACCATGCACCCTCAGTAGTGGTGGAGGGTTGACCTCCTTGACCACAACGTTCCTCCCCTTAAAAATCCACACCAGATACCCCTGCCATTTCTTCTTCTTCTACGTCACTCTCTTAATCGTTCTTCTAAACGTGGACATTTAGGTAGCAAAAACCGATGCATTGTTGATGTTAACTTGAAACTATCATCAGAGAATGTCTAATATAGAGAGAACTGCCACTCTGGGGAAACTTCCGGGTAGTGAACTGGTTGCAGTTCCACTCTAGTTCCATATGAGGGCGCTAACGGTCGAGTGCAGAATGAATGGAGGTCTATTGAGCTATACCCCTCAAAATCCACTTTTCTCAGGATATAATTTTTTGTGTAGTAATTTGAATTCTGAATTCGAAAGGGGAGGCAAAAAAATTACACACCGCTGGGTGACAATTTTTTTTAAAGTCTCCTTTCTGTTCTAAAAAGCCTTTTAAAATGTAATTGACGTCATACACATTGTACGGCCTGAGATACTGCTTGACGGCAAGCTCTGGTTACTTCCACTTTTCTCTCGAGGCATCGACAACACAGCTGACAGGTTAGGCTCTCCCTGTCAATACACATGCTAGAAAGAGTTTTGTTTTGCAAATGTTGTTGCTAATGTTGCTAATGCTCTGACATTCTGGTTCTGCTTCGGATGCCATCAAGCGGGTTCTCTGGTCGTAGTCAGTCCTTCACTAACCAATCAGCATTCGTTAGCAGAATGCTAGCGTGTTATGGGCAACAACGACTTACCCTGTAAGAAATCGAAAGGACATAAGTACTCGTTTATTCAACTTTCGACCTGTAATCCATGTTGAACATGCAAAAACTACAATCAAATCTGAGATTTCTCAACGACAATCAGGTGAAAGAGACAAATGTAGCCGTTTAGCTCCATAGACTCCCATTCATTCTGCAATCGACCGCGATCACTCCCAGGGGAACTCTGGTGGAACTGCAACAAAATTCGGTACAATGGGGCTTAATAAGGAGTGGCCAGGCTCTCCTTAAACAGGCTCTGCTATCATGCACTAGCTCGCTTTCTCCTTCAACCGTCCAGTAACGTCAACGTTTACACGTGCGACGTGAAAATCGGGTCATAGGGTATGACAGAATGATTGCTCTGTGTCTAAAACAATCTGTTAATTTCAATAATTATAATTTCAATAGTTATAATTTTATTTTGTGAGTT
Source organism: Osmerus eperlanus (assembly GCF_963692335.1). Classification (NCBI taxonomy): domain Eukaryota; kingdom Metazoa; phylum Chordata; class Actinopteri; order Osmeriformes; family Osmeridae; genus Osmerus; species Osmerus eperlanus. The sequence goes on from NC_085022.1 coordinate 9,682,653, forward strand.
AAATATTATTATCACACAATAAATAACGCAGAATGACGTTGATCTTAAAATTATACTACAACACACAGAAAAAGCAATTAGCTCGCTGAAAAAGGTCTGTTACTGTCTGAGCAGTGTGGAGCTTGCATTGGTTTTCTGGACATTCTAAAGACAATCACCAACAACTGCCAACTTTAGAATGTTGGGATTTGTTGGAGTTTGTTGGGGCAGTGTGCAATCTGCTTAAGACCCCGCGGAAACCCTGCTTTTACATAGGGAGGCACTGGTAGCAAAGACGCTCCCAAAGGAACTCTGATGTACTGGACAGAGCAGTAGATATACATTTACATTTATTCATTTAGCAGACGCTTTTATCCAAAGCGACTTCCAAGAGAGAGCTTTACAAAGTGCATAGGTCACTGATCATAACAACGAGATAGCCACAAAACATTGCGAGTAGCCAAAACATGAAGCACACATTGTGAACAACCAAAATAAGTGCCAAAGGGAAGAACCATAAGAGCATGTAGTTAAACAAGTTACAATTAAACAACATGAACTGCTATAAGTGCAAGTGTACCTGTGGAAAAAAAGCAAGCAACAATAATAAAACAATATATCACGGCGAGTACAAAAATTTAAGTCAGTTACCACTAACCACAAGAGCAACAAGTCTCTAAGCAAGAGTCATTGTGATCCTTGAGGAAACTAACATCGGGTCAAGCGAACCATTCCTAAGTACTGTTGTACTCCCGGAACAAGTGCGTCTTGAGCCTTTTCTTGAAGGTGGAGAGACAGTCAGTGTCTCTGATGGAAGTGGGGAGTTGATTCCACCACTGGGGGGCCAGACAGGAGAAGAGCTTGTGTTGGGACCGCAAGCTCGTGTTGGGATATAGGCCTAGTTAATTTCATCAAGGCCGCAAGCTTGTGTTGGGATATAGGCCTAGTTAATTTCATCAAGGCACGCCCACTGAAGAGCCGTCTATTTTCGATTTTATGCGAGGAAATGGGAGCGGAACATCAGAGCTTGTTATTACATACGGCCGTTCGATGGCAAGGTTTTGGCACGACTCTACTGAGGGAAGAGTTAAAAACGTTCCTCAATCAGGAGAATTCGGATATGTAGAGTGAAGTCCTTTTTTTGGGGGGGGGGGGGTGCCACAAAATGTTGAAACTTTTCTAAGGGTGCCATGACTGAAAAAAGGTTGGGAAACACTGTGCTAATGTACCGTACATAATAAATAAATTGTATTAAGCCGGCATCTTGACTATTCAAAGTACACAGTATCGTCAGAATTTCCACCACAGTTCCAATATAGGGGGCTGGTGCTGTCTTGGTGTCTAGGGCTGCATCAAATATCCCTTCTTGTCTGCTAAACTTCTGCACTAGTTCACACTTGACCGGTGGGGACCTCACCCTTACTGTTATTTTAATTGTTAGTTGCTCGTTGCATTCTGTAATTCCTGTTCTCTTCTCTCTGTCCCCTCTCCACACCTCCCCTGTGGTGTGGGGGATTGGGCTGTCAGCATCTGCCTGGTCGCCGGTCTGCCAATGCTGGATCTTGCTGCCAAGTGGACATCGGTCTCCCTGACGGACAACTGGGAGTTCCTGGTCCCTCCCTATCCATCCATCCACCTGGCTGTCCTATGATGTTGCACGGATCACACACCCCCAGCCCTGTGGCTAACAATGCTTAAACTGCCGTTTGCCAACTCTGACCCAAGTTAAACATTGGATTTCTGTGTTTCAACACCCATTGGCAATGGATGTTCTTGATGTATGACTATGTTTAGCCTGTGTTCTGCAACTCTCTTTCACCAACCGTCTCTGGAGGGGATCCCTCACTGAATTGCTCCTCCCAAGTTTTCTTAAATTCTTCCTTGAGGGTTTAGGTTTGTTGAGGGGCAGTTCTATGGGTGTATGTGAAGCCCTCTGTGACATTGCTTGTAAAAAAAAGGGCTATACAAACAAATTTGATTTGATAACAACTGAATTGATGCGGCCGCCATTTTGAATTCCTTAAAAATAATCTCTCCCAAATTCCTTAAAATTTGGGAGAGATTATCTTTAGATCTTTAGACCAAGCCTCACAAAGGTTATCACATGGTTTTATGATTTTTGTCCGGTACAATCAAAATCGTCAGCATAGATGCCAAACAGGAAGTTGTGTGGTATCTCAGCAAATCTTTGATGGATTCACTCCAAACTTGCAATATGTACTCGGAACCCTGTTTTTTGGGTAATTTGACCTGCTTGGCCCTCTCATTGATGCTTGCAGCTATATTTTCATTTCAACTCGCTGCAGACCAGGAGCCGAGTGCACCTGCTGGGCGTAAAAAAGTTGGTCTTAACTTTTACATCGGTCTTAGCTACGTCCGACTTTGTGATTTGAATTTACACCAAGTGCACCGAGCTTGACAGACCACGGTTGTAGCTCCGCCTGGTCTTACGATGCACATCCTTGTGAAAATGCGAAAGCGTCGATCGTTGCCAAGCAACACATTTAAGAGCCTATCCAAAGTGCACTCTATAGCTAGCACGTACATCTCCCTTCAAAACAAGCCATGGATAAAGAAAACCAAAAGAAAAGGAACAGAAATTTTACTGATAGAGAAATTAGAAAACTTATAGAGTTGTATACTGAGAATAGAAGCGTGGTCACGGGGAAATTTACTAATATCAACACACACAAACAGAAACATTCAGCTTGGAAATCGATCACCAATCAAATTAACAGTGGATTCGACAACTCTTTCTCTCTTTAATGCCCTTTCCACATGTTGCCTATAAACAAGACGCGCTGCCATCGTTGTGCGTATTGTGCGATCAAACTGTTATTATAATTACCATGGATATTAGTCTGATTTTCCAACTTACGCCTGCTCCACACTAGGCGTAAAATTTACACCCAGGTGCAACACATAAAGGGCTTAAGTCTAACTGGTGCACTAATTGTAACTTTAAGTTGGACGTAACTTTCAGTTCTACGTTGGACATAGCGTTATGCCCAGGCGTACGCCCAGCTGGTCTCACTCGGCCCCAGAAGACCAATCAGAGTGAAGGGGCTGGGATGCAAAGAAAGCAAACCAAACTGGCGCCTAATATTTTTTATTATTTATGTTAATGCTTATCCAAACAACGTCAATCGCACTCCGTTGGATTATAAAGAGGACACCTGCAAGATATGAACTTTGCAGAGTGCCTGGTTTTTTTGTGATCGTGGGAAACTAAACCCATTCAAATTTGTACACATACACACACAGATACCTGTCATTAGTAGAAAGATTATAAATGTACATTTAATAATAATTGCTGTAAATGTCATTACAATCCATGGTATATATGGAATATGCCACGGGTAAAACCTCTCTTTAAATTATCACAGCGCCACACTTAAACAAATATGTATTTTGGTCAGTTACCCTGTGAATGTGTCTTTAGCCCTCCACAATAAACTGTATGTAGATTTGAATATTTAGTTAGCAGTTTGTACCAATAATATTACCTTCTATTAAACTAAATACTTTAAAGAAAGCTAAAAAGGGTACTTCCTGAAAACAGGTGAACTCCAGACAGGTGAATGTAGCAGTAGTCAGGCCAGTTTAACACACTGAGAACAATAACCTAAGAGGCTGCAGTGACAACTGCTCATGTCTCCCTTTTAGTTATTGTTCCTTAGTGCCCCTTACCTGATCTCTGTGCCCCAGTGTTTGAGGGAGTTGAGGGTGGATGTGCCAGCTGGTCCTCTGGCTGACTGGACCCCCACCATACTTTCGGTATCCATCTCCATGGAAAAGTCACTGCGGACTTTCTCCATGCTCTCGCTGGACTTCTCAAAGAGGAAAGCATCTGGAAGCCACCACAGAGAGGGATGGGGAGTATTACAGGCCTGGGCCCACATCACTTCACCAATCCAACTGTACCACACAGGAGCAAGGAAACCAGGCACAGTACAGCTGATCACACTCAAAAACACTGGAACTCTGTCTGGAGGAGAAATTAGAACCCAGCTGTTGAGTGACTGATCTGTTTACTGTACAGTCATGTCTGTTGGAGCTAGGGATGCGTATTGATAAGATTTTAACGATTCCGACTCCTTATCAATTCCTGCTTATCGATTCGATTCTTTATCGATTCTCTTATCGATTCTCCCCTCTACAGCCAACTAGGTCTGTGCGTCCTGCACCCCCCCCCCCCCCACACACACACACACACACTCGTTCTAAACAAATTTCTAAAACTGGCTTTGACTGGCTCTGAAATGAGCTAATACCTACCACCTCTAGGCCTCTTCAGGCCTCTGTTTTCAAAACAAAATCTAGTCGGAGATAGACATTTTCAGTTTCCTTGTGTTCAAGCTTCTATTACTCAACACCAGTAGGACTTACAGGGGTCCTAACAACAGGGGAAATAACTTCAGTGTCACCTTTCAAAAGAGACCATTTACATGCATGTACTCCAAATGATTCAACAACAGCTTTCAATGTACTTTGGGTATGTTGTTTAGGCGTTTTCAGGCACATTTAACAGGACTATTAAAAGGTTAAACAATTAAAATGCTAAGTTTAATAATGGATTAAAAATCGATATGCTCAGTTTAATAATGGGACACGCGAACGTTTGCTGATAACACACGCCGCCCGGATAACGTGAACTGATCAATAAGATCAATACTAATGGGAGACGAATGCCGCAGCTAAAATTTAAATACCCATCCCTAGTTGGAGCTGTACCCAGAATACTACTTGTTACTCGGCATGTATCCTTACAGCACACAGAGATGGTCTACAATCTATCTGAGGACAGAATCCTAACACAGCTTCTCTGTGCAAAATGTTATGATGAAGTGAACTGGAAAGTGTGGGAACATCGCTGGTCAGGGAAAATAATTTTACCAGATATATATATATGTTTCAAATACAAAATGTTTGTGACGATGCTACTCAAGTACAATGGGTCTGCACAGTCTACCTACAGTTGAGTGACCAGCTAACATGAATGAAAAATATGAGGTTTTTGACGTACACATGCTATTGTTACAGTTGTTAAAGTCAGAAGCTAAAAAAACTGCTCCAGTATGTGACTACAGAACATGTTCATGTTAATTTCTTTCAGCAACACTCTAACAGAGTTTAGACTCGTTGCCTTAGGCCGTGTTCACACTTGACTTCTTTTTTTCGAAAAAAGCGCTGCCTTCAGCGCCTTTTTACATGCCACCCTATGGGAAAAGGAAAAAGGCGGATGCCTTTTAAAAAAAGCGTCCGCCTTTTAAAAACGTCTAAAAAAGCGCTGAGCCCGACGCCTTTTGAGTTCAATTTTCTCAACTTTTCAGAAAAGCGCTGGGTGACGTCAAGCGCCTTTTTGACAGCTGACCAATCAGGACGAGGAGAGTAGGGTACGCGTGTACCTTCCCTAGTAACCTTCTACCGTAGTTACCGGTGCCCCGAAAATAGACCAAGATGGACAAGGTACCGGTCGAACCACTTATAATTGCCGTGTCGTACTACTCAGAGTTATACGACATGAGTAATAAAAGATACGCAAATATCCAAATAAAAGAGTCCATCTGGAAACAGATCGGTAGGTCTTTGGGTTTTTCTGGTAAGTACATCGTAAACTCTCATTCATATACTGTATATTCTGTATACTGTATAGCTCTATAATTCTATATACTATATAGAGCTAATGTAATATTTAAATATTCATTGATATCGTAACCCGACCTATTTCCGCCCCAGCTATTAAACAAGTGACAACACTTACAGTTATAAACCTTTATAGATCGAAAAATCTTTAAACAATCAATCTATACATTAGCGGTGGGTGTCGAGATTACGACTGGTAGCTAACTTGTTTGGATTTCAACTGAAACGTGTGTTCCGTTTTGAGTAGTCTTATGCCAGTTTAATTTTTATCATAGGACTATCATGCAGTAAGAAGTGGAAGTATTTGAGAGACAAATACAGGAAGGAGAAGAGAGAAGAGCAGGAGAAGGCCAGGGGTGGTGCGGAGGGGGGAGTCAAGAAGAAATGGAAATACCTTGACATACTAGCGTTCCTAGAGCCATGACAGGGAGACCACCTCCAATTTTGATCTGTCACAGTCAGCAACCGTTATGCTAAATAACATTTGTTCAGAGACAGGACAGGTAATTAAGTAGGCTATTAGAAATGTGTCTTGCAGAAAATCAGTGTGTGTGTATGGACCAGGGTGAGAAATTAACTTTAAAATTAACCAGCTACTGAGATATAAATTCACCAGCCACTCAATAGTACAGTAAATCATTATTTTGTGTCTGAAAATCTACCAGCCACTCTCATATTTTACCAGCAATTGGCCCCGGTATGGACACATGATTAGGCTGGGGTTAATAAATGTATAAACCTGGAAAATGTTAATGTTCTAATAAGTGCTGTGTTGGGTTTTATTTTTTATTTTCATACAGGATCAAACTGAGGAAAGTTTAACACTAGATTTAGAGGGTAGCCTGATGTCAGAAGTAACCCCAGATAACCCGCCTCCCTCACCAACTGGTACACCAAGTCCTCACCTGAAGCCTTCACCTAGAGCTACGTCTAGTGGCAGGGGGAAAAGGAAGGCCTCTCCAGAGATGACACCATACCAAGCCCAAATACTAAATCGATTAGACCAAGCCCAGGTCCAGAAATACACCGAAAACGAACACTACCTCCTCAGTCTGGCACCCACACTTGACCGCCTTGACCCTCGAAAGCAAGCCATGGCAAGGCTTCGCTTTCAACAAGCCTTATTTGACATTGAATTCGGAGAGTAATGTAGTATATTCTATTTGTTGTTGTAATTATTATTGATTAAATTAAACCTATCATTATATTTACTTTACTTGCTTGTGTGATATTACTTCATTACAATTTACTATTACTTGCAGTCATTATTGCAACTTACACTGCACCAGATTAATTTGTTCTTTAAATGATAACTCACAAGATCACACCTCAACTGAATTAGTTTTGAACAGTTTACTAAAGGGAATGTGGGATGTGCAGGGGACGGTTCTGCCAGGGGACTTGACCAGCTCCAGATGAGAAGTATTCGGTGAACTTGGTCCTCACAGTGATGGCCTCTCTGCTGGCATTGTTGCTGCCAACCTTGGCAATATTCTGCATTCCAGAAGATGGTTCTGCTGGACCAGTAGGTGCGTCTGGTGAGCCTCCCTGCCACAGAAAGTTGTGAAGTACACAGGTGGCCTTTACAACTGACTCGGCCACCTGTGGTGACACACCAAGCACCCTCCGGTATATCCTCCATTGGGCTGCTAGGATGCCGAAGGTACACTCCACCATTCTCCTGGCGTGAGAGAGGCGGTAATTAAATACACGCTTTTCCCCGCTAGTGTGCCCAGGGTAGGGGCGGAGGAGATTTCTCCACAAGGGGAATGCCTCATCAGCCAGGAAAACATGAGGAATAGGCCCCAAGTTCTCTGCTCCAGGTAGAAGGGCATCCCCAGGGAGGTTGAGGGTCCCCTGCGGCCGGGCAGACCCAAAGACAGAGGCAGCTAATGTTCCTCCATCGCTATTTTTGCCGTAGGAACCGATGTCGACCACCCTGAAGCGGTAATGGGCATCAACGACAGCCAACAGGACAATGGAGAATGTCCCCTTGTAGTTGTAATACAAGGAGCCGCTTGATGGAGGTGCCTCAATAACAACATGCTTCCCATCCATTGCACCCACGCAATTAGGAAATGCCCACATGGTTTGGAACTCCTGTGCAATCTTCCTCCACTCAGCCTCAGTGGGTAAAGCCATGAACTCCCCAAACAGGCAGTCCCAAATGGCCTCACACACATTCCTAACTATTCCAGCCACAGTGCTAACTCCCACCCTGAAGTGGAAAGCAATGGACTGGTATGAGTCCCCTGTTGCCAAATATCTGTGAAAAAACATGAAAAAAAATGGTTGTTAAAATGTGTATGATGTACATAATGTAGGCTATACCAATTATGTACCTTACCCCCTCCTTCACATGGGTTCTCTCTCTCTAACACACAGACACACTCTCTCTTTCACGTTAGTTAATGTTACCCACCTCAAACAAATGTAAAGACGCTCCTCTGGGCTGATGGTCTCCCTGAATTTCGTCTGCATCTTTGAGATGGCTGGTCCAATCCTCATGAGGAGGTCCTCAAACTGTCTCTTGTCCAAACGAAAGAACGACTTGAACTTAGCATCGTCTAGGCGGAGCTCCTGGACCAGGTTGCGGAATGCCCCCTGCGACTCCCTACTGCGGAGGATTTCATGCACCTATAAACGGCGCCTTGGCTGTTCAACAACACCCTCCTCCTCAAACGCCAAAGCTATAGCAAGTAATTGCATTTTATTCGCCATAATAGCTGTCATTAAATAACCAACGGAAAATAACGGATATCAATGTATCGCTAAAATGAATGATTCCCGTTGTTAATGTTACAGAATTCTCGTTAGAAAGGCGCTTGACGTCACCCAGTGCTTTTCTGAAAAGGCGCTCAAAAGGCGCTGAAGGCAGCGCTTTTTTCTAAAAAAAAGAAGTCAAGTGTGAACACGGCCTTACCTGGCATAAGCCATCCCCTAATAATTCATCTGATGTACAAGACAGAACACCTCCAAGATTTTTTTTACATGGCAACCTACAGTTACAGCTGTGTTTTAAAAAACCACGCCAACTCCCTCAGCCACTTTCAGCAGAGCAACAGACTCTGCTAGTGCTGTGTTAAATCAGGCACAAAGGATTACATAGAACACTTTAAATGGTCAAGAGTTCACTGTGGTGTTAAAATGTTAAAATTAAATGGCAACACTTTAGATGAAGGTTACATTAAGTTCAATGTAACTACATTTCAATACCTACAGTAACATCATTGTAGTTACAAATACTGTATATTGCTATTCAGTTACATTAATGCAACCTTATTGAATTTTTGCAGAAGAAAGACAAAAAACAAAGGCCCATAGTAACTACAAACTGTTGTCAACGCAACATGCTTATATCCAGTGACAGTACTCCAACAAATAACGGATAGTACTCCAACAAATAACGGATAGTCCAGTAATGTTTAGCTATGTCAATACTATTGGGTCCATGCTAGCAACCTCATACCTCGTTAGAGACTGTATCTTCCCAAAGGGAGATACCATGCTAAAGGAATGAGTCCACAGTTTCCACTCTCCTAATATATCCAGTAGCTGCATGTAGGGATCAAGGGTCTGCAATGCCAAGGCAGGGGATGCAACATGAGGTGCAAACAAACCCAAGCTCAACACAGGATAACATGACACGACTTGGGGGGGTGAGGCACCTCTTTGAGGAGCCAATGACAATGCTCAGAATCAGTTAAAAGGTATAAAACACTGATTGCTCATTAAACACCAGGAAACATACAAGAGAGGAAGCATGGTCCTTTGTCAGACAATAGTTTTTGTATCACATCTGTATTACATTATACATTTAAAACATAATATTTCATATGATTTATTGACATACACCAGGTAAATATTAGAGAGAGAAAATGCCTGGGGTGTAGCCTGTTGCTATTCATAAAGTCAGAAACAAATGATCGTTGCATGATTTTACAAATCAGATTAATAACTGACACAGGTTCAGCAATAAAAAATTACCAATATGCAAAAACCTTGTGTAAACATTGAACCCAACCCAAACACAGCCAGTGATGTTTACTTGTTGATGTTTTCTACGACTTACTTGTACATGTGTTTGTGTTTATGTGATTATATGCAAGTGTGTGTGTTGATGCGTGTACTCCATGGTTACCTGCATCTTTGGCTACCAGGCCCGTGTGTGGGTAGAGGAGGGTTGGAGAGCTCCAGCTGTCTCTCTGGCCAGACCCCCTGGTGTTACTGAACTCCCAGCGTTTCTGCTGGAGCTGCTGGAGCCAGTAATGCATCACCTGCCTGTTAGGGGCCTGGACATAAACATACATGCTCTATTGTCTGTCATAACACAACAAATAATGCATCTTGGAAAACAGAGTTGTTCTCGATGTTGTATTGTTTTAGACAGGATCTACAAGTATTTCCAGTCAGATATTGGAGTGAACTCCAAAGAATCAGCCATGAAAAACAACACGTTAGGATTCAGAATCAGGTCTCTTAGCTCTGGTTTTGGAGTTACATATTAACCCTAAAACACGTATTCTAGGAGGAAACTACCAATAAACAGTCTGTAAACAAGCAGGCTGGAGTATTTGCAAAGAGTGCAACCAACCAGACAGTATTACACTTCCTGAAACATCTTTGGTGAAACTACCTGCCTTTGACAGCAACTGACATCATCACCGCTGTCATATGATGTGAGGGGGCATATGATCCTACCATGTCATTCTACCAGGTTCTGTACTGTAGAACACAGAATTTGCCCACATTTGTTTTTAGGCTAATCTGTTAGGGAAGTCTAACTAACGATATAGCCAATATCTAACGTAAACTATTACTACAAACAATAATTACATTTAGTTTTCATTTATGACTATAAAATTGGTCAATCTGAATGAATCATACATGACACAGTTACATGTAGTAGGCTAGGCTAATGCTTGGGGGTGCCGCACACCATTTAACTACAAGCTAATTGTTCATTTGAGAAACAGAAAGAAATGGTTTTAATGTTAAGTGCAAACTAGGTCAGATGTTTTTCTTGTTGAACTAATATCAAACAATGAATGCATTTAACACAACTACCTTGAGAAGAAATTCCTTCCCCGAGGTCCGGATCTCGAACTGCCCTTCATCCCCCTCAACATCATAGCTTAAGCACGCATCGGCTATCTCTATATGTCCCAGAGGCAGAGCGTCCTGAGGAGTCTTGAAGTAATACAAATAACACTTCCTGGGATCATAAACGAACCACCTGGGTTTGTATCCCCTTAAAGGCCCCTTTCCAGCAAGTTTATTTAAATAACCGCATAATTTCGGGGCTTGGTCCTTTGCTGCTTCAACTTCAGCCACATCCACGGATTTAAAGGACATAATCCGTGTATCTTTTGGAGAACATTCTTTGCTGTCATTCTCTTCATGCATCTTTCCTCGAACTTTCTTCTTCTTGCACCACAGCGGATGGACAGCTCTGTTTCCATCCGCATGACTGGTTACTCCTTCAGCGAAATAATTATGGTATTTGTAGTTTTAGGCATATAAATTACAAGGCGGCGGGATCAGTCTATCGCTAGGTGGAGATATTCGACAAGACTAAAACTGGAACAAAAGGCCCATGTCTAAAAGATGCTAAATCTGACAGGCCTACTCGCTATATGTATGCCTAGACGTACACATCACTAATTGTAGCATGTTTTACAAATGGTTGCACACATACATGACGGTTGTTTGCAGAATTTATTTCCGTTAGCTATTTTAAAGCAGATTTAACCATTTTGTAATGAACGCCATTATGCTTATGGCATGACAAACGTAATTATAGCATAATATAATTAGTTATAATATCGTGGCATGTTACAGCGTCATTATAGATTGTTGACATGTTATTCTGGAGCAAAGACGAAGTAGATAAATCATGTCTGATAACCACAATATTGTTATGGTCGTTATACTGTTTGAACTTTGTCAGTTAACACCACAACGATGACATTAACAATAAGCTAGTAATAGTAAGCAACACTCATCATCATTATAATAGTAACAGGTATAGGCTTAATTTAGCTTGCTTTGCCGAGCTAGAACAACGACGGAGCCAGATATTCAAGTTGACAGTTTATTTAATCCGACACAATACTTAAGCAGTCAAACTAAAAACACGAAGCAAAAGAACAACATATCGACGCACGTACAATACTACAGTACTAATAGTATTGATTCTCGTAAAGTTCAGATGTATCTGATTCTTGATCGGACTTGTACCACATTCTGACAGTTTTCTGCAATGCCTTAGCTCCAGCTCACAAGCTCGCGACTGGTTGTCGCAAAGTATGACATGTACAGCTAGTTGCATGCGTGCACGAGTCTCGGGCTGTGTCTACCAGAGAGCCATAGAAAAAGAGAGTTGCGACACTTCCATAGACTCCCATTGTTATCGAGGAATGCGGAAGTAAAGCGTGTCACATGCGACCTGTAGTTCCAAACATTGCATTTTCCACCGTTTAACCCCATTCATTTTCAGTGTCTCCGAAGCAAGTTAGCTGGTAAATTGATGAAAATCCTTCATTTTTTCATATTTTTACCACCACATATCAATTGTTATTAGTAGTATTTCATATAGCTAGCTTTAGATAAAGTTTATCGTAAGATTATAGCTTGTTTGATTCGAAACGCAGGAGGGGACGTTATTGGGACTTTGCATAACGTTCCCTAAAAGTTATCTAAATGTGACGAACGTCCCGAACCTTTACAGAACATTGGGGACGTTTTTAAAACGTTCTCATTTGTTTCTGAACGTACTTTTTTTTTAAGTTTCCTGTATGACTTTATGGAGACGTTCCATGTACGTTATTTTGGTTATTTTATGGTCACATACAACTTTCGCTATATTCACGTGCGTCGTACAATTTTAAACCAAAACGAGGCTATTACGAGATGGACGGAAGATCTTGGTTGCTTTTTTATGGTAAGATGTGAAAGCTTACGGTAAATAGGTATACTAATAACATGTGTCATCGGAACACATACTAAAATCAAAATAAGCATCGGCAAATTATTTCTTCTAATCTCTGTGCTCTATTTCAAACGTCGCAGATACGTCGGCTCATCACTGTTTGAGCAAGAACGTTCCATAACGAGCAGCCAGAGACTCGCGAGTCAGAGGCGCTCACTTTTTAAACCGTCATTTATCTTCACATTATAAGGAGCAGTATTATTCGTTGTTAGGTAAGTACATGGAAGTAGAAAAATATCGAAATGTTTTGCGATAAGTATTGCTTGTAGCCTAGGCCTACAACAATGTGTAAATTTACTGTAATGAGCTAGGTTTGAGTGAACTCTAGGCTATAGCTAGAGCTAGCGCAAGGGACCCCAACCGGCTACAGTACAGTAGGCTAGCTCTCGACACACTGGTCAGAAATGTTAAAGGGATGTAGCTAGCTAATAGAGCAAAATAAACATATACATGTTATGTCAAAGCGTATTGTAATAAGTAACTAGGCATACATACACATTCTGGTTTAACAGTGATGTCGGATTTTTTTTCTTCTAATTTCGGCGGGAGGAGGACGGCGGAGACCAATGGAAGACGCGGAACTGTAGGCAAAACTTATGTTTCTCTGTTCCTTGTTCTCTCTTTTCTGTGTTGGAGTTCTTTTAAGAGCTTGATGGCATCAACATCCAGTCTGATAATAAAAGATCATTAACTTGAATTGTATCATTTCATTTTAATACCCACACACGAAAATCCAGGTTGAATCAAGTAGCTACAGTACTGCTAATAGCCCATGGTGGTCTCCTTATATTTCTATCAAAGTTGATGTAGCCTATACGTGTTTATGTTCTATAAAGATGAAGCAATATTGTTCCAATAGTAATTCAGGTAACGGGATAAGGACCGAAAACACATTATAGGTTGGTCCCCTGAAGGTTTGATATGTCACTAAAAGGTTCTGCAAAGGTTAGCATTGATACAGAGGAAAGGTCCTATAATGGTTCCCTAAACGTTCCCAAAACGTCCTGAAAGGCCCCGAAATAACGTCCTCATACCCTTTAAAGAACTCCACATTGAGACCAATATGGGACGTTCTGGGAACGTTATAAGGCGACCCTTTACACCAACGGGAACGTTCTGGGAACGTTCTCGGAACGTACAATTTCTAGCTGGGTTAGAGCTAGACTGTAGGTCTAGTATCTAACATAAGCAACACTTTTACTGAAGCTAGCTAGAGAGCACGTGTATCATAACCAGAAGTCAGTTGGCTTATAGTCTGTCAAATTAGTTCTAGTTATTAATTGGTGTTCGTTGGCATACGAAGTCTTCTATAGAGCTCTTATTAGCCTAGTTAGTAGAGCTAGCAACAATGAATTGCAGATTAAAGGCTCCGAAGCAAGTTAGCTGGTAAATTCCTGCATTTTTTCATATTTCGACCACCACATATCAATTATTAGTATTTTATATAGCCAGCTTTAGTTAACGTTTATCGTAAGCTTGTTAGATTCTAAATGCAGTTAGACTGCAGGTCTACGTAAGCAACACTTTTACTCTACTGTACATGTATCATAGCCAGAAGATCACCGGATCACTACAAACAAAAGGAGTGGAAGAACACTGGACATATTGTACAATAAAATGTTTTATTGAATGCAGTTGGTTGCCTTGTTTATTCTGTTCCATTTACCAAACTTCTTTCTTGTCTTAAATTGAGCAGTTGCTGGTGATAATGGTTCTTTTTCTATGGCTCTGGTTTCTACTACCCAGTGTTGCCAGGTCCGCGGGCTACTTTTGAAGTGTTGCCGCAGGTTGAATTGTTTGTCCGCTGGTTCGGGTAGACCTATTTTGCATGCAAATTACATGAATATCTATAAATAAAAATCTAAATTTTAAATGAAATTATTTATTTATACCCAAATCCTACCAAACTGACTCCAGATCAGCACGTACACACATGGACATGGGACACGCCCACATACACACGCACTGTGCGTGTGCACACGTGCCTAATGCTCTCAGTCTCCTGAGAAAACCTCCTGAAAACGGCTTTTAATGCTGGCATACTAAACATTTGGTGTTACTTTGTAGATATTACAATACATTTGGCAATGATTGCAATGCTGTTGGACTTGTAGCAGTGTATATGGTTTGGCAGGGGCATATTTTGAGTTCTGATATTGGGCTGGTTTTTGGTCTGGTTTTATTGGCCATTGGGCTGGGTTTGGGCTGGTTTTGATTGGCCATTGGGTTGGTTTTGTCACACAGACCTGGCAACCCTGCTACTACCGAGCACTTGTGTATGGGGGGCGGAAAGGGACATTCCTAGGCTTACCAGGAGAAGGAGAAGGATCAACCTAACCATACGTCGCCGCCTGACCGTGTGGATTTTTTAATGGGACTAATGGGACTGCAAACGAGAGACTGGCGGCGACTTGACGGCGACGGCATGTAAGGAACGTCTACCGGAGGCGGCGGCTCGGCGACACATGTTCGAAAGTATAAAAAAACCTTAAGCCTACTAAGTACGTCTGAGATAAGTACATCGCCACTAAGCCGTGTGAGACACACGTCGTCGCCAAACAACACACCTACTAAGTAGCTACGTCGCCGCCGTCACTGACTTGTTTTTTCAAAACTTATTGAGTGAAATCAAGTTGTGCATTAGGCTACATGTTTCATATGTTCAAATGTCTTTATTGGGTGTGCTCAAGCCTTCGGCGAGAGCACAACCTTTGTTCTCTCACATATATATTTATTAGTGTGTTTGCTGCAAGCAAAAACACTATTGTTATTCTGCATACTTATTATTAGTGTGTTTGCTGCAAGCAAAAACACTATTGTTATTCTGCATACTTATTATTATTATTTTTTTTCCTCCCACTTTTTTCCGTCGCCTACTCCTTTCACACCGTTTAAGCTAGAAACACCGTTCAAACTTCATTTGATAAAGTATGAACTGCTCTAGTGTGCTATTACTTTTCTCATTGATAACTTTTAAAGTTTTTAAGGTATTAAAGTTTAAAGTGCAAAAAAAATGAATGGGTTTCAATGGTTCAGAATGTTCAAGTCAAATTCAATTGTGACGTCATGCACTGACAGAACTGTTTCTCACCGCGTCAATTTTTGACACTGTTTAACACTTTCCTGCCTGAATATGCAGACTTTTTCAAATAATATACCTGAACTGTTTATACAATTTTGAAGACAAGATTTAGGCCTTTCTAATGATGTAAATATTTATATGATGTTAGGCAAATCATCCTTTATCAAGACGATTTCACGGAGCCATTCTGACAAAAATCTTCTCAGTCGTCAATACTTTTTTAGAAAACCTAATTTTTAACCACTTTAAATACAAGCTAGAGGACAGGTTAGAGTGTATGAAATGTGCGTAATTTGTCGTGAATTCAGAACAGCAGACAGACTTAAGATAGACTATTTTGTTTAAAAGTTATGACCACTGAAGTGATGAGTGGGATAACGCAATTCCAATCTAGCGCGATGGGTCTCCATAACTAAAAACGGTTCTACTTTTTTCTACAATCGACCAAATTGGCCAAACAAGGTATGTACATTGAGCTTAAAGTGTACATAATCTAGCTAGATCATTTTTCTTTAAGCAAGTTTCACAAAAATCTGCAAAAATCGAGGCTCAACACTGTCATTGCCGACAGTCACAAACAGCCAAACCGGGGTCACGAAAGGTTTACAGCATCTGGTGTTACTACGAACAAAGGCTTCGTAACTGAAAAGTTTTTACTTTTAGTTGACGATATTGAACACAGACGTTAAGAAACTTGTCTTTACTCTAAATATATTCTCCGTTTTCAATTTGAAGCAGTAAATCTAACACAGTAGGAATTCTCCCACGACATCCGCTCGCTCCGCTTTGACAAATATGTTTTCTCAGTCCACCATACATTAGACAAGCTAATTTTCGAGCACTTTCAATACAAGATACAGGCCATGTTAGAGTTGATATATATACATAATTGTGTGGGCAATGTAGAACAGCAGACAGATTTGAAATATGATCTTTTGTTTTAAAGTTATGGCCAACGCTTAAAAATGTATGAAAGTCAATAAGATACTCTTTTCATCACAGTTTTTTCTCAATTTTCAACAGTAAGAAAATATCGCAATGCATAACAATGACAGATATACTTTTAACACTTTTTCTCACCATTTTGTTTTTAAAGGACATGCCTCTTTTAAAAATGTTGTAAAACCTTCACTATTCAAGCCATCAAAACAATCGTTTCAACTGCTTTCAGCAAACACACACATTTTCTTCAGGAAATGTACCTTTCTAGTTATTTTTATTGTGAGAATGCTGTTCAGCATTCTCACTATTGTTTTTCAACTTCTTAGTTCTTCCGCTGGTTTTTTGGCCTTTAACTAGTCCTGCATACTTTCACCGATTCCTACAATTTTTGTATCAAAACGTTCAGCTCCTTCAGGAGATGTTGGCTATGACTTTTGGTATTTCTCACTTTTATACTTTTTAAGACATTAAGGTTTTTGTGCAAATTATTCTCCCATTAAAAGTAATGGTAAATCCTTTCAAATCATTAAAAAGCTTCCTCCTCTTTCAAACGTAACTACTTCAGCATACTTTCAGCTAGAGACACCATTCAACCTTTGAAATGTTCACAAGACATTCAGCTATTCCCAAATGATTCAGCTTTTTCAAATATTCAGCCAATTTTGAATTATGACAGTTTGAAATACATTAAAATGTTTGCTCCTTCTTGATTTCTATGAATGAGCAGCTGGCTGTTCTTTTTCTGATATTCAACTAAATTGTCAAACAAATTCCTCTAACGTTCATATAGTTTAAATTACAGAAACAAGTTATACCTTAAAATGTAGGAAAAATTGTCCTCTTTCAGCCAATGTAACTACTAAAGAGCTCACATTGACAGATTTTCAGCTATGAGCCTTGAAGCGAGAGCACCCGTTCAAATTCTCTCACTAACTTCAATGGAGAGGTGGGTAAAATTCGTCAGAGAAAGCAAGAAGGAAGACGATTTCGAAACTGCCGGTAGAGACATATTTCTGACCGCACAGACATATAAAGGACATCTCTAGTTTCGGCAGAGTCTTGGGTCTCGGAAAATATCCTAATTTTATTGATTGGACGTGTAGTTTTGCGTCTAGGTCAACTTGTTTGAGGTGTGGATGCTAGGTAAATGTTCGTTTTTCTCTCTGCCTAGCTCGTTAGCTATCACAGCTGCGCCATCACCGTGGCAACCAAACAAACACGCACCAGGAAAGCAAAAGGAACACGTTTTCGAAACTGCAGGTAGAGTCGTATTTCTGACTGCACAGACATATAAAGAATATCTCTGGTTTAGGCAGAGTCTTGGGTCTCGGAAAATATCCTTATTTTTTGGATTGGACGTACAGTTTTGCGTCTAGGTTAACTTGTGTGAGGTGTGGATTCTAGCTACATTTCTGTTATTCTCTCTTATAATCGAGCTAGCGCGATGGCTTATTTTCCACAATCGACCAAATTGGCCAAACAAGGTATGTACATTGAGCTTAAAGTGTACATAATCTACCTAGATCGTTTTTATTTTAGCAGGTTTCACAGAAATCTGCAAAAATCGAGGCTCAAGACTGTCATAGCTGACCGTCACGAACAGCCAAAAACCGGGGCTGGGGTAAGTGTTTGCTGCAGCTGGCGTTAATCCTACGAACAAACGCTTCGTAACTGGAAAGTTTTTACTTTTATTTGACGATATTGAACACAGATGTTAAGTAAATTGTCTTTATTCTAAATATCTTCTCCGTTTTCAATTTGAAGCAGTAAATCTAACACAGTAATTCTCCCACGACATCCGCTCGCTCTGCTTTGACTAACAAATATGTTCTCAGTCCACCATACTAATTTTCGAGCACTTTCGATACAAGATACAGGCCATGTTAGAGTTGAATTGTGTGGGCAATGTAGAACAGCAGACAGATTTGAAATATGATCTTTTGTTATGGCCATTCTAGTGACACTACGACTGTCATCATACAGCGAAACCAGGTCACATAGCTATAGCTACGTTTTTCCAGACATAATATTCGTTACCTAGCTACAAACAAATGCTTCGTAACTGAAGAGTATTTACTTTTTATTGGCGATATTGACAACATAGGTTAAGGAACTTGTCTTTAATCAAAAGATCGTCTCCGTTTTCAATTTGAAGCAGTAGATATGGCTTACTGTAGAAAGTCTCCCATTGCATCCTCTCTCTAGCTTAGCTTCGGCTACAGATGGGCGACAATCACGATGCATGCATTATTCACGCCTACGGTGTTAATACAGTCTGTAAAAATACCACTTTGACACACTTGCAAGATGATCCGCTGGTTAGATGTAGCATGATCTTATTTACTACCCACAATAGTTAAACTTTTTTTTGCAGCATTTTATTCAGTTAGCTCCAGGTCCTCTCTAAAATACATTTCAGACCTTTTGAAACCTGAGCAAATGACTTTCTACTAAATTTTCAAAATCTTCTGAATTATTTCTCTTTTTGCATTGTTCTTCTCTTTTCTGTAGTTTTATGCCTTCGTCCAGCTCCTGCCCCTTTCAAAAATACCTTTCGGGCCCCTTGAAGCTTCAGCTTCTAACTTTCTACAACATTTTTACTATTTTCAGCTTTTTTAGCATGGTCAGCTATCCCCATTCAGGTTTTCAGCATTCTCACTGCTGTTTTGCAGGAACAGCTTTTTCTAGTTGGGTGTGCTCAAGCCTTCGGCGAGAGCACAACCTTTGTTCTCTCACATATATATTTATTATTATTATTTATTTTGGCCCCCCTAAATCTTTGTCAATATTTGGCCTACATAGACAACCTAGGTGTCAAAAGTTTCGTCTTGGTAGTGATTGAGTTGCTTGTATTTTTATTTACGTTCCGTTGCATGGTTTAGGCTGAAGTTAAGTTTTTGTGGCGAAAAGTGAAGCTAACGGTGGCTAATTTGCTGCCTGACGTTACTAACGTCACTACGTCACTAACGTCACTAACGTCACGAAAACACGCGTGACTACCTGTCGCAGAACATTCGTTTCGCATCTGTTAACTTGGGGGATAGCTAGGCTAACTATAGCTTTACTGCAAGGCAGCTGCAGAAACGCCACAAGCAAAGAGGCCAGGGTGATAACTATTTACTTTGTGACGTGAAACACAATTGTGAAATGTAATATACAATATTAGCTGATATTATTAAGGAAGTAGGCCCACATCTACTTTCGGAAACGGTTTTCAATCGTTAAAATAAACATTCCTCACAAATACATTTTCGTTGTAGGATTTATTATGACATTTCACCCACAACGATGTTGTGGGTGAAATGATCATTACCTGTGGTTTCAAACCAGTGTTGCTCACTGCAACGCTGTAGCCTACGCGAGACACTACAAAAACATCTACTGTACACAGCTGTAGGAAGTCAAACGGCGACAGAACATGTTACTCCCCTTACTCAAATCAAAAGTCTATCTAACTACTAACCTTAACTTCATTGCCACAGCCAGGAACGTTAAATCCAATTCAACCAACGCAATCGCTACCAAGACGAACGAACACAGCAGTAGTCTAGTACTGTACCGTAGTAGTACAATTTACCGGGGCAGCTTCTCCACACAGGGCTATATCGCACTTGGCGTTGTTATAGTACTGACAATGATCGCTACCACTGAGCTTTTTATGAAAGCGATTTTCCACTAAATAAATGTCAAGCTTATTTACGTTTTTGGGGGCATATTTTCAGTTAGCAGATGGTACTGTTTGAATCGCGATTCCATCTTCTACTGCCGGTAACGTCGTAGAATAATCTTCAAAGGGGGTTCTTTATTCATGAATGAATGCAATATGAGTAGGCTAAATCCCTAAAATATCACGAGAAGGGAAAAACTTAAAAGGACGTTTAAATCATAGAGATTAGGCCAATTTTTACACCGGTCTGCCACATTTTTTCGTTTTGATTCAACGATGAGGCTGCCTCTTGCAGGGGAAATGAGAAGACATCTATTTCATTCTACACTTCACTTGTATTTTCAGTTGTAAATGAGCAGCAAAAAAATGCTTTTAAATCTATGTAATCTTTATAAATAATAAGTATGCATTTTTATATAAAATATACAGAAATATCAGTTGTAAAAATGTAATTCAAAAACGGACCCCTGTGCAACCGACGCAAGCAAGCACACCCTACAATTTCCCCAGAAATTGTACCCTCTCTAGTTATTATTTATTTTTGCCCCCCTAAGCCTCAGTCAATATTTGGACTACATAGACAACCTAGGTGTCAAAAATTTCGTTTTGGTAGCGATTGAGTTGCTTGTATTTTTATTTACACTCCGTTACACAGTTTAGGTTACAACGTTTTTGCGGCAAAAAGTGTCTTCTGTCAACGAAGGGTACCAGTGCTAGCCTATGTCACTACGTCAGCACACGTTAGCAACGACGCATGGATACAGAGACGTTCTAGCACGCAAATTGGAGCTTGGATTATGAGTGAAAAATGCCAACCCCCAAAATTACCAACCATTGGGTTTTGTTGAGGAAGCAATTTCGAGTGGAACTGCCATCTCTGATTTATTATTTAGGTCGTGAAAGTCTTTGTAATTTGAGCGAGTGCGGGTCGCCCGTGAGACTGCCTAGGCGGCAGCCATGCAAGCGTCATAGTAGTTTAGTATTTTCGTAATTTTATAGTTCGGTCAATTTTACACCAAAAAACAGAAGGAGGGCAATGTTATGACGATATGACTATTGTGAAGACAGCCAGATGGTGAGATTTTAATGTAGGTTGCTGTAAAAACTTTGATTGGTTTGCTACGTGAGAGCCCCGTCAGCCTCCGTTGACGATTGCGTCAGCTGTTGTCGATCTCTGATAAGTATTTTCTTAATTTCGTACCAGGGTCAATAGGGGTTATGCGGAGCGCCCAGCATTCGAACCGGAAAACAGATGTAATCGTTTCCGCTTCTCACTTCCGTACACATCTGCAGCGCTAGGTGATGCAAAGAACTTATATTGACAGAGAAGTTCAAGCATTTTATAAATTATATTACTCTCTACATTAGGCTAAGTGTGACAGGTAAGAATAAAGTGATGAGTTTATATAACGTTATAATAGCCTAACGTTAGACCGTTTCCCAGGAGGTAACCTAACGCTAGCTCCACACATTACGTTAGCCTACAGTACATACACAAATAAGTTATCAATGAAATATATGAATTCAGCAAATTAATTTAAGAAGCTCATTTTTATTTACATATCCATTTAAATCATTATTCTGGTTTCTATGGCTAGGACCTGCAGTTCCTAGAAGGAATTAAGTTTACTAGCCTACTACTAGACAAAAAAAACGTTAAAGTTAGCAGGTGCATAAGATTACGCTACCGACAAAATTTACCTGTCAGGGTCTTTGGGAAAGCGATGAAAGGCATAAATACTGTCACATTGGTAGTTGTTGCAGTTGATTGCCGAACACTGCGTTCTTTGAGTCCACTTGGACTTTGTTGTCATATTGTGTCTCTTTCTGTGTAACTGTTATAACTAGCTAGTATGTAACTTTGTTACTATTAGTCCAGGCAAAGTAGCGTTTTACGACAGAAATGTAAAAAAGCAGCATTTTGCAGCTTAGATCATTTCTATGAGGTGTCCAGAACAACATATTAAAAGTCCTAAGAAATCCTAGTTGAGAAAATATGTTAAATTCTCATCAATCCGAGATGTGTGCCAATAAGGACAGGCAACATTACATCCCAATGGGGCTATTTTTTTCCTTTACTCCTATCAAAATGAAACTTCACACACTGAAACTAACCATGACAAGTAACATTTTTTTGTATTACAAGTTCTTTAAAAATGAATGTTAATATGCAAATGAGCTATACACGAATCGAATATTCCCAAAATACACCCAAATAGGCTTAATTTTTTCCTTTACTCCTACCACAATAAAACTTAACATAGTAAAGGTATACATGAAAAGTAACTTTTTTTGTATTACAAGTTTCTTTTGAAATTAATTTGAATATGCACGAGCTCCACACTTATTGAATATGCTCTAATTTGAATAGGCAGAAACACCATTCATATGACAAATACATCGGCCCAATCTTCATCCAATCATCCTTCTGCCAATGACCTGATGGTCATTATTGGCATAAATCTCCCATCCAAAACATGCCACCC
This sequence comes from Osmerus eperlanus, assembly GCF_963692335.1. Lineage (NCBI taxonomy): Eukaryota > Metazoa > Chordata > Actinopteri > Osmeriformes > Osmeridae > Osmerus > Osmerus eperlanus. Next base: position 9,705,446 of record NC_085022.1, read on the forward strand.
CCAGTCTTTTGGTCCATACGTTCACTTCCCCCTTTCCACTCCATCATTTGGTAAAAGACCCGAAGACTATGGAACTTTGCAGCTGTTGACGTTGGAGGGATAGTTACATTTATGCATTTAGCAGACACTTTTATCCAAAGCGACTTCCAAGAGAGAGCTTTACAAAAGTGCATAGGTCACTGATCATAACAACGAGATACAAACATTGCGGATAGCCAAAACATGAAGCATACATTGTGAAAAACCAAATAAGTCCCAAAGGGAAGAACCATAAGAGCATGTTTAGACAAGTTACAATTAAACAACATGAACTTCAGAAGTGCAAGAGTGTACCTGTATAAAAAGCAAGCAACAATAATATAATTCACAGCGAGTACAATAACTTTAAGTCAGTTACAACTAACCAACAAGAGCAACAAGTCTCTCAATAAGAGTCATTGTGATCCTGGAGGAAACTAACATCAGGTCCAGCCAATCATTCCTAAGTACCGGAACAAGTGCGTCTTGAGCCTTTTCTTGAACGTGGGGAGACAGTCAGTGTCTCTGATGGAGGTGGGGAATTGATTCCACCATTGGGGGGCCAGACAGGAGAAGAGCTTGTGTTGGGACCGGGCACTCTTGAGCGGTGGGACCACCAGACGGTTGTCAGAAGAAGACCGTAGTTGGCGGGAGGGGGTGTAAGGCTGGAGGAGAGACTTGATGTAGTCGGGTGCAGTCCCATTTACCGCTCGGAAAATAAACTGAGTCTCCACTATATTACGCTGCAACTCAAAATGCTTCTGACCTTAGATCACAATACTTTCTTTTAGAAATTTACAATTTTTATTGCTGCATACATAGCCTAACTCTATTTAACTCTTAAATACCATTACGGTTGACCAGCATAAACACACAGGACATCGTAGTAATTATACTGTTGGTACTATAACCCCATCGCTAAAATGCAGTTTTAATCGTCTGCGAGCAAAAATAAAAGACTAAACTACTGATAGCATACAAGTCTAAACTAACTACTGATAGTTAGCTATAGGCTAACACTATCGCTATATCCAATGCCATTAGCAAAAGCTACATATATTACATACCTTTATAGTTATGAATAAATGAGGAGGCGTAAAACTTAAATACCTTGTCTAACAGAGTACTCGGGGCTCTGGACGTCCGTTTGGCAATACGGTGTACATCGGACATTATTGAAAAATTAAAGGGTGTGGAAGTAGGCGAGACATTATTAGAATAATATGGTGTATATTTGAGATTTTTTGACACAAGTTTGAAAAAGATATTGAGATTAGCGAGGATTTCATGCTATTTTCAGAGATTAGCGATTTTCTATCATTCTTTTAAAAACATAATTTAAAACGTAAAAGGTGTGGAAGTAGGCCAGACATTATTAGAATAATCTGGTGCATATTTGAGATTTTTGACACAAATTTGAAAAAGATATTGAGATTAGTGAAGATTTTATGCTATTTTCAGAGATTAGCGATTTTCTATCATTCTTTTAAAAACTTTATTGAAAAAGTAAAGGGTGTGGAAGTAGGCCAGACATTATTAGAATAATCTGGTGTGTATTTGAGATTTTTAGACACAAGTCTGGAAAAGATATTGAGATTAGCGAGGATTTCATGCTATTTTCATGGATTAGCGATTAATTTGAATTCTTTTCAAAACTTTATTGTAAAAGTAAAGGTTGTGGAAGTAGGCCAGACATTATTAGAATAATCTGGTGTGTATTTGAGATTTTTTGAAACAAGTTTGAAAAAGATATTGAGATTAGATTATTTTCAGATTAGCGATTTTCTATCATTCTTTTAAAAACACAATTGAAAAAGTAAAGGGTGTGGAAGTAGGCCAGACATTATTAGGAGGCCAGGAGGCCTCCCACCTCCCCCCCTCTACAGTGACGACTCTCTCCATTCAGGAGGGTGAAGTTAACAGACTTTTCAAGAGGCAGAATCCCCGCAAAGCAGCTGGGCCGGACTCTGTCTCTCCAGCCACCCTCAAGCACTGCGCTGACCAGCTGTCTCCGGTGTTTACCTACATCTTTAACACCTCCCTTGAGACATGCCATGTGCCAGCCTGTCTCAAGTCCTCCACCATCATCCCTGTGCCCAAAAAGCCAAGGCCAACAGGACATAATGACTACAGACCTGTCGCCCTGACCTCTGTGGTAATGAAGTCTTTCGAGCTACTGGTGCTGGCACACCTTAAATCCATCACTGACCCTCTACTGGACCCCCTGCAGTTTGCCTACAGAGCCAACAGGTCTGTGGACGATGCAGTTAACATGGCCCTCCACTTCACCCTACAGCACCTGGACTCCCCAGCATCCTATGCCAGGATCCTGTTTGTGGACTTCAGCTCTGCCTTCAATACCATCATCCCCGCCCTGCTTCAGGACAAGCTCTCCCAGCTGAACGTGCCTGATTCCACCTGCAGGTGGATCACAGACTTCCTGTCTGACAGGAAGCAGTGCGTTAAGCTGGGAACACAAGTCTCTGACTCCCGGTCCATCAGCACCGGATCACCTCAGGGCTGCGTCCTTTCTCCTCTGCTCTTCTCCCTGTACACCAACAGTTGCACCTCCAGTCATCCGTCCGTCAAACTCCTGAAGTTTGCGGACGACACCACCCTTATTGGGCTCATCTCTGGTGGAGACGAGTCTGATTATAGGTGGGAAGCGGCCAACCTGGTGACCTGGTGCAGCCAGAACAACTTAGAGCTCAATGCTCTTAAGACAGTGGAGATGGTTGTGGACTTCAGGAGGAACACAGCCCCACTCACCCCCATCACCCTGTGTGACTCCCCAGTCAACACTGTGGAGTCCTTCCGCTTCCTGGGCACTATCCTCTCCCAGGACCTCAAGTGGGAACTGAACATCAGCTCCCTCATCAAGAAAGCACAACAGAGGATGTACTTCCTTCGGCAGCTGAAGAAGTTCAACCTGCCAAAGACAATGATGGTGCACTTCTACTCAGCCATCATTGAGTCCATCCTCACCTCCTCCATCACCGTCTGGTACGCTGCTGCCACTGCCAAGGACAAGAGCAGACTGCAGCGTATCATCCGCACTGCTGAGAAGGTGATTGGCTGCAATCTGCCTACCCTCGAGGACCTGCACACCTCGAGGACCCTGAGGCGAGCGAGGAAGATTGTGGCCGACTCCTCCCACCCTGGACACTCCCTGTTTCAGTCACTCCCCTCCGGCAGAAGGCTGCGGTCCATCAGGACCAATACCTCACGCCACAAAAACAGTTTCTTCCCTTCCGCTGTTGGCCTCTTCAACAAGGCCAAGGGACCACACTGATTCTAATGACTTCTTGCTTAAAACACACTGCTTTTTGCACTGCATTACAAAATGGTATCTTGTACATTTGTATTTTTTGTAATATTTGTATTTTTGTATTTTTATATTGTAATTTACAGCAATTTATATTTTATTTTATTGTATATTTAATTCTATTCTAATCCCACTTAGTACTGCTAGTTTATGTACCCATAGTATAGATAGTCCACATATTTAAATTTTAGGTATATGTTTATTGTATGCACCTTCCTGCCAAAGCAAATTCCTTGTCTGTGCAAACTTTCATGGCGAATAAATCCCATTCTGATTCTGATTAGAATAATCTGGTGTATATTTGAGATTTTTTGACACTATTTTGAAAAAGATATTGAGATTAGTGAAGATTTCATGCTATTTTCAGAGATTAGCGATTTTCTATCATTTTTTTTAAACATTATTGAAAAAGTAAAGGATGTGGAAGTAGGCCAGACATTATTAGAATAATCTGGTGTGTATTTGAGATTTTTTGAAACAAGTTTGAAAAAGATAGAGATTAGCGAGGATTTCATGCTATTTTCATAGATTAGCGATTTTCTATCATTTTTTAAAAACATAATTGAACACGTAAAGGGTGTGGAAGTAGGCCCGACATTATTAGAATAATCTGGTGTATATTTGAGATTTTTTGACACTAATTTGAAAAAGATATTGAGATTAGTGAGGATTTCATGCTATTTTGATAGATTAGCGATTAATTGGAATTGTATTCAAAACTTTATTGGAAAAGTAAAGGGTGTGGAAGTAGGCCAGACATTATTAGAATAATCTGGTGTGTATTTGAGATTTTTAGACACAAATTTGAAAAAGATATTGAGATTAGCAAGGATTTCATGCTATTTTCAGAGTTTGCGATTTTCTATCATTTTTTAAAAACATTATTGAAAAAGTAAAGGGTGTGGAAGTAGGCCAGACATTATTAGAATAATCTGGTGTATATTTGAGATTTTTTGACACAAATTTGAAAAAGATATTGAGATTAGTGAACATTTCATGCTATTTTCAGAGATTAGCGATTTTCTATCATTCTTTTAAAAACATTATTAATAAAAATTAAAAGGCTGTGGAAGTATACCAGACATTGTTGGAATACTCTTTTGTTTGTTTTTGTTTGTTTGAGGTTTTATAGTCATAAAATCATTATAAAAGTCATCATTTTTCAAAATTGTATGGGTAATTTTCACCCGGTGCAAAGTAGCGTCTTCTGAATGTGAGACGAATGTCGAATGTCGAATATGAAACTAACTTCACCTCGGTCTCAAACACACCCCGGCAGCCCATTCAAAACAAGCCAGGTGAATGAATCATGATTGCAGCTTCCATATCCAACCTTTCACATGGCTATGTGACAAAAATCTAGAATCACATATTTTTTTGATGATGTATATTATTTTAGATGTGATTTTTTTATGACTTGCGTAGCGCCTTTTTACACGTGCAATTATGTTGATAGAACACTAACTTATTTTGTGCTTCATTGTCAGGGCCAACAGACAGGACCTGTAGCGGGGACTGGCAGAAGATTTTAATTCACTGTTTAACACTTTGTTTGAAATAAAATGACAATGTTACATGGAAATGCTGCCTTGTTTATGATTAGCTGGAGTTAGGCTACACATCACACAAACATAGTCCTCCTAAAGTTGGCTACCATGTAGCCTATTATACAAGAACAAGTAGCATTTTGGGCAAATGAGGTCTGCATATGAACCACCCCAATATAAGCAGTAGAATTGAGAAATATAGGTTACTTAGTTAACGTTGCAGTTACGGACTGGCAACGTCACAAAAGTACGTTGCTAGGAGGTCGCGGTTACGGACTGGCAACGTCGGAAAATGACGTTGCTAGGAGGTCGCGGTTACAGACTGGCAACGTCGGAAAATAACGTTGCCACGACGTCGCGGTTACGGACTGGCAACGTCAAAAGATTACCAAAGACGTTGCGGCAACGTCGCCAAAGACGTTGCGGCAACATATGTTTGGTCATCGAGTGACGTTGCGGCAACGTAAGGGCAACGTAACTGTGTTAGCTGGGTATGTTCAACAATATGAAATATGAAGTTTTTGGTGTTTTAAAATTACACCAAATTTATTTAGGATTATTCCAATGGCAGAATACGAGGCGCAGGGAACTTAGATGTTCGTAAACGCACATAAACGCAATTTAGAGGTGAATAAACGCTATTTCACAATTTCGGGAGGTGCGTAAACGGCGTTTACGTGCGTTTAGCCCCCACTACATCCCTGCTCTCTAGTGAATGAATGCAATATGAGTAGGCTAAATGCCTGAAAATATCACGAGAAGGGAAAAACGTAAAAGTTTAGAGAGATTAGGTCCATTTTTACACCGGTCTGCCAAATTTATTCGTTTTGATTCAGCTATGAGGCTGCCTCTTGCAAGGGAAATGAGAAGACATCTATTTCATTCTACACTTCACTCGTATTTTGAGTTGTAAATGAGCAGCAAAAAAAGATGCTTTTAAATCTATGTAATCTTTATTAATAATAAGTATGCATTTTTATATAAAATATACAGAAATATCAGTTGTAAAAATGTCATTAAAAAACGGAACCCTGTGCAACCGACCCAAGCAAGCACATCCTACAATTTCCCCAGAAATTATACCCTCTCTAGTTATAATTGTACTAGATAACTTTTCCAGAGGTATCTCTGCTATAATTAGTGCAAACCGTTAACTTGATATTAGGCTACTCGGTGTAGAATGATGGTATTTTGGTGAAATGGTAGCTAATGTGCTAGAAGTAGTTGGAGAGCTCACTGTCTGCTGTCTCTGCTGTAAATGTTTACTCCTGTGTTACAGCTCAGGGGAATATTTCATTTATATGCATCTGTATGTTTCACTCATTGAACAAATACATTATAATTCTATACTGTTTTGTTCGGCTTGATGTAGCGTCCATTATCTGGGTTGTAGGTAGCTTACTTGAGAGAGGCGGCGCCTTCCAGCGAGGGGGCCGAGCTTCAGCTCCTTCAGGCGACACGCCCCCCCAGTCTCGAACAGAGAAGACTGCTGATTTTCTTACGATTTCAAAGCCTAATTTAACATACTCGTCTGTGTTTTTTTTCATTCGAATTTGGATGGGTAGTTAATAACACATTATTTTGTGGTGTGGTGAACTTGAAACTTGTTTTTAATTCCACTTCCAGGATCTTTAAGATTATAAAGTTTAAAAAGGTTACAAAAACTTGGTAATACATCACTAATTCGAAACTTTGTCCATACTTGACATTTGACTTGCGTCAATTGACATGCGACCTTTATGAAATGTCAACCTTAGAAGCCCCAGACAGATTACCCACAAAGCTGAACACATTGCCATTGGTCATAACATTACAATAATCCTCTCTGAACCATTGCTGTAATCTGAAAGTATGCTGTACAGAGTTCAATGATCAAAAAGGGCCGTTTTAAATTTCAGTAAATTTCCTGAATTTAATGTACGTGTATGTGAGTTACCCAGAATCACCCTTGAGCGTTAATTGAAGTTCTCACACCTTTTCTAAGGTCAGTGTTGAAATTCCAAGTCAAGCAGACCCCACAGTAATGAAATGTTGTCTCTGAACCTTGTTATTTTCAAAGAAGGATTTCTGTTTACTGTAAGTAGGTAGTCTCTCACATACAATGCACTCAACTTAATGTGTCTTACCTCATCAAACACTTTGAGGAAGTTCCTACTGTAGGCTCTCTACCAATACAGTGTTTCTTTGCTGGCTTCTACATACACAAGTCTCTCGTTGTGAAGAATTTGAAAAAATGTTACCGATAAGCCAGCGGTTGTGTTGTTTCATTACATTGTGTATTAAGGCATCCAAAAAACTGAAAAATTGATCTGTGATCAAGGTCCCAGAACCAACAGTGGTGACAACCTATTTAGTGGTAAAAAAATAAATAAAAAAAACATACTCTGTCCCACCCAATACAATAAATGATGACACATACATGCCTGTCAGACTTAAAACTTCTGTTCCACTCACATGAGGAACAGGCAACTTATATTGATTGACAGTATATGACAGAGTATTATCATTTTGGCCTAGATTGATTTTCATGTTATTTGTCATTGGGCCAACCTTAATATCAGATACTTTAAAAAAAAGATTCACTAAATTCTATACTATCAACTTTATTTTGAAATGTACTATTTAGTTACTGGAATCAAATGTTTTGTTGGTGTTACTGAGTGTTGAACCCTTTTTCTTTCTCAAATGCAAATGAACTGTTAGAACAAGACACCATCACTTTCCAGGTCCATGGAACAATTATTACTGTAAATATCATCGATGTATAGCTCCTATGTACATGTCAAACTCCCTCAGATTGCCACACATCAGAGCGCCCAGGCAGTTCAGGACATAAGACAATCACTTTCACGGTTACAGAAATGACATTAGGCTCAGACTTTACACAGCAAAGTTCAACAACAGGTATGTAAAATCTCTCATGACAAAATAAAAAGGTTTATACTATTCTGCATACTCTACTTGATCTAAAACATATCAGTCAGCAAGGTGCATATTTTTTATCTCAATTTGTTGAATATTTGTATTGTATTTTTACATACAGTAGGAACCACATGGATGTGCAGTTGTTGCATTAGAAAACTGGTGCCATGGTTTCAGCTGAGCAATCACTGTTCAGAAAAAAGATCAGTGGACCAGAGGCCTTCAAAAGACTTCCGATTCAGAATCTGTTCGATGTTTCAGCTCAAGGTACTGAAAATCAAATCTCTTATTTTTTTTAACATTACCATAACATGTATCCCTATGTGAATTACCATGAAAGAGATACTAAATCTAGTTTGTTGTCTTGTAAAACAAAACAGTATGAACATGAGTACTATTATTAGATTTGAGAGAGGTGAGGGAGGCAAATATAGAACAATCGGTGCCTTCAGCAGGCATTGCTCCAAGGGTGACGTCTATTGGAAAATAGGCAAATCAAGCATACTGTAAGCTCTCTGTACAGTGGCATTACAGTTAGTTTGACTGTCCCGCTTATCAGTGTTGACTGCTGTCCCTCGGGTTTTGTTAGAACCAAGACAAGATGGACCCCTTTGTGGACTCCCAGGCTGAGGGCATCGATTGGACCCTGAGGGAGCCAACCCTGAAATGGTTTAGAGAGACCCAAGCCCCCCTCATCCTACGCAAAAACAACTTCCCTGTCTGGTTCCAAGGCTTCATCCCCAGAAAGTAAGAACTTCTAGAGATCCATTTCCAGAAGGAAATATGTACAGATTTTGTATTCATGTTGTGCTTTGGAATAAAGTACAGTCATATTGATTAAGGGTTATTTTAGCTATTGGCTGAGTGTTAGACGTTTATACAACACATGTTGAGTATTACAGCACTTCGCATGTAACTGCCAGGTTTAGCCATTAGAATGCATTGCCAAACTATGAAATATTGTAGCACTCCAGAATGATGAATGGCGGAAATGGTCAGACCAGGTTACTCTCTCAAGGGACAGTGTGTTAATGTAATAATTGTTTGCTTTAGCTTTTGTACTGTAGGCTGAGAATTGACAAGGGCTTTGGAGAGTGCTTTTAGCTAAATTGATTTTCTTTATGGTAATATTATTTCCCCAGTGAAATAAAAACCTTGCTATTTCTTTAAATATTTGCTTAAGTGCTTTTCTGATCTGACTTTGACACTTTGAACTTCTGATTTCCAAGTTTAACTTTGTATAAAGCTTTAATGTTCGTTTATCTTCAGGGATGCTGAGGAGACCTTAAGAGACAGGGAGCTGGGCTGTTTCCTTATCCGTCTCAGTGACAAGGCCATTGGATACATTCTCTCATACAAGTTAGTGATCATTTGTACTCCCATTAAGCCCCATACGCCCACTGATACCTCACTAGAACACATTGATAGATAGCTTCATAGCAAAAGGAGCTATGGGGGTTGACTACCTTTAACATTCGTCTTCTTTTTCATTTTAGAGGTCGGGATCGATGTCGACACTTTGTCATCAACCAAAGCAAATCAGGACAGCTTAACATCTCTGGAGACACTGAAATGCACAACACTCTCACAGACCTTATAGAGTACTATAAGAGGAGTCCCATAGAACCGTTTGGGGAGTTTCTCACACAGTCTTGCTTAGAGGTAAGGAGACACTCTTGGAGACACTCTCTCTGATCATACCTGCTTTGTAGTATTCAGTAAGGTATACGAGATATGTAAGTCTAACTAATAGGCTTATACTGATCCAGGCATCCACCGGAGAGCTCTATGACACCATCCAGGTCAACCACAGGGACAAGCCAGTGGTCAGTGTGAAAGCTGTAAGGAACATTTGGGACCAAAAAAGTGACAGGCCTGTGAAACATCTTCCTGCACTGCCGCCTAAAAATAACAGGTCACCAGAGGTATGGAGGTTTAGTCCTCAGAACACCAAAACTGTCCTGCATCATACAGCAAAGTTGGTTCATGTTTAACATTTGTATTACCTTGATCTGCAAATTCAGATTCAAGGTTTATTATTGTGATTTTTGTCTTCATGTACTTCATTTTTGCATTAACAGGCAGTGCCACCTATACCCATTAGGGCTGGTCCTTTGAAGACTGGCTTCCTGGATGAACAGAGCTGTGGCCAGGCCAAGGTGTTGTATGCCCTTCTAGAGCAGCAGACAACAAGGGAAAGACCCATGGCCCAGTCCAGCAGAATGTATAATCTCAGAGACCCAGCATGGCAGACTGAGGGATCTCAACCCAGACACCAAGCCCAGCAGAGGAAGAATATCACAACAGAACATCCTGCTCCAATTCTCGGAACCGTTTACTCGGAGATCCATCCACTGGACTACAGGACCATGTCTCTGCCTTTACTGGACAATAACTCAGAGAATAAAAACCATATCTACAGGCTAAGTGGGCCTTCATTTACACCTCCAAGACTGCCCCCCCAACTACCCAAACAAGTCACAAGGAATACCATCTTGGAACAATCACCGTCCTCTAAAAGGCCTAGCATCAGCCATAGCCTCAACCAGCTGGTTTACAGCCCAGTGTACCACTTGGCTGGGAGACCCAGTTGCCAACCTGTCCCACTGGAGGGTGACCCCATGACATCAGCTGAAGAGGAGAGCATGTATGTTGAGGTACCTTCAGAACCCATCCCAAGTCGCTACCTCTTGGACAATACTTACGAACAGATCCCAGAAATGGGGTTGAAAGTTGAAGCTACTAGGCATGACCCCAACACCTATGAGACACTAAAGAAGCTCAAACCCAAACCCAATCTCTCAACCCTTGGACTAAAGGTAAGGGGTTTTGTATTATATGTGTTAGCGTTATGCCACACAATGTGTCATATTCGTCCGCTAATAAATGACATGCTTTACATCCTGCAGAATGAGAAGAGGCGATGGTTCTTTCCAGAGATCAAGAGAAAGTAATGAAAAGATTTGGGAACTAAATTATCTGGAAACTCCACTCAACAATTCAGATTAAACTCCTCTGCTTCTCTTTCTCTAATGTTGTAAGTTTCATTGAATTCAAAGTATTTCTGTAGTAACCTGAAAACATCTAATATTTTTCTTTTTCTAAGGTTAGTATTGTTTTGCCAACATGTAATTTTCGTTTTTATTTATGTTATATTAAATAAAACTTGTATTAACAAAATTGGGTGCAGGGCACTTCAACAACTAAAACTTTCTATAACATGTTCATATTTTCACCAAACAGTCATGAAATGATACTAACTTTGATTCCAATACTTTTAATTGCAATGGTTATCAAAGCAAAATCAGTCAAGCCGTACTGTGTGTTTGTAGATGGGAAGTTTTAGACAGGCGTGTAGTAAGTCAGACAGATTTGTAAGGGGAAAGAGAGATGGACAGACAGACGATGCAGTTTGTTCACTGCCTGCTGTCTCTCCTTGACTTTCATTTCCATTAAGGTGTGGAGCTGCCAGGCCGGGACGGGGGGAGGCGAGGGGGGATGGGGTTGGTAATTGCATAGCAGAATGATACTATCGGTCAAGTTCTGAACATGGGGGTGGAGGAATCCATTAGACCCTGGAAATAGAGAGGTGAGTTCTAGGTGCCACAGCAATACTGAATGGCTGTAGTAAAGAATAAATGTCTTTACACTTTGCAGTCTGTCCTCTGCATCACTGTGAGGGGATTCCCTGTGCAAAAAACAGATGTCTATTTTAGTCTTTCTTCTCAACCCTCCTGTTATGTTTGTTTCATGTTAATTAATTATGTTTATGTACGCGGTCCAAAATGGCTGATTAATAATCATCCATATTAATCCATATCCTAGTCCCTAATGTTGTTAGATCTTTTCACCAACCTAAGTTATTGTAAACATTACACGTTTTTAACTTCTCTTTGTTATTTATGGGATGTAGGCCTCATTGACCTGAGCAAATACAACTAGTTGAGTAAAAGCGTAGCTACAGTACCTTAATTGAAAATGGCGGACGGAAGGGAGGGTGGTGCGGGAGGTACCTCATACGAATCCTGTTATTTTATCTAAAACATCAGGGGGGTATTCCAGGTAGCAGGTTTAGTGAAAACTTTGAGTTGTTTAACCCTGAAAAGAGGCTTACTCCGAGGTTTCCGTTCCAGAAAGAGAGGTAACGAAACCTTTTGGTAAGTTTCCATGGTAACTTACTCCGTGAAAGTAACCTGATCGCTAGAAGGTTTTCCATGCCAAACTCTGCGTTTTTATCTATCCCCTCCCTCTTTCTGAACCTGATAGCGTTGGCAGACTAGGGATATCCTTTCCTGGTTCAGCCAACCGATCTCGAACAAAATTTAATTCGCTTAGTTATACGCCGGGAGAGGATTTTAAGACTGCGATTCGATGTGCTTTAATTCCCTGATGAATACCTAGGTTAACGTTACCGTTTCCCGTCACAATCTGTAATGTATTTTAGCAACATTGTCAGCCCTTAGGCCAACATCGCTAATGTTACTCGCCGTGGACGTGCACTAAGAACTGACCAAATGCTTTTTGGCACTGAAATAAAGACAAATAATTGAAATTGTATTTGGTCTTCTTCATTGCCTACAAATAGAAATCTAACAATGAGTATGTTTATTGGCTATTGTTCCTATAATTTACATGATTCACCTGTGACCATGTACCATCCTGTAACTGGTGTTTCAGCAAATCTATTTCAACATTGTAGGGGGTCAATATTGGCCAAACAACTGAAACTAATTGGAAAGGAAGATGGGAAACTGAACAGTGTATTAACATTAACCAAATAATGCCAATACCAATGGAATTACAGTTATTCGACTATGGGTTAAATCAGAGCAAGAATGGTCAAAGTAAGGTTAAATAATATAATAATTTAATCATATTGCAAATGAATGAAATCAATGAAGGTTAACTCTTACCTACTCTACCATGATTATTGTAAACTAGAGATAGAAAGCAAGAGGTGAGGAAGAAGGAGTAGGACAAGCCAGAGCTGAGGAGAAGGTCTCAGGAGATTAAGAATCCACAGATGCTTCACAATTCCTTTTATACCCAAAACAACTAATAACACCACAATCTTGACCCTTACTTATCAACATGACTAGCAATGCCACAGTAAGTTACACAATGATGTGTGAGAGCCATCAAGTTGAGACTCCATCCAGTAACTCCAGATTTTACCATATGAGAGGTGGGGGCAGGTTGATAGCCTTACAAGATCAGCCTTTATTCTTCTGCCCTAAGTACACCATCTCTTGGTCAAAATAGAAATTCAGCAAATTCAACAATTAATATTGATATAGATTATTGTTTCTACAATTAACATCACCTGTTACATGCATCCTCTTGTAACTGGTGTTCCAGTAAATCTTTTTCAAGATTATCCTTTATTCTTCTACCCTAAGTAGGCCTACACCATCTCTTGGTCAGTTTTTGGCAATTCTTCATGAGGTGCAATTTGTACAACTCATTTACTTGTAACTGGGAATACATGGGATTGCATTACATTTCACAGTTCCACATGCAGAATTCCCCTGCCATTAAATGAACATATCACTGTATACTGCATCCATGCTCTGTTCAACAGGATCAGAATGTGCAAATCGTTTTTTATATTCATTATTCTCATAATGTCAGTGTAACTGACAATTCCACACAAGCCTGTAAATAAAAGTACATGGGGAGAGAACTACCAGTAGCTACCATACATAATTATCTGCATCCATTTTCTGCGGCAGCAGTCAATGTCTCTTCGTCATCTTAATCATCATCGTCATCATCCTTTGATGAAAATATTAAGCAAATTACCAGAACTGCATTTTTCCATCTACGTAATATAGTCAATATAGCCAAAATACAAAAATTCCTGTATTTTGTAGCAATTCAATGAGGGATCCCCTCATTGAATTGCTCCTCCCAAGGTTTCTTCAATTTTTTCTCCTGCAGTGGGTTTTTCTGGGAGTTTTTCCTTGTCTTCCTTGAGGGTTTAGGTTGGTTGAGGGGCAGTTCTATGGGCGTATGTGAACCCCTCGACATGCTTGCGTGTAAAAAGGGCTATACAAATACATTTTGATTTGATTTGAAAAGCATTCTGTTGGGGGAAACTGCTATTACAAGTTGAAATAGGCACCAATTGATATTTACTTTGTATCATGTCGATATATGATTAAAACCAAGGTGACTTCGAGGCTACAATCACAAGCGTATAGCTTAAGCAAAATATGTCTTACCTGTTTGTAGTATGTTTTTATATTTAATATAACATTGAACATGCTATTTTATTAAGTCTCCCACTTTTTCTTCTGTAATATTAACGGTATGGACTGGCTATTACATCAAATGTATGCATTGACTAGGCAGTTTGTCTCCCACGCCAATTGTATACGCTGCTACAGCCGTGTTGCTTTTTTTCCGTAATATGTGCTCAGATTGAACACGAAATAAAACTTATTTCTGAAGTGTGGTGAAGTAGGACAAGGTTTTTTGTTGCTGGGTGCCATGGTTGATCCCAGTATCGGAGCTCCATTGATGTTGGCTTTTAATAGTTCTCATGCGCGCGCTTAACTCAGAGTTGACGTACTCCGAGTTGAGTTAAGATATTCAAATCAGCTTTTCTGGAACCGAGTTTCCAATTTTAAAGTAACTCAACTCAGAGTTCAGGGTTAGGCTCAGAGTTTGTTAAACCCGCTACCTGGAATACCCCCCAGGTCTACTCATGCAACTCATGCAAAGATTTAAAGCACAATTGTGTTTCATCTCCAGTACATTGCTGTGATTGTCAGTTATGTAGTCGCTCTACTGATAATCTCAGTGCGTCCTTGCTGGAATGACACAATCAATCCACAGCCAGCCGGAGAATATCAACACCAAACACATTTGTTCACCGTTCCACGGGAGCGGACAGTACACAGCATACCATAATGTTCTGAATAATGGCCAGGTCTACTCCCTATTCCACTGGACCGCGTAGGCGTAACAAACACATATCCAACATTTATCGGAAACTGTTACTACCTGTTCACTATCCTCCTGCTCAGGGTCGGATTAACCATTAGGGCAACTGGGCACTTGCCCAGGGGCACATGACATCTAAGGGGCCCTGGACAATGTCAACTAAAATGTTACATCACGTTATGAACGCAGTCCTAACTTTCCTTAATGTGAGTACTTTATTACAACTCGTTCGATCAAAATGTTATGTTAAATCACGTCAAAAACAGTGTTTGTGTAGTCTAGTAGCCAGTGCCGCCGCTCCCATTACGCTCACTACGCGCTGTGCGTAGGGCATCAACTCCTGAGGGGGCACCAAAAAATAGCCAACTGAAAAATCATCATAGTTATAATACTTCTAATACCGATATTATTTTAGTATAGAAATATTAGACACGTATATTACAAAACAGGCAGAACAAGAGATGTAGCCTATTTAAATGCTCACAAAAAGTTACGATGGTGCCCCCCCCCCCCCCCAAAACTAAAAAAAAACAAATAGGCTACACTCAACTTCCCAAACTCGCTGTGGGTGCCCTTCCCTCAGTGGGCTGACGAACTTTGACAGTAGGCTAGGTCAACTTTTCTAAAATGGGCTTAAAACGATAACAGGAGTCAGGGGAAGGAAAAAAGAAAGAAAGAGACTGTGAGATGGTGCCCGTGCATCACTTTCAGGTAAATCCATGTTTAATCATTGTTAAATACAGGAAATGTGCTGCTAATTTAATGGTTAGCCTATGCATACACCTCAAACTTGCTGACGTTATTGCTAATGTTAGCACACTCAAATATGTTTAACATATTTGAGTGTGCATATTTGATTGAGATTTTACTGTTAAACATTATCTATTAATTTTACAAGTAACTGACGCCAGCTAGCTGTTACTTTCTTACCTACTGTCTGACAAGATTTTACCAATTGAAAAACGGCTTGTAAAATGTTTATTTTACATAAAGCTCAAAAAACTATTTTGCGCTCAAATAAAGGCCCAAAAAATTTGGAGGGGGGGGGGCTTAAACCTTGTTGCCCAGGGCACAGAAAATTGTTAATCCGGCCCTGCTCCTTCTCTCCGGGGATGTGCAACTCAATCCTGGGCCCAACATCACCGAGCCAGCGATATTCACCGGAGTGGAAAGCAGTGGATGGCCTCGTCCACTAATCGTTGGCGCTGCGGAAGTGGGTGAGTGCTATGATCCCATGGTTTCTCTCGACTCACCCGACTCCAGGATGGAATTTGACTCTTCAAACATACCCAAGTCGCTAAATGCGATCCCTGACTTTGCTTCTGGTACGCAAGCTGTTTTAATTAGTTCCCCGCATTCAGTGCAAGCGGAAGGGATTGTTAATTGCCCTACCGAACTGCCCCTAATCAAAACCAAACAAAACTGCCTAAACCCAGCCATAAGAAAACACAGAAAATGTTACTTTTTTCAATGTGTTAATCACTCTCGAGTCATCAGGGACCCACGAGCTAAGCCCAAGGGACTACTAGGGGGGCACTTGATCATTCGTAGTGTCATTCCAAAAAGTGGATCAAATTCAACATCTTCTCAGAGTCCAACCTTGACTTCCTCTGCCTTTCAGAGACATGGCTCCATAAAAACTGTCCATATGCTGCTTTGATTGTGCCTGGCTACAATGTTTTCAGGAGAGACAGGATTGAAGGTAGAGGAGGGGGTCTGATGATTTACATTAAAGAACATATCCGATGTAAACAAATTGAGTGGTCATGTGATAATGAATTAGAATGTATTGGCCTGAACGTTACACGGTCTCCCCAAATGTCTTTTACCCTTATTGGAATGTATAGACCACCGCCCATTAAAATTGTGTTTTTTGATCAGTTTAATAACATGCTTAGGGAATGTGATTTGGGGAAAGAGGTCATCTTGATGGAAGATTTTAACATTAATTATGAAGACAAGTCTTGTAGGAAAACCCTTAAACGGATCACTAATTCCTTTGACCTTACACAGCTAGTTAAAGGGCCAACCAGGGTGACTTGTTGCTCTAAAACACAGATTAATTTAGTGTTCAGTAATAAACCAGAGAGAGTGACTAAATCATTCAATATATTGTTACTGGGCTGTCTGATCATAATCTGACACTTAGCCAGAAAGCTTTCTAAGAACAGGTTTAACTTCTCTACTGTTAGAAAGCCGGATCAACTAAGAATACTTAAGAGTGATTTAAACTATTTTGAAAACGCAATTAAGGGAATTAACTGGAATGATCTCTTGTCCTATACGGATATGGAAGCTGATAGTCAGGTTTTTCTATCCACAATCCAGACTACAATAAATAGTTTCCTAAAGAAAATTTAATCCAAACCTGGCCAAAAGAGCACTCTTCCTTGGCTAAATGGAGAAATCTGGAAATTGATGAAAGAACGAGATTATGCTCTAAATACAGCCCTAAAATCCAAATTAGAGCATGACAGGCGTAGGTTTACCATGTTGAGAAATAAGGTGATGAAAGAAATCAGACAGGCCAAGGCAGACCATAGTAACACTGCAAAAAGACTAGAAATCATGGTGAATAACAATCTAACACAGGATGCAGTCGAAATAGCAATAGCCTTCAATTCCGACTTTATTGACTCAGTCAGGATACTGACACAGAACCCCCCCACTGGTTTCTTGGGCTGGTTTCTTGCCAGTGAATGACGCTCAACCTGTCTTCAACATAAGGGACGTTTCTGAGTCAGAGGTGAACAAGGTGATTAGCTCACTAAAGCTTCTTAAAAACTACAAAGAGTCACTCATTGGCCCCATTACTAAGGTCGCCAACACATCTATTGGTCTGGGGGTGTTTCCAAGAGTATGGAAGTCGGCCATAATAACAGCCATCTTTAAATTGGGCGACCCTGCTGACGTGAGTAACTACAGGCCCATTAGTATATTACCTGTGGTGTCGAAGGTTGTTGAAAAGTGTGTAGCAGAACAACTGATTTCCCACCTCAACAACAGCCCCTTCACATTACACCCCATGCAGTTTGCATGGGGTGTAACGGCCAACTGCTTTCTTCTGGAAAATGTGAAGTCCAGAATGGACAAAGGGGGCGTTGTTGGGGCTGTGTTTCTGGATCTAAGGAAGGCTTTTGATACTGTTAATCATGAGATTCTCATCACAAAATTGTCCAAGTTCAACTTTTCCCCGATGCCTTGAGGTGGATGAAATCATACCTTGAAGGCAGAACTCAACATGTCAGAGTGAGCAATGAGCTGTCGCCTACTCTTAGCTATTATGTCGGCGTGCCTCAAGGGTCAATACTGGGGCCCCTCCTGTTCAGCCTGTACATTAATGATCTGCCTTCTGTCTGTACGGGGTCTGAAGTTCAAATGTATGCAGATGATACAGTGATATATGTGCATGCAAAGAGCAAACAACAAGCTGCACAAGAACTCACTACTGTAATGGTCCAGGTTACAAAGTGGCTCAGTGACTAGTGTTTGCATCTCAATGTGAACAAAACTGTCTGCATGTTCTTCACAAAGAGGGCGACAGATGCAACTGAGCCAGATGTCTATGTGTCAGGGGAGAAGCTCCAGGTGGTATCAGATTTTAAGTACCTTGGCATCATACTTGATTCCAACCTTTCTTTTAAAAAGCAGGTGAAAAAGGTCATTCAAATAACCAAATTCAACCTTGCCAATTTCAGATTTATACGTAATTGTTTAACTACAGAGGTAGCAAAACTGTACTTCAAATCTATGATACTCCCCCACTTAACATACTGCTTGACTAGTTGGGCCCAAGCTTGCTGTACAACATTAAAACCTATTCAGTCTGTCTACAAACAGGCTCTCAAGTGCTTGATAGAAAGCCCAACAGCTATCATCACTGTTACGTCCTCAGAAAGCATGAGCTCCTGAGTTGGGAAAATCTTGTGCAATATACCGACGCATGTCTTGTATTCAAGATCCTTCATGGCCTGGCTCCCCCTCCACTCAGTACTTTTGTTAAACAAAAAACCCAAACGTATGGCAGCAGAACCACAAGGTCTGCCATGAGAGGCGACTGTATAGTCCCATTAAGGAAAAGCACTTTTAGTAAGTCCGCTTTCTCTGTGAGAGCTTCCCATGTCTGGAATACACTGCCATCAGACACACATAACTGCACCACCTATCACACTTTCCCCAAAAACATGAAGACATGGCTAAAGGTCAACCAGATTTGTGAACATAATTCCTAGCTGTGTATTGCCGCTTTCAATGTTGTCTGTAGCTTGTGAGGTGTGGAGACACTTTGTTGCTTTTATAGATTTTGTCTTGTTGCTTTTGTTCTATGTTGCTCTATCTGTATGCTATGTCTTGCTTGTCCTACGTTGCCCTGCGTGTGATCATTGTTTAATGATTGTTTGTATTGTAACTGTTTTTAATAACCTGCCCCGGGACTGCGGTCGAAAATTAGCCGGCTGGCTAAAACCGGCACTTTTACTGAAAAGTTGATTAATGTGCACTGTCCCTGTAAAAATAAACAATTAACACAAACTTCAAGTGTTCTAAACATCTAAACAGGGTTGAATGGAAAAAGACGTCATGGAGTTCCTGTAGATGCCATAATCAAAATGTACAATGAAACCACAGTTGCATACTTGAACAATCATATAAAACGGTAACATCGTTATTATTCCCTTGAGTAGGACCCGAAACCAGTTAATGTTAAAGTTTTTTTTTTAATTGGCTCACCTGCATTGTAAAGAAACCATCTGTGACATGGTTGAAGAGTGTGGTTTCCACATCTGTCTCTATGACACCAGCACCATAAGAACTGTTAAATTTCCCATTGGGGCTGTCAGCTATACTATAGGCCAGTGGTTCTCAAAGTGGGGTCCCCGGACCCCTAGGGGTCCGCGAGCCATAGCCAGGGGTCTGCGAAATAATTTGCCATAAATTATAAAATTGTAGAATTGTGCTGTATTAAAAAGTGAAAACATTAATATATATACATAACTATAATATATAATAATCAACAGATGGGTGACCATTGCACCAATAAAATAAGCATATTGTGTCAATTTAAATCAAATCAAAATGTATTTGTATAGCCCTTTTTACACGCAAGCATGTCACAGAGGGCTTCACATACGCCCATAGAACTGCCCCTCAACCAACCTAAACCCTCAAGCAAGACAAGGAAAAACTCCCAGAAAAACTCACTAGAGGAGAAAAAATTGAAGAAACCTTGGGAGGAGCAATTCAGTGAGGGATCCCCTCCTCCAGAGACGGTTGGTGAAAGAGAGGAGCAGAACACAGGCTTAACATACTCATACAGCAGGGAAATGTCAATGGGTTTTTGAAACACCAAAATCCATTGTTTACTTGGTAGATGTGGGAAGGGACCGGGAAACACGCTGTTGCCCGTCATGGAGACTGGTTTCCGGTTGGCGACCAGGTCCAGCGTTGGCAGACCGACAACCAGGCAGGTGCTGACAGCTCAAACCCCCCCACACCACAGGGGATGTGTGTGTGTGTGTGTGGGGGGGGGGGGGGCAGAGAGGAAAGCAGGGATTCGAGAATGCCAGGAGCAGCTAACAGTTACATTCATATTAGAATGAGATCCCCACCGGTCAAGTGTGGACTAGTGCAGCAATTTAGCAGAGCAAAAAAGGGTATTTGATGCAGCCCTAGACATTAAGACAGCGCCAATTGTGTCCATTTAAGAGCACAAAGGCAGGGCTCTACCGTGTGCCCATGTGTGCGAGCATAGAAAAGTATTTGGGCGCACGGGTGCGAGTGAGTTTTAAACATAGACATACAGACTATGTTTTTAACATATTGCAGCTGTTACGTGAAAAGAAATGATAGAACCCGAAAATGCTCAAACCATTATTTGCAACGGGAAACATTTATATATATTTTTTGAGATTTCAACTACTAATAATTGCGACTCGGATAAACCTCATAGGCTGCGTTCTGCGATAACCTACTGAATCTTTCCTGCGTTGTAACAGCCTGGCTAGCAATCTAGCTAGCTAACCTTCACCCTCAGTGTGAACAATCAAACTAACCAAACTAACATCCAACACTACATATATCAAACGAGTTCAACAATAGAAACTTAAACAATGCTTCCGTCAACAAAATTAACACCCAACTGAGTCCCCTTCTGTCATGCCGCAAGCCATGCTGAAAACCAAGAGTGCAGTTGCGACCCTACATAAACACTGGTGCAAATAGCTACAACATAAAAACTAAATTTCCCATTAATTAGTAGTTTGAACCCATCCACCACCGAGGACCTCATTCGGATCAGTAGAGTGGGGCCCTCCCTGGAAATGTTTGATGCCTCTAAATGTGCTGAAAACTGTCTGTCAGTTGGAAAAAGATCAAGACTCCCATGCTACAAAGCTTGGCCAAGCCAGTCAGTTTGAAACAATGTTACAATGAATACAAAAAGTAATAAATGAATATGTAACGAATAAATAAGTAACCACTCCTGTTTCCGGTCAATTTTGTGTAATTCATTCAATAGTCTAATAATGATGCAATGGGGGAGGAGAAAATAGTCATCAATAAATTTGCCATGATATAAATGTAGAAAAAACTGTTTACTGCAGACAGTACAATCAGACTGGTTAGATTTTTCCAGGAAATTGAACCTAGTTGTTGCAGTAGGTTGAAACAATATGAAATCCAAGCTTGTCTAAAGGTCATGATGAGAGGCTCCTAGAATGATTTTATTGAGAATTTGATTCCACCTGTCTGAAAACAATAATTCATAAAAGCCTTAATGGTCTCTGTCAGCAAATATCCTTCCCGTCATAACAGATGAAAGGCTGTCAGCAGAGAATACCTTCCAACTAATACCACAACACTCACCATAAATAATCCCACCGTGGCAGGAAATGAGATGACATGAAAGCAGAGCTGCCTGTGTTGGAGCTATTAACTGCAGTTCTGTACTTGACAAAGGCAAACATACTACTCTTGTTTAAAAAACAAATTAATAATCTAAAGTACATGCAAGTGCATTTCTGACATGCATCATGTCAGAAAATCACAACTGTGTAAATGTATCTAACAAGACATCCTCTTCACTAAAAGAAACAAACATTGCTTTATTTCTTTATCGGTCTTGAATATGTTGGAGGTAGCGTTCATAGTTCATATTTGCATTTAATCAAATCAAATGTATTTGTATAGCCCTTTTTACACGCAAGCATGTCACAGAGGGCTTCACATACGCCCATAGAACTGCCCCTCAACCAACCTAAACCCTCAAGGAAGACAATGAAAAACTCCCCAAAAAACTCAGGAGAAAAAATGGAAGAAACCTTGGGAGGAGCAATTCAGAGAGGGATCCCCTCCTCCAGAGACGGTTGGTGAGAGAGAGGAGCAGAACACAGGCTAAACATAGTCATACAGTGTCGATGGGTTTTGAAACACCAAAATCCATTGTTCAACTTTATAGATGTAGGACAGGACCGGGAGACTCGCGACCAGGTCCAGCGTTGGCCGACCGACGACCAGGCAGGTGCTGACAACTCAAACCCCCCACACCACAAGGGATGTGTGTGGGGGGGGGGGGACAGAGAGAGGAGAGCAGGGATTAGAGAATGCCAGGAGCAGCTAACAGTTACAGTCATAATAGAATGAGATCCCCACCAGTCAAGTGTGGACTGGTGCAGCAATTTAACAGAGCAAAAAAGGGGAATTTGATGCAACCCCACACACCAGGACAGCGACAGCCCCCCTCGTTTGGAACATGAAATCTGTTCCAGGGGAAGAGAACTCTAAAATAAGTTATACTTATAGAATAAGGATGGAAACAACCCGTCCCCCGTTGCCTCCAACTAGTAACATACTTACCTGTAACAGTCGTAGAATTGACTAAACAATAACGTTTTTAACCTAATTTTAAATGTCGAAACAGTATCAGACTCCTTAATTGAGACAGGTAATTTGTTCCAGAGAAGAGGTGCTCTATATGAGAACGCCCTACCTCCAGCTGTTTTTTTCTTAATTTTGGGAACCACCAGATAGCCGGCATCTTGAGATCTAAGTGTCCTTGCGGGGCAATAGGGTGCAAGGAGACCGGAGAGGTACAGTGGTGCCAATCCATGCAGAGATTTGTAGGTTAGTAGTAGAACTTTGAAGTCAGCTCTGGCTTGGATAGGGAGCCAGTGTAGAGAGACAAGAGTAGATGTTATGTGATCAAACTTTCTTGTTCTGGTCAATAGTCTAGCAGCAGCATTTTGCACCCGCTGTAAAAATTTTAGGTGGGTAATTGGGAGGCCAGAGAACAACACATTGCAATAGTCCAATCGGGACGTAACAAATGCATGTATTAGTTTTTCGGCATCATCCTTTGAGAGAAATGTTTGTATTTTGGCAATTAAAAAACCTATGCACTTGTGTGCAGTAGCATTAAAAAAGAACATATTGTTTTGCATGTATATTCAAAGCATTTTGTCTCCCTCTTGTTCTGGTGAGATTTAGTCATGGTTCCACAAAACAAATGTGTATTCTGTATGTACGTGTCTGCTTTTAACAAACTGGGGCTACAGGAAGTGACAGTCCAACGTTATCTACTTTACTGTACGCTGTGTCTGGTAACATTTACATTTATTCATTTAGCAGACGCTTTTATCCAAAGCGACTTCCAAGAGAGAGCTTTACAAAGTGCATAGGTCACTGATCATAACAACGAGATAGCCACAAAACATTGCGAGTAGCCAAAACATGAAGCACACATTGTGAACAACCAAAATAAGTGCCAAAGGGAAGAACCATAAGAGCATGTAGTTAAACAAGTTACAATTAAACAACATGAACTGCTATAAGTGCAAGTGTACCTGTGGAAAAAAGCAAGCAACAATAATAAAAACAATATATCACAGCGAGTACAAAAATTTAAGTCAGTTACCACTAACCACAAGAGCAACAAGTCTCTAAGCAAGAGTCATTGTGATCCTTGAGGAAACTAACATCGGGTCAAGCGAACCATTCCTAAGTACCGTTGTACTCCCGGAACAAGTGCGTCTTGAGCCTTTTCTTGAAGGTGGAGAGACTGTCAGTGTCTCTGATGGAGGTGGGGAGTTGATTCCACCACTGGGGGGCCAGACAGGAGAAGAGCTTGTGTTGGGACCGGGCGGTCTTGAGCGGTGGGACCACCAGGCGGTTGTCTGAAGAAGACCGTAGGTGACGGGTGGGGGTGTAAGGCTGCAGGAGAGACTTGATGTAGACGGGTGCAGTCCCGTTCACTGCTCGGAAGGTCAGTACCAGGGTCTTGAATCTGATACGGGCCATGATAGGTAGCCAGTGGAGAGAGATGAGGAGCGGGGTAACATGGGAGCGTCTGGGTAGATTGTAGACCAGGCGGGCCGCTGCGTTCTGAATCCTCTGAAGGGGGCGGGTTGCACATGCTGGGAGACCAGCGAGCAGCGAGTTGCAATAGTCCAACTTGGAGAGGACAAGTGCTTGGACTAGCAGCTGGGTGGAGTGCTCAGACAGGTATCTCCTGATCT
The DNA here is from genome assembly GCF_963692335.1 of Osmerus eperlanus. Taxonomy (NCBI): domain Eukaryota; kingdom Metazoa; phylum Chordata; class Actinopteri; order Osmeriformes; family Osmeridae; genus Osmerus; species Osmerus eperlanus. The sequence goes on from NC_085022.1 coordinate 9,729,715, forward strand.
TCCGGATGTTGTAGAGGGTGAATCTACACGACCGGGAGACCGCAGCAATGTGGGCCGTGAGGGAGAGCTCGTCGTCCATGGTAACCCCAAGGTTCCTGGCAGAGGATGAAGGGGTCACCGTCGCAGATCCCAGGGTGATTGAGAGATCGTGGGAGATGGAGGGTTTAGCCGGGATGATGAGAAGTTCTGTTTTGGCGAGGTTCAGCTGGAGATGGTGCTCGGTCATCCAGGCGGAGATGTCTGTGAGGCAGGCCTCAATCCTAGCTGAGATCCCCGGATCGGTCGGGGGGGAACGACAGGTACAGCTGCGTGTCGTCAGCGTAGCAGTGGTAGGAGAAGCCATGGGAGGTGATGATTGGTCCAAGTGAGGTGGTGTACAGAGAGAAGAGGAGGGGTCCAAGGACGGAGCCCTGTGGGACACCAGTGGAGAGCTGGCGAGGGCCTGACAGTTTGCCTCCCCAGGAAACCTGGTAGGATCTTCCCGACAGGTAGGATGAGATCCACTGGAGTGCAGTGCCAGTGATGCCCATCTCAGAAAGTCTGGCGAGCAGGATCTGGTGGTTAACCATATCAAACGCTGCAGAAAGGTCCAGCAGAATGATGACGGATGACCTGGAAGCCGCTCTGGCAGACCGGAGGGCAGTGGTGACTGAAAGGAGGGCAGTCTCTGTGGAGTGGCCAGTCTTGAAGCCCGATTGGTTGGGGTCAAGCAGGTTGTTCTGAGAGAGAAAGTTAGACAGTTGGTTAGATACAGCACGTTTAATTGTTTTTGAAAGGAAGGGTAACAGTGATACCGGTCTGTAGTTCTGGAGAACGGCAGGGTTAAGGGAGGGTTTTTTGAGTAGAGGGGTAACTCTAGCCTGTTTGAAGGCAGAGGGGAAGGTGCCAGAGGTAAGAGAGGAGTTTAGGACATGGAGAAGAAAAGTTATGATGGAGGGGGAGATGGTTTGAAAGAGAGGGGAGGGTATAGGATCAAGGGGACAGGAGGTGGGGCGATGAGAGAGAATGAGGTCAGAGATCTCTGCCTCAGACAGGGGAGAAAAAGAGTTTAGACATTTAGTTGGGTCAGTCATGGAGGGTGAGAGGGTAGGAAAGGTGGGTTTAGGGAACCGACTGCTAATGTCTGCGACTTTTTTCTCAAAGAAGGAGGAGAAGTCGTCTGCTGTCAGGGTGGAGGGAGGGGGTGGGGGAGGTGGGTTGAGAAGGGTGGAGAAGGTAGAAAAAAGTTTGTGGGGGTTTGAAGCAGAGTTAATTTTGTTCAGAAAGTAGAGGGTTTTAGCACCAGTTATGTGAGAAGAGAAGGATTTGAGGAGGGAGTGATACTTATCCAGGTCCAGACCGCCTTTGGACTTGCGCCATCTCCTCTCAGCTGCCCGAAGGGTGGACCGTTCTTCACGAATAACATCCGTAAGCCACGGGCAGGAGGGAGAAGATCGCGTAACCTGTTTGTTTTACTGTCTGGCCCCCCAATGGTGGAATCAACTCCCGACCTCCATCAGGGACACTGACTGTCTTCCCGCTCGCAATGTTTGGGGCTATCTCGTTGTTATGATCAGTGACCTATGCTCTTTTGTAAAGCTCTCTCTTGGAAGTCGCTTTGGATAAAAGCGTCTGCTAAATGCATAAATGTAAATGTAAATAAATGTACTGTAATTCCTTGTCCACTTCCAGTTCATACTAAATAACGCTTCCTTGTTTTTGCTCCTTTAAATGAGTAGCACCATCTGCAGACTTTAGTTACACACTATTTATGGGACAGACCATTCAGATTAGGTCTGTAAACTGCTTGGACCCGATTTACCTCAAACACATATTATTTTAATGTTACAACAATAAGATACCTGTTAAAACATGTTGCTTTTCTATAGAGCACTTGGCTACAACCTGAGTAAGGAGATTTCCCTTCAGTATAATCTTAGAGAGCTCCTCCAACCAGAGTCCTGGTCTTATGGAACCGGGTGCAAGTCAGCACACTGACAAGTCTTTGGTTATAAGTTCTCCTGTCCTTGGAGAAAATGCATTCCGGGACTTTGGAGACACTGAGAAATACTACATAGAAAACAGGAAAGGCAAAATGCTCAGTTTGCCTGCTCTTTTGAGTGCTGCAGCAGCCCCTAACAACTGATCAATGAAGTCAGGCTTCATTGAGTAAAGTGAAATCACACCTATAGATACTCCACAAGTTTGAAACATTAGCAAGGTAAGATGATGACACAAGTTAAGGCTAACCTATGACTCATACAGCAAACAAAGTTTTGTCACAGGCCTTTCAATGATGCTCATTTTTGTTTGCAGACGTACTGATCAAGCCCCCTTTTATCATGAAAAGCCTCCAATACCCCCTTTCCACCAAAGTGAACCGGGAGCTAGTTCGGAGCTGGTGCTAGAGCCAGTTCGGAGCTGGTTCAAGAACAGAGCCTACTAAGAACCGGTTTGCTTTTCCATGGGCTAAAGAGCCACCACAGAGCCACGTCATTACGTCACTGTATATGTCTCATCTTTCCTATCAACGCTAGCGCGGCAGCGCCAAACACAAAGCAGAGCCCATCTAAAGGCTGTTTATTAATCCGAAGAACGTGTTTTCTTGGCTATTGCGCAATACCCTGGACTCGCAGCAGTATGACAACACTGGCATTATCAGCGCAACATTTTATAAACTTTTGCTGTATAGTGCTTGTGTATTACATTTGTGTTAAATATAGGCTCAATAGCTCATAACATTTGTGTTTGTCATTTCACTCATTTGATAGGATTATGATAAAACGCAGCAACTAGTGTCTGCACTGCGATGCTAGCTAGGTTAAAGTTGGAGCAAATTTACAAATTAGCAGTTTCATCAATAAAATAAGCACATTTTCAGCAACTTCACTGCCCACTTCTCGTTACATTTTAATTCAGATGCTGATTTACAAGTACCGTTTTGCTGAAATATGAATTGTAAAAACTTAGAGCAATGGCAGTCAAAGGAATCTGTTTGTCTTGTTGGTCACGGTAACCCCGCCCCTGACGCAAGCGGTTCTTTCTTGGTTCACAATCTAGCCCAGCTCCGAAATGGTGCTTTTTGCGAACTATACGAACCACTTACGAACCACTTTTCCGGTTCTCAGTCTGTCGAAAGAGAAAGAACTTGTTCGCGATTAAGCACCGGCTCCGAACCGGCCCCCAAAATGCGTTGGTGGAAAAGGGGTACAAGACTCTTCCAAGTGGCCAAGAACCACGTGGGGCAGTAGGGTCCATGATGATTACAATATCTCCAGGTTTAAGATCGCCCCTCTTTTGATTCCATTTCTGCCGTTCCTGCATTAAAGGTAGGTATTCGCGTATCCATCTTTTCCAAAAGAGGTCAGAGATATATTGGACTTGTTCAAACAGTCCGGGTGGTAAAGATGGTTTTCCTTTCATAAGCAGGATATGGTTAGGAGTCAGGGGTTCGAGATCATTTGGATCATCTGACAGTTTGGTGATGGGTCGGTCGTTTGGAATAGCCTCTGCCTCGCACATGACTGTATGAAGTCCATCACCGTCCAGCCTCTGCTGTCGAAGCACTGCATTGAGGATTCTCCTTACCATGCGAATCACACGGTCCCAGAAATGTGACCCTGCTGGAGGATTGAAGCTCCACTTGATTCCCCTTTGTTGCAACGTTCCTTCGATCTGTGCTTGATTCAGACATGAGAGTGCCTCCCTTAATTCTCTTTCAGTCCCTGTAAAGTTGGTCCCGTAATCAGATTGAATATGAACCACTTGACCCCTTCTACAGGTGAATTGTCGAAAGACATTAATGCATGCATCTGTATCCAAGGAGTTGGCTACTTTTAGGTGGACCGCTCTACTGGTCAAACAGGTGAAAATCACGCCTTAGCGCTTGACTGTACCTCGTCCTCTTTTCACCTCTATTGGTCCAAAGTAGTCGACTCCCGCATTGGTAAATGGTGGGTGATCGGGAAGAATCCTTTCTTTTGGCAAATCTGCCATTCTTTGCTCCATCATTTTACCATTGTGTCTTCTACAGAAAGCACATTCAGTGAGGATTTTCCTCACCGCTGAATTTGCCCCTGTGATCCAGTACTGTCTCCTCAGTGTGGATAGCACATGATTACGACCACTATGGCCAAGCTGTTGATGGATGTGCTTCAGAATGAGAGTAGCTACATGTTGGTCTTTGGATATTATCAGTGGGTGTTTAGTTTCCTCTGGCAAGGCACCTAGTCAGCCGCTCTCTGACTCTCAGGAGGCCGCCATCCAAACGTGGATCCAATTTGTATAGAACACTATGTCTGCTTACAGCACCGTTCTCAGTTGAAACATAACATAATAATCTTTTCACTGAATCTTTGCTGTTGACAGTACTGAATTATAGCAAGTTCAGCCTCCAGCAGATCATCTGCCGACAGAGCTTTTCCTCCTGACACAATCACACGCTGTTTGTGTGCATCAATGGCCTCAGGCCCCTTCCTTCTGTGAATCTTGCGCTGAAGTATCCCTTTCAACTTAAGGAACCAGGCTGCTGCTACCTTCAATCTCCTCCAGTCTGAGAAGTAGGCAACAAGACGGTTGGTACCAGTAAGGAAGTCCCTCACATTGACTGCATTTACAACAGCTTCCTTCTTGACCTCCAAGTCATTGGCTTCGATCAAAGTATCCACTGTATTGGCTGGCCAGTCCTCTTCTGGCTTACACAGAAACCCTGGGCCGCCAATCCACCTGTTGTTATTGATGAAGTCTCCAACCCTCACTCCTCTGGATGCATCATCTGCTGGGTTTTCCCTGGTACTGATATATCTCCACTGCAAAGTTTTAGATGCTTCTCTTATAGTTGAAACCCTGTTTGCCCCAAAGGTATGGAAGCGCTTGTCTCCATCCATCCATCCATCATCTTCCGCTTGTCCGGGGGTCGGGTCGCGGGGGCAGCAACCTAAGCAGGGAGGCCCAGACTTTCCTCTCCCCGGCCACTTCCACCAGCTCTTCCTGGGGGACCCCGAGGCGTTCCCAGGCCAGCCGAGAGACATAGTCCCTCCAGCGTGTCCTGGGTCTTCCCCGGGGCCTCTTCCCAGTGGGACGTGCCCAGAACACCTCACCAGGGAGGCGTCCAGGAGGCATCCTTATCAGATGCCCGAGCCACCTCAACTGGCCCCTCTCGACGCGGAGGAGCAGCGGTTCTACTTTGAGCCCCTCCCGGATGACCGAGCTTCTCACCCTATCTCTAAGGGAGAGCCCGGACACCCTGCGGAGAAAACTCATTTCGGCCGCTTGTATTCGCGATCTCGTTCTTTCGGTCACTACCCACAGTTCGTGACCATAGGTGAGGGTAGGAACGTAGATCGACTGGTAAATAGAGAGCTTCGCCTTTCGACTCAGCTCCTTCTTCACCACAACGGACCGATGCAGAGCCCGCATCACTGCGGACGCCGCACCGATCCGCCTGTCGATCTCGCGCTCCATCCTTCCCTCACTCGTGAACAAGACCCCGAGATACTTGAACTCCTCCGCTTGGGACAAGATCTCCTCCCCGACCCGGAGATTGCACTCCACCTTTTTCCGGTCGATAACCATGGCCTCAGATTTGGAGGTGCTGATTCCCATCCCAGCCGCTTCGCATTCGGTTCCGAACCGCTCCAGTGAGAGCTGGAGGTCACGGCCCGATGAAGCCAACAGGACCACATCATCCGCTAAAAGGTGGTTGGGCGAACTCCCATGCACTCTCCAGAACCCTGCCGAGGGTATAGAGCTGGTCCACAGTTCCACGGCCAGGACGAAAACCAAATTTCTCCTCCTGAATCCAAGGTTCGACAATCCGACGGACCCTCCTCTCCAGCACCCCTGAATAGACTTTCCCAGGGAGGCTGAGGAGTGTGATCCCCCTAAAGTTGGAGCACACCCTCCGGTCCCCCTTTTTAAAGAGGGGAACCACCACCCCGGTCTGCCAGTCCAGAGGCACTGTCCCTGATGTCCACGCGATGTTGCAGAGTCGTGCCAACCAAGACAGCCCTACAACATCCAGAGCCTTAAGGAACTCCGGGCGGACCTCATCCACCCCAGGGGCCTTGCCACCGCGGAGCTTTTCAACCACCTCGGCAACCTCAGCCCCAGAGATAGAAGGGCCCCCCCCAATGTCCCCAGACTCTGCCTCCACGTCGGAACGCGTGTTGGTGGGATTAAGGAGGTCTTCAAAGTATTCCTTCCACCGATCCAGGACGTCCCCCATCGAGGTCAGCAGCGCACCATCCCCACCATATACAGCGTTGACAGTGCACTGCTTCCCCCTCCTGAGTCGCCGGATGGTGACCCGCCCCTGCCCGGAAGCGGGTCACCGGGGCCCCCCCCTGGAGCCAGGCCCGGGGGTGGGGCTCGATGGCGAGCGCCTGGTGGCCGGGCCTTTTCCCATGGGGCCCGGTCAAGCACAGCCCGAAGAGACAACGTGGGACCCCCTTCCAGTGGGCTCACCATCCGCAGGAGGGGTCATGGGGGTCGGGTGCAGTGCGAGACGGGCGGCGGCCGAAGGCGGGGGCCTTCGCGGTCCGATCCTCGGCTGCAGAAGCTAGCTCTAGGGACGTGGAACGTCACCTCGCTGGCGGGAAAGGAGCCGGAGCTGGTGCGCGAGGTAGAGAAGTTCCGGCTAGATATAGTCGGCCTCGCCTCGACGCACAGCATCGGCTCCGGAACCAGTCTCCTTGAGAGGGGCTGGACTCTCTTCCACTCTGGAGTTGCCCTCGGTGAGAGGCGTCGAGCTGGGGTGGGAATACTTGTTTCCCCTTGGTTCGGCGCCTGTACGTTGGGGTTCACCCCGGTGGACGAGAGGGTAGCCTCACTCCGCCTTCGGGTGGGGGGACGGGTCCTCACTGTTGTTTGTGCTTATGCACCAAATGGCAGTGCAGAGTACCCACCCTTTTTGGAGTCTCTGGGAGGGGTGCTGGAAAGTGCTCCTCCCGGAGATTCCCTCGTCCTCCTGGGGGACTTCAATGCTCATGTGGGCAATGACAGTGAGACCTGGAGGGGCGTGATTGGGAGGAACGGCCCCCCCAATCTGAACCCGAGCGGTGTTTTGTTGTTGGACTTCTGTGCTAGACACGGCTTGTCCATAACGAACACCATGTTCAAGCATAAGGGTGTTCATATGTGCACTTGGCACCAGGACACCCGAGGTCTCAGTTCGATGATAGACTTTGTAGTCGTGTCGTCGGATCTGAGGCCGAATGTCTTGGACACTCGGGTGAGGAGAGGGGCGGAGCTGTCAACTGATCACCACCTGGTGGTGAGTTGGCTACGATGGTGGGGGAAGATGCCGGTCAGGCCTGGCAGGCCCAAACGTAATGTGAGGGTCTGCTGGGAACGGCTGGCAGAATTCCCTGTCAGAAGGAGCTTCAACTCCCACCTCCGGGAGAGCTTCGACCATGTCTCGGGGGAGGCCGGGGACATTGAGTCCGAATGGGCCATGTTCCGGGCCTCCATTGTTGAGGCAGCTGACCGGAGCTGCGGACACAAGGCGGTCGGTGCATGTCGCGGCGGTAACCCTCGGACTCGGTGGTGGACGCCGGAGGTGAGGGAAGCCGTCAAGCTGAAGAAGGAGGCCTATCGGACTTTGTTGGCTGGTAGGACTCCAGAGGCAGCTGATGTATACCGGCAGGCCAAGCGGAATGCGGCTTTGGCGGTCGCGGAGGCAAAAACCCGGGCGTGGGAGGAGTTCGGCGAGGCCATGGAGAATGACTTCCGAACGGCTTCGAAAAGGTTCTGGAGCGCTTGTCTTCATTCTTTATATACTTGAGCACGGACGTGCTATCCGTCCAAAAGACTGATTCTTGCAATGGAATCTGCAGCTCTGTCCTCAGCAACAGGTCAATGCGAACAGCAAGCACGGCAGCCGTGAGCTCAAGGCGAGGGATGGTAATTGCCTTTAAAGGGGTGACTCTGGCTTTGCCCGTCAGGAAACCCACATGAAAATCATGTTTGTTATTTTGCATCCTGAGGTAAGTAACTGTCCCGTATCCTGACTCGCTAGCATCAGAGAAGTGATGGAGTTGAGCATGTGTGATGTTTCCAAAGCCTTTAGGTTTAATGCATCTTTCCACTTTGAACTCAAATAGCATATCCAGCTCCTCCATCCACCTTGCCCAGTGATGAAGGATGTCAGATGGGACGGTCTCGTCCCATCCAAAGTTTCTTCTGCAATGCTCCTGCAACATGATCTTAGCAGGCAGGAGGACAGGTGCAAGAAATACAAGTGGGTCATACACTGAACTAGACACTGACAACATTCCACGTCTGGTGGGAGATGCTTGATGGATTTCCATCTTGAAGTTGAATGAATCCGTTTCAGCGCACCATTGCAAGCTCTCTCGACAGGAAGTTTATCCAGTTTATCTAAGTCTAGCTCCTTGAGATCTTTTGCTCTATGCTCCTCAGACAGGGTTTGCAATACAATGCGGTTGTTGCTGCTCCATTTTTTTAGGGCAAACCCTCCTGTGTGACAGAGACTGTCAGATGCTCAACCATAAGGATGGCCTCCTCCTCAGACGCTATACTCTTTAGGCAATCATCCACGTAAAAGTCATTTGACTGTTTGGATCACCTCTGTTGGAAAGTCAGACTGATTATTGTCGGCTGTTTTCCTCAGAGCATATATGGCACAACTCGGGGAGGATACAGCACCGAACAAATGGATAGTCATACGGAACTCAGCCACATGCTTGGTCAGATCTCCCTCCGGCTACCACAGAAACCGCAGGAAGTCTTTATCCTTTTCTGGGACTTGAACTTGATGAAACATCGCTTGCACGTCTCCCATGATTGCCACTGGTTCCTGCCTAAATCTCAGGAGAACTCCCAGCAGCGTACTGTTGAGGTTGGGACCTTGCAAGAGCTCTCGGTTCAGAGATATTCCCTTAAATGTCGCAGCACAGTCAAACACCACTCGTAGAGTTTTCTTCCTTGGATGATATACTCCGTGGTGGGGGATATACCACACGTTGCTGTGGCCGCTACTCAGCTGCTGGGTAGGTACTTCCTCTGCGTATCCTTTATCAATCATCTCATTGACGTATGAACTGTACTCCTCGAAAACAAGCTCATTTTTCTGGAACTTCCTTTTCAAGCAGAGAACCCTTTGTTTCGCCACAGGGAAGTTGTTACGCAGAGACAATTCTTCCTTCCTAAAAGGCAATTTCAGGTTTCAGACCTTTCCACAATTTCCATGAATTTGATGTCTTCTCTTGATAACCCTTTCTCTTCTGTAGCCCTCTCATTGAAGTCATGATTGTACTGATTGTCTAACATTTCTTCTAACTTGAACACAGAGATCCTATTAACCATGTCTGATTTACTCTGACACTGCTCCGGAACTACTGTTGTTTCCATGCAAAGGACCATTAATAACCCAGCCTAGGGCTGTTCTTAAAGCATATGGGCAGGGCCGGCCCAAGCCTTTATGGGGCCTGCTATGGAAAAATTCTAGCGGCACTGTGTAGATTTGAATAGTCAAGAGATGGCGGTTACAATAAATTTATTTTGCTTATACAGATCATGATTTAACAAAGTACTTTGTGATCAGTCATAACGAAGGGGGTGCTAGCCACAGGTCGTTCGCCAGAGTGATACAGAACAACCCCAAAACCCTGCCTTATATAAACTTTAGATCAAATGGTTATTCTGAACTCTGTGATTGGTCAGCACTGCTCAGTGACAGTGACTTCATATCAAGTTCTCACGGTTCTTTATTGTGGCCTCTCTCCCCAAACCAGTAGATAGTAAAACCACAGGGGTTCACCAGTCAAATGGTCAACTGTCCTTTGTGTGGGCCACTTCAAACAAGTCTACAGGAAGGGTCAGAGCAGCAGATCACAATAACAATACAGTTGAATCCACATTTGTCTCCAGACCAACTGTCTCTTCCTCCCCAGGTGACAAGAACTCTCTCAGGTCACCCAGACTTCCCGTCTCCTAGTTATAAAACTGCAAATGGCATCTCTACCAAATGTAGTTGACTCTTAATCAACTTTAGACTTCCGTTAAAACACATTCCTCATATATGAAACACACACATTATAACTGTATTCCAAAATTTCCATGACAATTCCAAAATATATATATTTTTTTTTTTACAATTCCATAAACCCAAACAGTTAATTAAGAAAAATAATTCAAACATTAACATAAGAAATGCTAGTCTCAAGACAAAACCCATTGTACCCCGTACACCACAAAGTCCAGGTTGTCGGAACGGATGCCATCTTCAGTTGGATGTAGGCAAACTTCTGTCGGTGTAGTCTAGTCGAATCGATTGCAAACGACGATCAAATTGCTCAGGGCAACTTTCAACGACTCTGCACTTCGCGTACAGCTCGGAAATTTCCTTGGTACTACGCAGAACGCGTATCCTCTGCTTCCGTCTCCAGACAAGGTGCACGCAATGGTTAGCGTGTATCCACGTTGCTCTCCCCTCGATCTTAACCGCCGAATTGGTCGTCAGGAGAATCTGGTATGGCCCCGTCCACCTTGGATTCCTCCAGGCGTTTCAGGTCCTTCACCACGATCCAGTCATCTGGTATCAAATCATGCAGCGGTCCAGTCATAGGAATAGCCTCCTTCACCTGCCTGTGAATCTCACACAAAATCGACTCCAAAAAAGGTTGCACAGTGATAAACAAGCACATTCTCACAGAGTTAAAGGTAACTGACTTCTTGCCATCTGACTTCGTCTTCAAAGTTCTGTTCACTCATTCAACTGAAGTGATTAACACAATGTTGAATCCTATCAACACCAAAATAACTTCCTTAAACAAGTGTGACCCATTATCATAACCTCAAAGAAAAATCCCATCGAAGAATAATCTAAATTAACAAAAGCTTGATCACTGAGCCCCTGAGAAGTCTAAAACTTCTTCCCATCAACAATCATTAAACAGTATCACTTCTCCAAAAATTGAACTCTACAAAATCCATCTATCAATACCCAAATAGTTTCTCTAACCTTAACTGTGAAGCTTATCGTGTTTAAATTCCTTTTCTCATAATACTTGTCCCACATATGAAGTATTAACAAAATGACTATGCATCCATTACAAATCCTCTTGTATGCTAAAATAATGCATTCTTCTTGATATCACACAAACTGTAGAGGCATGATCTTTCCATGTGTTAACTTAGCAAAATCTCAAGATAAATGTTTTATGCAGACCATACAACCTCCATTTTTTATTCTCATATCCTTCCTTTTTCCAAAACGCATTTTCTTGTGGATTAGTCCAAGTTCGAATCTCCATTCCACCATTCCTTTCTCCATCTGTCCGCTGTATTCTGTAATTCTTATCAAATATACTCAAACAAAACAAAATTCTCACTCTGGGTTAAATACAGTCCAATATTTTCAACTCAGCAATATCATATCAAACCCTCACAATCCTATCACAAATCCAAACTACTGAAACTAAATTCATAAAACCCCCATAGTCACTCTCTGTTTGGATCAGTCAGTCATCAGTCAGTCATAAATACCTAAACGTCATCTCTTCCTCTCTAAGAAGCCTGCGCTTCCCTTAAAGAATCTGTAACAAATGTTGTATCAAGTTCACACAACAATTTTCCTCAAAAGAGTCCTGTAAGCCCAAATTTGTCAAGTTAGGCTCATCCGGACATAGCAACATCATCTCATCACTTCCTGTAAACATATCAACATCAAAAACATATTCTAGTTAGTTCATCAATGCATTCAGGCAATCTAGAAACTGCTCCAGCTAGTATCAGCACTAGCATTTTCCCTGTGGAATAATCATAATTGTTAGAGTGAATTCCACATTTGCATACAGCAAGTTGTTCTATAAGTGAAAATAAGAAACTTCCTGTTTCCATACCTTTCCCAAAATCATATGTAACACCAATGATGTATTTAACTATCAGTAAATATTTTAACTCTTTTCCCTTTTATGAATTAACAAGCTTACACTGAAGCAACCAACCTTTGAACCAATTTGTATAAAATAAAACTATTTTTAGAAAACAGCCAAATTACGAATAACCTCAACTTTTAGTCTCTTATTATCTTTTCTTCAAAAACCTTTAGGAACAGTTCAAATGAATACCTTTAAATTTCAGATTCCCTTTTAATTTTTCCCTGTATTTAAATTCACCAAATCAACTCTCTCTTTTTCCAAGACATGTAGAAAACTAGCATCACTACCCTAAACCAGAATTTAATCTGTATGATTCCAAAATAAAACATAGACCATAAAATGTTCTTAATGTAACCATTAACCAAACTTATACCCCATCTATATTTCTATATAGGTTAGATAGGTAGAACTTCATAACTTGCTTTGGCTGCAGTCCAGAACAAGCTACTTCGTTCCAACCATCACACCACAATTTATCAGACTTAATGAGTCTTCCCAAATTATTTCAAAACCAAATTATCATAACCCTCTTCATGAACCAATACCATAATAAAACAACCTCATCACAGCCTAACTGTTTATCCCAAAACATTGTACCATGCCCTTAAGACAAAATAAAATATAAACTCCTTTTTTCTTTTAAACCTTTAAATTCACAATTTAACATAAACCCGTAAAACAAAACCTTATTCTTTAACACCTCAAAAGTTTTATCAAAGCATGTAATGTATACACCTTTGAATATTCCTATATTTACCAGCTATCTCAATTACTCTTTGTTAGTGTATCAACTCAAATAAACAATCGCGCATTTCAAACTCGCATCAAACAGCGCGCTCTGGAACAAAGCAAAAACTCTCAACCTTTTTTCATTTCTTTTAAACAACACAGATGGTTGGCGTTTACCATCTATTCACTTAATTTTGCTAAAGTATAACTTTTCCAATCCAATTAGAACTAATTTATGAACCAGGGTCTAATTTCTGCATTTTTATGGAGACCATCACACACCACAGATTTTCCGCTCGTAAATACAAGTTCTGGTCTGAAAGGCTCCTACCTCCCTGTTTGGCTAGGATTTAGAACAAATGTTAAATCATACATTCGTAAACCACCAAACTTCGAATTCATCTAAACGGACACATCTTTCACCATTAATACTCACATAATTATGCAGAATTACACCCTCTGGGATCACCTTTGTAAAACTCATCGTAACGGGACTTTTTTTGTAGCCCCCACCTTTCCTCGGAATTTCTGAAACTCATCTAAAATGTCCTCAAACAAACAAAAACCTTGTTAGCAAATGTCTCAAAATACTCATCACGTAACATATTTCAAAAGTAACCAAATTAATATGTAAAATTCGCTCCAAATGTATCTATTTCTCTAAATTTTCGTCTTAGTCAATTTCTCAATTTCCATCTGCGCATGCGTCATGCGGTTACTCATCCTGGATCTCAAATATCAAGCTGCAATTCCTTTACTAGCCTGTACCCGCCTGTCGGTCTGTTAGCCAATGTCGTTGCCATAGTTGCAAATTCAACTTCCTGGACTCTCCTTTGTCTCGGGACAGAACAAAATGCACTTCCTCCACGTTTTCACCATTAGCCATTAACCAACAGTCACAGCCTAGATTTTCTTTATAATTACAACCTTTACAATTCTATCAACCATTAGTACTATTTTAATTTCAACATAAAAATTTGGCTCCAAAATCAACATATGCACCTAATATCACTCGTCAGAGAATGACAGTTTACCCATGTATTAGCATTCTGGTTGGACAAAGCTTCAACTTCAAGTCCATTTAAATAGGTAAATACGAATACCACCAAACCCAACACATTTCAACAAATCATCTCAGCAGCAATAAACACACATATGTAGTACCTTTGCCCTTGACAACAATCGCAATTCAGTCTCTCTAACTAGTTCCCCTTGTATACACTTGTATACACAGGCCTTAAGCAGAATTGATTTGGGGGCCCCTCCGAATTTGTATAATTACCATTAACATAATATATCAAATTTTTAAATTAAGCTGTAATTGTGCTCTTGGGGGCCCTCTGGTGGCTACGCGGGCCCTAAGCAGCCGCTTAGTTCGCTTATGCCTCGGGCCTGCTCTGCATATGGGCCTTATCGCCTTTACTGTTGACAACCTCCCAAGGCTCCAACATTTTGGGTGCGTTGCTTCCGATAAACAGATCAACATTCGCCATTATGTTGGGTATTTTAATCTTTGCCATGTAGGGCCACTTTGCCAAATCTCCTTCGTTCAATAGGTTATCTGAGTTTGCCAGCATTTTCTTCTGTGTGAATGTTTCTGGGAGTTTATAAAAAAAGTTGTCATTGATTCCGGACACCTCCAGGCCTGAAACCGAGTATGCTGGCACCACTCTTTCCTGCCCCATGGTTTGTAGGAGAAGATGAGTTTGTCTTCAAGCAAGGTTGAGCCTTCGCATGAGCTGCTCTGAGCAAAATGCTGCGGAGCTTCCAGGATCTAAGAAGGCATACGTTTGAATTACTTGGTCTCCCTTAATGGACTTGACTTGGACTGGCAGGATGGGGAGCTGGCAGCGATCCCCTCCGGCCCCTGTTTGACCACAAGTTTTCGGGGATGCTGTCAGTACTTGGACACCTGACTCCTTGGTGGGTTCTGTAGGTGCATTGGCTGTCTCTCTCCAGTCAATGTGAAGTACAGTAGGATGCCTTTTTCCACAAGACCTACAGGTCAACCGCCTCTCGCAGTTCCGACTCCTGTGCCCGGCACACAAGCAGCCAAAGCAAAGATCTTTCTCTTTAAGGAAGCTCAGTTTGTCTCTGTTTCATCTGTTTAAACTGTTGACACTGCTGCAATGAGTGACCTTGAGTGCAACACACACAGCCTAGCGCCATTGCAGAGTCATGTCCTTGCGATGCATTTCTCCACTCTCCGTTATTCTCCATTGATTCCATAGGTGCAATGGTTGTGGCAAAGCTGTTTCCCTTGATCCTATTTCCTTGATGGGACTTCAGCCTATTAGCAACCTTAGATTCATCCATTCCAGATGCTAAGATACTTATGTCACCATACAGAGATGTCTTTCTAGGAATTTCACCAGGGGCCTCATGTATAAACGTTGCGTACGCACAAAAAGCTTGCGTACGCTGGTTTTGGAGCAGATGTGAGAATGTGCGGACCGTCCGCAAAGTCTTGTCTGGCTCTGTAACGTGGCAAATTCTAACTGAAAAGTGCCGAAACTCACCAAACATTACAAAAAAAGTTTCCACTAGCCTACTACGTTTATGACGTTGACTATTCAAAAAACATAAAAATAAAAGTTTGATCATTAATGTGGATGATCACATCAAAATGCCAAAACCCAAAACGGGAAATGCTATATGCCTTCTGTTTAATCCGCAACCACTTAATAACTTCTGTTAAACTTGAGGGTGTCAAACGAACGAAAAAATCACTCAGGAAATGTATTTCACGCTAACCCTATAGCCAGTGGCGGCTGGGAAGCCCCCGCAGCCCCCGCGAGGCGGGGGGGGCCCCCACGCCCTAAGGGCCCCGCCCTGCATATCAAAAAACAGACTAATGGCCAATATAAAATATATATATATAAAAACAAGGAAAACACTTTGAGGGCGCTCATTGAGAGCCCCAAGTTTCAACTGCCAGGTAAAGGAATTCCGTAATGTAGGCAACGTAACAGATCTTCATCCACTTCCATGGGCTAAATAGTCTCAAAATCCCAGAATCTGGCAACAATGGCTTTTGCGCATCTTACGTGCCTTTTGCGCCATTACGCCTATTGAACGCGCACATTTAAAAAATGCTAATCATTACGTTCTGCTAGATGACGGTAGAGACATGAGTAAAAGAAAATATGCAAGCGGTGCCCAAAAGCGCAGCAATAAACTGTTGTCTGAACAAGGTCGAACAAAATGAAGATTACACACTTATTTAGACCAGCCAGAGAGGAATATTAAAGACATCTCCACAGACGAAACACTACCGCAGCCGCAGGTAGCTAGCAGCAGCACGTCTTCACCAGCAACCAACAATAAATATACTTGCTTAGCCTACTTATTGGCAAGAATAAATGTTTTCCTTTCCTCCGTTGATTGTGTGTTATTTCGGCGATGCTATCCTTGGTGCTGAACTATCAGAAGCCAAGCGCTGTCTTTGGTTTTGAACAACGACAAATGTGTGGCGGCCTGCAGAAACCCTTCACATCGTGAACATTTGGGTATTTTGGGTATTATACATATTTGGAAACTACAAACTCTCCTGAATACAAATCTGTTCATATCACTCAGATATCTTTATCACAACTGAAGTTACATCATTTTAAAGTTGACCTGTGTCAAAAAGTTATAAGCTAGAAAATTGCATTCAAAGATTCCACTCCGTTTCATTCTAATTCTGTGGCGAATATGGAAAGAAAATCATTTTGTTCGTAATCACGTTGTGAATGTAAATGTCAGTTTAAGTATAAGCTACATTAATAACTTCTTAGCAAGTTATTTTTAGTTGTTTGGAGATGCTGCAGCACTCAAAAGAGCAGGCAAACTAAGCATTTGATTTGAAATGGCTTGGAAATCTTGCTAGCTGACATGTCCAAAAACCGTTGAAATTAACTGTTTTTAATAAGTAAATATATACTTTTTGTACATTACAATGAAGTTTAGGGTGTTAACTATAGAAAACATCAAAAATCTCAATTTTGACAGAAAACGATTTTCGATCTTTTATGGCTTATAGCCAACAAATGAGCTGCCGCGACATCCGACGGGTTTCCGCAGGACGCCACACAAATAGGCTGCTGTTGTGCTTTTGTTATTTTTAAACTTTTTTATTTCTCTCTCACAAAAAGAGGCTATATTTAAAGGTAGACAGCAATGTATAAGATAGGATGGAGATACATTTTGAGTGGATTTAGGGGAGGGGCCTCGAGCTCCGACTTTGCGGGGGGGCCTCTGCAAAGTCCCGGCCGCCACTGCCTATAGCTGCCATGCTGTTACGATGCGCCACCACTCGTTTCTTCATTTAAAGTTTTACATCGGACCATTTCTTCTTAATTTCTGCCATGGTCCGGTCCTCTGAACCCACATCATTTATGGCCCTATAATAATAATAATGATTTTATTTGTAATGCACTTTACATTTAGCTAAATCTCAAAGTGTTACAGGTTAAAAACAAGAAAGGGCGCAAATAGTGACAGTTTTCCACTCCGCCGACTTTCTTTTGTCACTACCTGATGACAGGCCGACAAACAGGACACATTTCTCGCCTCCACCTCTGTTGTCAGAACCTCGATCTCACAGTCACCGTATTTCTTCGAATAAACGCTGCGGTGTTTATTAAATAACGTTCATTTTTGGTGCAGCGTTTATTCGAGGGCGGCGTTTATTCAAAGAAATACAGTAATTCAGACAAAGAAATGACCTCAGGAGCGCATTTATAGTCCATCTCCATATTCATTTATGGGAGGAGGCAAGGCGGGGTCAGTGGCTCGTTCACGTGCGGTCAATCTCACGTTGATTGTGATTTATAAAGGAAAGGTGCGCAGGACCTGGCGTACGACCGGTTTTATACATGTGAATATTTCTGTGCGTAGGTACTTTCCGAGTTTTGGCCATACGCCATCTTCTGGTATGAAAGCTGTGCAATCCTTTATACATGAGGCCCCAGGTCTTTGAACAGGGCTCTGTGTTCGGTTTTTCTCCAGTATGTCAAATGCAATGGTTCTCCATCTCTCTCTGAGCTTGAATGGCAGTTTAGACATGATTGCCCTCATATTAATTGGCATATCCATATGTTTTCTGTATGTTTTCTGTTTTAGATGCCCTGACTCAGCAAATGGGGACAGGAATATCAGAATTTGCATTTGCCCAGGCCGCACAAAAATGGCTTCGCTACGCCCCAGACAGGATGGGTGGGGCTGGAACCCAAACACAGCAGGAGTGAATGTTTTTTTTATTTGTTTTTAAACAAATAAATATTTTACTAATATACATTGTCTTTTTTCATTTACATATCACATAAGCCTAATGTGTAGGATAGCCTTCATAACATCCTGGCTGTAAGCAGGACATTTTTACCTATTATTAAGTAAAGTTTTCTGTGGTTTAATATCGATTGAAATACCATTGAAGTCATGTTGATCTTTAGTTAGGTTATGATTACAACGTTGTTTCAATAGTAATATTGGTGGAAATACCGTTAATATCGCGTTGATTTTGCGTTGTGATTTCAACGTTGTTTCAATATTAAATAAGGGTGCAAAATGATGATGAATCAACATCAGAGTCTGACGTTGGTTCAATGAAATTAGCGTTGACAGCGGAATGTTGATTCAACGTAGTTTCAATGAAGTTTGCTATCTGGGAATCTTTATTGTTGGAAGTATTGTTCTTCGAATCTTTATTCAACGTCTTCATCTTCTTCTATTTCTTCCATGACACCTTTCAGCTCCTTCAAATCTTCAGCTATTAAAACCGTTCTGCTATCTATGTGATATCTATTCAACTTTTTTCAATATCACTGATTATGTTTCATGACTTTTTCGAGCCGTTTCTGAGATTTACATGGGTGTGTACGTGAAAGCCTAGAATGCTGACTGTGAAGATGAGCTTCGAAATCTTGTTGAAAAAATATTTATAGTTTGCCAGCATTGCCACAATTTTCACTCTTCATGCTTCATTTTTGGATCAATAGATAGCTAATTTTGTGCTGGTCGTAGACAGTTGTCTGTGGAATCCAACAGACGTACACATTTGTTCAGAGCTCCACGAAAGCGAGACAAAGTCCAACTCTCGCCCCATAGAGACCAATGCAAATCTGGTGACAAATTTGTCAGAGAAAGCAGAAGGAACACGTTTTTGAAACTGTCGTATTTATGACCGCACAGACATATAAAGGACATCTCTGGTTTCGGCAGAGTCTTGGGTCTCGCGCCACTCAGTCTCTTACACAGGTGATTGGTATTAGCTGATTAGTGGAGTCACAAAACAGAGTTATTCAGTCAACTCATCTCATTAAAAGACTAAGCACTATAATTTCAGCTACTAAAACGAATATTCTACTTCTACAGTTTACAGTTCAGCTTTCAGCTTCTCCCACATTGTATTTCAGCTCTTAGCATTGTTAGATGATGCAGTTTAGCTTCCACACCTGCCTCTTTCGTTTGACTCACACATTTTTTAAATTCATTTCAGCTTTCAGTTTGTGGGTATTTTCTCACAATTTTTAATTTTTTAATTTCAGCTTTCAGTATTCCAACGCATTTTCGTGGAGCGGAGCATTGCAAGTTGGATTTTCTCAACTTTATGTAAATGAGGAGCGTGAAAACGCTAGCGTTGGCCAATCGGATTGGTTTCTTGTTTCTTTTAACGTAGCAAAGTGGTATTTTGTATTTTGATTGATGTTGCGAGATGTTTAAGATTTGAAGTACGTAAACCCAAGTCTGCACACTTGGGTTTACGTACTCGCAACATCGATCAAAATACAACTTGTATACAAAATACAAAACTGTTTAATAGACATACAAGTTGACGTGTAAAAAAAAACGTTTTATTATATTACTCAAAGTCTCTACTAATCTGTCGATACGATAGGGAGTTCCAGCCGGGCTAGCTAGCTAGTTACCACAGAACGAAGTTACGTAATGTGACTAGACTGAATTTGAAAGTACAAGCACCAACAACTTCGGCAACCTTGCGTCATGCATCGTTTTTTATAGGCTCTGTGCACAATCGTACTGACGAACTTCCAACATCGCTGTACGAATACAGCTATGTATCGTACATGACTGGGTAAGCAGCCACACAAACTATTAGTTTCTCCTCCACCTTGAAACCTAGAAAGCTAGAAATGTTCACCATGGTTGCTATGTTACGAGAAACAAGAAAACACTCCGATTGGTCATCGCTAGCGAAAATCGCTCCTCATTTGCATAAAGTTGAGAAAATCTCAACTCGGTCGCGTCGCTACCCACAATGCATCACGCAAGCGATTCGCCTGGCTCCATTGAAAATGAATGGAAAACATGTTGTCGCTCGCATCGCTGCTGTGTGAACGCACTGTTACAGTGCGTGTCCACTGCAGCGACGCGAATGGCTTGCCATCGCTCGCTCTCTCACAGTTCACGCTCGGGGGGCGTTTCAAACAGATTAATGTAGAATGTAGTTCTCTAAAGTCACTGTTGTAGTTGTCATGGCCAAGTGTGCAGACTTGGGTTTACGTACTCGCAACATCGATCAAAATACAACTTGTATACAAAATACAAAACTGTTTAATAGACATACCAGTTGACATGTGTAAAACACGTTTATTATATTACCCAAAGTCTCTGCTAATCTGTCGATACGATAGGGAGTTCCAGCCGGGCTAGCTAGCTAATTATCACAGAACGAAGTTACGTAATGTGACTAGACTGAATTTGAAAGTACAAGCACCAACAACTTCGGCAACCTTGCGCCATGCATTGTTTTTTTTAAATTAACATCTCTGTACGAATACAGCTATGTAGCGTACAGGACTGGGTAAGCAGCCACACAAACGATTAGTTTCTCCTCCACCTTGAAAGCTAGAAATGTTCACCATGGTTGCTGCGTTACGAGAAACAAGAAAACACTCGATTGGCCATCGCTAGCAAAAAATCGCTCCTCATTTGCATAAAGTTGAGAAAATCTCAACTCGGTCGCGTCGCTACCCACAATGCACCACGCAAGCGAGTCGCCTGGCTCCATAGAAAATGAATGGAAAACATGTTGTCGCTCGCATCGCTAGATCGACTAGACTGAATTTGAAAGTACAAACACCAACAACTTCGGCAACCTTGCGCCATGCATCGTTTTTGCGTCTAGGTTAACTTGTTTGAGGTGTGGATGCTAGTTAAATGTATGTTATTCTCTGCCCAGCTCGTTAAGGTGCGTTCACACTGCAGCGGAGCGGGCGGCGCGGGGCGTCGGCTTCCAATTCATTTTCAATGAAACCAGGCGTTGACGCTCGCGTAGGGCATTGTGGGAAGGCGAGAAGAGCGGAGAGGAGCGTTGCAAGTTGGATTTTCTCAACTTTATGTAAATGAGGAGCGTGAAAACGCTAGCGTTGGCCAGTCGGATTATTTTCTTGTTTCTTGTAACATAGCAACTGTTGCTCATGGTAAACATTTCTAGGTTTTACAATTTCAAGATGGAGAAACTTATCATGTGTCTGCACACCCGGTTCTGTTCAGAACAAAGTTACGTTATGTGACGAGCCTGAATTTAAAGATTACATTAAACTAATAATGCATGGTGCAGGGTTTCCGACGTTGTCAGTGTCCCAAGTGTGTTTTTATACTTTTAAATTCAGTCTTGTCACATTACGTGACTGTTCTGTGCCACTGCTAGCTTGCTAGCCCAGTCTACAAACGACTGGTTGAGTGACCGGTGGCGTACATGTATTCTACTGTAATCTTGCACTAGTAAAAATTCTGTATTTTTACACAAATGTTGTGTAAAAGTGGTATTTTGATCGATATTGTGAGTACATGAACCCAAGTCTGCATGCTTGGTCATGACTACAACAGTGACCTTAGAGAACTACAACTCTGTATTAACCTTTCTAACACGCCCCCGAGCGTGGTGTACTGTGGGAAGGCAAGCGGTGCAGAGCGTTAAAAAACGCTGCAGTGTGAACGCACTGTTAGCGATCACAGCTGTGCCATCACTGTGGCAACCAAACAGACACGCACCAGGAAAGCAGAAGGAACAGGTTTTTGAAACTGCCGGTAGAGT
The DNA here is from genome assembly GCF_963692335.1 of Osmerus eperlanus. NCBI lineage: Eukaryota > Metazoa > Chordata > Actinopteri > Osmeriformes > Osmeridae > Osmerus > Osmerus eperlanus. The sequence continues at coordinate 9,751,369 of NC_085022.1, forward strand.
CAGGAAGCCCCCGCGAGGCGGGGGGCCCCCCATGCCCTAAGGGCCCCGCCCTGCATATCAAAAAACAGATAGGCCTATATAAAAAAATATATATTAAAAAAAACAAGGAAAACACTTTGTTTCAACTGCCAGGTAAAGGAATTCCGTGTGTAGGCAACGTAACAGATCTAAATAGGCTAAATAGTCTCAATATCGCTGAATCTGGCAACAATGGCTTTTGCGTATCTTACGTGCCTTTTGCGCCATTACGCCCATTGAACGCGGACATATAAAAAAATCTAATCATTACGTTCTGCTAGATGATGATGGAGACATGAGTAAAAGAAAATATGCACGCGGTGCTCAAAAGCGCAGCAATAAACTGTTGTCTGAACAAGCTCGAGCAAAACACCCGAAGATTACACACTTATTTAGACCAGCCAGAGAGGAATATTATCAACATCTCCAGACGAAACACTACCGCAGCCGCAGGTAGCTAGCAGCAGCACGTTGGTGCTGAACTATCAGAAGGCTAGTGCTGTCTTTGGTTTTGAACAATGACAAATGTGTGGCGGCCTGCGGAAACCCTAAACACTGTGAACATTTGGGTCTTTCTGGGTATTATACATATTTGGAAACTACAAACTATCCTGAATACAAATCTGTTTAAATCACTCAGATATCTTTATCACAACTGAAGTTACATAATTTAAAAGTTGACCTGTGTCAAAAAGTGATAAGCGAGAAAATTGCATTCCACTCCGTTTCATTCTAATTCTGTGGCGAATATGGAAAGGAAATCCTTTTGTTCGTAATCACGTTGTGAATGTAAATGTCATTTTAAGTATAGGCTACATTAATAACTTCTCAGCAAGTTATTTTTTAAGTTTAACAGCCTGACTTACGGTGGCCCACGGGTGCACAACACAACAACATTAGCGAAGCAAACAAAAGTTGAAAACACAACAGCAGGGCTCCAGACTAACTTGTTGCCTTGGTTGCACTGGTGCGCCTAACTTTTTTATTTAGGTGCACCAGCACAAAATTTAGGTGCACCCAAATTTTTCCTTGCGTCGCCACAATTTCAAGGTCACCTTTTTATCACGCTCCATATACATTCATATATATTATGTAAATGATCTTAAACAAGAATAAGGTGTAGGTAAATATATTTTTTATTTGAAGCACAATCATACTGTATATATATATATTTAAAAAAATTAAGTGCTTCACTGAGCTACCAAACTAAAACATTTTAAGCAAAATAAAACATTTCAAAATAGAAAGTGCTACAGTTTAAAAGTGCTTCCCTGAACTGAGACCTAACATTTCATGGCTCAAAGTCTTATAGCGGGTCCCACCTTGCTGTCCCATGCCCTTCAGATGGCCAACACCTGTAATTTGGCCTTCTTGCCCTATGGCCTTGGCTAAATCATCTTGCCACACTCTCCGTAGCATCAAAATCCTAGCTCCATGGGTTAGCTCCATGGCCCAGCTTCGTAACTCAGGGGTCCGCAATTCATTTTTACAAGGGGCCACATGAGAAACCTGAAATGTGTTGGAGGGCCTCATCAATTTGCTCACTATTCATTTTCTCCCATTGTAAAAAGCAGTAAAGTATATATTTTGATTAGCTGCTACTGGTTATCAGAAGAATAAGGATATTCTGTAAATATTTATATAAATATTTTAGATTTTGGTGTAGGTCAAATAGGAAAGATTATAGAAGTAATAAACAATATAAACAACAACAACAGTGTTTCATTTTATTTGTAACCAGTTAATCTTCACAAACACTGAAAAGTTTTTTTGCAGTATGTTAAAGATGTGGAATTGATCAACTTTATACAAAAAGCAATACGTTTTTTCAGTTCATTTTGTTCTGTGAGAGAAATCCAGTGGGCTTGAACAAGTGCATCGAAATCTGTCTGAATGTCTGAGGTGGATATGCGAAGGACAGCTGACAGGTAATGATCAGGGTCTGCAGTTCAACTAGCAAACCATCAGCCCGCGCCCACTGAATCAGTCAAGTTCTTATTATGTCCGCGTTAGTTTTTTTTCTTCACAGCTTTCACTTTGACCTCAGTAAACAGTAGTGATGGGCATTCCGGCTCTTTTTCGTGAGCCGGCTCGTATGGCTCAGCTCACTAAAAAGAGCCGGCTCTTTTGGCTCCCGAACGGCTCTTTAAAAAATACATATTTTAACTATGAATTTGACTATGATAGGTGTGAAAACAATTTGAATTAAATTATTAAATGAAATCATACTCGACCGTAACCACATATCTTTAAAAATGCATTGATTTGTCATGGCTCTCCTCCGAGTTTTGACTACTCTGACTGTGTGTGAGTTGGCTCGGCCCTCCCTCATGCAGGATTGACAGGAACAGAATGTGAGGATGATCGTGTGCGCCTTTAAGCCTACAAGTATTTTTTTGTTGTTCTTTGAATTAGTCAATTATTTTAAATACAATACAAAGACGCGCATTTCTCCGCGCCGGTCACCAAGCCTTTCAGCTACTCTGAGCCGGAATCAGAGTGTGGGCCTGCGGTTTCATCATTGTCTCTGCTGGACATTCGCTGGTATTGCAGGTGCCAGGGCTGCCTTGCTGGCAAGGGAGATCGGAACGAAGAACACGCCCCATCAGCAGTTGAGCCGGTGAGTATTTCAATCCCGTGATCGGGATGCAGGAGAGCCATGTAAGGGTCAATACCCGTCTGTGATGTGGCTTTCAACATGTTCTTCACTGACTGAATGGTCCTTTCAGCCAAGCCATTTGACTGTGGGTAGGCTGGGCTAGAATGCGTTATCTTGAAACCCCATTTATTTGCGAATTGGGCCATCTCAGCACTGGCAAAGGGTACATGGTCTGCAATCAGCTCAGCCATGCCTAGCAAAAACACCCTTGAACTTGGCTATCACAGTACCTGACGTCTTGTCTGACAACTTCAGGACCTCAGGATACTTGGAAAAGTAATCCACTATCAGTAAGAAGGAGCGTCCTTGAAAAAAAAAAAAAGTCAGCCGCTATCTTCGCCCATGGTGTATCAGGCACTGCGTGAGGAAGGAGGGGCTCCTTCTGGTTGTCAGGAAGCTTCTCCTGGCATGAGGGGCATGATTCAACCATCATTCTGACATCCTCTGTGAGGCCAGGCCAATACATCACAGCTCTGGCGTGCACCAGGGAGCGCTGGATGCCCTGGTGTGCAGTGTGCAGCCGCCTCAGCATCTCAGCCCTGAGGCCTCTGGGGATTATCATGCGGAGGTTGACCATTGGCAAGCCATCTGCAATGTAGATGTCATTCTTAGCATGCCAATATGGCTGTGCCGCTAGCGGAAGGCACCTCTTCCTGTCTCGCCACCCTCGCTCGTGAAGACTCACCAACGTCTGCATCTCGCGATCTGTCTCTGTTGCTGCTCTCAGTTGCTCCATGACAGACCCATCCAGAGGAGTCATTGCCCTGATGTCATATACAACCCTTTCGTCCCCCATCTCACAGTCTTCTTGCCTGGCATGTGGTGGGACAGCTCTGGAGAGTGTGTCAGCTACTGCCATGTCCTTGCCAGGGGTGTAGGTGATGTGAATGTCATATTTTTGTGTCTGGAGTAGCATTCTCTGGAGGCGGGAGGGCGCTTTGTCGATGGGCTTGGTAACTATAGCTTCCATGGGCTTGTGATCAGACTGGACTTTGACCCTGACGCCATAGACATATTGGTGACATTCTTTCAGCGCAAACACTATAGCCAGGAGTTCTTTCTCAATCTGAGCGTAGTTCTGCTCAGCTGTAGAGAGGGCTCTGGATGCAAAAGCTATAGGACGCTTACCCTGCATTAGTACTGCACCCAGGCCGTCTTTGGACGAGTCAGCTTGTATTTCAACTTCCTCTCGTGGGTTGAAAAACTTAAGCATCGACGTGTTGGAGATGGCTGCTTTCAGTCTGTCAAGTGCTGCTTGGTGCTCTGGGTGCCATTGTCACATCATGTCTTTTCTGAGCAGCATTCTGAGCGGAGCAGTCAGAGTGGCTTCGTGCGGGATATACTGGGCAAGGTATCGTGTCATGCCCAACAACCTCTGTAGACCCTTTTTGTCTCCAGGTGGAGGCATTGCCGTGATTGCTTCCACTTTGGCGTTATCTGGTCTTACTCCCTCTGCGCTGATGATGTGCCCCATGTATTTCACTTCACTCACCATGTACTGGATTTTGTCAGCATTGAATTTCACATTCAGCTTGACCGCTCTGTCCATCACCTGTTGTAAGATGTCATCATGTTCTTCCTTTGTGGCTGCTGCTATTATCATGTTGTATAGTTTGCTGAAACACCTCACTTGCACTTTTAATACCAGGCGCGTAAACTGGTACCGCCCCCAGCGGGTGTTGAACGTGCACAGGTCAGCTGACTCATCATCAAGCTTTATTTGCCAATACCCATCCTTTTCATCAAGAATTGTGAACACGGTCTTTCTTGCTAACTGGCATTGAACATCCTCGGGTGTGGGTATGGAGTACTGTTGGCGAAGCACTGCTTTGTTGAGGTCCCTCGGGTCCAAACACACCCGTTATAACCCTTTTCAGTTATAACGAGGCTACTCACCCATGGTGTTGGCTTTACCTTGTGACACACACCTCTCTGTTCTTGAATGGCCAGTGTGTCTTTTAGCCTATCCAGCACAGCAAATGGGATCTTCCTGCACCCATGGACAACAGGGGGCACCTTTGGATCGACATGGATGTGGTGTATGCCTGGAAATTCACCCAGTCCCTGGAACACGTCGGGATAGCGCTGGAGCAGCTCCTCTTTGGTCCGGGGTGGAGTTGGCCGTGTTAATGTCTCTACTTTTCTGACGAGATCAAGTCTCACACAAGAATCTCTGCCAAGCAGTGGCGTGTCAGATGTGTCAGTCACATAGAAGTGTAGGAGGGCTTGGGGTGTCACAATACCAAAAATGCAGTAGTCGGTGCCAATACCAGTAAAATAACACTATTCTCAATGCCGATTTCGATACCAAGTTTTTTCTAAGATTCCATGTACTTGAACTTCTTTATTAACCCGTAAAGGAGTAGCGTCGCACATATGTGATCGTTCGAATGCGGGTCTCACAGCGTAACGTCTCACACATGCGATTTCGAACATTCCAACTGAATCTTTTTTGATAGACAAAAACTATGCGACAAACGCTTTAGTATGGCTTCAAAATGTACTAATGAGAAGGCTAACAAGTAACACTAGCATGGTAGTAGCATTGCTACGAGTATTATGCTAGCTAATTTAGCCAGGAAGCTAACGAAAGCTAGCTAGCTACTGTTTTGGATAAATAACTTGCGCTGTGGGGACCTTCAGAAATATTTAGAACTCACACGTCTAAATACTATCAAAATGTCAAAACAAGACATAAAAACATGTGCAATATAGCATAGAACAACATAATAAAGTGCAATTAATGCTCATAGTGCAACAAGTACTGGAACACTGAAGCGTATGCTGCCCCCATCAGTTCCGGAAGAGGCGCAGCACCGATGCTGCTAACACTGGCATCGTCGCTAACGGTGCCTACGGTGCTTCAAAAAATGGGCATCGTCGGTGTTTTGTCATTTTAGAACCGTAAGGTGTCGGTAGTATTGGTTCTCGTGACATCCCTAAGGAGGGCCTGCTTTTGTTGGGAGTTCACATGCAACGTGAGTATACCCTTGGGCTTGATGCGGGTGCCGCCATAGTCTGCAAGTACAGTGTTGGTCTTCTTCAGTGTATGTTGCTTGGGCATTGTATTTGCTATTGATTGTGGCAGCATGTTGGCTTCAGCCCCTGTGTCAAGCTTGAAGTTGACCGTTCACCCACCAACTTGGAGCGCTGTGCGCCACCCAGTGTCTTTAGATCGAGCCTGTGCTTGTGTGACCGCACCAATGAACAGTGCATCCACACCCATGCTTTCTGTATCAATGGGTGCAACATCTGGTGCTGATCGGCACACTGCTGCAAAATGGTTTCTCTTGACGCATTTTCTACATTCCACATTGAACGCGGGACAGTTGCTGGGCTTTTGCATTCTGCCACGTCTGTCGCATGTCTTCTCCCGCTGTTCACTGGTCGGGCTCGCGCGCGATCTCTATGTCTGGCGTTGCCACCCATGGTTCTCTATTGCAAGCACCTCTTGCTCTGTGCTACCACTAGCCGCCATGACTTTGGCCTGAGCTTGTGTAACTTCCTTGGCGCGGCATATGTCGATGGCTTTAGTTAGAGATAAGTCTGAGATAGTTAACAGTTTCTCCCTGAGACGAGCATCCGAAACACTGAACACTATTTTGTCCCTGAGCATAAAATCCACAGTCTCTTTGAACTCACAAGTGCGTGCTCTCAGCTGTCTCAATTCCGTGACAAACTTGTCAATACCAGTATGTTCATGCCACTGATGTGCCCAGAATTGGTGCCTTTCAAAAACAGTGTTCTTACGTGGTGCACAGTAATTTTCAAAGGCTTTTATTACCTCCTCCATTGTTTTGTTGTCTGCATCTTCATAGGTAATTTCCAGCGTGTTTTAGATCTCCAACGCATCCTCGCCAATGCAGTGTAGCAGCACGGCAATTTTCCGACCTTCTGCTTTATCAGTAAGTCCACTAGCCAAGAGATAGAGGCGAAATCTTTGCTCCCATTTTCGCCAATTTTCTGCAAGGTTTCCCGTCAGGGGCAACGGTGACGGCGGAGTGAATGATTGCATCGTTAACGGTCTGTCCTCGTACTCACTGCAGCGTTAGTGCGTGCTAGCAACGATGGTTGTAGACTAGCTGTCCAAGCAGGCTATCCACAGGCAATTCAAGTCACCCTCACACCAGGCGAAAATGGTCAGCGGTTCGCTACTTCTGACACCATATCATGTTCCGTGCGCATGAAATAAATACACAATGGCTTAGAGGCAAATCATTAGCTTTACTAACAGAATACAGTAACCCCAGATTACCGCCTGTATCAAGGCTACAACCTTCGACTCAAACTCCACAAGTCAAACGTGATTGGCTGTCAGAACCCCCCGGAGCAGGTTAATGTAAATAGCTTATGTAATATTGCACATATTATAGTCCTATTTCCCCTAAAGCAATAAAGTTAGGCTACTTAAAGACACATTACACGCATAAAGTATGTTCTAAATGGCATAAATGCTGCCAATTAATAATTGACATAACAACTTATTGTAAATGGTCAGTAGCCTAGCCTATCGATTAAGGTAGGCCACTAAGTACACTGTCTGCTTCATTTGATCTTGATAGGCTAAGCCAGGGGTGGCTAACCAGTCCAGCATAAAGAGCCCCCCCCAAAAAAACGCACCATAGCAAAGAGCCACACATGCACGCCCGCACTACAACAGCGGTTTACAGATCTAATGACTGTCATAATACAAAGCATAACAGTTTTTATACGACCGCACAGGGCCTTGCGCCACTGGGGGCCTCGCGCCTGCCTGGTTTGCAATCACAGTTTTTTTTTTTTCTACTTTCAATATTTTTGTATTCCTGTTCTTGACACGATGTGCTCTAAAATGAAATTCCCGTTTGTCAAAAAATCTCATGTATTTTTTTGTTCGTGATTTACGTTACACCACAGGGCGTTAGTGCACGCCCTGTGAGAGTGCTAGGAGGAAGTAGACGGCCGGGAGAAACAAACGTCACCTACAAGAGAGCAAGACCGATTTTGCAAACATGAGTCGGGTGCTGAGAAAAGGAATAAAACTAAAAAGAAGCAAGAGAAGCAAGAGAAGCAAGTCGCTCTGGATAAGAGCGTCTGCTAAATGACTAAATGTAAATGGGTTGAAAGTGATTATTGCGCGTGCATCACGTGTATGTCAATAAGCAGGGCCTCGCATGGTAAGTTCGCACAGGGCCTCGCACCCCCCCTGCGACAGCTCTGTGTGGTTTGTTTAAGTCTTAAACAATGATGTGATACACGATAAGAAATGCGAAAGGGTCAATATATATATACAGTATATATCTTTTGTATTCCTTTTATTCCCCCAGGCGCTCAGTAAGAGCCTCACAGGAGCAGGCAAAGAGCCGCATGCGGCTCGCGTGCCGCAGGTTCGCCACCCCTGCTGTATGCCATGTCCAATTGAAGCAAACTTCCTTCCTGGAAATAGATATTAATTTCCACAGATTCACGTTGGCTTCACTAATGTAAACAAACCCTGTCATGCAAAGAAAACAATGCCATACTTTCAAGTTATTGGGTTTTTATCTCTTGCAACTCAGCCCAGGCCAGAGGAGGGCAACCAGTAAATCATAACCCATCTAATGTGAATGAAGACAGTTGCCTCAGCATCTCCCAAGTGAGATTTACAGGGGTCTGTGTGTGCTGAGTGTAATTATGCCTGTGAATGCTGAGGCAGCTCGCTCCTAACGATCTCTTTCTACTTAAAAAGTAATTACAGGTTATACGACACGATGTGCGCAGACATAATCACTTTTTGATCTTTATTGTGAAGACTGCTGTTTCCACTGTGGGGGATGTTGGGAAATAGGCTAGATGCAAGGAATATCATGCAAATGTAACACCCCACTGACGTAACAACACAGACTTCCGCTCCTTTTCTCCAGTTTGACTTTACTTACAGTACTTCTATGACTCCTATCCTATATCTTGGTAAGATACCCCTTTGCAATGCCAATTTAAAAGCTGTATATGGTCGCTGCATTGCTGGCAGGTGTCAAGACAAACTAATGCTTTCAAAGTAAAGTTAATTCACACAACACAGAGAATTTTTTTATTTATTCAAAGTTAAGCCAAATGCCCTAATTCACATAAAATACTGAAAATGTTTAGTCAATAGATAATAAACGCTCACACCTCAAGATAAGACAGGAAAGATCTATTTGAACACAGTATAAATATATAAGGTGACTGGCAGAGGCTAACCAGATGCAGTCAAGATGACAGAGCCCTTTATTCAACTGGAGAACAGTAAGATATGATTGTCATCATGCTCCAGTTCCTAAAGCAATAACAAAACCTGAAACATCTAAAGCAACCTATCACAGGAAAAACACAATCAAGTTCATGCGTCTCAAGAAGTAATATTGCATAGCTAGTATAAAACACTGTCTATGTGTCTGTGTTAAGATGGTGCCAGTGCTGTGCTTTCAATTGTCTCTGTGTCTTCTAGCTTTGCCTTAATGCACACCAGGTATGTTTTTCAGTCTGTCTCTAGAAGGCTGCAAAGGGAAGTCATTATAAGGGTGTCTAATGTGCAGCACACTTACAATATAGAACAGAATGCACAGGTCCTTCTTGTGCAGTCTCAGATCTGCAGATAAGTCCTCATATAGGAGGGGGAGGGAGGTACATTATCCAAAACCCCTAATGTTGATGTCCTGTTCCTCTCTTTTAAAAATTAAAAAATCTGCTCCCCATCAGTTTAAGATTTTTCATCCAAATGAGGTTTACTGGATAAAAACATGAAGCAAATTGTGCTCCATAAGAGAGGAACAAAATTGTCAGCAGAAAGAGGTCCAGGATCCTGAGAACCCAGCCTGTCCTTTCCAAATTCAGCAGACACACTGCAGACAGAGCGAGATATCTTTTGACATATTAAAGACAGGTGCTGTGGTTAAATGGAACCTTTCCATTTAGTCCTCTCAGATTCGAATGTGGAAGGTGCTGCAATCAGAAGAAAGTGACACATTGATAACCATGATTCCTGTAACATGGAGGTTGCAAACTGTAAAGTAATTTCTTGAGGGCATACATCAGTTGATCTAACTACAACTACGGATAGAAGCACAGTGGCCAGAAACACTTCACATTTTAATGCGGGTCAATGGAGGTGGCTCAGGAGGACAATGATGAGGGCAGAGCCCCAGTAAAAAGGTAAAGAGTCTGGACAAATCAGCTGAATAAGTAAACAGGGAAACACAGATATGAAGGCAAAGCTCCAAATATAAGTTACATACAGTAGTGTATTCACTTTTCCCCATAAATGACAATGCTACTCTTCCTATGTATGATTGACCTCTGTCATATCTGGTGAGTGTACATGTTTCTGTGTAATTGTCATTAGGAAGCATTAGACATATCACCTATATTACATTGTGGGAATACCTTAAAAAGTCAGGAGCCCTAGTAATCATGTTCTCAAAGTCTGCGAAGGAGAGCTTGCTGTCCCCGTCCAGATCAGCCTCTTCGATGGCCTTCTCACACACCAAGTTGACCTCTTCAGGGGTCAACTCCTCCCGTGTCAGCTTGTTTAGAGTCTTCTCAAGGTCCTCTTTGCACAGAAAATTATCCACATTGAAATCTGCAAAGTATGATTATCCAAGTTAGCTACATTTCATTTCACCACCAACAGCCATATTGGGTAAACTGGGTATTAATTTAAAGAAATATTTTGTTATTATCTCAAGAAGGATGGGTATTCTCATATAGAGCTCCTTTACTCTGGAACAGACTTCCTGTTTCAGTAAGGGAGGGTGACACCATCTCGACCTTTAAGGCTTCATTTTAAACTTTTCACTGCTGTGGAAATATGTGTCTTTGTGTTGCATGATTGCGTAGCACTGAGTGCTTGAGTGGGACAACATTTTATTACACTAACTGTCTGTATTGAACTGCATATGGTGCTTATGGTACTTATGGTAATTGTTCCTCTACATTCTTTGATCCTTCTTCCTTCTCTCTCTCTTCAAAATAGGATCATAGAATTCAGCTTATGGTCTACACTTCTCTGCATCAACAACCATCTATGGAGAAGGGGATTCCACACTGAATTGTTTTCCTTGGAATTTTTCATTGTCTTCTCTGAGTGTTGGATGGTTTAGGTGCAGTTTAATGGGCATACTGTCTATGACGTCCTCTGTGACATTGCTTGTGAAAAGGATTATACAAATATAATCTCATTCAATAATTACCATATATTTTGAAGGCATATATGGCCTTCAGCTCTCTGGGAGCCATTTCACTAAGGACAGAAAACATGTCAACAAAATCATTAAAGCTGAGGTTCCCCAGGCCATCCTCTGAGAAAGACTCCACAATCCTGTTCCGGAAAGGGTTCTCCTGAGGACAGAGAGAGGGGACAAGGATGTTATTATCTGTTAACATCACAGATGGACAGAGGACCATGTTGTAGTACATAATGTACAAAATGTGCAAATGACATTTCTTTAGAAAGGAAGTAAGTCTTTGCTATTTCCAGTAAAGTTGCTGCATGTTCAAGGAGGAACTACTATACTTTTGGTAGGTGTAGTCTGGATTTGTAGAGAAAGCATGTGTACAATGTGTGTCTGTGTGCGTGTGTTTGAACTAGTGGTGGGCCGTTATCGGCGTTAACGCGCTGCGTTAACGTGAGACTCTTATCGGCGATAAAAAAAATATCGCCGTTAATCTATTCTCAAAATTGGGTTGGGAGCTGGGTCTATACTACGCAAGCTATGATGACTTTCACCTTGATATTTTAGCGCGGATGTATACCTAGCCGAATTGCACTGTAGGGGGCGAAAACGAGTCTTCGAACCTGTGTGTATGCCTTGTGTATGAAATTAACACATCAAACGTGACGTGCTAACATGGATGCAGCTATGAAGCCGCCTGGTTTGCTTCAGGGAAAATGTATTTTTAAGAAGCTTCCCAATGGAAACCTCGACAAGACTGTTTGCACCTTGTGCTATGCGGAATTCGTTTACTGTAGGAGTTCTTCCAGTCTCAAATACCACCTAAACGCAAAGCATCCCTTAGCTAATGCGGAAGATGCCGGGCCAATCACTGATGTAGCGCAGGGGAAGAGTCGTCGTCAAACTACTGTTTGAGTGCAACCGAGGCAAGCCCGTCAGCACAGCTCTATCAGCCAAGCTAACTAATCTAATAAACAGTTAATAAACACAAGTACATTTTATTGAACATAATTTATTTTCATCACCAATTATCATAGTAGAACAGCTTTCTCAAGCAGTTTGTGATGCATTTTTGAAACAGGAGATGAGCTCCTGGTCTAATGCGCCACCGGGCTTGAGAAACCCGTTCTCAAAGACTTACTTTTAGTCATTATTTGTGTAGCACACATATTCTGAATGCCTTCGGCGGAATTCAAATGAGCCATTTTAATCTAGATTAATCTAGATTAACGCCAAGATTACAGTGAGATTAATCTAGATTTTAAAAAATGATCTATGCCCACCACTAGTTTGAACACAAGTGTTTTATGCTGAGTGCAGTTTTTAACATAGAAAGAATGAGTACATGATCTCTAGGCTGGTTTGCAGGTGTCTGTCACATCCCGCCCCACTCCCTAGGTCCTGTCTTTGTCAATTGTGTTGTGTTGTGTGTGTACTCATCTATCCTCTCGTTTCAGTGTCCCCTACCTACCCTACCTGAGTGATTGTCCTCCCCGGCTCTGATCAACATCACCATGTTGCCAATCATGCCCCTGTGTATGTAGCCCTTGAGTTTCTGTCTCTCGTTGCTAGTTCATCATTGTACTTTAGAGTCAAACGTCCCAGCCTCATCTTTGTATCTTTTTGTGAACCACAGTAAACACTTTTTTTCTATATTTGAACACTACGAGTCGTGCAGCACCCATCATTGTTACAGTGTATATATTTTCTCTCTCTGGAAAACTCACAGAAAGCTGATGGAGGTTTTATATCCACATTTTATAATCAGCTGACTCATCACATCCTATAAAGACCAAAGCTCAGAGAGTGGGTCAACTCTGAGTCTGGCTGCATGATGCACCTGGGGGAGAGTGGGCAGAACAGCTTTTTGCTGCAGAAACTGCATGATTCAGACCAGTGAATGCAAAGAGGAGTCTTCCTCTATGGTAGTAAAGCGGCATGCTTTCGAAGTCAAGTCACTTATGTAATCTAAATTACCTGGACCTACAACTTAGTATGTTGGACAGACTCTGGCACAAAAAATGGTGGAAGTGTGCAGTGAATCACTTCAGCCTTCTCAAGAAAGCTCATTAAGATGCTGGGCCGGAAGGGGGGAGGATTAATGGTTATGAAGCCTGTGAGGACTTCTGTGTCCTTCTGTGGAATGTACTGTCAGGACCTCATCAATCCTGGCTTGAGTGGTCTCCATCTTCCTCCACCTTAAACAGCCTCCCTTTATAGTCCATGTAACCAGGGGACAGCTTCACAGGCTTGGCCAATTATGTCCCCCACTAGGACACATTATGAGACCTTGCAGAATCTGCAACCTGTGTGCGTGGGTGGGTGGGGGGGACAGTATACAGTATGGGCGGCCAACCCTTTTTTACAAAACCGCATTCTCAATTAAGTGGTTGTCTCCACATTTTAATGTAACAAGAGGGTTTAGGTTGCAAAGCTGTATGTCATGGTGCATTCACTTTTACAGGAACACTGAACTCTCTGCGTTGAATAAACAGTACTAGCGGTCATTAATATAAATACAAATTCTACCCCAAATAATAAAAATGCACATTTGATTAAAAATCGCACGTAGACTGGAGGCCAGAGTTTAAATGTTCCATTGATATTCTAAAATTGATTTATCTGACTCCAGAATTGTTGGAGCGTCAACTGATTGTGTTGCAGGAGACCCCCAACAACAATACAATTGATAAAGATAACACAAAGATCATCCACAATGAGGTCACTCAGCCTAACCACAGAGCACTTTGTCTTGGCAATAGTATAATACATTATTGATAAAACTACAGTTTATAAAAATATCCATACATTTAACTCTGGCATTGCTACTATCAGCGCTAACGGTACTTTGACATCAGGGTCATTGGTGTAGTCCATTGGTACTAGATGTGGGGCCAGTTCATGGTATCTGCCATGTAACCTGGAAAAAAACAAGCAAAAAAAAAAAACATTACATATTACATACAGTATCTGCACCTCTTTTCATTCAAATAATTTATCGCCTGTCAAAAAATAAATAATGTGCAAGACACTAAATGACATAAAAGTCATCTAGTTATCAAGCCTTGATCCCATCTATTGAGAAAAACCTGAAAACCAGATTGTAACAAACCAGAAGTCTTACTCCTGTATAATATGACCTGCCGACCTCAGTACCCAGGGACAGCTACATTCACTTAGTCCTCCTTATCTCTCCACGCAGGAAGTTGTAATCCTCATACAGGCCAGCAGCTAACATGCAGTAAACACCAGGATGTGCAGAGATCCAGCAGCAGGCAATAACCAAGTGATTTAAGAGGGTCAAACACACAACATTTGTCATGGAAAGGAATCTTAGAGAAGACTGAATCGTAATTGTATAATATCATGTACACATCACTCATTGAGATGTCAATACCATTAGAAAAAAAACATAATTTATTTAGCCTTTGGAACCTTTGGAAATTGTCTTGTAAAAATGTATTGTCAGTGATGGAATGGCAGACATCCCAACCTGAAGAGACTCATTTCCGGGAGCTGGCTTATCTCCACCCCCGCAATCCGGACGCATGATCTACCCCCTCAATCAGCACGTACCCCCCCCCTAGACGCAATCAGGACGCGCGATATGCACCTTTCTCTACCAGAAATGACCATTGGACAGTCTCTCGTCGATCTAAATACAAAATCCCAGATTTCCGGTATATTGTATAGCATTTGCGGGCGTCAGGGAACCGCTATTGAAATGCGGGAGACTCCCGGAACTTCCGGGAGACTTGGGATGTCTGGAATGGACATTGTCAGTGATATGGATGATTCAGAGGAACCAAGCCTTTAAACCCTGTCCATTGTCTCTCACTCCCCACAGAGAGCCTTGGTAGTATGCCAGGAGGAGAGGGATAATGACTCATTCTGAGCAGAGAAATAAAGTACATGGACCGATGTTGCATGGCAGGCCAGTACACAGTCACGATACAACAGATGCAATATTGGAATCAGGACATTTGAACACCCTTCCCCATGCGCATAAAACATATGTACACTGACACACTCACATACATAACTGCACACAACAAATATACATGTACTGTATGAACACAACACGTGTGCACATAATACACACACTTGTGCACATGCACATACTGTGTAAACCAGTAAAATACAGATGCAAATGCATGGAGTCTTAATCATCTTTCATCACTTTCATTTGTAATTACTTGAATAAGTCTAAAAGCGATGTGAGTATGTCACTTGAGCAGCATTGTTCTCTGGTACATTAGATCAGCACACTCATCCAGCGACCCTGAGATCCTCTGACCCGTGGAAAAACCCTTCCCTGTTCCTTTGTACCCATGGTACTGTTATTCATCTACAAGGACATTGGTCTTTGAGGATGACCCCACTAAGTTAAACTCAAATAAACCTGTCAAGATTGTGGTGCGTCACTGAGACTGCGTCAAATGATATACCTCCTTATGACCATATATTTTCTGACTGGCTCTAATATTCATAAATGATGGGTTTCTTCATTGGAAGATTACTGCTCTTCATTTATTTTAAACTATAGCACTACCAAATTTTCTGCTCCGATCTCAAAGTAAACATTTGATATAATTCAAAGAATGTTCAAAATAAGAGTTTCAAATTTGGAATCTAATAGAAATGTACAAAAATAAGATTGAATGCGCCAATGTCAAATCCCCCCTCTTCTTTAACCTTGCCGGATGGTGTCACAATACTGTATACTGTAGATTTGTGCAGCTGGGTACAGAATCAGAGTGTTTTATGAAGGTCATAAAGTGCAAGACTCCATTAGGGTCTCTGGTAATTGTCCATTTGTTTCCAGTGCACTGTTGGCCTTTTTATCAAAGCCAATCTCAATGTCTTTGAAAAGGAACAGTCACTAGCTGTTTGTTACATATAAGCACAAAATTATTGTTAAGCTTCAAAGATGAACTGATGTGATTATTTAGATTACTATTATTTCATATGATTAGGCAATACTACACTGTTTGTAGCAATCCAGACTAAAAATACATCTTCAGTAGCAGGAATGCAGCACTTAAAAAAGAAAAAATATATATCTGTTAGCACGTTACAATATCTAGTTCTAGAGAAATTAACCAAAAAGATCCTCAAAATAGTTCATGGACATTTTTGTATCTGATAAGCCATCCAACTTATCCCAGGGCAGACCTGTTTGTTAAACATGTATGTAGAAGGGAAGGTGGGGCTCACCCAGACTGCCCTGATGGGTACAAGTGCTCCTCAGATTGGTCTGTATGACAGATCCTGGAGGCAGTGGGTGACGCAGCGCTCTGAGACAGGAGATAAAAGCCTGTAATGGCTTACTTCTGAGGAATATGCAGTGGCTTTAATGGACATAAGAAACTAATACATTAGACATCTCATGAACCCCATCTCTTCCTTTGTTGCAATCACTTTGCTGTGTCTCGCTTAGGGCAGGAGCTGGTGCTTGGAATGTGTCCAAATCTGTGGGCCATAGGCTGGCCATTCAGTAATGGTTCTCATCTTATATGGGAAAGTACTGCAACTAATATCAACTACCTACTAATACTGTACATACCTAGCTACCCACTAATACCTACCTACTATTACCTACTTACATCATTGCATACAATATAACTTACACCCATTGCAACACAAGCAACCTTCACTTAATTTATCCCTTTTAATTAATGTTATACATTTTCAATAGATTTAAGAAAATTATATCAAATTAAGCATGAGGCTGAGGCTGATACAATGTGCACATTCTAAAGTAATCACAAGAAAAGATCTACTTTAATTTTAGCAGACAGTCCCAACTTAAAATTATGTTCCAAAGGACTGTCATTCTTAGGTTTCAGTTCAGAGTTTCAGCGTTACAGATCTCCAGGAAGGTGGGGAATGTGATCCCACCCCAGGTGACACTGAGAGCAACAGTGAGGTCAGAAGGTGACACGATCTGCTCACATTATTAGGGGAAATATACCCTGCTAAACCACAGTAGAACCTTCCAGATCATAATTTACTTAACACAATTTCACATTGCAAAGCCCTTTTTAAGAGCTTTCTCAGCAACAAAAAACTCCCAAAAATACGATAGGCATGTGTACACTAGTATACTCGAACACACATACACATATATTCACTCAAACACATTGTCCTTTGCCTTAGCATTTACTGTTGTGCTCGTACAATTCTTGTTTCATTTGTTTTATCTTGCAGCCCTTTCCCCTCAAGTGACTTTTGCCACTTTCTGCCATTGTAAATAAGAATTTGTTCTTAATGGCTTGCCTGGTTAAATAATGGTTGATGAAATTAATAAAACACTCCATCACACACACACACACTATAAACAGCATACATATATTTGTATAACATGTTATACAAGGTACATAGGTCCATGTACTTTAAGAATGTTTTGTTCACATAGGTGTGGAATAATTAATTTAAAATTTACAATAAAGACTTTCTTTATAGGACCCACTAGAAATCTGTCATAGGGAGCAGGACCAATGTTTTCAATGTACCTGTGGTTGAACTTGAACACACACAAACACACGTACTGTAAACACAAATACATATATTCCATCAGATAAGCAACCTGTCTTTATCATATTCCATAGGTATAAGTAATGGATGCTTGTTTGAGTAAAAAACACATAAAATATAGTGGAATCAATATCTGTGGCAGAATCTAATTGTATTTACAAGTCTGAAAGGGGAGTCCCTCAAGTTCGATAACGTATTGTATAAGAGAACATTGGAGAATATGACAGAAGCTGTTTTATTGCATGACAAAGGATAGTACTGCATATGGATGATGCTAATTATTCTTAAATATACTTATTGAATGATGTTACTGTGTGTCTACTTTGTAAAGTGTCAAAGAAAAGCAAGTCTATTTTCATTACTGTACATTTAAATATTTTAGGTTCCAATAAGTAATTCATTCTAGACCAGCAAGTGTTGTGAGCCTTACCCTTGAACGTTGAACAGTCTAGTACTAAGTTATCCTAAGATATTCAGGTTATTGTTGAAAGATTTCTTTGAAAATAACAATTTTCTTTTTATTGAATCAATCTACTGATTGAGGAGATAGATGACATCTGTAAAATGTTGCCACATTTTACTTTTATGATATATTATAATTATATTACAGACAACAGGAATTCACACTTTATTAGTATTAGTTAAATTTGTATCTAGAATCTCCATCGGCTAGAATAAACATGCCACAGTTAATCTGATTGTGTGAGTAGATGAACTATCCTCGTTACAATTGTATTATTTGTAACAGAGTATGTAATTATCACCTCTGCTCTGTCCATTTACAGTACAATCAGAACCAATCCTAAATATTGTCATACTGGATGTTTTTTTTCCAGCCATGTATGGCGGAGGAAAGAAATCAGTTGACTTTCTGATCTTAAAGATCCTGTAAAGTAAATTCCATGTTTTGCTTCTAAGTACATTATATACATGTGAAATGAGTTCCCGAAAGCATGTGCAAAGCGCTAAAACTTTGTCGCACTGAAATGTGGAGTTAGACCGAAGAACAGTTTCTCTTCCGTTTTCAGATCAGGTTTTAATGAAAACATTTTTTTTTTAAATTTTTATCTACGTCATTTCGCCCCATCTACGTCAGATCACTGAATGGCTCCTCCTGCTGTACTGTTATTCTAGCTTACATCAGCTAGCTAGCTAGCTTCAGGATGTCTCCCACCACCCGCAACTGCATCTTCCCTGGATGCAAGAACTCCAGCTGCGCTGCAACGCCATTTAAGTTCCCTGTTGATAATGAAAGGAAAAATAGGTGGATAGATTTTGTGAAGAGCCACGCTCATGGAAAGCTTCAGATAAACTCCAACAGCTGCCTCTGCGCCACTGACCATTTCACGGCGGACAGTTTTAACATGGACCAGAGACAGACGGGGTTCACCAACACACGGCTTCTCTTGCAGCGCGGAGCCGTACCGAGCATCACCCCCCCGGCCGTACATCCTCCGGTCGCACCTGAACCATCCACCGCCGCCAGCAGTTTATCACTCAGTTCTGTGTGCTTGTTATAATTATACTAGATAACTTTTCCAGAGGTATCTCTGCTATAATTAGTGCAAACCGCTAACTTGATATTAGGCTACTCGGTGTAGAATGATAGTATTTTGGTGAAATGGTAGCTAATGTGCTAGAAGTAATTGGAGAGCTCACTGTCTGCTGTCTCTGCTGTTAATGTTTACTCCTGTGTTACAGCTCAGGGGAATATTTCATTTATATGCATCTGTATGTTTCACTCATTGAACAAATATTCTAATTCTATACTGTTTTGTTCGGCTTGACGTAGCGTCCATTATCTGGTTCGTAGGTAGCTTACTTGAGAGAGGGGGCCGAGCTTCAGCTCCTTCAGGCGACACGCCCCCCCAGTCTCGAACAGAGAAGACTGCTGATTTTCTTACGATTTCAAAGCCTAATTTAACATACTTGTCAGTGTTTTTTTTCATTCGAATTTGGATGGGTAGTTAATAACACATTATTCTGTGGTGTGGTGAACTTGAAACTCGTTTTTAATTCCACTTTACAGGATCTTTAATCAGAAATCCAAAATGTTTAGTTTTGACAATCATGAAGTTATGCAGGAAAGCAATACAAGTGAACTGTTAAAGAAAGGGAGGCTTGTACACAGAGTAACTAACTACAGCTACGACTTAAGGGGCTAGTTTTGTCATTTATGCAGGTTGTATAGAATTAGTTTGAGGTGTCCTGAAAGGGACCAGTCAGAGCCACTATCAGGGAAGCTACGCAGACATTGCTATGATGTTTGTGTTGTAAAAGAAAAATCGGTTGTGGTTGGTTGTTTAGTCAATTATATGCTTTGCTGCCTGCTGTCAGACTGCTCCAGGGGGAGATTCTGATAGAGCCACATGAAAAAATGAAGCCCTTGCGGAAAGAACAGAGATTGAAATTGCGTCTGCCTAGAATGTAATCTATCTGTGCTCCCAATAGAACAGATAGACTCAGAGACTGTGCTGGAACCTTGGTTTGAACCTTCTTACCTTTGAGGTAACTGGCCGTTACAAGGTGATCAATGGAATAGTCTGTGAGCTATGTAGATAGCATAGTTAAAACACAGTTATCAGCAATTATAATACCCTTGACTCATTTATCTCCAAGGTATTGGTAACAACATCTGCAAACAAGGACAAAAACCAGGGACCTTACAGTTTCTGCCCTTGTTGAGGAAAACAAATTTGTCAAGTGCTACAGTACAAGTTATGCTACAGTTGCTACAGCAAGTGCTACAGTTCTTACCGTAGGATTTCTTTGCGTGTGAAGAAAGTGCAGTCCTGCAAAAAAAAGAGAGCAAAGGGTCAAAACAGAACAAAATAAAATGCATCAAGGAATTTTATAGTGATCTACACTTATACTTACAAACCAGTATACCCCAGGTATACTGGTAAACATTGACAACTTAAAATAACATGAATGATCATGTGGCTGTTTTGTTTGAGTTGTTTGTCTACAGAAAGCTGTGTCAGAGTATTGTCACCTGTCTCTCGCCACAGTGACAGGTGATCCAGGGGAATATGATCATGGTGTTGTCTATGGCTATCCATGCCACTGCACAAACAGTCCTGCTGTGGGCACCGTCTGCTCTACAACTCCTTATACTTCATGTCAATACATAGCCTCCACCCTCCCCCTCACTGTAAGCAGACAGCTTCCCCGCCATGTCAGCCAGCCTCTGGAGACAGCTTTATTAGCCAGAGATTTAGCTTCCCTGTCTACCCTCTTCACTGCATAAACTGGCATTCCAGTTTATGCAAAACCAACATAGGAATATCTACAAGGCCATCCAAGCAGCTTTGGGATTTATGTGCATTAGCATATGAGTATAGCTAATTGCTTATTAGTTTGAAATATAAGGACATCATGATTCTGTTTGACGTGAAGCCAAGCTACAAATTATAGTTAAATAGAGCACTGAATACATTTCCACCACTCTTACCTTAAGTCCTATTTACTTAGTAATTATTTAGTCTGTGAATCAGTCCATTCAAAGTCTGACACACTGAAAGTTCAGTGCTCTGTGTGCCATACAGACCCATCTCTAGTCCAACACAAGTTAGAAACTACTAGTGTCTATACAAGTCATATTGGTCAGGTAAGTATTTTGATCCCAGTGTAATCATAATCAAAGAGATGATATTATGATCTACAAGGACTCCAGAACGGCACAGCCAGTTTTCAACATGCTACAGTTTGATGTAAACTATGTGTTGTATTGGGAAAGGAAACTCAAATTACACATTGTGTAAATACTTTTTTGTAACCTATGGTAATAATATGTGCAGCATATTAATAATATAATATTAATAATATGTGCAGCAACATTTTAAAGAGCAGGAAAGAAACATATAAGAAAGCTACAGGTTAAGACCTTTAGAAGTAACCAGAACCTCTTGGGGTTGAGTTATCTCTTGAGGATATAGTTTCAAGGCATGTCATCAGAAGGCTTGGCATTAATAATTAACTTGTACCTAATCGCATGACAAACCTGTGCAGAATAAGATGTTGTTTATTTACAGCCCCAGCAAATGCAAGATCATTCCAGACAAATCACAAAATTACAAGATTATCTAGTTTATAAAGGAAATATTGTGTGTGAGAAGAGACACAGCCATGTCTATTAGAGAGTAAACTGAGGGATCTGTATAACAGTTTAGCCATTATGTGGCTGTGAAATGGGGAATGTGACAGACTACTCTTTCTGCAAATATTTATTGTAAACCTTTATCTGTAAAACTGCCCATTATATTTAACAACAAACCGCTCAGATTAGCCTTTGCACGAAATAGTCAGGTTATTTGTATATGAGGAGTCAGGTGGCTGAGCGGTTAGGGAAGCGGGCTAGTAATCAGAAGGTTGCCAGTTCGATTCCCGGCCGTGCAAAATGACGTTGTGTCCTTGGGCAAGGCACTTCACCCTACTTGCCTCGGGGGGTATGTCCCTGTACTTACTGTAAGTCGCTCTGAATAAGAGCGTCTGCTAAATGACTAAATGTAAATGTAAAATGTAAATGTTATTTGGATTTTACCAAATGAAGCTTTTAGGGAAATCTTTGCCTACTGCCGTTAAAATAAACTGTGAAATTTTACCGGTCAAATATTAATCTTTATTGAGACAGTTAACCACATGTTAATAAGGTGAGAAATCTAAGGGCTGTTGTTTGTCATAATAAAACAGTAAACAACCGTATTGCCCACAAATGTTATCCTAATAGGTGTCATCAGAAATGCAGTTATAGCCGGAGAGAGCTACTCGTTTCGATGAGGCTTGTTAAATACTTGCCAAGTATTGTGAATTGTTTTCCACAATACTGTGGCTGTTACTTGACAAATTGGACATAGTTGAGGGCTTGATTGACACCATTGCAGCAGCCTACATTGAACATAATCTTCATTTTCACTGAAAAATAAGCATGTTGCGGGTTCTTACCTGGTAAGCATCGAGCTGTTCATCAGTAAATATCGTTTGCTTATTACCCATCTTAGCCGAGTAATTTTCCTCTTGAATAGATTCATCACATCGGAAGTTCGATGCGTTTGCTCAATTCTAGGCATTTAGGGCATTTATACAACGCGTGGTCAGTCAAGAAAAGACTCTGCATACAATGTCAGGATCGACTGACTTGCAAGTCCTCCAACAGTTGGTGCGTTCACGAAAAATATGCACCGTATACAGCCTATTTAAAAAGTAATAATAGAAAGTGAATATACAGTTGAATAGCTGGAAGTACGAGGTCCATATTGCAGTCGAATCGCTGATGCCTAGGTCTTTTTTTCAGCACCGGCTGCTGTCCACTGCCACTACTGTAGGCTACATGCGAGTGGTCCACCTCCACGAACATGCGCTATACTTGTGTCATAGCCGAGGTTACTACCAGAAGGTGGCAACCGTCTCACATACCCCAAACGTGCAATCATGTCTCTTCGTGGTTTGAAACCATCTACAGTAGTAGGCCTACATATGCGCAATGAACAGTTTCAGTCCAAGTTTGAGCTTCCCAAATTATGAGTTGGCCTAGGCTGTCTCATTTTCTTATAGGCCTAATTATTTATAGTCTACAAACCCGCTCATATGTTTATGTATTAATTTAACATTTATTCAGTTATTTTAGCTTCTATTCCAAACATTCAAACCATAATATCACACGCCCTCCCTTCAAAGCCACTCCCACAAAACACATGAACGCGCTGCCCCTTCAAAACTGCCGGGAGACGTAGGCCGAATCGCAATACTACTTCGAAAAACGGACACATGGGAACGCCCTCGTCTCCGTGGAACGCCCTCTACGAGCTCTCCGTCAGCCCTCGGAGAGCCCCGGAGAGCTCGACGTGCACCTCCTGAATTTTCTAACTATCCGTCGTAATTTCGGAGAGCGACGGAGAGCTACGGAGACCCCCTTGGCTGTGATTGGTCAGTATTAAGAACCGCTTGCGTCAGGGGCGGGGGCTGGGTTGCCGTGATAAACAGGACGAACAGAATCCTTTGACCGCCATTGCTGTAAATTTTTACAATTCATATTTCAGCTCAACAGTACATGTAAATCAGCATCTGAATTAAAATGTGACGAGAAATGGGCAGTGTGGTTACTGAAAATGTGGGTATTTTATTGATGAAACGGCTAATTTGTAAATTTACTCCGACTTCTCGATAACCTAGGTAAATAAACACAGGGCCGGATTAACAATTATATGCCCTGGGCGACAAGGTTTAAGTTTAATTTTTTGGGCCTTTATTTGAGCGCAAAATAGTTTTTTGAGCTTTATGTAAAATAAACATTTTACAAGCCGTTTTTCAATTGGTAAAATCTTGTCAGACAGTAGGTAAGAAAGTAACAGCTAGCTGGCGTCAGTTACTTGTAAAATTCATAGATAATGTTTAACAGTAAAATCTCAATCAAATACATTAAATACAATAACCATTAAATTAGCAGCACATTTCCTGTATTTAACAATGATTAAACATGGACTTACCTGAAAGTGATGCACGGGCACCATCTCGCAGTCTCTTTCTTTTTTCCTTCCCCTGACTCCTGTTATCGTTTTAAGCCCATTTTAGAAAAGTTGACCTAGCCTACTGTCAAAGTTCGTCAGCCCACTGAAGGAAGGGCACCCACAGCGAGCTTGGGAAGTTGAGTGTAGCCTATTTGTTTTTTTTGGGGGGGGGGCACCATCGTAACTTTTTGTGAGCATTTAAATAGGCTACATCTCTTGTTCTGCCTGTTTTGTAATATACGTGTCTAATATTTTTATACTAAAATAATATCGGTATTAGAAGTATTATAACTATGATGATTTTTCAGTTGGCTATTTTTTGGTGCCCCCTCAGGAGTTGATGCCCTACGCACAGCGCGTAGTGAGCGTAATGGGAGCGGCGGCACTGGCTACTAGACTACACAAACACTGTTTTTGACGTGATTTAACATAACATTTTGATCGAACGAGTTGTAATAAAGTACTCACATTAAGGAAAGTTAGGACTGCGTTCATAACGTGATGTAACATTTTAGTTGACATTGTCCAGGGCCCCTTAGATGTCATGTGCCCCTGGGCAAGTGCCCAGTTGCCCTAATGGTTAATCCGGCCCTGAATAAACACTCGACGACGACTTACAAAAAACCGTTGCGCCACCTACTCTTCTGGCGGTGAATTGTTTTCAGCACCCACAGCCTACGGGGGAGCTGCGCAATTCTATATATTATATATAAATACTATCAGGGCCGCCTGGGCCGGAGTGGGACCCATTTTCAGCCCGGCAGTGTAATGGCCAAAGCCAGCCCATCCCCCATCAGGGGCCGAGCCATACGTTGAACATTCGGGGCTTAACCCGAACCTAGAACCTAGTCAAGGTTCTGATGCGAGGTGAAATCGGAACTTCACATGAATGCCAGCGCGCATAGCACGCAAGCGCAATTTTTTGCATTAATTTCGGTGCAAAATAGTTTTTTGAGCTTTCTGTAGGCTAATATAAATATTTCGTTGGACTCAAATTGTAATATTTTCTGGAAATTACAACCCAAATTTGTACCTGAAAGATTCAGGGCTTTTGAGAAAACATATTTTTCCCACCCTTGCAGGAACCTAGATTTATGAAGTGACAGATCTTTATTTTTTTACCTGTCTTTTTCAGTTCCTCCTGGCATCTTTCCCCCATCCATTTTATTCTTTTTGCATCAGTTTAATCTTGCTAACTCCACAACAATAAATGATTGTTTAGGCTTGTCTCCGTGGCAACAAACTTGGTACACGCACTTGTGTTTGAGAAAGAGAGCATGCGCGACAACTGAAAACGGCACTTTTTAATCCACGGTCTGATCATGCGCTTATTTAGATTAAAACCTAGTGTAGCCTATTAGCTTACTTATCAGTCACAGTAACTTAACACATATGGTTTTATTCGGTGTGTGAAAAAAAACTAAGAGAAAGCAGGCGATCTGCTGGGCCAATTTATGAGCGGGCAGAGCGGCCCACCGTGAATACTCCCGATTCTCCCGATGGCCACTCCGGGCCTGAATACTATTAATAAATGAGCAATATTTTTGGGGGTGCTATCGGGGTGCTTTGGTCTTTCTTGGGGGTGCTGAAGCACCTGATAGCCCCTCCCTAGCGCCGCCCATGGTTTTACCTAAACTCCATTAGCAGCAAATTTGGTTTGATATCAGTGCATAACACTACTTGCTTTGGAGACGTCGATATACGGAACTGTAACGAAGTGGTGTCTTATTTCATAGGGCTATGTAGCCAGTGGCGTTTTGATATGTACAAAATTCGTGGGGCACAAACCATTTCAAAATATAGGATATATACCAGTAGGCTATATGGGGCGCCGTTTGTAAAAGGTTGCACCTCCGTTAATCCTGCTCATTTTTCGCACATTTACCACAAATAAATGCAGCAGAATTTTCAACTGTCACTTTTTAAAACATGTAGAGGGAAATTCATCTAAATACATGTCATAACTTATCTAGAGCAATGTTCTGCAGTATGCAAAATAATAACATAATATTGTATAGAACTGTTAAATCTAAATGTTAAATGTTACATCTAAATGCTAAATGTTAAATGTAAAATATTTATTTAGAAACACGCCAATAGCCGAGCTCCTGGCAGTAGCAGTGCACGCAGCACGGCCCATACCTGGATCAGTGGGTGCAACGTGGCTTACAGGACTCAAACATGGCTAGTTCTTTCCAGTTAGGAGAGATCGAACGCACTGTTATGGCAGGTGTAAGGGCAGCATTCCAAGGTGCAGGTCCACCGGCGGTGCCGTCCACATCATTAATGGTAAGTTGTTAAGTTGTTTTATTTGAACTTTTTAATGCACTTTGGAGGAAGTTACATTACCTAATCCTAGCTAGCTAGCTAAAGTTAGCTAACATTTGTCAGGGTGACTCAGATGCTAAATCGCTCATTACAGTACCTTAAAACCCTTCAAAGACAATTGACGCTTGAGAAAGACAAAGCGTTATATCTCCCGAACCGTACATGCCAGAAATTAATGGCTGTGTTGTATCCCCTTATTGGTGGAAGGTGGAACGTAAGGGAGATACCCTTTGCAAATCTTGTAAGGACGTAATAGTTTGTGAAAGACCCAGAGAAACACATATCCGACGAGGCAAAATCCCGGACAATTTTGGAATCCCTGCCGGACGCATTTTTTAGGTCTCGAAAATAGGACATGTCCGGGTAAAAGAGGACGTCTGAGGCCTGTTACATAAAGCGAGTTTACCGAATAAGCCAGACTTATGTCAGTTAGTCGGACTCATTTCTAGTTCATTCGGTTCCATAAAGCTAGCTCAACGTAGTTCGAACTCGGTTACTATGGCAACTTAGGCTGCGAAACTAGTCTGGTCCGGTCCTTGGTGCTTAACCATACCTTCCTGTAACACTGACCCAACGGGAAAACGATGATTTACCACGGATATTCTCATTTTCTTATTCTCATCAGTTCAATATGTTCAACATTGATAGAAAATCAACTTAAATAGCCTACATAGGCTACAACATTTAGCCTAATGCATTAAACGATGATAAACAATGATTTGATACACGCCACGTTAAACGTAGCCTATGGCTTGCCTAGTTTGTGATTTCAAATGTTTAGGCATCAGGCATAGGCCTATCTCAATCTAAATTATCTGAGTATAATTAGCATAGCTGTATAGTTGTTAACAGTAGTATACAATTGCAAAACAGACCTAAATCCATAGGTTACATCTATATCCTCCATTTTCCCGACACAACCATGTTAAAAAGTTAGGCTACTGGGTAATGTATTGATTAATAGTAGGCTATTTATTTAAAACAATGTCAAAAAAGTACATTTACATGTGTTTAGAGGGTGTCTGTTTTTTAATCAACGAAGTAACTAAAGGTCTAAAAAAGGACCTTGACCTACGTAGCCTATCGTTCACGTCAATCATGGTGTGTCGTTTCATTTTGATGAAGCGGTGGATGAGGGAGCTGTCATAGTACAAGGCTTAAAGGGAACGTTCTTTCTGGAAGAAGTCACGTGGCCGTGTGCATTGCTTTTGCCGTGGTGGATTGTATGATCCATGTTTTACCTCTCTGGCTGCTTAAGAATAGGGTGCACGCGCAATTAGCTTGACTACTTAAATCTGACTTGAATTAGTAGGACTGCGTGAGCTGAAATTGGCCTTTATGGAACCGCTTTAGCCCCGCTTGACTTGTTAAGCTAATTCAAGTCTGGTTTGGGACTTTAAGTCCAACTTATTTGAGCGGCCTTTATGGAACAGGCCCCTGGTCACCCTACCTTATTTGTATGTCCCAAAAACTTTTTCACACTGGTTTCAAGACCTGGAGGCATGCCAATATAATTGTACAATGGTATTATGTATTTCACCATAATAAACAAATGTTTTGGCTCTATATGAGCAGAGGCGGTCTTAACATAAGAGGCATAAGTAGGCGGCTGCTTGGGGCCCCCTACCAGCGGTCGTAGTAGGGGGGCCCCAACCAACCTCAAAAAGAAAAAGCCCCTTATCATCATGAACGCTTCAAAAGCATGGTAAATTGTATTAATATTCTTAAGAAATATGTTGAAACGTTGAAGTAGTAGTTAAAATGTCCAGTTCATGGTTATCTGTCGTGTCCCTACACCCCACACTTTCACAATGAAATGGACTAGTCCGTAATGGTGCACGACACGAAAGATAAACACACAGTGACAGGAGGACTGGAAATTACACAGAGACGATTCAGAAGCAAGACAAGAATAAAAGCAAAAATGAAACGAAATTATCCAAGCGGCTCAATTAAAAGAAAAAAAAGAAAAGACGCAGATAAATATTTAGAAACGCTGCCAAAGATGACACACTTTTTTACGGCTACTGGGGATACAGACAGGAACGTCCAAACCGCTGAACATGACGCTACAGCAGCATCAGCTAGCTGTGAAGTGGTGCTAGGTGAACCAAGACAATGAAGAGGACACCGAGGTGAAATCAATTTCATATTTGAGATTCAACAGACATTCATATTCGTACCTCCGTTCAGGCTCCGCGTCATATTTAGGGACCGGGGTAAAAGAGTAGACAGTCAGAATGTTTCATCAATATCTTTGTCAAAATCGACCATACAAACTTCAAACTTGTTGCACATTCTTCTACTACTGACTGACCAATTTGTCCAAGCTTTGGTTTGGTGATAATGTTGATTATTGATTAACCCATAGCCAATAAATCAATAAAAATACCAGTATTTCAATATTTCCTCAATATCTTTGTCAAAAATGAACATAGAAACTTCAAACTTGTTGCACATTCTTCTACTCCTAGCTGACCAAGTTGTACAAGCTTTGGTTTGGTGATAAAGTTGATTACTGATTAACCCATAGCCAATAAATCAATAAAAACACCAATATTTCAGTGTTTCCTCAATATCTTTGTCAAAAATGAACATAGAAACTTCAAACTTGTTGCACATTCTTCTACTACTAGCTGACCAAGTTGTCCAAGCTTTGGTTTGGTGATAAAGTTGATTACTGATTAACCCATAGCCAATAAATCAATAAAAACACCAATATTTCAGTGTTTCCTCAATATCTTTGTCAAAAATGAACATAGAAACTTCAAACTTGTTGCACATTCTTCTACTACTAGCTGACCAAGTTGTCCAAGCTTTGGTTTGGTGATAAAGTTGATTATTGATTAACCTATAATGCCAATAAATCAAGAAAAACACCAATATTTCAGTATTTCCTCAATATCGTTGTCATAAATGACCACAGGAACGTCAGACCTGTTTCACATTATTTTACTCCTAGCTGACCAAGTTGTCCAAGCTTTGGTTTGGTGATAAAGTTGATTATTGATTAACCTATATTGCCAATAAATCAAGAAAAACACCAATATTTCAGTATTTCCTCAATATCTTTGTCAAAAATGACCATAGAAACTTCAGACCTGTTTCACATTCTTCTACTAATATCAGACCAACTTGTCAAAGCTTTGGTTTGGTGATAAAGTTGATTATTGATTAACCCATAGCCAATAAATCAATAAAAACACCAATATTTCTGTGTTTCCTCAATATCTTTGTCATAAATGACCACAGAAACGTCAGGCCTGTTTCACATTCTTCTACTCCTAGCTGACCAAGTTGTCCAAGCTTTGGTTTGGTGATAAAGTTGATTATTGATTAATCCATAGCCAATAAATCAATAAAAAACCAATATTTCAGTATTTCCTCAATATCTTTGTCAAAAATGAACATAGAAACTTCAAACTTGTTGCACATTCTTCTACTCCTAGCTGATCAAGTTGTCCAAGCTTTGGTTTGGTGATAAAGTTGATTATTGATTAACCTATAGCCAATAAATCAATAAAAACACCAATATTTCAGTATTTTCTCAATATCTTTGTCAAAAATGAACATAGAAACTTCAAACTTGTTGCACATTCTTCTACTACTAGATGACCAACTTGTCAAAGCTTTGGTTTGGTGATAAAGTTGATTATTGATTAACCCATAGCCAATAAACCAATAAAAACACCAATATTTCTGTGTTTCCTCAATATCTTTGTCATAAATGACCACAGAAACGTCAGACCTGTTTCACATTCTTCTACTACTAGCAGACCAAGTTGTCCAAGCTTTGGTTTGGCGATAAAGTTGATTATTTATTAACCTATATTGTCAATAAATCAAGAAAAACACCAATATTTCAGTATTTCCTCTATCTTTGTCAAAAATGACCATAGAAACTTCAGACCTGTTTCACATTCTTCTACTCCTAGCTGACCAAGTTGTCCAAGCTTTGGTTTGGTGATAAAGTTGATTATTGATTAACCCATAGCCAATAAATCAATAAAAACACCAATATTTCAGTATTTCCTCAATATCTTTGTCAAAAATGAACAGAAACTTCAAACTTGTTGCACATTCTTTTACTCCTAGCTGACCAAGTTGTCCAAGCTTTGGTTTGGTGATAAAGTTGATTACTGATTAACCCATAGCCAATAAATCAATAAAAATAACAATATTTCTGTTTCCTCAATATCTTTGTAAAAAATGAACATAGAAACTTCAAACTTGTTGCACATTATTCTAATACTAGTAGACCAAGTTTTCCAAGCTTTGGTTTGGTGATAAAGTTGATTGTTGGACCAAGTTGTCCAAGCTTTGGTTAACCTATAGCCCATAAATCAAGAAAAACACAGTTTCCAATATTTCATCAATATCTTTGTCAACAATGACCACAGAAACTTCAAACTTGTTTCAGATTCTTCTACTACTATCTGAACAAGTTGTCCAAGCGTTGGTTTGGTGATAAAGACTATTATTGATTAACCCATAGCCAATAAATCAATAAAAACACCAATATTTCAGTATTTTCTCAATATCTTTGTCAAAAATGAACATAGAAACTTCAAACTTGTTGCACATTCTTCTAATACTAGCTGACCAAGTTGTCCAAGCTTTGGTTTGGTGATAAAGTTGATTATTGATTGACCCATAGCCAATAAAAACACACATTTTCCAGTATTTCCTCAATATCTTTGTCAAAAATGACCACAGAAACTTCAGACCTGTTTCACATTCTTCTACTCCTAGCAGATCAAGTTGTCCAAGCTTTGGTTTGGTGATAAAGTTGATTATTGATTAACCTATAGCCAATAAATCAATAAAAACACAAATATTTCAGTATTTTCTCAATATCTTTGTCAAAAATGAACATAGAAACTTCAAACTTGTTGCACATTATTCTACTACTAGATGACCAACTTGTCAAAGCTTTGGTTTGGTGATAAAGTTGATTATTGATTAACCCATAGCCAATAAATCAATAAAAACACCAATATTTCTGTGTTTCCTCAATATCTTTGTCATAAATGACCACAGAAACGTCAGACCTGTTTCACATTCTTCTACTCCTAGCTGACCAATTTGTCAAAGCTTTGGTTTGGTGATAAAGTTGATTATTGATTAATCCATAGCCAATAAATCAATAAAAAAACAATATTTCAGTATTTCCTCAATATCTTTGTCAAAAATGAACATAGAAACTTCAAACTTGTTGCACATTCTTCTACTCCTAGCTGACCAAGTTGTCCAAGCTTTGGTTTGGTGATAAAGTTGATTATTGATTAACCTATAGCCAATAAATCAATAAAAACACCAATATTTCAGTATTTTCTCAATATCTTTGTCAAAAATGACCATAGAAACTTCAAACTTGTTGCACATTCTTCTACTACTAGATGACCAACTTGTCAAAGCTTTGGTTTGGTGATAAAGTTGATTATTGATTAACCCATAGCCAATAAACCAATAAAAACACCAATATTTCTGTGTTTCCTCAATATCTTTGTCATAAATGACCACAGCAACGTCAGACCTGTTTCACATTCTTCTACTCCTAGCTGACCAAGTTGTCCAAGCTTTGGTTTGGTGATAAAGTTGATTATTGATTAATCCATAGCCAATAAATCAATAAAAACACCAATATTTCAGTATTTCCTCAATATCTTTGTCAAAAATGAACATAGAAACTTCAAACTTGTTGCACATTCTTCTACTCCTAGCTGACCAAGTTGTCCAAGCTTTGGTTTGGTGATAAAGTTGATAACTGATTAACCCATAGCCAATAAATCAATAAAAACATATTGATTTATTGGCTATAGGTTAATCAATAATCAACTTTATCCCCAAACCAAAGCTTGGACAACTTGGTCAGCTAGTAGTAGAAGAATGTGCAACAAGTTTGAAGTTTCTATGTTCATTTTTGACAAAGATATTGAGGAAACACTGAAATATTGGTGTTTTTATTGATGTATTGGCTATGGGTTAATCAATAATCAACTTTATCACCAAACCAAAGCTTGGAAAACTTGGTCAGCTAGGAGTAGAAAAATGTGAAACAGGTCTGAAGTTTCTATGGTCATTTTTGACAAAGATATTGAGGAAATACTGGAAAATGTGTGTTTTTATTGGCTATGGGTCAATCAATAATCAACTTTATCACCAAACCAAAGCTTGGACAACTTGGTCAGCTAGTATTAGAAGAATGTGCAACAAGTTTGAAGTTTCTATGTTCATTTTTGACAAAGATATTGAGAAAATACTGAAATATTGGTGTTTTTATTGATTCATTGGCAATATAGGTTAATCAATAATCAACTTTATCACCAAACCAAAGCTTCGACAACTTGGTCAGCTAGTAGTAGAAGAATGTGCAACAAGTTTGAAGTTTCTATGTTCATTTTTGACAAAGATATTGAGGAAACACTGAAATATTGGTGTTTTTCTTGATTCATTGGCAATGTAGGTTAATCAATAATCAACTTTATCACCAAACCAAAGCTTGGACAACTTGGTCAGCTAGTAGTAGAAGAATGTGCAACAAGTTTGAAGTTTCTATGTTCATTTTTGACAAAGATATTGAGGAAACACTGAAATATTGGTGTTTTTATTGATGTATTGGCTATGGGTTAATCAGTAATCAACTTTATCACCAAACCAAAGCTTGCACAACTTGGTCAGCTAGGAGTAGAAGAATGTGCAACAAGTTTGAAGTTTCTATGTTCATTTTTGACAAAGATATTGAGGAAATACAGAAATATTGGTGTTTTTATTGATTTATTGGCTATGGGTTCATCAATAATCAACTTTATCACCAAACCAAAGCTTGAACAACTTGGTCAGCTAGGAGTAGAAGAATGTGAAACAGGTCTGAAGTTTCTATGGTCATTTTTGACAAAGATATTGAGGAAATACTGGAAAATGTGTGTTTTTATTGGCTATGGGTCAATCAATAATCAACTTTATCACCAAACCAAAGCTTGGACAACTTGGTCAGCTAGTATTAGAAGAATGTGCAACAAGTTTGAAGTTTCTATGTTCATTTTTGACAAAGATATTGAGAAAATACTGAAATATTGGTGTTTTTATTGATTTATTGGCTATGGGTTAATCAATAATAGTCTTTATCACCAAACAAACGCTTTGACAACTTGTTCAGATAGTAGTAGAAGAATCTGAAACAAGTTTGAAGTTTCTGTGGTCATTGTTGACAAAGATATTGATGAAATATTGGAAACTGTGTTTTTCTTGATTTATGGGCTATACGTTAACCAAAGCTTGGACAACTTGGTCCAACAATCAACTTTATCACCAAACCAAAGCTTGGACAACTTGGTCTACTAGTATTAGAAGAATGTGCAACAAGTTTGAAGTTTCTATGTTCATTTTTTACAAAGATATTGAGGAAACAGAAATATTGTTATTTTTATTGATTTATTGGCTATGGGTTAATCAGTAATCAACTTTATCACCAAACCAAAGCTTGGACAACTTGGTCAGCTAGGAGTAGAAGAATGTGCAACAAGTTTGAAGTTTCTATGTTCATTTTTGACAAAGATATTGAGGAAATACTGAAATATTGGTGTTTTTATTGATTTATTGGCTATGGGTTAATCAATAATCAACTTTATCACCAAACCAAAGCTTGGACAACTTGGTCAGCTAGGAGTAGAAGAATGTGAAACAGGTCTGAAGTTTCTATGGTCATTTCTGACAAAGATTTTGAGGAAATACTGAAATATTGGTGTTTTTCTTGATTTATTGGCAATATAGGTTAATCAATAATCAACTTTATCACCAAACCAAAGCTTGGACAACTTGGTCTGATATTAGTAGAAGAATAATGTGAAACAGGTCTGAAGTTTCTATGGTCATTTTTGACAAAGATATTGAGGAAATACTGAAATATTGGTGTTTTTCTTCATTCATTGGCAATATAGGTTAATCAATAATCAACTTTATCACCAAACCAAAGCTTGGACAACTTGGTCAGCTAGTAGTAGAAGAATGTGCAACAAGTTTGAAGTTTCTATGTTCATTTTTGACAAAGATATTGAGGAAACACTGAAATATTGGTGTTTTTATTGATGTATTGGCTATGGGTTAATCAGTAATCAACTTTATCACCAAACCAAAGCTTGGACAACTTGGTCAGCTAGGAGTAGAAGAATGTGAAACAGGTCTGAAGTTTCTATGGTCATTTCTGACAAAGATTTTGAGGAAATACTGAAATATTGGTGTTTTTCTTGATTTATTGGCAATATAGGTTAATCAATAATCAACTTTATCACCAAACCAAAGCTTGGACAACTTGGTCTGATATTAGTAGAAGAATAATGTGAAACAGGTCTGAAGTTTCTATGGTCATTTTTGACAAAGATATTGAGGAAATACTGAAATATTGGTGTTTTTCTTCATTCATTGGCAATATAGGTTAATCAATAATCAACTTTATCACCAAACCAAAGCTTGGACAACTTGGTCAGCTAGTAGTAGAAGAATGTGCAACAAGTTTGAAGTTTCTATGTTCATTTTTGACAAAGATATTGAGGAAACACTGAAATATTGGTGTTTTTATTGATGTATTGGCTATGGGTTAATCAGTAATCAACTTTATCACCAAACCAAAGCTTGGACAACTTGGTCAGCTAGGAGTAGAAGAATGTGCAACAAGTTTGAAGTGTCTATGTTCATTTTTGACAAAGATATTGAGGAAATACAGAAATATTGGTGTTTTTATTGATTTATTGGCTATGGGTTAATCAATAATCAACTTTATCACCAAACCAAAGCTTGGAAAACTTGGTCAGCTAAGAGTAGAAGAATGTGCAACAAGTTTGAAGTTTCTATGTTCATTTTTGACAAAGATATTGAGGAAATACAGAAATATTGGTGTTTTTATTGATTTATTGGCTATGGGTTAATCAATAATCAACTTTATCACAAAACCAAAGCTTGGACAACTTGGTCAGCTAGGAGTAAAATAATGTGAAACAGGTCTGACGTTTCTGTGGTCATTTATGACAAAGATATTGAGGAAATACTGAAATATTGGTGTTTTTCTTGATTTATTGGCAATATAGGTTAATCAATAATAAACTTTATCACCAAACCAATGCTTGGACAACTTGGTCAGCTAGGAGTAGAAGAATGTGAAACAGGTCTGATGTTTCTGTGGTCATTTATGACAAAGATATTGAGGAAACACTGAAATATTTGTGTTTTTATTGATTTATTGGCTATGGGTTAATCAATAATCAACGTTATCACCAAACCAAAGCTTGGACAACTTGGTCAGCTAGTAGTAGAAGAATGTGCAACAAGTTTGAAGTTTCTATGTTCATTTTTGACAAAGATATTGAGGAAACACTGAAATATTGGTGTTTTTATTGATTTATTGGCTATGGGTTAATCAGTAATCAACTTTATCACCAAACCAAAAGTTGGACAAATTGGTCAGTCAGTAGTAGAAGAATGTGCAACAAGTTTGAAGTTTGTATGGTCGATTTTGACAAAGATATTGAAGAAACATTCTGACTGTCTACTCTTGTACCCCGGTTCCTAAATATGACGCGGAGCCTGAACGGAGGTACGAATATGAATGTCTGTTGAATCTCGAATATGAAACTGATTTCACCTCGGTGAAGAGGACATCATGTTGTTGCCGCCCGCCGTCGCCGACAGTGTTTTTTAGGGACTTTAAGCAGTGACGTTAGAGGGACGGCTATGGTGTCCGCTAAACATACCATGGGGTTGCCGTAGTAGTGGTATTCGACTATCACTAAGCAACATTGTAACTCTCAACGGCTACTTAATGCGCAAACCGACGTTGCTCTGAACATTATTTAAGCTACAATATGTCTCTTAAAATGGCCCGGGAGCACTTGTTATATGCTTTAGATGACAATTTAATAACGGAGGAGGAGTTTATATTACTCTATGACACGAACAGGTCCAGCAATTTAGATTTGCCGTATAAACAGTATACACCTTTTAATTTGGAGTTTCGGGTGAGAAAAACTGACATACCACCGCTGGTGGAGGCTCTTGGCATACCCGACGAGTTCGTCTGCGAGCAGAGAAGTGTGGTGGCTGGCACAGAGGCGCTCTGCATGCTACTGAAGAGGCTCACATACCCATGCCGTTATAGCGACATGATGCAACGATTTGGGCAGCGACCAGTACCAGTCTTGTGCATGGCAACAAATTGCGTGCTAGATTTCATTTATGATGTTCACCATCGCAGAATTACCGAGTGGAACAACACTATTTTAAACCCAGTTGCTTTGCAAACATATGCTGACTGCATACAACAGATGGGCGCACCACTGGACAACTGCGTTTGCTTCATAGACGGCACAGTACGACCTATCGCCAGACCAGGAATGAACCAGCGGGTGATGTACAATGGCCACAAAGAGTGCACAGCTTGAAATTCCAGGCAGTTGCCATCCCAAATGGCTTAATTGCCAATCTACATGGTCCAGTAGGTAAGTTCCCTGACTTATGTGACAAAGTGTTACAGAAAAAAACACATTTAGGCCTACTCCTAATGCTGAGTTTGATGTAATAAATAATACCTTTTTTTTTTTGCAGAGGGAAGGAAACATGATTCTGGGCTTTTAGCAGTCTCTGGTTTACTACCTGACTGGAACGGCATGCAGTGTCCCCAGCCGGCCATCCAATGTGCCTATATGGAGATCCTGCATATCCACTGCGTGTCCACCTCCAGGCCCCATTCAGAAATGTCAATCTCACTCCCCAGATGATGGCATTCAACAAATGCATGAGTGAAGTGAGAGTGTCTGTGGAGAGGATGTTTGGAGTTTATGGACTTTAAGAAAACAAAACAAATTGGGTTGAATAGCGTAGGTAAACTGTACATTGTATCTGCTTTATTAAGAAATGCACTCACTTGCCTGTATGGTAATCAGACATCCACATTTTTTAAATTGGATCCTCCACACATTCGGGACTATAGAGTTATTTACTCTGTCAAGTGCATAGGTTACCTAAGGCTAAAGCCTTAACCCACAAATCCATTGAAATAAATTACTAAATTTTATACACCTTTGACATTTTTATGGTAATAGTGTGAATATATATAATGATAAGATTGTAGTACAAAATTGTATTTAATTGTTAATGAAGACACGTTATAGTAGCAAGACTATAAGATCTCACCTTAATAAAGAGCTATGTCCAGACATGTAAGTATTATATTTTGTTTTATTATTAAACATCGGTCATCTCAAAATTATTTGTTTATATTATTATTTATTTTATTTAAGTATTATGTATTTTATATGGTGAGCTTTTCAACTAGAGCAGGATGGCCAGACACTGAATATGCTCCAGTCCAGTTTCACTGCAAGAGAAAAAAAGAAAAACACAAGTTGCCTGACATGTTTCTAAAAGTAACCAACATTATATCAACTGTCAACAAGATTTGTAAGACACCAGCCAAAGTGTTCACAAGTAGAATTTACAGTATACATAAAGTGTAATAACATTGCTTTCGTCAGAAGCACAGCTGACAGATGCTACATATCTAGTGCTTCAGACATTACCTCTTAAATTGAATCACTGAATCACTATTTGGTTAATCTTTCAATTACAGCAAGCAATGCTTGCCCTTGTTGCTGCTGCTGCTGAAGGTGCATGGCCTGGGTACATGCGCGCAGATGGCACTGGGGACGGGGGGGACATGTCCCCCCCCAGATTTCTAGTGACCCCGATCCGTCCCCACCACTCTCCCTAGTAACGCCTGGGACACACTGCCTGCGATCGGCTGCGATCTGCTGCGACGCGCCTGGAAGCGCCTCCTTTTTTCTTTCGGCGCCCATGTTATCAAATGAGACCGACCACACTGGCTGCGAAGCGCCGCGATTGCCTGCGATTGCCTGCGATTGCCTGCGATCGCCTGCGATCTGCAGCGATCGTTTCGGCAGCTGGTCGAATTTTTTCGCGAGACGCTTGCGAAATCGGCTGCAGGATGATGAAATACACCATATTAGTTGATATATTTGAATAAAAAAACATGTTATTAAGATTTTACTCCATTAATTTTAGACTACGGTGAACATTTGTAAAGTTGTAGACTTTATAATTACACAATGTTGGTAACGAACGTCCTTTGTGGTTACCCTGATGAAAACTAATGAAAATAAACGGATTGATCCGTTGAGCTAGCATGCCCGTAGTTGTTTTGTTTGTTTGAGAGAAACGAGTTGTCACGCATTGCACACAACACACACGCAGACATAGCGTACCGAGAGAGAACCCCCAAGTCAATTTCTAAAATCAGCATCAAATGAATTCTCGAAGCTGAAAAGCACAGGGAGTTGTTGTATGTCAGCAACAATTTTACAAGGACAACGTAGATAAGGATCAATTCTGGGATATAGCCAATGCCATGTTTATGTACCATGTCAGCGTAAAGGAAAGCTCAGAGTAGCTGAAAGGCTTGGTGACCGGCGCAGAGAAATGCACGTCTGGTGTGAACAGCTTTTGCTCAGTCGTAGCCGATCGTAGCCGATCATGGCGCTGCGCGGCGCGTCCAGGCGCTTCGCAGCCAGTGTGTCCCAGGCGTCAGGCGACAAGCATCAGTTAATAACTGCACAGCTGATTAGGCAATGGTAGCGTGTGTAACGTTGGCCACACAAAAGTACTACAACACTTAAAAAAAAAAAAGTGTATTATGCTTATTTAAAGTATTTTTGGAGCCGGCGTTTGTGCTTTTAGGCTGGTTGTCATGGAGATGCAACATGACGTTCCTGGCTAGTCATTCTAGAGCGAGAATGCTAGCCGCCCCACCAGTATAATTTTACACAACAATTTTACAACACAAGATCGCACTATACAACTTGAAATCGAATTGGTTACCTGAAGAAGGAACAATAATCACAACCAAAAGATGTAAATATCTATGCCTGTTGACTTTCCCAGATTTTTCTTTTTTTTAATGTTGAGTGATAGTCTGACTACAAGAAGGCATTTGGAGTTATCTGAAGTAGGCTAAATGTAAAATAACAGCATTCTAGCTGTAGGTGAATATCTTTAATGTTGTTATTTTAATTTACGTATGACGTTACTTTAGTAAACAGCAACTGTTAACTGAAATTATAAGATTTAAAATGTTAACGTTTTCCTCCTGGCCTGCGGGCAACCCCTGGGTGGGTAAGAGGAGCTAGTCTAGCTGGTTTGTGCCTGTAGCAATAATGAAGAAGCAAAAAACAATCACAGCGTTTTTTCAAAAACCAAACAATGTAAGTAATATATGCCTGTTGACTTCCCCAGATGTGGCAGATATTCATTTTGTAATGGCAGATATTCATTTTGTAATGTAGAGTAGCAGCTAGTCTGACAATAATAAGAAGGCATTTGCACTTACCTGAAGTAGGCTAAATGTAAAATAACAAGTTTTTAGGCTATTATTAATATTATTATTATTAAGCAACTTTTAACTCCAATTACAAGATTTAAAATTTTAACATTTTCCTCCTGGCCTGCAGGCAATTCTTAATGACAGTGAGACAGGCCCTAGTCAGTCGAGAGAGCCAGGGGGCAGCCACAGCAGAAAAAGACAGCTTGAGGAAGGAGAGACAGAAGAAATACAGACATAAGAAGTAGGGAGAGAACAAGGAGGGACAAGAGGGGACACAGAGGGAGAGGACAATGACATGATAATGACATGCACAAAGCCAAATCAACCTGACCCTAAAGTTTTGCCAAAACAAGTGCTCAAAGAGCGGACACTGACATTCCAAAAAGCATGGTATGAGAAGTATCCCTGGCTACATGTTAATATGGGTACTGAGGGTGTTCTGTGTTTTCACTGCTCTAGATACTTTAAGACAGGGAAACCAGCCCAAGCCAAGAGTATAGACCCGCTTTTGTCAGTACTGGATTTCTAAACGTGAAAAAAGCCCTTGAAAAGCCCATGCATGAGAAATCAGAGGGTCACAAAGTGGCTGTTACAACTGCTGCCTATGAAACCAGGCCTGTTACTACACAGTTGAGCAGTGCAGTCAGTACACAGCAAGCAGAAAACAGAGCTAGTCTGTTAAAAATAATAGGAGCTGAGATGTTTCTGGCGAGGCAGGGATTGGCCTTTAGGGGTAATGAACATTATCAAGGTAACCTTGGCCAGCTTTTAAAATACAAAGCTGAAGGTGATCAGTCATTCACTAAGTGGTTATCTTCAAAGAGAGGTGTGCACACATCTTGGGACTGTCAAAATGAGCAGATAAATTTGATGAGTTCATCAATTATCAGGAACATTTCAGATGAGATCCGGTCCTTACCAGTGTTGCAATATTCCATTATTATGGATGGAACAAGGGATGTCTCTGGTGTTGAGCAGGAGGCTCTGTGCCTACTGTGATGTCGCAGCCACGTAAAGGCTGGTATCAGCGTGGGTCCAGCCACCGCCCACAAAGGACCACTGGCACCAAGGACAGCGCCTCCCGAGTTTACCCCTCTCATTGCGCACGGCTGGCGAGGGATAATGAGAAGACACACCTGCACCAAATTAGACCTCGTCAGCCGTGCCATAAAAGAAGAAGCGAGACCAGTCCAGTTTTTGGGGTGAGAACACAGCGCAACAACGGACAGCTACCAGAAGCTAATCGCTCTCTCTCTTCCCCCAGACTCGGCCGATGACAGCGGGCACGGACCCCTCCCTCGCTAAAACCCACAGAGGCAACCAAAGTGCATTTAGCACCATCCCATATTGGCTGTTCTCAGCCAATATGGGATGGTGCTAAATGCGCTAGATGAGATGGCTGAAAGTCATTCTGAGTCTGCAAGCCGGGCAGAGGGTTTACGTGTTCGACTGCAACAGGGTGGTGTTGTACTGGGACTTCTGCTTGCTTTAGATGTGATCAGTGAACTAGAGGTTCTAAACGTGTCTCTCCAGAAAAACACTCAGACAATAGAGGGCATGTTGTCTGCAGTCTCCCTTGTCCAAGACAGCTTGAAATCCAAAAGAAACACTACACACTTTGAGGCGATCTTTAAGGAGGCAGAGGACAAGTGTGACAATCTGTCTCTTGGGCCCATAGTTCTACCATGCACACATAGGCCCCATAAAAGATTTTCTGGTCAGGGTCCTGCATACACACCTGGATCAGCTGTGGATTTTTACAGACCAGAGTTCTACAGTGTCCTAGATACAGTAGATGCACAAATCACTGAGAGGTTTAGGCAACCAGGCATTCAAACATTAAAAGAACTGGAAAACTCACTCCTGACTCTCAACACAAACGATGCAGTTCGCAAATATCCTGAACTGAATGGAGAATACTTGAAAGTCCAACTGGCCTTGTTTAAAAACAAATACATTTTACATTACATTTATTCATTTAGCAGACGCTTTTATCCAAAGCGACTTCCAAGAGAGAGCTTTACAAAGTGCATAGGTCACTGATCATAACAACGAGATAGCCACAAAACATTGCGAGTAGCCAAAACATGAAGCACACATTGTGAACAACCAAAATAAGTGCCAAAGGGAAGAACCATAAGAGCATGTAGTTAAACAAGTTACAATTAACCCTCGTGCTGCCTTCGGGTCACATGACCCAAAGGTTCATAACGAACCATCGTTGTGTTTACCCAATTTTACCCAATACAAAAACAAATTAAAATAATTTTCTTTTAACCTTTGCAATGTGGGGGGTCTGAGACAGCCTAGCTGTTAAAAGAAAATGCTTCACTTTGTCTTTTGTATGCGGTAAATTTGTAGCAATACGACGATGGGTCACAATGACTGATGGGTCAGAATGACCCGAAGATAACACAAGGGTTAAACAACATGAAGTGCAAGTGTACCTGTGGAAAAAAAGCAAGCAACAATAATAAAACAATATATCACAGCGAGTACAAAAATTTAAGTCAGTTACCACTAACCACAAGAGCAACAAGTCTCTAAGCAAGAGTCATTGTGATCCTTCAAGAAACTAACATCGGGTCAAGCGAACCATTCCTAAGTACCGTTGTACTCCCGGAACAAGTGCGTCTTGAGCCTTTTCTTGAAGGTGGAGAGACAGTGAGTGTCTCTGATGGAAGTGGGGAGTTGATTCCACCACTGGGGGGCCAGACAGGAGAAGAGCTTGTGTTGGGACCGGGCGGTCTTGAGCGGTGGGACCACCAGGCGGTTGTCTGAAGAAGACCGTAGGTGACGGGTGGGGGTGTAAGGCTGCAGGAGAGACTTGATGTAGACGGGTGCAGTCCCGTTCACTGCTCGGAAGGTCTACATGATTCTTTTTTATTAATCATTGTATGCTCCACGGACAAAACTTGCACCATCATCCTTCTGCAACAAAGTGTCGCCGTGTCTTCCTGTATCGGCCCTACTGCTGTATGTTTCATTCCATCAACACATTGAATCCTACTAAGAAAGCCGAGTAAACGCACTCAATGATAGGCTACAGCTATTACTACCCCAACTATAATTTCAGCTGTTAAAACTATAATATTCTTGTTATGACTAGCTAGCCTACTTCTTCTGTTTAACAGTTCAGCTTTCAGCTGCTCCCGCATTGTAGGCTATTTAAGCTCTTAGCTTCACTGTAAAAAAAATCCCGTAGAATTTACGGTAAAAAACTGGCAGCTGTGGTTGCCAGAAATCTACCGTAAAAAATACGGTCGAAATGTTCATATGTTTAAAAAATCCTGTGAAATTTACAGGAAAAAACTGGCAATCGTGGCAGAAATCTACCATAAAAAATACCGTCTAAATGTTTTTCTGTTTAGATAATCCTGTGAAATTTACAGAAAAAGCTGGCAACTGTGGCTGAAATCTACCGTAAAAAATATGGTCTAAATGTTTACAAAATCCTGTAAAATTTACGGTGAAATACTGGCAGCTGTGGTTGCCAGAAATCTACCGTAAAAAATACGGTCGAAATGTTCTTCTGTTTACAGTATACTTAAAAGTGAACTGTAACATTTACAGTAAAAACTTGTTTTGGTTGCTATAAATAAAACATTCAGAACTGGTATGAAAAGCAAATACACT
Source organism: Osmerus eperlanus (assembly GCF_963692335.1). NCBI lineage: Eukaryota > Metazoa > Chordata > Actinopteri > Osmeriformes > Osmeridae > Osmerus > Osmerus eperlanus. Next base: position 9,794,611 of record NC_085022.1, read on the forward strand.
TTTTTGAATCTTTACCAGAATGCCAATTCAATAACACCACACCATTCTACAGAATGAACCAAATGAAATACATTCTTTGACAGCATTAACACAGCTTTTTACAAGCTTCTTGTTTTGCATAACAGTGCAAAAATAGTACCATACCATTAGTAGAATAGAATATCTTTATTAGTATAATGACAATAAAGATATTCTATTCTACTAATGATATGGTACTACAAGGAATGATTTGAGCAGCTAACACCTATGTAGCCTACTCGGGAGAGTGTGTCAGATGTTACCTCTGGCCCTGACACACACAAACAACCATCAACGCCCAGAACATCAGTTGAAGACGCATACAAATATGTTCAATAGTAGTACAAAACAGTATACAAGCCAAACATAGCTTTCCAAGGACAGGACTTACATTTAAGTAGTTTCAAAGTCATTCAAAGTCCAAACATCTTAATCTGCTCTCCATTCGTGATCAGCAAGGTCTGCTATGAGTGTAAGGACTCGGGGGTTCACTGGGAGCTGGTTTTTGTTTTTCCTTGATTTGACTTTGGTGCCTTTCTCAGGGTTTATGCTGAAGAAGCACCTAGAACAGAGAATTGAATGACTGAATGTGTTTCTCACAAATATATACACTAATTTAAGGGATAGTTCACACAAAAAACTGAACACCCAAAAAAATGTAATAATGCATACCGTTGCATGAACTCCAGAGTAGAACCCAGTTCCAAAGGGTAGTGAATGTTAAAACAGTAGTAACTGCCAAACATCATGCACAATGCAGAGATGAAAGTAGAAATGTGTGGAGTTGTTATTTAGTCTGAGAGACTTGTTTCTCACTCATGCTATCCCTCTGTCATGGACTGATGGCATGATCCGACGTTGTTACTAATAAAACCGAGTCAACCCTTTTATAATTGTCGTGCCTCCTTCCGGCTTGCCTGGAGACAGAGATCTCATCCTTACAATCAGCAATGATCTCACCTGGTCTGTTCACACGGACAAGGTGGTCAAAGCGGCCCGTAAACGCCTATTCTTCCTGAGGAGACTGAAGAAGTTCAGCATGGACTCAGTCATCCTCACTAACTTTTACAGATGCACTATAGAGAGCATACTGACTGGTTGCATCACAGTGTGGTATGGGAGCTGCACAGACAGGGACCGCAAGGCCTTACGTAGTGTGGTCCGTTCTTCTGAGTTCATCATCGGCAACACAATTCATGATGAATTCTCTTAGCCTTCATATATAGCATCATCAAGAAATAGCTATTAAATTGAAATGTACTCAAAACAGAAAATGTCATTGATAATCATCCAGCTTGTTGTAGTGCTGATTCTTTTGGCTTGTACATTTAGCCATTGAACCACAACTTCCACCAGTTATTCTTGGACAAAATACATATGAGATATATTCATTATACAGGGATGATACCACACTGGTCCCATGGGAAAATACAAATAATAACTAGAGAGGGTACAATTTCTGGGGAAATTGTAGGGTGTGCTTGCTTGCGTCGGTTGCACAGGGGTCCGTTTTTGAATGACATTTTTACAACTGATATTTCTGTATATGTTATATAAAAATGCATACTTATTATTTATAAAGATTACATAGATTTAAAAGCATATTTTTTTTGCTGCTCATTTACAACTGAAAATACGAGTGAAGTTGTAATGGCAGAATTCTAGTGGCACTGTGTAGATTTGAATAGTCAAGAGATGGCGGTTTCAATAAATGTATTTAGCTTGTACAAATTAAGAATTAACAAAGTAATTTGTGATCAGTCTAACGAAGGAGGTGCTAGCCACAGGTCGTTCGCAAGAGTGATGAAGAACAACCCTAAAACCCTGCCTTATATAAACTTTAGATCAAATGGTTCTTCTGATGGTCAATCCATCAATGTAGCAAACTCTGTGATTGGTCAGCACTGCTCAGTGACAGTTTGACTCCATACCAAGTGTCCCACAGTTCTTTGATGTGGCATCTCTCCCCAAAACAGTAGATAGTAAAGCCACAGGAGTTCATCAGTCAAATGGTCAACTGTCCTTTGTGTGGACATCTTCAAACAAGTATTTAATTAACATCACCCATGCAACAGGAAGGGTCAGAGCAGCTTGATCAGTTCATCTATCTTAAACTGCTCCCTCAGATCACAATAACAATACAATTGAATCCACATTGCCTCCAGACCAGCTGTCTCATCCTCCCCAGGAGTCATAAACTGCAAATGGCATCTCTACCAAATGGAGTTGATTCAACATTCATTGTATCAAGCTTCTTAACCAACTTTAAACTTCTGTTAAAACACATTCCTCATATATAAAACACACACATTATAACTGTATTCCAAATTTCCACTACAATTCCACTCTTTTTTTTTTTTTTTTACAATACCATAAACCCAAACAGTTAATCAAGAAAAATAAAATTCAAACATTAACATAAGAAATGCTAGTCCCAAGACAAAACCCATTGTACCCCGTACACCACAAAGTCCAGGTTGTCGGAACGGATGCCATGATTGTGCATCCGTAGTGACCATCTTCAGTTGGCTGTAGACAAACTTCTTTCAGTCAGTGTAGTTGAGTCGAACCAATTGCAAATGACGATCAAATTGCTCAGGGCAACTTTCAACGACACTGCACTTTGCATACAGCTCGGAAATTTGGTACTACGCAGAATGCGTATCCTCTCCTTCCGTCTCCAGGCAGGGCGCACGCTTACAATGGTTAGCGTGTATCCACGTTGCTCTTCCCTCCGATCTTAACCGCCGGATTAGTCGTCAGGAGAATCTGGTATGGCCCCGTCCACCTTGGGTTTTACCAGGCGTTTCAGGTCCTTCACCACGATCCAGTCATCTGGTATCAAATCATGCAGCGGTCCAGTCATAGGAATAGCCTCCTTCACCTGCCTGTGAATCTCACACAAAGTAGACTCCAAAAGGTTGCACAGTAATAAACAAGCACATTCTCACAGAGGTCAGTTAAAGATAACTGACTTCTTGTCGTCTGACTTAGTCTTCAAAGTTATGTTCTCTCATTCAACTGAAGTGATTAACACAATGTTGAATCCTATCAACACCAAAATAACTTCCTTAAACAAGTGTGACCCATTATCATTACATATCCTCAAAGAAAAATCCCATCGAAGAATAATCTAAATCAACAAAACTTGACCACTGAGCCCAAATCTACCTGAGAAGTCTAAAACTTCTTCCCATCCAACAACCATCAACAATCATTAAACAGTATCACTTCTCCAAAAATTGAACTCTACAAAATCCATGTATCAATACTCAAATAGTTTCTCTAACCTTAAATGTGAAGCTTATCGTGTTTAAATTCCTTTTCTCATATTACTTGTCCCACATATGAAGAACTGACAAATTGACTATGCATCCATTACAAATCCTCTTGTATGCTAAAACAATGCATTCTTGATATCACACAAACTGTAGAGGCATGATCTTTCCATGTGTTAACTGAGCAAAATCTCAAGATAAATGTTTTATGCAGACCATACAACCTCCATTTTTATTCTCATATCCTTCCTTTTTCCAAAACGCATTTTCTTGTGGATTAGTCCAAGTTCGAATCTCCATTCCACCATTCCTTTCTCCATCTGTCCGCTGTATTCTGTAATTCTTATCAAATATGCTCAAACAAAAACAAAATTCTCACTCTGGGTTAAATACAGTCCGATACTTTCAACTCAGCAGTATCATATCAAACCCTCGCAGTCCTATCACAAATCCAAACTACTGAAGCTAAATTCATAAAACCATAAAACCCCCATAGTCACTCTCTGTTTGGATCAGTCAGTCATCAGTCAGTCATAAATTCCTAAACGTCACCTCTTCCTCTCTAAGAAGCCTGCGCTTCCCTTAAAGAATCTGTAACAAATGTTGTATCAAGTTCACACAACAATTTTCCTCAAAAGAGTCAAGTTAGGCTCATCCGGACATAGCAACATCATCTCATCACTTCCTGTAAACATATCAACATCAAAAACATATTCTAGTTAGTTTATCAATGCATGCAGGCAATATAGAAACTGCTCCAGCTAGTATCAGCACTAGCATTTTCCCTGTGGAATGATCATCATTGTTAGAGTGAATTCCACATTTGCATACAGCAAGTTGTTCTATAAGTGAAAATAAGAAACTTCCTGTTTCCATACCTTTCCCAAAATCATATGTAACACCAATGATGTATTTAACTATCAGTAAATATTTTAACTCTTTTCCCTTTTATGAATTAACAAGCTTACACTGAAGCAAACAACTTTTGAACCAATTTGTATAAAATAAAACTATTTTAGAAAACAACCAAATTACGAATAACCTCAACTTTTAGTCTCTTATTATCTTTTCTTCAAAAAAAACCTTTAGGAACAGTTCAAATGAATACCTTTATATTTCAGATTCCCTTTTAAATTTTTTTGTATTTAAATTCACCAAATCAAATCTCTCTTTTTCCAAGACATGTAGAAAACTAGCATCACTACCCTAAACCAGAATTTAATCTGTATGATTCCAAAATGAAACAGACCATAAAATGTTCTTAATGTAACCATTAGCCAAACTTATACCCCATCTATATTTCTATATAGGTTAGATAGGTAGAACCTCATAACTTGCTTTGGCAGCAGTCCAGAACAAGCTACTTAGTTCCAACCATCACGACCACAATTTATCAGACTTAATGAGTCTTCCCAAATTATCTCAAAACCAAGTTATAATAACCCTCTTTATGAACCAATACCATAATAAAACAACCTCATCACAGCCTAACTGTTTATCCCAAAACATTGTACCATGCCCTGATAAAACTCTCAAAGAAAACTTAAAATCAAATTACAGTCAAACTCCAAACAAAAGTACATTGTAATCATTTTCTCTTATTTCACAACCACATTGCATCTAATACCTTTATCAAAACTCTTAAAAAACCTCTAGATTTTAATATTCTGATTTAAAACGTTTGCCCATATACCTCTTCAAAGCATATGCATAGTTCCCTTTTCAGAACATCAAAATGTTTAAACCAATCATCTCTTCACATCCACAAAACGTTCTCTTGTTTCATTAAATCCATGTTCGCACACTTAAAACTGCTCTTAGAATAAGTAATTCATGCTAGAATTACGCTACGACTCGCAATCACATCAATCAAACAATGCCCTTAAGACAAAAGAAAATATAAACTCTCCCTTTTTCTTTTTAAACCTTTAAATTCACAAATTAACATAAACCCGTAAAACAAAACCTTATTCTTTAACTTCTCAAAAGTCTTATCAAAGCATGTAATGTATACACCTTTGAATATTCCTATATTTACCAGCCATCTCAATTACTCTTTGTTAGTACTCAATGAATCAACTCAAATAAATGTCTATCAGCGCGCTCTGGAACAAAGCAAAAACTCTCAACTTTTTTTTTTTTTTTCTCTCTTTTAAACAACACAGATGGTTGGCGTTTACCATCTATTCACTTAATTTTGCTAGAGTATAACTTTTCCAATCCAATTAGAACTAATTTATGAACCAGGGGTCCAATTTCTGCATTTTACTGAGTACCATCACACATCACAGATTTTCCACTCGTAAATACAAGTTCTGGTCTGAAAGGCTTCTACCTCCCTGTTTGGCTAGGAATTAGAACAAATGTTAATCATACATTCGTAAACCACCAAACTTCGAATTCATCTAAACGGACACATCTTTCACCATTAATACTCACATAATTATGCAGAATTACACCCTCTGGGATCACCTTTGTAAAACTCAACCTAACGGGACTCTTTTTTTAGCCCCCACCTTTCCTCGGAATTTCTGAAACTCATTTAAAATATCCTCAAACAAACAAAAACCTTGTTAGCAAATGTCTCAAAATACTCATCACCCAACATATTTCCAAAATAACCAAATTAATATGTAAAATTCGCTCCAAATTTATCTATTTCTCTAAATTTGCGTCTTAGTCAATTTCTAAATTTCCGTCTGCGCATGCGTCATGCGGTTACTCATCCTGGATCTCAAATGTCAAGCTGAAATTCCTTTACTAGCCTGTACCCGCCTGTCGGTCTGTTAGTTTGTTAGCTAATGTCGTTGCCATAGTTGCAAATTCAACTTCCTGGACTCTCCTTTGTCTCAGGACAGAGCAAAATGCACTTCCTCCACGTTTTCACCATTAGCCATTAGCCAACAAAGTCACAGCCTGGATTTTCTTTACAATTACAACCTTTACAATTCTATCAACCATTAGTACTATTTTAATTTCAACATAAAAATTAGGCTCCGAAATCTACATATGCACCTAATATCACTCGTCAGAGAATGACAGTTTACCCATGTATTAGCATTCTGGTTGGACAAAGCTTCAACTTCAAGTCCATTTAAATAGGTAAATATGAATACCACCAAACCCAACACATTTCAACAAATCATCTCAGCAGCAATAAACACACATATGTAGCACCTTTGCCCTTAACAACAATCGCAATTCAGTCTCTCGAACTAGTTCCCCTTGTATACACTTCAGTCCCTCGGACTGGCTCAATCTTTCTAATCACTTCTTCATAACCCTTTACATATTTCTTTAAACAACAGTAACATCTGTGAACTCCCACAAAATTAAAAATAAAAACCCTCGAACATTTCCAGACATAAACAAAAATATTCCTTAAACAACATAACATTTCCGTTTGAACACATAACTTTCTATAGCCTAAAAGTTTCAATAACCCCGGGATTGTAATTCTTAAAATGAATACCGCTTTTGTTGCTAAAACTGGCCTTTTACCAATTATCCTACCCAAAAACTCAATTTCCAGCGCGTTATTCAATAACGAATCAAGCTCATAATATAGAAAATCGGTCTGTACATAATTTCCAAATCAAGAGTATGGCAACTCACAATATTTTCTTAAGTTTGACAAAGAAACAGAAACACACATCTGTTTTCCAACCAATATATTTCTCAATTCAACGTCAAATTCTCTCTAAAATGAGTGTTTTTTTGGTTTGTTTTTTGAACTCATGACGAGTGTGGGCCACTGCACGCAGAATGAGCTTCAATGAAAGAATCACTTCCGCTAGGCTCAAGCGCATGCGCCTCTTTTCAAGTGGAGAATTCAGTCAAAGAATTAACATTAGCATTTTCAAAACAGAATGTCTCCGTCTTCAAAAAACAAATGCCTTCTGGCGGTAATCATACCGATGTAAAGTCTAACATCAAATATATAACGGTTAACACAAAGTTGTAAAACAATATAACAAGTCAATCGTCTCTCCTCTACCAACAGTGTCATAACCGATAAACATTGTACGTCACCAGTTCGGAACTCAACTTCCGGTCACGAACCCCTCTGATTTGCGAGAGTTCGCCCCCAATTTCCAGAAAACTTTCAACAGTGATGACACATCTCCGGACATTCACGTACATTTTGCTCAAATTCCAGGATCCTACTTTCTTGACTTTTCCTAGATATAGGAAAGATGACAGATGTCAGAAGACATCTGACCTATCTCCATCCAATCAGAAAAAGCTCTCCAATCAGGCTAAAATCTATTCTTTTCTCCACTTAAAAAAATCGTGTATCTATTTCTCTCCACAAACTTATTTCGCAATTCAATAAGGTCCTTAAAACAAAACGACCCCACACTCGAAAATCCACATTTATCAATCCATATTTGCATTTGCAAAAAACTATCGTTACCATACTTTTGTTTCATGTAATCGATGTTTGGACAGGACAATTCTGCCTCCAGACCATTCATTTTTTAGAATTACAATCCTTAAACCAACAATAACCAACGACGGAAAATAAAGACACAATTACCCCTTTTCTTTTCTAAAAACAATTAAATTCCGACTTCACAACTTTCAATGAAAATAACTGCACAATCATAAATTACAAATATTCAAACCGAAAAATAATTAAAATTTTGATTTTTGTAATTTGTATATATCTTGAATAGTAGACACCATTAGTTACTCATACTTCTTTTAACTTCAAAAAACATAACTTGCAATTAAAACAAAAAATGAACACGCGCGTTTACTAATTTTGAAATTTCATAGATCAGGCCTCCTTTCCTTTTTTTTTTCTAAAACACTCTCAGCTGGTCACCAATTTCTCTTTAATCTTTACCAATTTACTCTTTACCAATTTAATATTTACCAATTTAATCTTTACCAATCCTCTAAAGTATACTTTTTACCATTTTACTCTTGGGACTCAGAAATCAATACATTTCCTGACCCAATTTCCCAGGGCCTTAAAGACACACAGCACGATATCACGTGTGAATTATTACCCTTTATGCGCTCGTCAGCACATTTCCTGCATGCTTTTTGTACGACTCTAACGTAACGGGACCAACGTTCCAACGTTCTCCCAATTTGTACGACTTGCACGTACAGGACACAGCTCTCCTCCGGTCTCTGCCCTATTAATTTCGTACAACTTGCACGTACAGGACACAGCTCTCCTCTGGTCTCTGCCCAATTACTAACTTAACCGAATTATTGACAATAGTCTATTACGACACCCATTTAGACAATTCAATCACACAGAGGCCAAAAAAGAATATCTCACCGGTTCTTTCAGGATCCCGCGTCAGCAACAGCGCAACCAGCCAAGCACCCCCCGAATCGGTCCCGCTTTCTCTGTAAATTTTGGATAGAGGTAAAGGCGGCTATGCCGGATTGATCAGATCACCTTTTCTAAGGGAGTACTTGTCCGAGATACGCTGAGCAGACGAGGATCCCGGGTTTCGGCACCAAGTGTAATGGCAGAATTCTAGTGGCACTGTGTAGATTTGAATAGTCAAGAGATGGCGGTTTCAATAAATTTATTTAGCTTGTACAAATTAAGAATTAACAAAGTACTTTGTGATCAGTCTAACGAAGGAGGTGCTAGCCACAGGTCGTTCGCAAGAGTGATGAAGAACAACCCTAAAACCCTGCCTTATATAAACTTTAGATCAAATGGTTCTTCTGATGGTCAATCCATCAATGTAGCAAACTCTGTGATTGGTCAGCACTGCTCAGTGACAGTTTGACTCCATACCAAGTGTCCCACAGTTCTTTGATGTGGCATCTCTCCCCAAAACAGTAGATAGTAAAGCCACAGGAGTTCATCAGTCAAATGGTCAACTGTCCTTTGTGTGGACATCTTCAAACAAGTATTTAATTAACATCACCCATGCAACAGGAAGGGTCAGAGCAGCTTGATCAGTTCATCTATCTTAAACTGCTCCCTCAGATCACAATAACAATACAATTGAATCCACATTGCCTCCAGACCAGCTGTCTCATCCTCCCCAGGAGTCATAAACTGCAAATGGCATCTCTACCAAATGGAGTTGATTCAACATTCATTGTATCAAGCTTCTTAACCAACTTTAAACTTCTGTTAAAACACATTCCTCATATATAAAACACACACATTATAACTGTATTCCAAATTTCCACTACAAAGTGTAGAATGAAATAGATAGTCTTCTCATTTCCCCTGCAAGAGGCAGCCTCATCGTTGAATCAAAACTAATAAATTTGGCAGACCGGTGTAAAAATTGACCTAATCTCTATGACTTAAACATCCTTTTAAGTTTTTCCCTTCTCGTGATATTTTCAAGCATTTAGCCTACTCGTTGCATTCAGTCATTAACAAAGAACCCCCTTTGAAGATTATTCTACGACGTTACCGGCAGGTAGAAGATGGAATCGCGATTCAAACAGTACCATCTGCTAACTGAAAATATGCCCCCCAAAACGTAAATAAGCTTGACATTTATTTAGTGGAAAATTGCTCATTCATAAAAAGCTCGCTGGTAGCGATCATTGTCACTAACAACGCAAAATGCGATATAGCCCTGTGTGGAGAAGCTGCCCCGGTAAATTGTACTACTACGGTACACTACTGCTGTGTTCGTCTTGGTAGCGATTGCGTTGGTTGAATTGGATTTAACGTTCCGTTTTACGGTTTAGGCTGAAATTAATTATTTTTATGAACAGATTGACAAAGTTTAGGCTGTGGCAATGAAGTTTGTAGTTAGATAGACTTTTGATTTAAGTAAGGGGAGTGCCGAACATGTTCTTTCGCCGTTTGACTTCCTAAACAGCTGTGTAGATGTTTTTGTAGTGTCTCGCGTAGGCTACAGCGTTGCAGTGATACACTGGATTGAAACCACAGGTAATGATAATTTCACCCACAAATCGTTTACTTGTAATCTAATGTCATAATAAATCCTACAACGAAAATGTATATGTGAGGAATGTTTATTTTAACGATTGAAAACAGATACATCATAGACCACTGTAGTATGTGTTGCCCGGGCAACACAGGCTAATGTCATGATGCTAATACTTCAGTGAAATAGTAGACTACTGTTTCCGAAAGTACATGTACTTCCTTAATAATATCAGCTTATATTGTACATTACACATCACAATTGTGTGTCATATGTAATGGCATTTTTTGATATAGTTACTAAGAATGTATTTTTAATAGACTGAGGTTGTGTTTAAACAAATGGATGTTGCAGTTGGTCTTAAGGTATTTATGGTATTGGTTTATGATGCCTGATTGAGAAGCTAGGGGCACAGAGGTTGGGGGATGTTTGAGTTCTGTGGCCTAAAGGGAGATGGATAGATGGATTCAGTTGATCTAGCAGCCCTGACCTTTTGGCCAAGGAGATTGTGTCCTGTGTCCTGTTTGTGTTTCATTACTGTCCTCATTTAGAGAAAGAGCCGTGACATCAAAAGACTTTGGTCACTTGACCTGGGGGGTTATATTGTCTTAACTGTCACTGAGCAGTGCTGACCAATCACAGAGTTCAGAAAAACCATTTGATCTAAAGTTTATATAAGGCAGGGTTTTGGGGTTGTTCTGTATCACTCTGGCGAACGACCTGTGGCTAGCACCTCCTTCGTTAGACTGATCACAAAGTACTTTGTTCAATCTTGATTTGTACAAGCAAAATAAATTTATTGTAACCGCCATCTCTTGACTATTCAAATCTACACAGTGCCACTAGAATTTTTCCATTTCACTTGGTGGCCAGTAGGGGGATCCTCGATTGGTCTACGGCGTTCAGCAGGCGGCTCCCCTCGGCGAATTGATCTTCCGGCAAAAAGCCGCCTTTCCTTCCGCCATGCGTGAGACAGCAGGGCTAGGGGGGGCGCCCGTTGGACGTTTTGTGGCTGACGCGGGGTCTTCAAAAGAACCGGTGAGATATTCTTTTGGTTACTGTGTGATATTGAATTGTCTAAATGTGTGTTGTTTAGACTATGGTCAATAATTCGGTTTAGTTAGTAATAGGGCGGAGACTGGAGAAGAGCTTTGTCCTGTACGTGCAAGTCGTACGAAATTAATAGGGCGGGGAGAAGAGCTTTTGTCCTGTACGTGCAAGTCGTACAAATTAATCGGGTTAGGCCGGAGAACTTATCCTTTACGTGAAAGTCGTAAAAAAGCATGCAGGGAAAGTGTGCTGACGAGTGCACAAAAGGGTGATAAATTCACATGTTATATAGTGTTATGTGTCTTTTGAGACCCTAGGATTAGAATATGTTGGGTTAGTGATAGTTTGAGAAATTGTATTGGCTTTGGTGGTCATAACAGTTCTTCTTTATTTACGGCCAAAACGTGATTCTAAGTCCCGAGAGAAAAGTATACTAGTCAGCTGTGTGAGTGAGAGTGTTTACAAAGGGTTTGAGTCCCTGAAGGTGGAGAACAAAGAAAAGAAAAAGTTTAGGAAGTATAGGCCTGTGAAATTTCAAAGTAGAGGTTTTAAGTTTGCAACACGCGTGTTCATTTTTGTTTTATATGTTTTTTGAGGTTAAAAGAAGTATGAGTAACTAATGGTGTCTATTATTCAAGCTATATACAAATTACAAAAATCAAAATTTTAATTACTTTTCGAAATTTTAATTATTTTTTCGGTTTGAATATTTGTAATTTAAGATTGTGCAGTTATTTTCATTGAAAGTTGGGAAGTCGGAATTTAATTGTTTTTAGAAAAGAAAAGGGGTAATTGTGTCTTTATTTTCCGTTGTTGGTTATCGTTTATGGATTGTAATTCTGAAAATGAATGGTCTGGAGACAGAATTGACCTGTCCAAACATCGATTACATGAAGCAAAAGTATGGTAACGATAGTTTATTGCAAATGCAAATATGGATTGATAAATGTGGATTTTCGAGTGTGGAGTCGTTTTGTTTTAAGGACCTTATTGTATTGCGAAATGGGTTCGTGGAGAGAAATAGATACACGATTTTTTTTTGAAGTGGAGAAAAGAATAGATTTTAGCCTGATTGGAGAGCTTTTTTTCTGATTGGATGGAGATAGGTAGAGGGATAAAGAAATATTAGGACAGAATAGTGTGGGGAATTTTTCATCTATTTCCCCACAGATTCACGATTGAGATTTTCTGGCTGTTCCGCAAACAAATTTCGCCTCATCCGCAGCCAGGGGTGTTGCGGCAGGATGCGCGGGCGCATGAGGGTTTGCGGGAATGCGAGAACAGAATACGAAGAGGTCAGACATTTGCCATTTCTTCTGACAGCCGGTTATATCTAGGAAAAGTCAAGAAAGTAGGATCCTGGAATGTTTTTTATAGATTTGCTTTGGATTCCCGCAAAGATTGAAGCTTGTGCCTTGACTTGCAATTGCCATTGTGTTTCCAAGAAGGAAAGGTTAAAGTCCTCTCCGGAACAAAGGGTTTGAGTCCCTGTTGTGTTTGGAATAAGCGTGTTGTGGGCTATGGTCAAAGCTGATGCAGAGCGTGTTGACATGCTGTTGAAAGAACATGTAGGCCAACACGAATTGCTAGGTAAGGTCAATCCAAACTGCGTGCTCTAATTGTGGGAATTTGAGCAAAATGTACGTGAATGTCCGGAGATGTGTCATCACTGTTGAAAGTTTTTTTGGAAATTGTGAGCGAACTCTCAAATCAGAGGGGTTCGTGACTGGAAGTTGACTTTCGAAATGGTGGCGTACAATGTTTATCGGTTATGACACTGTTGGTAGAGGAGAGACGATTGTTTTACAACTCTGTGTTAACCGATTATATGTTTGATGTTAGACTTTACATCGGTCTGATTACCGCCAGAAGGCATTTGTTTTTGAAGACGGAGACATTCTGTTTTGAAAATGCTAATGTTAATTATTTGACTGAATTCTCCACTTGAAAAGAGGCGCATGCGCTTGAGCCTAGCGGAAGTTGATTCTTTCAGTGAAGCTCATTCTGCGTGCAGTGCCCACACGTGAGTGCAAAAAAAAAAAACATCATTTTATTGAGAATTTGACGTTGAATTGTGAAGTATATTGGTTGGGAAAACAGATGTGTTTCTGTTTCTTTGTCGAACTTAAGAAAATATTGTGAGTTGCCATACTCTTGATTTGGAAATTATGTACAGACCGATTTTCTATATTATGAGCTTGATTCGTTATTGAATAACGCGCTGGAAATTTAGTGTTTGGGTAGGATAATTGGTAAAAGGCCAGTTTTGGCAATAAAAGCGGTATTCATTTGAAGAATTACAATCCCGGGGTTATTGAAACTTTTATAGAAAGTTATGTGTTCAAACGGAAATGTTATGTTGTTTAAGGAATATTTTTGTTTCATGTTCCTGTTAAATTTGCCTGAAAACGCCTAAACAGCATACCCAAAGTAAATTGGAAGCTGTTCTTGAACCATTTGGAGTACATGCATGTAAATGATCTCTTTTGAAAGCTGACACTCTGAAGTTATGTCCCCTGTTGTCAGGACCCCTGTCAGTCCTTCTAGTGTTGAGTAATAGAAGCTTGAACACAAGGAAAGTGAAAATTTCTATTTCCGCCTAGATTTTGTTTTGAAAACAGAGGCCTGAAGAGGCCTAGAGGTGGTAGGTATTATCTGGAAGACTAAATTGGACCACAGGTTGAAGCCTTACCCAATTCAAATCAAAAGTCAAACATAATACCACAATATATTCATATTTGACACATGTTTTTATAAGAGTACATCCAGGAATTTTCTAAAAGGGTCTTTTGGAGACTCCAAAATGACCCTTTGTAACCAAGGTCAAGGTCAAATAAAAAGGTATTATTTTTCATAATTGTTATCTCTGGCCCATCTCTGGTACTTAGAAATATCATATATAATAGCTAAATCCCTAATTAGTAATACTGAAACACAAAAACTGAAGCATGAACACATTGGAGTGCTTTATCTGATTCCAAGGATTGGCGCACAAAGAACACTGATTCTGTCAACCATATTGCGCAATCGACTGTTATTTTGAAGGCTCCACAGACGCATACAAATGAGGTATTGGCATTTTCAGCTAGCTGTCAGCTACAAGGCTAACGAGCTAATTTCAGAGCCAGTCGAAGCCAGTTCGAGAAATTTGTTTAGAACGAGTGTGGGGGGGGGGGGCGGGGGGGGGCAGGACGCACAGACCTAGTTGGCTTTAGAGGGCTGTCAACGGGGCATGGAAGCTCCTATTGGGTCGAACAAGGTGTCAATCAAAAGGGGAGGGTTCAACGGACATTTTGAGACCTTCATTTTGTAAATACTCCGTTGATAAATCGGAGAAAATAACACTTTTATGTGAACAAGTTGTTTCTTCCGTCGGCTAACTTGCATAATGAAACAAAGGATAATGGCTATTCATGAACGTAAAACATTGTATTTGGACGAATTACTTTACATGGTTAGATACTTTGAACCCTTGGGACTTACGCAGATCAAGTTTTGATGGCATGATTTGCACACCTGGACCTATTTGAACAACTTAGGGTGAGTACAACTTTTTTCTTTGGCATTGTTGAAGGAATGTTCACCGGAAAAAGACGTTGACTTTGCTTGCTATTGCGACTTGATCTTGAATTGGTTTATTTCAATGGAAGCACAAGAATCGTAGCTTTCCAACGATGTATAACATGTGTAGCGTCTAAAAAATATATTTTTTAGAATTTAGTGCGTCGTAACTGAGGAAGGGGGAGGCAGCATTTTTGTCTCGCGGGCGAAACAGGAGCGTAAACAGGTTAAGGAATATTTTTGTTTATGTCTGGAAATGTTCGATGGTTTTATTTTTAATTTTGTGGGAGTTCACAGATGTTACTGTTGTTTAAAGAAATATGTAAAGGGTTATGAAGAAGTGATTAGAAAGATTGAGCCAGTTGAGACCGAATTGCGTTTGTTGTTAAGGGCAAAGGTGCTACATATGTGTGTTTATTGCTGCTGAGATGATTTGTTGAAATGTGTTGGGTTTGGTGGTATTCATATTTACCTATTTAAATGGACTTGAAGTTGAAGCTTTGTCCAACCAGAATGCTAATACATGGGTAAACTGTCGTCCTCTGACGAGTGATATTAGGTGCATATGTAGATTTCGGAGCCTAATTTTTATGTTGAAATTAAAATGGTACTAATGGTTGATAGACTTGAAAAGATAATCCAGGCTGTGACTGTTGGTTAATGGCTAATGGTGAAAACGTGGAGGAAGTGCATTTTGTTCTGTCCTGAGACAAAGGAGAGTCCAGGAAGTTGAATTTGCAACTATGACAACGACATTGGCTAACAAACTAACAGACCGACAGGCGGGTACAGGCTAGTAAAGGAATTGCAGCTTGATATTTGAGATCCAGGATGAGTAACCGCATGACGCATGCGCAGATGGAGGTTGAGAAATTTACAAAGACGCAAATTTAGAGAAATAGATACATTTGGAGCGAATTTTACTTATTAATTTGGTTACTTTTGAAATATGTTACGTGATGAGCATTTTGAGACATTTGCTAACAAGGTTTTGTTTGTTTGAGGACATTTTAAATGAGTTTCAGAAATTCCGAGGAAAGGTGGGGGCTAAAAGAGTCCCGTTACGTTGAGTCTTACAAAGGTGATCCCAGAGGGTGTAATTCTGCATAATTATGTGAGTATTAATGGTGAAAGATGTGTCCGTTTAGATGAATTCGAAGTTTGGTGGTTTACGAATGTATGATTTAACATTCGTTCTAAATCCTAGCCAAACAGGGAGGTAGAAGCCTTTCAGACCAGGACTTGTATTTACGAGCGGAACATCTGTGGTGTGTGATGGTATCCATAAAAATGCAGAAATTAGACCCTGGTTCATAAATTAGTTCTAATTGGATTGGAAAAGTTATACTTTAGCAAAATTAAGTGAATAGCTGGTAAACGCCAACCATCTGTGTTGTTTAAAAGAAATGAAAAAAGGTTGAGAGTTTTTGCTTTGTTCCAGAGCGCGCTGTTTGATGTGAGTTTGAAATGCGCGATTGTTTATTTGAGTTGATTCACTAACAAAGAGTAATTGAGATAGCTGGTAAATATAGGAATATTCAAAGGTGTATACATTACATGCTTTGATAAAACTTTTGAGGAGTTAAAGAATAAGGTTTTGTTTTACGGGTTTATGTTAAATTGTGAATTTAAAGGTTTAAAAGAAAAAGGGAGAGTTTATATTTTCTTTTGTCTTAAGGGCATGGTACAATGTTTTGGGATAAACAGTTAGGCTGTGATGAGGTTGTATCATTATGGTATTGGTTCATAAAGAGGGTTATGATAATTTGGTTTTGAAATAATTTGGGAAGACTCATTAAGTCTGATAAATTGTGGTGTGATGGTTGTGCTAAGTAGCTTGTTCTGGACTGCAGCCAAAGCAAGTTATGAAGTTCTACCTATCTAACCTATATAGTGTAATGGCATTTTTTGATATAGTTACTAAGAATGTATTTTTAATAGACTGAGGTTGTGTTTAAACAAATGGATGTTGCAGTTGGTCTTAAGGTATTTATGGTATTGGTTTATGATGCCTGATTGAGAAGCTAGGGGCACAGAGGTTGGGGGATGTTTGAGTTCTGTGGCCTAAAGGGAGATGGATAGATGGATTCAGTTGATCTAGCAGCCCTGACCTTTTGGCCGAGGAGATTGTGTCCTGTGTCCTGTTTGTGTTTCATTAAGGGTATCTTTACTGTCCTCATTTAGAGAAAGAGCCGTGACATCAAAAGACTTTGGTCACTTGACCTGGGGGGTTATATTGTCTTAACTGTCACTGAGCAGTGCTGACCAATCAGAGTTCAGAAAAACCATTTGATCTAAAGTTTATATAAGGCAGGGTTTTGGGGTTGTTCTGTATCACTCTGGCGAACGACCTGTGGCTAGCACCTCCTTCGTTATGACTGATCACAAAGTACTTTGTTAAATCATGATCTGTATAAGCAAAATAAATTTATTGTAACCGCCATCTCTTGACTATTCAAATCTACACAGTGCCGCTAGAATTTCCACCATTACACTTGGTGGCCAGTAGGGGGATCCTCGTTGGTCTACGGCGTTCAGCAGGCGGCTCCCCTCGGCGAATTGATCTTCCGAAAAAAAAAAAAAACGCCTTTCCTTCCGCCATGCGTGAGACAGCAGGGCCAGGGGGGGGCGCCCGTTGGACGTTTTGTGGCTGACGCGGGGTCTTCAAAAGAACCGGTGAGATATTCTTTTGGATACTGTGTGATATTGAGTTGTCTAAATGTGTGTTTTTTAGGCTATTGTCAATAATTCGGTTAAGTAAGTAATTGGGCAGAGGTAAAACTGTCCTGTACGTGTAAAGTCGTACGAATTAATAAGGTAAGGTTGTTGAACCTATCTTTTACATGAAAGTCGTAAAAAAAATGTCTGCAGAAGTGTGTCGACGGACACACATAGAGGTAGTGTTGTTGACGAACAAACACATAGAGGGAGATAAATTCACATGTTATATCGTGTTATGTGTCTTTTTGAGACCCTAAGGATTAGAATATGTTGGGTTAGTGATAGTTTGAGAAATTGTATTGGCATTGGTGCAGTTCTTATTTATTAACGGCCTAAACGTGATTCTAAGTCCCGAGAGAAAAGTATACTTGTGAGGAAATCAGCTGTGTGAGTGAGTGTTTACAAAGGGTTTGAGTCCCTGAAGGTGGAGAACAAAGAAAAGAAAAAGTTTAGGAAGTATAGGCCTGTGAAATTTCAAAGTAAAGGTTTTAAGTTTGCAACACGCGTGTTCATTTTTGTTTTATGTTTTTTGAGGTTAAAAGAAGTATGAGTAACTAATGGTGTCTATTATTCAAGCTATATACAAATTACAAAAATCAAAATTTTAATTACTTTTCAAAATGTTAATTATTTTTCGGTTTGAATATTTGTAATTTAAGATTGTGCAGTTATTTTCATTGAAAGTTGGGAAGTCGGAATTTAATTGTTTTTAGAAAAGAAAAGGGGTAATTGTGTCTTTATTTTCCGTTGTTGGTTATCGTTTATGGATTGTAATTCTGAAAATGAATGGTCTGGAGACAGAATTGACCTGTCCAAACATCGATTACATGAAGCAAAAGTATGGTAACGATAGTTTATTGCAAATGCGGATTGATAAATGTGGATTTTCGAGTGTGGAGTCGTTTTGTTTTAAGGACCTTATTGTATTGCGAAATGGGTTCGTGGAGAGAAATAGATACACGATTTTTTTTGAAGTGGAGAAAAGAATAGATTTTAGCCTGATTGGAGAGCTTTTTTTTCTGATTGGATGGAGATAGGTAGAGGGATAAAGAAATATTAGGACAGAATAGTGTGGGGAATTTTTCATCTATTTCCCCACAGATTCACGATTGAGATTTTCTGGCTGTTCCGCAAACAAATTTCGCCTCATCCGCAGCCAGGGGTGTTGCGGCAGGATGCGCGGGCGCATGAGGGTTTGCGGGAATGCGAGAACAGAATACGAAGAGGTCAGACATTTGCCATTTCTTCTGACAGCCGGTTATATCTAGGAAAAGTCAAGAAAGTAGGATCCTGGAATGTTTTTTATAGATTTGCTTTGGATTCCCGCAAAGATTGAAGCTTGTGCCTTGACTTGCAATTGCCATTGTGTTTCCAAGAAGGAAAGGTTAAAGTCCTCTCCGGAACAAAGGGTTTGAGTCCCTGTTGTGTTTGGAATAAGCGTGTTGTGGGCTATGGTCAAAGCTGATGCAGAGCGTGTTGACATGCTGTTGAAAAAACATGTAGGCCAACACGAATTGCTAGGTAAGGTCAATCCAAAATGCGTGCTTTAATTGTGGGAATTTGATTAAAATGTACGTGAATGTCCGGAGATGTGTCATCTTTGTTGAAAGTTTTCTGGAAATTGTGAGCGAACTCTCGCAAAATCAGAGGGGTTCGTGACCGGAAGTTGAGTTTCGAAATGGTGGCGTACAATGTTTATCGGTTGACACTGTTGGTAGAGGAGAGACGATTGTTTTACAACTCTGTGTTAACCGTTATATGTTTGATGTTAGACTTTACATCGGTCTGATTACCGCCAGAAGGCATTTGTTTTTGAAGACGGAGACATTCTGTTTTGAAAATGCTAATGTTAATTCTTTGACTGAATTCTCCACTTGAAAAGAGGCGCATGCGCTTGAGCCTAGCGGAAGTTGATTCTTTCAGTGAAGCTCATTCTGCGTGCAGTGCCCACACGTGAGTGCAAAAAAAAATAAAAAAATATCACTCATTTTATTGAGAATTTGACGTTGAATTGTGAAGTATATTGGTTGGGAAAACAGATGTGTGTTTCTGTTTCTTTGTCGAACTTAAGAAAATATTGTGAGTTGCCATACTCTTGATTTGGAAATTATGTACAGACCGATTTTCTATATTATGAGCTTGATTCGTTATTGAATAACGCGCTGGAAATTTAGTGTTTGGGTAGGATAATTGGTAAAAGGCCAGTTTTGGCAATAAAAGCGGTATTCATTTGAAGAATTACAATCCCGGGGTTATTGAAACTTTTATAGAAAGTTGTGTGTTCAAACGGAAATGTTATGTTGTTTAAGGAATATTTTTGTTTATGTCTGGAAATGTTCGATGGTTTTATTTTTAATTTTGTGGAAGTTCACAGATGTTACTGTTGTTTAAAGAAATATGTAAAGGGTTATGAAGAAGTGATTAGAAAGATTGAGCCAGTCCGAGGGACTTAAGTGTATACAGGGGGAACTAGTTAGAGAGACTGAATTGCGATTGTTGTCAAGGGCAAAGGTACTACATATGTGTGTTTATTGCTGCTGAGATGATTTGTTGAAATGTGTTGGGTTTGGTGGTATTCATATTTACCTATTTAAATGGACTTGAAGTTGAAGCTTTGTCCAACCAGAATGCTAATACATGGGTAAACTGTCATTCTCTGACGAGTGATATTAGGTGCATATGTAGATTTCGGAGCCTAATTTTTATGTTGAAATTAAATGGTTGATAGACTTGAAAAGATAATCCAGGCTGTGACTTTGTTGGTTAATGGCTAATGGTGAAAACGTGGAGGAAGTGCATTTTGCTCTGTCCTGAGACAAAGGAGAGTCCAGGAAGTTGAATTTGCAACTATGGCAACGACATTGGCTAACAAACTAACAGACCGACAGGCGGGTACAGGCTAGTAAAGGAATTGCAGCTTGATATTTGAGATCCAGGATGAGTAACCGCATGACGCATGCGCAGATGGAAGTTGAGAAATTTACAAAGACGCAAATTTAGAGAAATAGATACATTTGGAGCGAATTTTACATATTAATTTGGTTACTTTTGAAATATGTTACGTGATGAGTATTTTGAGACATTTGCTAACAAGGTTTTTGTTTGTTTGAGGACATTTTAAATGAGTTTCAGAAATTCCGAGGAAAGGTGGGGGCTACAAAAAAAAAAGTCCCGTTACGATGAGTTTTACAAAGGTGATCCCAGAGGGTGTAATTCTGCATACTTATGTGAGTATTAATGGTGAAAGATGTGTCCGTTTAGATGAATTCAAAGTTTGGTGGTTTACAAATGTATGATTTAACATTTGTTCTAAATCCTAGCCAAACAGGGAGGTAGGAGCCTTTCAGACCAGAACTTGTATTTACGAGCGGAAAATCTGTGGTGTGTGATGGTATCCATAAAAATGCAGAAATTAGACCCTGGTTCATAAATTAGTTCTAATTGGATTGGAAAAGTTATACTTTAGCAAAATTAAGTGAATAGATGGTAAACGCCAACCATCTGTGTTGTTTAAAAGAAATGAAAAAAGGTTGAGAGTTTTTGCTTTGTTCCAGAGCGCGCTGTTTGATGCGAGTTTTGAAATGCGCGATGGTTTATTTGAGTTGATACACTAACAACGAGTAATTGAGATAGCTGGTAAATATAGGAATATTCAAAGGTGTATACATTACATGCTTTGATAAAACTTTTGAGGTGTTAAAGAATAAGGTTTTGTTTTACGGGTTTATGTTAAATTGTGAATTTAAAGGTTTAAAAGAAAAAGGGAGAGTTTATATTTTCTTTTGTCTTAAGGGCATGGTACAATGTTTTGGGATAAACAGTTAGGCTGTGATGAGGTTGTATCATTATGGTATTGGTTCATAAAGAGGGTTATGATAATTTGGTTTTGAAATAATTTGGGAAGACTCATTAAGTCTGATAAATTGTGGTGTGATGGTTGTGCTAAGTAGCTTGTTCTGGACTGCAGCCAAAGCAAGTTATGAAGTTCTACCTATCTAACCTATATAGTAATATAGATGGGGTATAAGTTTGGTTAATGGTTACATTAAGAACATTTTATGGTCTATGTTTTATTTTGGAATCATACAGATTAAATTCTGGTTTAGGGTAGTGATGCTAGTTTTCTACATGTCTTGGTAAAAGAGAGAGTTTATTTGGTGAATTTAAATACAGGGAAAAATTAAAAGGGAATCTGAAATTTAAAGGTATTCATTTGAACTGTTCCTAAAGGTTTTTTTTGAAGAAAAGATAATAAGAGACTAAAAGTTGAGGTTATTCGTAATTTGGCTGTTTTCTAAAATAGTTTTATTTTATACAAATTGGTTCAAAAGTAGTTTGCTTCAGTGTAAGCTTGTTAATTCATAAAAGGGAAAAGAGTTAAAATATGTACTGATAGTTAAATACATCATTGGTGTTACATATGATTTTGGGAAAGGTATGGAAACAGGAAGTTTCTTAGTTTGATCTGGGACACAACTTGCTGTATGCAAATGTGGAATTCACTCTAACAATTATGATTATTCCACAGGGAAAATGCTAGTGCTGATACTAGCTGGAGCAGTTTCTAGATTGCCTGAATGCATTGATGAACTAACTAGAATATGTTTTTGATGTTGATATGTTTACAGGAAATGATGAGATGATGTTGCTATGTCCGGATGAGCCTAACTTGACAAATTTGGGCTTACAGGACTCTTTTGAGGAAAATTGTTGTGTGACCTTGATACAACATTTGTTATGGATTCTTTAAGGGAAGCGCAGGCTTCTTAGAGAGGAAGAGATGACGTTTAGGAATTTATGACTGACTGATGACTGACTGATCTAAACAGAGAGTGACTATGGGGGTTTTATGGTTTTATGAATTTAGCTTCAGTAGTTTGGATTTGTGATAGGATTGTGAGGGTTTGATACGATATTGCTGAGTTGAAAATATTGGACTGTATTTAACCCAGAGTGAGAATTTTGTTTTGTTTGAGTATATTTGATAAGAATTACAGAATACAGCGGACAGATGGAGAAAGGAATGGTGGAATGGAGATTCGAACTTGGACTAATCCACAAGAAAATGCGTTTTGGAAAAAGGAAGGATATGAGAATAAAAAATGGAGGTTGTATGGTCTGCATAAAACATTTATCTTGAGATTTTGCTAAGTTAACACATGGAAAGATCATGCCTCTACAGTTTGTGTGATATCAAGAAGAATGCATTATTTTAGCATACAAGAGGATTTGTAATGGATGCATAGTCATTTTGTTAATACTTCATATGTGGGACAAGTATTATGAGAAAAGGAATTTAAACACGATAAGCTTCACAGTTAAGGTTAGGGAAACCATTTGGGTATTGATAGATGGATTTTGTAGAGTTCAATTTTTGGAGAAGTGATACAAGAAGTCAGTTACCTTTAACTGACCTCTGTGAGAATGTGCTTGTTTATCACTGTGCAACCTTTTTGGAGTCTATTTTGTGTGAGATTCACAGGCAGGTGAAGGAGGCTATTCCTATGACTGGACCGCTGCATGATTTGATACCAGATGACTGGATCGTGGTGAAGGACCTGAAACGCCTGGTAAAACCCAAGGTGGACGGGGCCATACCAGATTCTCCTGACGACTAATCCGGCGGTTAAGATCGAGGGGAGAGCAACGTGGATACACGCTAACCATTGCAAGCGTGCACCTTGTCTGGAGACGGAAGCAGAGGATACGCGTTCTGCGTAGTACCAAGGAAATTTCCGAGCTGTACGTGAAGTGCAGTGTCGTTGAAAGTTGCCCTGAGCAATTTGATCGTCGTTTGCAATCGATTCGACTAGACTACACCGCCTGACAGAAGTTTGCCTACATTCAACTGAAGATGGCCACTACGGATGCACGACCATGGCATCAGTTCCGACAAACTGGACTTTGTGGTATACGGGGTGCAGTGGGTTTTGTCTTGGGAATGGCATTACTTATTGCTCTTATTGTATTTTCGCTTTTGTATTTTAATAAAAGTATGCATAATTCTGATGATACTATGACAATAGATCCAATGACTTCAACTGTTTCACCTGCAACGTTCCAGATGTTGAAAAGTGATGAGAGAGAGGTTGTAGATGAAATGGAATCGGAGATGGAGTTTAATTCTTGGTATAAGTTAGCAACATATTCAGTAAAACAAGCTTTAGGCAAAGAACACCCACCATGTGTGTATTGCCAGCCACTTAAGGATGTTTCACTGATTATGCCAGCACCATTTAATTCAACTAGTTGTTATGATTTTAATTACCATCGAATTATTTCAGGTGACATTGATAAAACGAGATGTGTGGACAGTAGTCATCTGGTTTTGGTTCAGGAATTGTCCAGTCTGTCCCACTAACTGCTATCATTACCAGAGTTCTAGTGCTTGGTATTTAAATTCCAATCTAGGATGTGCAGCAGTACGTCCTATGCTTACTGGACCAATTGAGAACGAGGGAACGGAAGATGTTCTGATTGATTTTGTTATAGTTCCAGGGCAAAAGTTTGAGTGTTTTGAGAAAAGTTCCGATATTGTTAAAACAGTATTCGTGGGGAACTTTAGTGAAGGGAAAGTAAAGATTGGAACTTGTGGACATACTTGGGTGGTAAATCCATACTGTGAGGCGATGCAGCTTAGAGATGTTAATGGGACTTTACACCCTTGTTACAAGTATAGAAGCTCTGTTCGTGTGGATAGTGAGGGAAAACATCATACTCCACCACCTTCTGGCCCATTGGTATATCCAGGACGCGATATAACTGATATATTTTGGTATTGTGGGGATAGAATTAGATCACGTTTACCAAAAGGATGGGTGGGAGTGTGTGCTAAGGTGATGTTAGTTAGTAAGACGTTGATTAAGCCTTTAGGAAATGTGACGGTTGATTCAGGCAGACAGAGACGAGCTGCTCCTGTTGGTTCTTTTGATAGTGGAATTTACATAGATGATATTGGAGTACCAAGAGGGGTGCCTACTGAGTTTAAAGCTAGAAATCAGGTAGCTGCAGGACTAGAATCATTCTTTTGCGTACATTGTACGGTTAACAAAAATGTGGATTGGATTAATTATATATATTATAATCAGCAAAGTTTTATTAATTACACTGTTGATGCGATTTCTGGATTATCAGAACAATTGGCTAAGACTTCAGAGATGGCATGGCAAAACAGGATTGCTCTAGACATGTTGTTGGCTGAAAAAGGGGGTGTTTGTGTACTTTTCAATAATACATGTTGTACGTACATTCCCAATAATACAGCGAGTGATGGGTCAGTCACTAAAGCATTATCAAGCATGCGTACTTTGAGATTAGAATTGTCTGAACATTCTGGATTTGATGATTCAAAAGGAGTTTGGTCATGGATTGACGGTTCTTGGGAAATGTTTGGTAAATGGAAGGCAGTTCTTCTGTCTGTTTTGTGTGGAATAGGTGTCATTTTGTTGATACTATTGTTTTTTGGCTTGTTGTCTGTTTCCCTGTGTAAGGAAGATTGTGGAAAAGACAATGGCTAAATCATTTGCTGTTCAAATGATGAACTATAGTCCCTTAGAGGATTCTGACTGGGTTCCACCATTTAACCCTCGTGCTGCCTTCGGGTCACATGACCCAAAGGTTCATAACGAACCATTGTTGTGTTTACCCAATTTTACCCAATACAAAAACAAATAAAAATAATTTTCTTTTAACCATTCCAATGTGGGGGGTCTGAGACAGCCCGACAGTTAAAAGAAAATGCTTCACTTTGTTTTTGTATGAGGTAAATTTGTCGCAATACGACGGTGGGTCACAATGACTGATGGGTCAGAATGACCCGAAGATAACACAAGGGTTAAGGATGAAGAGGCTACTGTGAGTGATATGTAATTCTCTTGTTATTTTGGGGGTTATGTTTTGATTAAAGGGGGTTACTTTATTTTCTTGCATCCATATCTGTATGGATGTTTTATATTTTTGTATGCTTATGCTTTTGTATGCCTTTGTTGTTTAAAAAAAAAAAAGTAAGGAATGTAATGGCATTTTTTGATATAGTTACTAAGAATGTATTTTTAATAGACTGAGGTTGTGTTTAAACAAATGGATGTTGCAGTTGGTCTTAAGGTATTTATGGTATTGGTTTATGATGCCTGATTGAGAAGCTAGGGGCACAGAGGTTGGGGGATGTTTGAGTTCTGTGGCCTAAAGGGAGATGGATAGATGGATTCAGTTGATCTAGCAGCCCTGACCTTTTGGCCAAGGAGATTGTGTCCTGTGTCCTGTTTGTGTTTCATTAAGGGTATCTTTACTGTCCTCATTTAGAGAAAGAGCCGTGACATCAAAAGACTTTGGTCACTTGACCTGGGGGGTTATATTGTCTTAACTGTCACTGAGCAGTGCTGACCAATCACAGAGTTCAGAAAAACCATTTGATCTAAAGTTTATATAAGGCAGGGTTTTGGGGTTGTTCTGTATCACTCTGGCGAACGACCTGTGGCTAGCACCTCCTTCGTTAGACTGATCACAAAGTACTTTGTTCAATCTTGATTTGTACAAGCAAAATAAATTTATTGTAACCGCCATCTCTTGACTATTCAAATCTACACAGTGCCACTAGAATTTTTCCATATCACATATCACAAAGTAAAATGAGTAAATAGTTATCACCCTGGCCTCTTTGCTTGTGGCGTTTCTGCAGCTGCCTTGCAGTAAAGCTATAGTTAGCCTAGCTATCCCTTAACAGATGCGAAACGAATGTTCTGCCAAAGATAGTCACGCGTGTTTTCGTGACGTTAGTGACGTAGTGACGTTAGTAACGTCAGTGACTGTGGCTAGCAAATTAGCTACCTTGCAGTAAAGCTATAGTTAGCCTAGCTATCCCCCAAGTTAACAGATGCTAAACGAATGTTCTGCCAAAGGTAGTCACGCGTGTTTTCGTGACGTTAGTTACGTAGTGACGTTAGTAACGTCAGTGACTGTGGCTAGCAAATTAGCCACCGTTAGCTTCACTTTTCGCCACAAAAACGTAACTTGAGCCTAAACCATGCAACGGAACGTAAATCCCAATAGAAGCAACTCAATGGCTATCAAGACGAAACTTTTGACACCTAGGTTGTGTATGTAGGCCAAATATTGACTGAGTTTTAGGGGAAAAAAAAAAAAAATATATATAATAATAATATATATGTGAGAGAACAAAGGTTGTGCCCTTGCCGAAGGCAAAGCACACCCAATTAAGATATATTGTCTTCTTTCTCTGGTGTCTCCTCCGCACCGACAGATCACGCGTCAGACATGCAGCTCGTTTATGAGATAATTTAATGTCTTAGTGTAAAATACAGAAGGCATCTAACAAATGATCGTCAGATATGTCATGAACTATAGTAACTGGTGAACAAAGGGTATCGATAGTGTTCCCCCCAATGTAAGAGTGGATGAACTACTGTACAGCCCTTAAGCCATCAACGCTTAATACAAGGCATTATCATGTCGAAGCTAACTCGAGCTCTGGCATTTTTCATTTATCAAAAACGTAAAAAGAATATAGCACGCAGCGTGTGAAGAACGCGTTCAGCATCCCGCGAACATTGTTTAATTTTGAGGCTTGTCGCCTGCAGGCTATATAATTCTGACCGCGATGAGAAAAAAACAGCTTCCATTGCGAGTGGGCCGGACAAGGAAAGCATGTGGTTGTCTGCCTCATGTTTATTCATTAGAACATTTGAATGAAGATATCTCAAAATTTAGGATATCTCCAAACAGATTCTTACTAGTAACTATTGGATTAGTTACTAGTATCTATTCCAGTTTTACTAGTAACTATTCATTAGATTCTAGTAACTATTCTTTAGTTACTAGTAACTATTCCTGTTTTACTAGTAACTTTCATTAGATATTAGTACCTATTCTTTAGTTACTAGTAACTAATCCAATAGTTACTAGTATATATTCCCGTTTTACTAGTAACTTTCATTAGATACTAGTAACTATTCTTTAGTTACTAGTAACTATTACAATTGTTACTAGTAACATTATTATTCTTACTAGTAGCAAATTTTTACTCGTCATTGCTTACGACGAGTAAAAATGACTACTTGATAGTAAAATTTTAAATGTTACTAGTAAAACGGGAATAGATACTAGTAACTATTGGATTAGATACTAGTTGGACACAAATAGTAGATATCTGTAAAGCAGAGCCCCATAGAATACAATTGTAAAATTGTGCAATTTGTTACTAGTAAAACGGGAATAGATACTAGTAACTATTGGATTAGTTACTAGTAACTAAAGAATAGGTAATAGTATCTAATGAAAAGTTACTAGTAAAACGGGAATAGAAACTAGTAACTATTGGATTAGTTACTAGTAACTAAAGAATAGTTACTAGTATCTAATGAAAAGTTACTAGTAAAACTGGAATAGGAATAAGTACTAGTAACTTTAAAATAGTGACTAGTACGTTTGTAGAAATAAATGTTAAAACGGCCTGCCATATGTATCGGCCCTACTGCTGTATGTTTCATTCAATCAACACATTTAATCCTACTGAGAAAGCCGAGTAAACACACTCAATGATAGGCTACATGATCTGCTACTGCTATTACGATCCCAACTATAATTTCAGCTGTTAAAACTATAATATTCTTGTTACGACTAGCTAGCCTACTTCTTCTTCTGTTTAACAGTTCAGCTTTCAGCTTCTCCAGCATTGAAGGCTATTTAAGCTCTTAGCTTTGTTAGATGATGCAGTTCAGCTTCCACACTGCCTCTTGAAATTCAACTATTTCTTTGATTGCTTCACAACGTTTAAAAGTATTCTCCTGCATTGTATTTAAGCACTTTCTTAGATGATGCAGTTCAGCTTCCACACTGCCTCTTTTGTGTGACTCACACATTTTTGAAATTCATTTCAGCTTTCAGCTTGCGGGTATTTTCTAATTTCTGTATTTTCAGCAATTAAAAATAAATAAATTCATCTTTCAGCATTCCAACGCATTTTCTGCAGGAAATGCACTTTCTAGTTAGGGTTCCTCCGGTAGGAGGAAACCTATTGTTATTGGTGGTATTATTATTATTAGGGTTCCTCCGGTAGGAGGAAAACTATTGTTATTGGTGGTATTATTATTAGGGTTCCTCCGGTAGGAGAACCCTATTGTTATTGATGGTATTATTAGGGTTCCTCCGGTAGGAGAACCCTATTGTTATTGGTGGTATTATTAGGGGCCAAGCAGCGAAGCTGCGAGGCACCTATTGTAATTGGTAGTATTATTATTATTATTATTAGGGGCCAAGCAGCGAAGCTGCGAGGCACCTATTGTAATTGGTAGTATTATTATTATTATTATTATTATTAGGGGCCAAGCAGCGAAGCTGCGAGGCACCTATTGTAATTGGTAGTATTATTATTATTATTATTAGGATTCCTCCGTAAGGAGGAAACCTATTGTTATTGTTAGTTTTATTAGGATTCCTCCGTAAGGAGGAAACCTATTGTTATTGTTAGTTTTATTATTATTATTAGGATTCCTCCGTAAGGAGGAAACCTATTGTTATTGTTAGTTTTATTATTGTTGGAATGCTGCTTCAGCATTCCAAGTATTGTTCTTTGAATCTTTATTGTTGGAATGCTGCTTCAGCATTCCAAGTATTGTTCTTTGAATCTTTATTCAACTTATTGTTGGAATGCTGCTTCAGCATTCCATGGGTTTCCAATGGAGTTTTCTTTCAAATCCTCTCAAACTTCTTTAAACTTCTTCAACTTACAAATCCTTCTTCTTCCTCAATCTTTCAGCTAGAGCCACCATTTAAACTTTAAAATGTTGACAAAACCCTAAACTATTTTTTAATAATTCAGCTTTTTGATATCTATTCAACTTTTTTCAATATCACTGATTATGTTTCATGACTTTTTCAAGCCATTTCTGAGATTTACATGGGTGTGTACGTGAAACCCTAGACTGCAGACTGAAACGCTTAGAGTGGAGGGCAGCTTCGGATGTCGTTGAAAAAATATTTCTAGTTTGCCAGCATTGCCACAATTTTCGCTCTTCATGCTTCGTTTTTGGATCAATAGATAGCTAATTTTGTGCTGGTCGTAGACAGTTGTCTGTTGAATCCAACAGACGTACACATTTGTTCAGAGCCCCACGAAAGCGAGACAAAGTCCAACTCTCGCCCCATAGAGACCAATGCAAATCTGGTGACAAAATCGTCAGAGAAAGCAAAAAGAACAAGATTTTGAAACTGCCGGTAGAGTCGTATTTCTGACCGCACAGAAATATAAAGGACATCTCTGGTTTCGGCAGAGTCTTGGGTCTCGGAAAATATACTTACTTTTTGGATTGGACGTATAGTTTTGCGTCTAGGTCAACTTGTTTGAGGTGTGGATGCTAGGTAAATGTTCGTTTTTCTCTCTGCCTAGCTCGTTAGCCGTCACAGCTGCGCCATCACCGTGACAACCAAACAAACACGCACCAGGAAAGCAAAAGGGACACGTTTTCGAAACTGCAGGTAGAGTCGTATTTCTGACTGCACAGACATATAAAGAATATCTCTGGTTTAGGCAGAGTCTTGGGTCTCGGAAAATATCCTTATTTTTTGGATTGGACGTATAGTTTTGCGTCTAGGTTAACTTGTTTGAGGTGTGGATTCTAGCTACATTAGTTATTCTCTCTGCCCAGCTCGTTAGCCATCACAGCTGCGCCATCACTGTGGCACCCAAACAAACACGCACCAGGAAAGCAAAAGGAACACGTTTTCGAAACTGCAGGTAGAGTCGTATTTCTGACTGCACAGACATATAAAGAATATATCTGGTTTCGGCAGAGTCTTGGGTCTCGGAAAATATCCTTAGATTTTGGATTGGACGTACAGTTTTGCGTCTAGGTTATCATGTTTGAGGTGTGGATTCTAGCTACATTTCTCTTATTCTCTGCCCTCAGCGCGTTAGCAATCATAGCTGCACCATCACCGTAACGACAGACACGCACCACTCAGTCTCTCAAATAGGTGATTGGTACGTTTACTTGACCATGAGAAACCCGATTATTAGCAATTGTCGGTTTATGCCAATAATACGATTACTCCGTTTACATGTGTAATTAGTTATGCGATTACTCAATAAACGCGTCTACATGATTCTTTTTTATTAATCGTTGTATGCTCCACGGACAAAACTTGCACCATCATCCTTCTGCAACAAAGTGTCGCCGTGTCTTCCTGTATCGGCCCTACTGCTGTATGTTTCATTCCATCAACACATTGAATCCTACTAAGGAAGCCGAGTAAACGCACTCAATGCACACATCTGCTACTGCTATTACTATCCCAACTATAATTTCAGCTGATAAGACAATAATATTCTTTTTATGACTAGCTAGCCTAGGCCTACTTCTTCTTCTGTTTAACAGTTCAGCTTTCAGCTTCTCCCGCATTGTATTTCAGCTCTTAGCGTTGTTAGATGATGCAGTTCAGTTTCCACACTGCCTCTTTTGTGTGACTCACACATTTCTTGACATTCATTTCAGCTTGCGGGTATTTTCTCATTTCTGTATTTTCTGCAATTAAGAAAAATAATTTCATCTTTCAGCATTCCAACGCATTTTCAGCAGGAAATGCCTTTCTAGTTGGGTGTGCTCAAGCCTTCGGCGAGAGCACAACCTTTGTTCTCTCACATATATATTATTATTATTTCTTTTTGCCCCCCTAAAACTCAGTCAATATTTGGCCTACATAGACAACCTAGGTGTCAAAAGTTTCGTCTTGGTAGCGATTGAGTTGCTTCTATTGGGATTTACGTTCCGTTGCATGGTTTAAGTGGAAATTACGTTTTTGTGGCGAAAAGTGAAGCTAACGGTGGCTAACTTGCTAGCCACAGTCAATGACGCTACTTACGTCACTAACGTCACGAAAACTCGCGTGACTACCTCTAGCAGAACATTAGTTTAGCAGCTCGTTAACTTCTGGGAGATAGCTAAGCTAACTGCTTTACTGCAAGGGAGCTGCAGAAACGCCACAAGCAAAGAGGCCAGGGTGATAACTATTTACTAATTTTACTTTGTGATATGACACACAATTGTGACGTGTTATGTACAATATAAGCTGATTTTATTAAGGAAATACATCTACTTTCGGAAACAGTAGTCTACTATGTCACTGAAGTATTAGCATCATGACATTAGCCTCTGTTGGCCGGGCAACACATACTACAGTGGTCTATGATGCATCTGTTTTCAATCGTTAAAATAAACATTCCTCACAAATACATTTTCGTTGTAGGATTTATTATGACATTACATTACAAGTAAACAATTTGTGGGTGAAATTATCATTACCTGTGGTTTCAAACCAGTGTTGCTCACTGCAACGCTGTAGCCTACGCGAGACACTACAAAAACATCTACACAGCTGTAGGAAGTCAAACGGCGACAGAACATGTTCGGCACTCCCCTTACTTAAATCAAAAGTCTATCTTACTGCTAACCTTAACTTCATTGCCACAGCCTAAACTTTGTCAATCTGTTCATGAAAATAATTAATTTCAGCCTAAACCGTACAATCAAATTCAACCAACGCAATCGCTACCAAGACGAACATAGCAGTAGTGTACTGTACTGTACAATTTACCGGGGCAGCTTCTCCACACAGGGCTATATCGCACTTGGCGTTGTTACTGACAATGATCGCTACCAGTGAGCTTTTTATGAAAGCGATTTTCCACTAAATAAATGTCAAGCTTATTTACGTTTTTGGGGGCATATTTTCAGTTAGCAGATGGTACTGTTTGAATCGCGATTCTATCTTCTACTGCTGGTAACATCGTAGAATAATCTTCAAAGGGGGTTCTTTATTCATGAATGAATGCAATATGAGTAGGCTAAATGCCTTAAAATATCACGAGAAGGGAAAAACTTAAAAGGACGTTTAAGTCATAGAGATTAGGTACATTTTTACACCGGTCTGCCAAATTTATTAGTTTTGATTCAACGATGAGGCTGCCTCTTGCAGGGGAAATGAGAAGACATCTATTTCATTCTACACTTCACTCGTATTTTCAGTTGTAAATGAGCAGCAAAAAAAATCTTTTAAATCTATGTAATCTTTATGAATAATAAGTATGCATTTTTATATAAAGTATACAGAAATATCAGTTGTAAAAATGTCATCCAAAAACGGACCCCTGTGCAACCGACGCAAGCAAGCACACCCTACAATTTCCCCAGACATTGTACCCTCTCTAGTTATTAGGATTCCTCCGTAAGGAGGAAACCTATTGTTATTGTTAGTTTTATTAGGGTTCCTCCGGTAGGAGAACCCTATTGTTATTGGTGGTATTATTGGTGGCCAAGCCGCGAAGCGGCGAAGCCACTTAAGTGTTTCTACCTTTTCTTATTAGGGGCCAAGCAGCGAAGCTGCGATGCACCTATTGTTATTGTTAGTATTATTATTAGGGGCCAAGCAGCGAAGCTGCGAGGCACCTATTGTTATTGTTAGTATTATTAGGGTTCCTCCGGTAGGAGAACCCTATTGTTATTGGTGGTATTATTATTTTTTACCCATGGGAGTCAATGGCAGCCCCTAGACCAGTACCGTAAAAAGTTGTGAAATTTGGCATGTTGAAACTGCAGACCATTAGTAACTACCATACCAAACATGGGCCGTGTGAGACAATAGGTGGCGCTACAGGCCACGCCCCAATATGTCAATTTTCAAATTGATGCCATTTGCAGGCCATAAGTCCCAAAATTCTGAAATTCATTACATATGCCTTATTTCTCATGAGGAATAAAAAAGCCTCAAGAAGCTATAACGGCCGCCATATTGGATTTTTCTGTACAATAAAGATTAAGGAAACGCGTTTTTTCCCTACTCCTCCTACATTTTTGGTCGAATTTTCTTCAAAATTTCCATAGATGATATCCAGACTGAGCCTCACAAAAGTTATCGTAGGGATTTCTGATTTTCAAAACCGTTTGTCCGGTAGAGCCAATCAAAATCTGCAACAAAGCAACCAAACAGGACGTTTGGTCAAATCTCAGCAAATCTTTGAGATATCAACACCAAACTTGGTATGTCACGTGGAAGACACTACAACATGTTACCATGTGCAAAGGCAACTTCATACCTCTAAAAATGATTGATATAAAGCAAATTGAATTTATTGCTAATGCTAAAATAATGCTTTACACATCCGCCGGCCAAAAAACTATACTCTGATTCAATCACTAGTTCATATGAAGACTCTTGAGAATGTTGAGTACACAAATCTGAGAAAAAGTTGACTGTAACATGAAAACTCGATTTTTAGTGAATATTTGAAACATGCATGCTTGGCTAATTTCTAGGGCTGTTTCCCCAAATCCTCTCTCCCTTTGCTCCTGTGCGCGCGTGCTCCACATTCTCACACACAAGGGGCCAGAGCCCCTTGACACACGCGCGAGCTTGGTACACGCACAAGAAGACGACCATTTTATTTTATCGTTGGAGAACTCCTGCAGCCCTCAGAGATTTTCATTGTTACATTTGACAGTGAGTAATAAGATCCTACAATGGCAGTACAAAACATGTATTTTAGCGTTTGTATTCGTATGATAACTTGAAGACTTTTATACTGTCGTAAACAGGATAGCAGCTAATCTATCTAGGCTAGCTGAGCTAAGGATATCTCTTTGTACAGACAGTATTACAGGCTAGCAAGTCGTAAAATCTTTAACATTATACTTGCTTCTGTGAGACGCGTTTGAAATTTGTATACTGTGCGTAACTATGCGGTTGGGTTGTTCTATTTTTACATGTCATTGTTGATGTAATTTAAATTAGTACGGTGAGTTCCAAATGTGTCTTTCGATTAAACACTGCAGCGTGTATTACACAATGATCATTTGTGGTGCGGCGTCTATTCGAAGGCAACGTTTAATTAGTAAGACAGATTCAGTGAATTGTAGTTGCAGTGCGGCCATACACAAACAAATAGACAAGGAGGTCAAACAAATGCCGAGCAAGCTATAACCCTTAAGGCTAGTTTTTGCTTTTGTGGACGGCGTTTCAAATTTATGTACTGTACGTACCTACGGTTGGGTTATTCTATCTTTAGCTACATGTCATTGTTGATGTAATTTTGTTTGTTCGTTCCAAGTTTTTCTGACGGTCTTCACATCGTAAGTTATTCTTTTTGAAACTGTAGCTAGGTAGCCTAGTTTGCTGCACAGTTAGAGCTACCTAGCATAAGCAAGTAGCAATGGTACCATGGTTGTTTTGCTTGCTAGCTTTGTTTGGGTTCATGGTTTGATCGTTTAGGAGTTCCATTGAAAGCCTATAGACCTACAATACGTTTGTAATCGGCATTTTGTACCATGCTGCACGATTTCCTATCTCTTGATAACATTTTATATTTGTATCAATTTTATACACTAAACTGCCAAAGTATTCGCTCGGTTGCCTTTACACGCTCATGAACGTGAGTGACATCTCATTCTTAAACCATAGGATATGATGTCGGACCACCCTTTGTAGCTATAATAGTTTCAACTCGTCTAGGAAGGCTTTCCACAAGGTTTAAGAGGTTTATGGAAATGTTTTACCATTCTTCTAGAAGTGCATTTGTGAGGTCCAACATTGATGTGGAACAAGAAGGTTTGGCTCGCAGTCCCTGCTCTAATTCATCCCAAAGGTGTTGTATTGGGTTGAGGTCAGGACTGTGTGCAGGCCACTCAAGTTCGTCCACACCAATCTCGCTCATCCATGTGTTTATGGGCCTTGCTTTGTGCACTGTTGCACAGTCATGTTAGAACAGGAAGGGGCCATCTCCAAACTGTTCCCACAAAGTTTGGAGCATGAAATTGTCAAAATGTTGGTGAATTATTGCATTTCAGGAAATTAACTTATGGGTAGGAAATATTTAATGGATTGGGCTCGGCGGGGTATTTTGTCATCCATCCATTCCTACTCCATGCTCTTGATTATGTAATTGACCTACAGGTACATCTTCTAGGCTATGTTTATTTGTTTTAATTTTCTAATGTGAGTCAGTGGCTTGGCAGTATTTTAACAGTAAGGTTTGGTTATTTGTGTTAAACTGTGATGATTCTTTTGGTGAAACATGAATTTAAAGTAAAAACCATTTGCAAGATAAATTGTTCTCAATTGGTCTTAATTTGTATTTATAGTCGAGTCCGTTTCTCTATGTTTACATTTTACAGACTTAAATTTGAATGTAGACAGTGTAAATTGAATAAAGGTAAATAATGGATGTCTAAATATTTTTTTTAAGTACAGAGATTGGTGTTTTGAGAATCCTAACCATTTCAATATTTTCTTAAAGGTCTGTATACTAGAACTGTTGAGTATGAAGTTATGATAATGTAAGACTATGAAATTGTTAAGCAGTAGTGTGGTATGTTACATTTCATAGTTTTTGATGGTTTTTCTATGTGTTTTTTAGATGCCATGTTCCAGCAAGAGATCCAGGGACCAAGGATCCACTGTTGAGGTTAGACTTCCTTGTGGGAAAAAATGCTAAACCAGTGTGTTTAAGTGATAAGATTAATTGAGAAAAATGAATGTGAATGAGCATTTTTAACAACGTCTTTGTTACGGACCCATGTTTAAAATGTCCTAATTCAGTCTGTATAGTTGTGGTTGTGTGTTTTTTCTTTTCTCCCCTCTTTCTTTCTATTCGCTGCATGCAGGTATGGTCTAGTCAGCGTTTGTTGGCGGTTGGCTATCAGTCTCCCTATCTCGTGATTGGCAATCAGCCGCGCACTTCCAATCAGCGGTTTAGTTGTCAACATAAAATTACCACACTGGTCAGCTGTTTCAGAGATTGCTTTGGAAAGTTGCTTGTTTAGAGAGTTGTCAAGTCAGAGAGACTTCTTGTTGAAATCATTGTAAATGTTGTTATTATTTTGTTAGAATGGTTTGCTTCATAGTGAACCCTTTTAATAGAGCAGTTAGTGGTGCAGCGTTTATTCGAGGGTGGCGTTCATTCAAGGGCAACGTTTAATTGGTAAGAGAGATTCAGTGAATTGTAGCTGCAGTGCAGCCATAGACAAACACAGAATAGACAAGGAAGTCAAACAAAAGCCCAGTGTAAAATGTATGCCGCGCGTGTCTCTACTTTGTGTACAAATCTGACGCAGCATGCCGTAACATTCTTACACTTTAGCTTTCAAACAGAAACCTGTGCAGAAAGCACTCACCACCAGCAACAGATCTATAGCACGCAAACTTGGTGTTGATGAAAAGCACATTCAGGAATGGTTAAGTCAGCTACCTCGCCATATTGTATACAATATGTATAACTATCTATAGGCCTGAATGCAATTGTCGCAATTGCATTATAATAATGTATAATGTTTTTTCAAGCAATGTCTTAATTTAGAATTATATAATTGTATTCAGAATTATTACGTGACTTTATTTTGAAGGCCTTTTGGGACGCTCATGAGTGAGAGAGTCGACAACCTAACAGCAAGCGAAGCACAGACAATTTAAAGCTCTGATAAAAGTTTCAAGTTCAAGTTTATTATCATATACTCATAAACAGCATTTATAAGTAATGAAATTCTTTGTGCTCAATGTCCGTTCAACTTGCAGAATAAAAAAATTCAATACTAAAGGATGGAGAAAAAGGGTAGAAAAAATAAGAAAAATTGTAGTGCAAAAAGATATTTCAAGGACAGTTCAGCATCCTTATGGCATGTGTGAGAAAACTATCCCTGTATCTGATGGTACAGGACCTTATACTCTTGTATCGCCTTCCAGAAGGCAGGAGGGAGAAAAGACTGTGGCAGGGATGACTAGGGTCAGAAATGATCCACTTGGCCTTTCTCCTGCACCGCTGGCTGTAAAGGTCCTGAATGGATGGTAATGCAGTCCTTGTAATACGCTGTGCAGATTTGACCACTCTTTGTAGTGTCTTCCTGTCCTGGGCAGTGCTGTTGCCAAACCATGTTGTAATGCCACCAGTCAGTATGCTCACAATGGTGCACCGGTAAAAATTGGTCAGTATAGTGCAGTCCATGCCAAATTTCCACAGTCGCCGCTGAAAAAAGAGCCTCTCTTTCGCTGTCCTTGTAACCACACCAATATGGTGGTCCAGCTCAGATCCTCACTGATGTTGATACCAAAAAATCTGAAACTTTTGACTCTCCACAGCTGTGCCCTCGATGTGAATGGGTGCATGTTCTCCCTGCAGCCGCCTGTAGTCCACTATCAACTCCTTGGTTTTTGCTACATTAAGCAACAGGCTGTTATGCTGACACCAGGATGTCATTGTTGCCACCTCTGCTCTGTAGGCAGACTCATCACCATTCTTGATGCAGCCGATAATGGTGGTGTCATCAGCAAACATAATGATAGTGTTGGAGCTGTTTGTGGCTGCACAACCATAGGTGAACAGAGAGTACAACAGTGGGCTTAACACACAACTCTGTGGGGCACCAGTGCTGAGTGTTAGACTGGTGGGGTGATGTTACCTAGCCGTACTGCCTGTGTCCTATCCAGCTGCACATGGAAGGACTGATGTTCCGGTCCTGTAGTTTCATGATGAGCCTGGATGGTACTATGGTGTTGAAAACGGAGCTGAAGTCGATGAAGAGCATCCGCACGTATATGTTGTTCTGATCCAAGTGAAAGAGAGCAGTGTTCAAGGCCAAAGCTACAACATCATCTGTAGACCTGTTCGGCCTATATGCAAACTGGAGTGGGTCTAATGCAGGTGACAGGCAGAATGTAATGTGGTCTTTGACTAACGTCTCAAAGCATTTCATCACAACAGGGCAACAGGGCGGTAATCATTGAGACAGCTCACTGATGGTTTCTTAGAGACTGGGATGATGGTGGCTCCCTTGAACCTATTGGGGACGACAGACTGCGACAGGGAGAGGTTAAAGATGTCAGTGAACACCTCTGCCAGTTCAGGAGCACAGGCCTTGAGAACACAGCCAGGGATGTTGTCAGGTCCTGGAGCTTTATGCACATTCACTCTAAGTGATAAGTTTAAGGTTGTTATAGAGGTTGTTAGCAATCTAAGGAAACCTCTATTCCCTTGTGTAGGCTACAGCATGCAGCCAACAAAGTATGTTGTTTTGTGTCTGTATTTGACTTTGGTGAATGTTATTTACATGCTGCGCATGTCATTGCATGTTCATATTAAGCTAAAGTGGTCTTTATTTTCTCATTACAGCGTGAGTTTAGTTTTAACGGTGGATTTGGAGAAAAAGCTTCAAATAAATCTGTAGCAAGAAAGACACTTGTGCCTGCCAGTGTTTCATGGGATAATAGTATGCTACACTTGTAAATTACTTGTGTAATAAATACTGTGTTTTAATTTAACCAATTAAATAACCGTTTTCTGATTTTTGTGGGGAGGCGTTTAATCGAAGGTGCCATTTATTACACAATGTTCATTTTTGGTGCAGCGTTTATTCAAGGTCAACGTTTAATCAAAGAAAAACTGTAGTTTTCTTCCCAGCATGGGAAGGCCAAAGGATGTTTACAATTGTAGTAGGCCATTGATATGTTTTAAAAGTTCAGGGATGTAATTTGTTGGATAAGAAGCCCCCATCCCCCACTCCAGAGACAATTGATGACAGAGAGGTGCTGACATTAAGTTAAACATAGTCATGCGTTAAAGAGTAGAGTAAAAAATAGAGACAAAATGTGTACATGGATGTTGAAACTCAGTGCTCTGAGTTTGTGCATGTCAGTTTAGACAAACGTAGCCTTTTAAACCTCTAGGTTTAATTCTCTCTTTTATACATTTAAAGTTGGATTTGACATTTAACAGACATTTAATCATTTAGCAAGTTGTTTGACTCAAAAACCATAACGAAGTACATATGGTGTAAAAAATCTGCAGTCAAATTTGGCGAAATTGCTAGCTTGGATGTTATCTTTACATATAGATGGGTTGGTGGTTACAAACAATGAGGATGCGCATGCAGCTTCAAGGCAGAACAATGCCTACCATTTCACCTCTAGTTTATATGTTCCCACCCCCCCCCCCCTTCTGAATAAAGTTAGATTGATCTGATTTGTTGATATCTGTTGCTATGAAAACCATTTTAGCCAAGCTAACTAACATTGTTTTTAGCTAGCTGACATTACCATTCAATCACTAACAAAACACGAATAGAAATACTTTGCTAACAGTCCTCACGTGTAATCAAAAGCTTGTAGTGAGATCACATGCATGACCCCCCGAGACAAGCTTTCATGTTTTCATCGCTAGCATCTCGTCATATTACACAGCCGGAAGACAGCTAGATAATAAATATTGTAGCGTCAGCGCCCTTGGGTACCCAGCATGCAGTGCACACCAAAAACGCAAATAGCTGTGGAAAATAGTTTGGTTACAACAGCTGTGCAAGGGATTTCAGTTGTTGTGTTCGTTCACTTAAATGTGTGTAATGTTATTGTTTTTTACTTAAGTTAATACTGTTGGTCACCCTGATTGTGCATGTTGTGTAGTTTAATGGGATCAGAGAGTCTGACCATGACAAAGTATTGTTAAGCTGCTGTACCATCACAAGGTACACTTGCTAACAGCTGGACATTAGCTATACCTTGGTCCAGTTCCCTACATGACTCTTGACAGTTGTTTGACTGAGACTCTAGAGAGAGCTCAATTCAGGTAGAGTTCTAATAGCCATGGTCTTCTAACCAGTTTCAGTTTTGAAAACAGTGTGACTGTGTATGGTATGTTTTTTGGGCTACTTCTAATACTCATACGGCTGCCGCATTTATGCCTTGGCATGACCTGCGCTGGGATAGAGGGAAACAGCATGGATGGGGAAAGTGTGTGGGCAGAGCAAGCAGTAGTAGTACATAACCTACACACTTCCTTTAGTGAAGTGTATCCTCACTTTCATAAAGTTATTGTTGTAATCAAAGCTTTTAAAGAATGGATCTCTGCATGATGGGCCTGACCAGAGCACAGGTGGCCTGACACAACACGCTTCAAAGTTGTCACTTTCAAAAGGGTGGCATTTTAACCCTGTCAGTCCAACATGTCTAAAAGTTGGTACGCATGCCTTATTGCCAATGGGGAACAAATAAGTCTCAAGAACCCATAATGTCGGCAGCATGGATATTTCTCTACAGTGACAATTTGTGAAGAATTTCAAAAAATGACTTCAAATCAGCCATTGATCCAATTGTCTTGAAATGTTGTGTACATGTATGAAATACATGTCTGTGTCATGTCAATTTTGTAATGGTTTGCAATGCTGAGGAGGAACCCGCCATTGCTGCCTGCAGCTATATTTATTATTACACTTCTTCTGCCATTGGAGTCTATGGCAGCCCCTAGAACCATATGGTAAAAAGTTGTGAATTTTGGCACACTCATTAAGCACAGTCCCCTCTTTATATTCACCAAGTTTCATGTCTCTCATTGGAGCACTCTAGCGCCACCAACTGGTCAAAGTTGGACTTGTGTTTACACACGTAACTTTTGAACCGTATGACCGATTTTCAAAAATGAGGTACCGTTGGATTCCCTGGATCGAGACGAGTTCAACACACCCTACGACGTCAATTTCCGGTTATATAGATTTTCCGCCATTTCCGGTTTTAGCAAAAACCTTTGAAAGCCTACTCCTCCTACAATTTTTCTTCAATCTTCCCCAGAATTGGAACACATCATCGTCAGAGCAACCCTCACAGAATTATCCAAAGATTTTTGATTTTCAAAACCGTTTGTCCGGTACAGCCAATCAAAATCGGCAGCAAAGACACCAAACAGGAAGTTGGGTCATATCTCAGCCAATCCTTGAGAAATCAACACCAAACTTGGTATGATGACTCGGAACCCTCATCTGAGGATGTCCAAACAATTTGGTGTCATGTGATCACTGGGCGTGGCCGCAGGATGCAAAAATGTGTTTTGGCCAATAACTGTTGATTCGTTTGCCTTTATTAAGTGATTCCTTTGTCTCATGATATCTTGGGACATCCCGTGTGTGACACATGATAACTTGTGATAACAGCCGAATTGATGCGGCCGCCATTTTGAATTACTGAAAAAACTTTTTTCTGTACTCCTCCTACAAATGTTTTCCAATCTTCACCAAATTTGGCAGAGATCATCTTCAGACCAAGCCTCACAAAAGCCATCATATGTTTTTTGGATTTTCAAAACCGTTTGCCCGGTACGGCCAATCAAAATGTGCCGTTAAGCCAGCAAACAGGAAGTTGGGTCGTATCTCAGCAAATCTTTGATGGATTCGCACCAAACTTGTTGCGTGTACTCGTAACCCTCTTCTGAGGATGTACAACATGTTTTATGGGTCATTCGATTGCTTGGCCACCTCATTGCTGCTTGCAGCTATATTTATTATTATTATTCTAGTTCCATGGGAGTCAATGGCAGCCCCTAGAACCCTTCGATAACTTTTTGTTAAATTTGGCACACTCAATAAAGACAGTTCCTTCTATACCAACACCAAGTTTCATGTAATCCATTAGACCACTCTAGCGCCACCAATGGGTCAAAGTTTGACTTGTGTTTACACATGCAACTTTTGAACCGTATGACTGATTTAAAAAAAATGAGGTACCATTGGATTCCCTGGATCAAGACGAGTTCAACGCACCACTATGACGTCAATTTCCGGTTATATAGATTTTCCGCCATTTCCGGTTTTATCAAAAACCTTTGAAAGCCTACTCCTCCTACAATTTCTTTCCAATCTTCCCCAGAATTGGCAACCATCATCGTCAGAGCAACCCTCACTCAAAAAATATTTATACATTTGATTTTCAAAACCGTTTGTCCGGTACAGCCAATCAAAATTGGCAACAAAGCAACCAAACAGGAAGTTGGATCAAATCTCAGCAAATCTTTGAGATGTCAACACTAAACTTGGTATATCGGTGGAAGACACTACAACATGTTACCATGTGCAAAGGCAACTTCATACCTCCAAAAATGATTGATATAAAGCAAATCGAATTTATCGCTAATGCTAAAATAATGCTTTACACATCCGCCGGCCAAAAACTGATACTCTGATTCAATCACAAGTTCATATGAAGACTCTTGAGAATGTTGAGTACACAAATCTGAGAAAAAGTTGACTGTAACATGAAAAGTCGATTTTTTGTGAATATTTGAAACATGCACGCTTGGCTAATTGCTAACACAATTTCCAATGAAATGTCTCCCCTGCTCCTCAGCGCGCGCGCTCCACATTCTCACACACTCAGCCTTTCCCTTGACACACGCGCAAGCTTGGCGAGACGCATACACAACATTTCAGGCAATTGTGGGCTGACCAAGCCCCCACTCATTCCTTGGCTTGAATTGAAGGCCCTTGTGGATCTTGATGGTAATGCATTTTAGAAAAAGTTTTCAAAATCCTGAAACATTGATAGTATAGGCAAGGAGTAACTACCACACCACAAATGACGCACCATTATCCACAGGTGGCGCTACGGCCACGCCCCAATTGTCCATTTACAAAGTGATGCCATTTGCATCCCATTTGTCCCAAAATTCTGAAATTCATTAGATATGCCTTATTTCTCACGAGGAACAAAAAAGCCTCAAGAACCTATAACAGCCGCCATATTGGATTTTTTTGTACAATAAAGATTTAGGAAACAAGTTTTTTCGCTACTTCTCCTACAATTTTTGTCCAATCTTCCCCAGAATTGCCAGGTATCATCGTCAGAGCAACCCTCACTGAATTCTTCAACAGATTTTTGAATTTCAAAACCTTTTTTCCGGTACAGCCAATCAAAATCGTCAACAAAGCAACCAAACAGGAAGTTGGATCAAATCTCAGCAAATCTTTGAAATATCAACACCAAACTTGGTGTGTCACGTGGAAGACACTACATCATGTTCCCATGTTCTTCAAAAATGATTGAAATAAAGGAAATCTAATTTATTTCTAACGCTAAAATAATGCTTTACACATCCGCCAGTCAAAAACTGATACTCTGATTCAATCACAAGTTCATGATGACTCTTGAGAATGTTTAGTACACAAATCTCAGAAAAAGTTGACCGTAAAATGTTGATTTTTTTTAAAAGTAAAAAAGTAGATTTTTGGTGAATATTTGAAAAATGCATGCTTGGCTAATTGTTAAGGAAATTTCCAATGAAATGTCTCCCCTGCTCCTCAGCGCGCACGCTCCACATTCTCACACTCTCAGCCTTTCCTTTGACACGCGCAAGCTTGACGAGACGCATACACAACATTTCAGGCAATAGGGGTTATGCGGAGCGCCCAGCGTTCGAACCGGAAAACAGATGTAATCGTTTCCGCTTCTCACTTCCGTACACATCTGCAGCGCTTGGTGATGCAAAGAACTTATATTGACAGAGAAGTTCAAGCATTTTATACATTATATTACTCTCTACATTAGGCTAAGTGTGACAGGTAAGAATAAAGTGATGAGTTTATATAACGTTATAATAGCCTAACGTTAGACCGTTTCCCAGGAGGTAACGTTAACGCTAGCTCTACACATTACAACGTTAGCCGACAGTATACACAAATAAGTTATCAATGAAATATATGAATTCAGCAAATTAATTTAAGAAGCTCATTTTAATTTACTGTCATA
This sequence comes from Osmerus eperlanus, assembly GCF_963692335.1. NCBI lineage: Eukaryota > Metazoa > Chordata > Actinopteri > Osmeriformes > Osmeridae > Osmerus > Osmerus eperlanus. Next base: position 9,838,694 of record NC_085022.1, read on the forward strand.
TCCATATAAATTATTATTCTGGTTTCTATGGCTAGGACCTGCAGTTCCTAGAAGGAATTAAGTTTACTAGCCTACTACTAGACAAAAAAAACGTTAAAGTTAGCAGGTGCATAAGATTACGCTACCGACAAAATTTACCTGTCAGGGTCTTTGGGAAAGCGATGAAAGGCATAAATACTGTCACATTGATAGTTGTTGCAGTTGATTGCCGAACACTGCGTTCTTTGAGTCCACTTGGACTTCGTTGTCATATTGTGTCTCTTTCTGTGTAACTGTTATAACTAGCTAGTATGTAACTTTGTTACTATTAGTCCAGGCAAAGTAGCGTTTTACAACAGACTAATTGTAAAAAATGTTTGCAGCTTAGATCATTTCTATGAGGTGTCCAGAACAACATACTAAAAGTCCTAAGAAATCCTAGTTGAGGAAATATGTTAAATTCTCATCAATCCGAGATGTGTGCCAATAAGGCCAGGCAACATTACACCCCAATGGGGCAATTTTTTTACTTTACTCCTATCAAAATGAAACTTTACACAATGAAACTACCCATGACAAGTACACATTTTTGTATTACAAGTTTCTTTAAAAATGAATGTTAATATGCAAATGAGCTATACACTAATATATAGTGTATAGCTCAATTTTTTCCTTTACTCCTACCACAATAAAACTTAACATAGTAAAGTATAAATGAAAAGTAACTTTTTATTACAAGTTTCTTTTGAAAGTAATTTGAATATGCACATGAGCTCCACACTTATTGAATATGCTCTAATTTGAATAGACAGAAACACCATTCATATGACAAATACATCGGCCCAATCTTCATCCAATCATCCTTCTGCTAATGACCTGATGGTCATTATTGGCATAAATCTCCCATCCAAAACATGCCACCCCCAGTCTTTTGGTCCATACGTTCACTTCCCCCTTTCCGCTCCATCATTTGGCAAAAGACCCAAAGACTATGGAACTTTGCAGCTGTTGACGTTGGAGGGATAGTTACATTTATGCATTTAGCAGACGCTTTTATCCAAAGCAACTTCCAAGAGAGAGCTTTACAAAAGTGCATAGGTCACTGATCATAACAACGAGATAGCCCCAAACATTGCGGGTAGCCAAAACATGAAGCATACATTGTGAAAAACCAAATAAGTCCCAAAGGGAAGAACCATAAGAGCATGTTTAGACAAGTTACAATTAAACAACATGAACTTCAGAAGTGCAAGTGTGTACCTGTAGAAAAAGCAAGCAACAATAATATAATTCACAGCGAGTACAATAACTTTAAGTCAGTTACAACTAACCAACAAGAGCAACAAGTCTCTCAATAAGAGTCATTGTGATCCTGGAGGAAACTAACATCAGGTCCAGCCAATCATTCCTAAGTACCGGAACAAGTGCGTCTTGAGCCTTTTCTTGAACGTGGGGAGACAGTCAGTGTCTCTGATGGAGGTGGGGAATTGATTCCACCATTGGGGGGCCAGACAGGAGAAGAGCTTGTGTTGGGACCGGGCGCTCTTGAGCGGTGGGACCACCAGACGGTTGTCAGAAGAAGACTGTAGTTGGCGGGTGGGGGTGTAACAGTGCGTGTCCACTGCAGCGACGCGAATCGCTTGCCATCGCTCGCCTTCCCACAGTTCACCACGCTCGGGGGCGTTTCAAACAGATTAATGTAAAATTTAGTTCTCTAAAGTCACTGTTGTAGTTGTCATGGCCAAGTGTGCAGACTTGGGTTTACGTACTCACAACATCGATCAAAATACAACTGGTATACAAAATACAAAACTGTTTAATAGACATAAACGTTGACATGTGTAAAAAACGTTTTATTATATTACTCAAAGTCTGCTAATCTGTCGATACGATAGGGAGTTCCAGCCGGGCTAGCTAGCTACTGTAGTTACCACAGAACGAAGTTACGTAATGTGACTAGACTGAATTTGAAAGTACAAGCACCAACAACTTCGGCAACCTTGCGCCATGCATCGTTTTTTATTAACATCTCTGTACGAATACAGCTATGTATCGTACAGGACTGGGTAAGCAGTCACACAAACGATTAGTTTCTCCTCCACCTTGAAACCTAGAAAGCTAGAAATGTTCACCATGGTTGCTACGTTACGAGAAACAAGAAAACACTCCGATTGGCCATTGCTAGCGAAAATCGCTCCTCATTTGCATCAAGTTGAGAAAATCTCAACTCGGTCGCGTCGCTACCCACAATGCACCACGCAAGCGATTCGCCTTGCTCCATTGAAAATTAATGGAAAACATGTTGTCGCTCGCATCGCTGCAGTGGACACGCACTGTAAGGCTGGAGGAGAGACTTGATGTAGTCGGGTGCAGTCCCATTTACCGCTCGGAAAATAAACCACTAGTCTCCACTATATTACGCTGCACCTCAAAATGCTTCTGACCTTAGATCACAATACTTTCTTTTAGCAATTTACAATTTTTATTGCTGCATACATAGCCTAACTCTTACATACATATACAGTACATTTGCCTCAACCCTTACTGCAGTTCTGGGCTTGTGCTATTGTTGTTCCGTTTCTGTGCAGGCATGAACAGGGGGGACAACCTGGATATTGAGCTCTGAGTAATGACCTGTCTGAAAGAGCAGTGCAGCAGTGTCATTACACACTGCTGTGCCAGCTTTGCACGAACACTGACTGGAGGTCATGACGACAGGTTCTGAATCACGTAGCACTATCTGTGTAAAGTACACAAAGAGACAATTAGACAAACATTGATACTGATGTATCCTTTGAATTGTTTTTTAAGTGAATTTTGCTACTATTCAGATACCGCTGAATTAAGAATTGGCCTAGTAAAGTTGCTGGGGTAAGTTTGTTGACAAGGGGTTTCCTACAAGTCTATTACAATACGAGGTGAGGTATACCATACCAAATATGTTGCAATAGAAAGATTTATTGTCAATCAACTTTGCCCCAATTACCTTACTTCTCCACTAACAGGTAGACTATAGCCATTTATCAAGTGTCTCAGAAGAATGTTTACATAGTCGAGAACATGTTCATGGTCAAATGAAAGCAGTTGTAATGTAAATATTTTCGTTCTGAGAGGCTTGATGAACGCATGCTATGCTGCAATCATTGAACTGGAACAGACTGCAAAATTGAACAGAATACCCAAACCCATCCCTAAACATTAGCCTACTCTCAAGCTGTGTGGTTTTTCATTCTTCTGCATGGACCTGTGACAAGCTGCTCTGACACTGATAGTACCGGTCAACCTGTCTTTGTTTGAAACTGGTGGACAAGAAGATACAGCATTCATCCATTCAGTACTTTTATCATTATTCTAACAATATTTTAGAAATCTGAAACACCTGCCAGAACAGCAGTCTACATTAGACCTACAGTCGACACATTAGACCTACAGTCAGATGGATTACATTACGGTTGACCAGCATAAACACACAGGACATCGTAGTAATTATACTGTTGGTACTATAACCTCATCGCTAAAATTCAGTCTTCGTTTGACTGTTTTAATCGTCTGCGAGCAAAAATAAAAGACTAAACTACTGATAGCATACAAGTCTAAACTAACTACTGATAGTTAGCTAACACTATCGCTATATCCGATGCCATTAGCAAAAGCTACACATATTACATACCTTCATAATTATGAATAAATGAGGAGGCGTAAAACTTAAATACCTTGTCTAACAGAGTACTCGGGGCTCTGGACGTCCGTTTGGCAATACGGTGTACATCGGAAATTGTAATTAAGGGTAACGTTAGCTCCTGTAAACACCGAAGGTGGCCATTACCACGCTGTGTTTACATCAGTAGCGGATGGCCGGAAGTAGTTACATCTGTTTTGTAGAACCCGGAAGAATGTTGTGCATAACCCCTATTGCGGGCTGACCAAGCCCCCACTCATTCCTTGGTCTTTAGCAAAGGCCCATGTGGATCTTCATGGTATTGCATTTCCGATTTTGGATGCAATGGTAAAAAGTTCTCCAAATCCTGAAACATTGATAGTATAGGCCAAGAGTAACTACCACACCACAAATGGCCCAATATCACCCATAGGTGACGCTACAGGCCACGCCCTGATGCACAAAGATACAAGAGTAGCATGTACCTGCAGAGCCGGAGAGCTGCAGTTTCAGGACGGCAGTTTCAGGACTGCAGTTCTAGGACCCTCGTTTTATCTGACAGCGCCACCTAGCGAATTGGATAACCATGGACCAGAACAAGATAATCAATATTTTCCTGCAGTGGTGAATGCAGGCCCTCGCCCCTCGGCTTTAAGCAACGGCCCCGGTGGATGTAGGTGGTATTGCATTTCTTGTTAGACTTCCGGCTCTTCCGATCGTTTTTATTATATTAACTCCAGTCAACATTTACAAAACTATCTCCCCCAATAATTTTTGTTCGATTCTCGAACCTGGCTCATACTACTAGCTTTTTCATAGCAAAAATCAGGAAAAATTCTTCTAAGTTTGAAACCAATCCGAAATGGGTAAAGTAGCACCCCATTTATTTGCTTACGTCAATAAAAGTTGCCTGCAAATGTGCTCGCGGATACGAACAGGGCACGAGCACAAATGTTCAATTTTTTTTTTGCCGATTTACCTGGAGCTGAATGAGACAGACTTATATTGAATGAGCACAGGGAAAAATGGCTTGAGTTGCCTGCCCTGATGTAGCAAGTTTAGCAAATGGTTGTCACACATACAAGAAATGTTGTTAATATAGTTTATTCCCGTTATTTTAAAACAGATTAAATGTTCATGACATGATGGCAAATATTATATTATGTTAAGCGTGAGCATAGATTGTTCACATGGCTATCTGGAGCAAAGACGAAGATTAATACTTTTAACTAATAACCACAATAGGAAATGATATATATTTAAATAATATTAGTCTTGCCTTCAGAAGCTTTTGTTAAACACACCCATTAGGCTATTCTTTTTTTTATCGTGTCATCAAGCCAGACTGCTTTTGTGGGACAATGAAGGTCTTCAGTGAGTATGTTTCACCCCCACTTATATCTGATGGAAATGTCTTGTATATAGTTCTGTTAATATGCCCCTTTCAAAGTCAAATGTTCAATAAAGTATATTTTAGACACTTCTCAAGCTTTTATTTATTACATTATTACCAAGTCTTGTTAGATCACGTCATATCCATTAATAGGCGTTTGGTTTTGTAGGTTGAACATATAAAACACAGGCCACATTTCTACACTGATATTAAATTGAAGGCAGTGTGAATTTCGTGGCATTTTGTTTGAATATAAAGTTGACAGTAAGCTATGGTAAGTCTGCATTATGGAAGATTTCTGTTACAAAAATAACTATTAAGCTTTCTTTGCCTGGCGAGAACAACGACGGAGCTAGGTGTTCATGTTAACAGTTTATTTAATCCGATACAATGCGTTGGAAATCATACTCGTATCACAAAGAAAAAAAACAACATATGTGATGAGTTCCATCTAGAATAGCCCTATATTTAGCCCTATAGCCTATTTCTTAAAACCAAGTGAAAGGAATACTATACAGTGACAGCATACATTTCCGTAAAGTTTGCATCATGTCTCTGATTCTTATCGGACTTGTACCCCATTCTGCCACTGCAATGCCTTAGCTCACACGCTCGCAACCTTATAAATCTATGCTCGCGACTGGTTGTCGCAAAGTATGACGTGTACAGCTAGTTGCAAGCGTGCACGAGGTCTCGGAGCTAGGGAAAAAAAGAGCCACTGTTTAAAGCTAGACCGGAAGAGTCGGAAGTGGAAAGATGGCGCGGTCCAGTTTCGTGCTCTCGCTTGCCTCACTGCGCCACTGAGCACTTTTCATAGAAATGAATGGGGACGCCATCTTGGAAGACAAAAGTTGCTTCCTCTAGTAATATTAACTCTATGGGCTGACCAAGCCCCCACTCATTCATTGGTCTTTAGCAAAGGCCTTGTGGATCTTGATGGTATTGCATTTCCGATTTTGTAAGCAATGGTAAAAAGTTCTCCAAATCCTGAAACATTGATAGTATAGGTTAACCCTTGTGTTATCTTCGGGTCGTTCTGACCCATCAGTCATTGTGACCCACCGTCGTATTGCGACAACTTTACCGCATACAAAAACAAAGTGAAGCATTTTCTTTTAACCGTTGGGCTGTCTCAGACCCCCCACATTGCGAAGGTTAAAAGAAAATTATTTTTATTTGTTTTTGTATTGGGTAAAATTGGGTAAACACAACGATGGTTCGTTATGAACCTTTGGGTCATGTGACCCGAAGGCAGCACGAGGGTTAAGAGTAACTACCACACCACAAATGACGCACCATTATCCATAGGTCGCGCTACGGCCACGCCCCAATTGTCCATTTACAAAGTGATGCCATTTGCATCCAATTTGTCCCAAAATTCTGAAATTCAATAGATATGCCTTATTTCTCATGAGGAACAAAAAAGCCTCAAGAACCTATAACAGCCGCCATATTGGATTTTTCTGTACAATAAAACTTCAGGAAACACGTTTTTTCGCTACTCCTCCTTCAATTTTTGTCCAATCTTCCCCAGAATTGGCACACATCATCGTCAGAGCAACCCTCACTCAATTATTCAACACATTTTTGATTTTCACAGCCGTTTGTCTGGTACAGCCAATAAGATTTGGCAAAAAAAGCAACCAAACAGGAAGTTGGGTCAAATCTCAGCAAATGTTTGAGATATCAACACCAAACTTGGTGTGTCACGTGGAAGACACTACAACATGTTCCCATGTGCAAAGGCAACTTAATATCTTTAGGGTTTATCGCTAATGCTAAAATAATGCTTTACACATTCGTGGGTCCAAAACTGATACTCTGATTCAATTGACAAAAAAAGAAAAAGTTGACTGTAACATGAAAAGTCGATTTTTTGTGAATATTTGAAAAATGCATGCTTGGCTAATTGCTAGGGATATTTCCAATGAAATGTCTCCCCTGCTCCTCAGCGCGCGCGCTCCACATTCTCACACACTCAGCATTTCCCTTGACACACGCGCAAGCTTGGCGAGACGCAAACACAACATTTCAGGAGAGTGTGGGCTGACCAAGCCCCCACTCATTCCTTGGCTTGAAGCGAAGGCCCTTGTGGATCTTGATGGTATTGCATTTCAGATTTGGTGTCCCATTGGTAAGTCTGCAGCATGGATTTTTCTATACAGTGACAATTTGTGAAGAATATATTTTCCCACCCCTAAATCTTCGTCAATATTTGGACTAAATAGACAACCTAGGTGTCAAAAGTTTTGTCTTGGTAGCGATTGAGTTGCTTGTATTTTTATTTACGTTCCGTTGCATGGTTTAGGCTCAAGTTAAGTTTTTGTGGTGAAAAGTGAAGCTAACGGTGGCTAATTTGCTAGCCACAGTCACTGACGTTACTAACGTCACTACGTCACTAACGTCACGAAAACACGCGTGACTACCTGTAGCAGAACATTCGTTTCACATCTGTTAACTTTGGGGATAGCTAGGCTAACTATAGCTTTACTGCAAGGCAGCTGCAGAAACGCCACAAGCAAAGAGGCCAGGGTGATAACTATTTACTCATTTTACTTTGTGATGTGAAACACAATTGTGAAATGTAATGTACAATATTAGCTGATATTGTTGAGGAAGTAGGCCCACATCTACTTTCGGAAACGGTAGTCTACTATTTCACTGAAGCATTAGCATGACATTAGCCTCTGTTGCCCGGGCAACACATACTACAGTGGTCTATGATGCATCTGTTTTCAATCGTTAAAATAAACATTCCTCACAAATACATTTTCGTTGTAGGATTTATTATGACATTACATTACAAGTAAACGATTTGTTGGTGAAATTATCATTACCTGTGGTTTCAAACCAGTGTTGCTCACTGCAACGCTGTAGCCTACGCGAGACACACTACAAAAACATCTGCACAGCTGTTGAGGAAGTCAAACGGCGACAGAACATGTTCGGCACTCCCCTTACTTAAATCAAAAGTCTTTCAATAGGTGAAACTATCTGACTACTAACCTAATCTTCATTGCCACTGTGGCGAAAAAAAATTGTAAACCGAGATTTGTTAAAACGTTTGTTAACCGAGACCGTAGGTCGTTTTAACAAATCGAGGCGACAAAGCATTTGCTGACCTGTCGAGGAGTAAACATTTGGTTTCTTATATACTACAACAATACGTGGGAAGATCACAAATCAAACAAGTCGAATCTGGAGCAGACGCCATGTTGTCAGAGCAATCAGCTGCACTTGCACTGGTGACGTCACTACACCTCCAAGGCAACATCAATTCGTCTTCTGTCTGCTTCAGATACTTTTTTAAAACGCGAAGCGATTGCGGGGCGTTTGCGGACCTGTGCAGAAACCATATTTGGTTGTTTTAGTTTTTTTTTAGGCAACTTAGGCTACTTTGTTGCCGAGCAGATGCTACGTTGTTAAGGCAATGGCTACATCTCCAAGGCAACCGCTTGTTGCTAGGTCCATAAAACCGTTTATTTACCTCTGCGAACATTCGGGAGGTATATAAACGGTATTATTAACTTTTGAGAACATCTTCTGGACCAATAGGAACAGCGTATTAGTCCAATTATTACACTAGTATATAAGAAACACCAATGCTACACTTTACTATTCGTCAAAAGCCCTCCACAAAAGACCGATATACAATAACTTCGAGAACAAGTGAGTGAGTGGCAAGAGATTCGAGGTTGATTTCACTTTTATCGGTAAACGTTGATGCGGAGCTCTAACCTACGTTGCCCATTATCAACCAGACAATCACTGGGGAATCTTTTAAAAAGATCTGCGCGGCAGAAATCTGGGGGGGCACGGCAGAAATCTGGGGGGGGGCGCAGCGTGGGCAGCTTCTCCACACAGGGCTATATCGCATTTTGCGTTGTTACTCACAATGATCGCTACCAGTGAGCTTTTTATGAATGAGCGATTTTCCACTAAATAAATGTCAAGATTATTTATGTTTTTGGGGGCATATTTTCAGTTAGCAGATAGTACTGTTTGAATCGCGATTCCATCTTCTACTGCCGGTAACGTCGTAGAATAATCTTCAAAGGGGGTTCTTTATTAATGAATGAATGCAATATGAGTATGCTAAATGCCTGCAAATATCACGAGAAGGGAAAACTTTTAGGACGTCTAGGACGTTGAAGTCATAGACATTAGGTCAATTTTTACACCGGTCTGCCAAATGTATTCGTTTTGATTCAGCTATGAGGCTGCCTCTTGCAGGGGAAATGAGAAGACATCTATTTCATTCTACACTTCACTCGTATTTTGAGTTGTAAATGAGCAGCAAAAAAAAGATGCTTTTAAATCTATGTAATCTTTATAAATAATAAGTAGGCCCTATGCATTTTTATATAAAATATACAGAAATATCAGTTGTAAAAATGTCATTAAAAAACGGACCCCTGTGCAACCGACGCAAGCAAGCACACCCTACAATTTCCTCAGAAATTGTACCCTCTCTAGTTATACATCTTCTTCTGCCATTGGAGTCTATGGCAGCCCCTAGAACCGTATTGTCAGAAGTTGTGAAATTTGGCACACTCTTTGGGGCCAGTCCCCTCATAAATTTTACCAAGTTTCAGGTCTCCATTTTAAACCCTCTAGCGCCACCAATGGGTCAAAGTTGGTGTGTTTACACACTTTACTTTTTAACCACGTCTCATTTTCGAAAATGAGGTATCGTTGTATTCCCTGGATCAAGACGAGTCCAACGTCATACCCAGTTATATAGATTCTCCGCCATTTTGAATGTTAAGGAAAAGCGTTTTTTCGTATCTCCTCCTACAATTTTTGTCGAATATTCTTCAAAATTGCCACAGATGATCTTCAGACCAAGCCTCACATCGTATGGATTTTTGATTTTCGAAATCGTTTGTTAGTTACAGCCAATCAAATTGATGTGGCCGAATTGATGTGGCTGCCATTTTGAATATAAAGTTCTTTCGCTAACTCTCCTATAAAGTTTGTCCAACCTTCACCAAATTTGGCACAGATCATCTTCAGACCAAGCCTCTCAAAAGACATCACATGTTTTTTTGATTTTCTAAACCTTTTGACTGGAACAGCCAATCAAAGTCGTCAACCAAGCCACCATAAAAGAAGTGAGGTCATATCAGCACCTCTTTACTGCATTGACACCAAACTTGGTATAAGGACTAGGGACCCTGTTCTAAAGAGGTCCAATAGGTCATGCCATTTCACCTCTAGGTGGCGCTGCAATAACAACTAGAGAGGGTACAATTTCTGGGGAAATTGTAGGGTGTGCTTGCTTGCGTCGGTTGCACAGGGGTCCGTTTTTGGATGACATTTTTACAACTGATATTTCTGTATATTTTATATAAAAATGCATACTTATTATTCATAAAGATTACATAGATTTAAAAGATTTTTTTTGCTGCTCATTTACAACTGAAAATACGAGTGAAGTGTAGAATGAAATAGATGTCTTCTCATTTCCCCTGCAAGAGGCAGCCTCATCGTTGAATCAAAACGAATAAATTTGGCAGACCGGTGTAAAAATTGACCTAATCTCTATGACTTAAACGTCCTTTTAAGTTTTTCCCTTCTCGTGATATTTTAAGGCATTTAGCCTACTCATATTGCATTCATTCATGAATAAAGAACCCCCTTTGAAGATTATTCTACGACGTTACCAGCAGTAGAAGATGGAATCGCGATTCAAACAGTACCATCTGCTAACTGAAAACAAATCGTTTACTTGTAATGTAATGTCATAATAAATCGACGAAAATGTATTTTGGAGGAATGTTTATTTTAACGATTGAAAACAGATGCATCATAGACCACTGTAGTATGTGTTGCCCGGCCAACAGAGGCTAATGTCATGATGCTAATACTTCAGTGACATAGTAGACTACTGTTTCCGAAAGTAGATGTATTTCCTTAATAAAATCAGCTTATATTGTACATTACACGTCACAATTGTGTGTCATATCACAGAGTAAAATTTGTAAATAGTTATCACCCTGGCCTCTTTGCTTGTGGCGTTTCTGCAGCTCCCTTGTAGTAAATAAGTTAGCTTAGCTATCTCCCAGAAGTTAACGAGCTGCTAAACTAATGTTCTGCTAGAGGTAGTCACGCAAGTTTTCGTGACGTTAGTGACGTAAGTAGCGTCATTGACTGTGGCTAGCAAGTTAGCCACCGTTAGCTTCACTTTTCGCCACAAAAACGTAATTTCCACTTAAACCATGCAACGGAACGTAAATCCCAATAGAAGCAACTCAATCGCTACCAAGACGAAACTTTTGACACCTAGGTTGTCTATGTAGGCCAAATATTGACTGAGTTTTAGGGGGGCAAAAAGAAATAATAATAATATATATGTGAGAGAACAAAGGTTGTGCTCTCGCCGAAGGCTTGAGCACACCCAACTAGAGAGGGTACAATTTCTGGGGAAATTGTAGGGTGTGCTTGCTTGCGTCGGTTGCAGGTGGGTCCGTCCTCTAAGTTTTTCCCTTCTAGTGATATTTTCAAGCATTTAGCCTACTCATATTGCATATTGCATATTTCATTAAGAACACCCTTTGAAACAGCTGCGAACCCCCTTTGAAACAAGCTACTGTAACAACGTTGTCACTGGCAGTGTGGAATCGCGATTCAAACAGTACCGTCTGCCAACTGAAAATATGCCCCCCAAAACGTAAATAAGTTTGACATTAATGTAGGGGGAAATGGCTAATTCAAAATAAGTTTGCTAGAGGCAAGCTAGCTGCTGTTGCTCCACATTTCACTGATTGTTTGAAAGCACTGGAAATGAGCACGTTTCTTTTGACATAAAGTTTAACTGTGGCTTTGAAGACAGTACGACACACTGCCAGTGGGCGAGCCAAGTCTGACTGAATGTCAAAACAAGCCGCGGTGTCACTCAAATTCCAAGTTTTACACAAATCACAAAAATATGCTGACCCGCTGGCTATCTTTGCAATCGCCATATCTTTAAAACACTGCCCTCCTTCTGATTTTTGATATAGAATTGACCCTGGTACGAAATTTAAAAAATACTCATCAGAGATCGACAACAGCTGACGCAATCATCAACGGAGGCTGACGGGGCTCTCACGTAGCAAACCAAAGTTTTTACAGCAACCTACATTAAAATCTCACCACCTGGCTGTCTTCACAATAGTCATATCGTCATAACATTTCCCTCCTTCTGTTTTTTGGTGTAGAATTGACAGAACTATAAAATTACGAAGATACTAAACTACTATGACGTTTGCATGGCTGCCGCCTAAGCAGTGTCACGGGCGACGCGCCCTCGCTCAAATTACAAAGACTTTCACGACCTAAATAAAAAATCCGAGATGGCAGTTCCACTCGAAATTGCTTTCTCAACAAAACCCAATGGTTGGTAATTTTGGTGGTTGGCATTTTTCATTCATAATCCAAGCTCCAATTTGCGTGCTAGAACGTCTCTATCACGTTGTATCCATGCGTCGTTGCTAACGTGTGCTGACGTAGGCTAGCACACGTTGACAGAAGACACTTTTTGCCACAAAAACGTTTTAACCTCCTAAACTGTGCAACAGAGTGTAAATAAAAATACAGGGGGGGCAAAAATAAATAATAATAAATATATATGTGAGAGAACAAAGGTTGTGCTCTCGCCGAAGGCTTGAGCACACCCAACAAATTTGGCACCAATTATCTTCAGATCAAGCTTCACAAACGTTTTCACATGGTTTTTGATTTTCAAAATAGTTTTTCCGGTAAATGATCAAAGTCGGCGATGAAGCCGCCAAAACAGAAAGTGAGATCATATCTCAGAAAATATTTGCTGAATTGACATCAAACTTGGTACATGTGCTCGGAACCCTGTTCCAAAGAGGTCCACAAAAGGTTGTGTCATCTAACCGCTAAGGGGCGATCCCGTGTCTGACACATGTTAACTTGTGATACCAGCTGAATTGATGCAGCCGCCAATTTCACGTTTTATAAAACGTTTTTTCCCTATTCCTCCAACAAAATGTATCCAATATTCACCAAATTTGGCACAGATTATCTTCAGACCACAATCACCTTGACATGTTAAAATAGGACTGAATTACAGCTGTTTAAACTTGGGACAAACCGCTTGCCAGTTGAAAAACTGCTTATATTTTTACACAGTAACTGAACACAGTAATTTCCAGCACTGAGAATAATTCACTAGGATAACTTGGTGTCCTGGCAAGGGCAACGTAGCCAAAGAGCCTGCCATGTCACTGGTTTTCTGTCTAGCACACAAACTATCAAAATTATTTTATATTTTCGAAACGGTTTGATCGGTACAGCCAATCAAAATCTGCGGCAAGGCCGGCAAACAGGAAGTTGGGTCATATCTCAGCAAATCTTTGATGGATTCAAAGCTGCATTTACTCAGAACCCTGTTCTGAGGATGTCTAAAATGTTTTTTGTTCATTTTACCTGCTTTACCGGTTTGGCCACCTCATTGCTGCTTGCAGCTATATTTTCAAATGATATCTAGTCAATCTGTTAAACAGCGTTGTCTAGACACAATAGATTTATTTGTAGGTTTTTATTTCAAGTCTCCACCTTCTTGTTTCAGTGAGTGCTGTTGGCCGTGTTGCGTCTTTGCTCCGCAGCTTCACTCGTTGTAAACCAACCAATCAGTGCGCAGCTCATCTATATAGTCATGAGCATACCATAAAAGGAGAAAACCTAGCGTTTTCACAGGAAGCATCAGGGGGCATAGAACAGCACCTGGGCCATTTTCAGCCCAACCAATGTTACATACCCTATTCGGAGACCTTAAGGAACAGTGTGAAATACCCAAAAAACGCAGTCAATGACCCCTTTAAATAAATGTCTGGGCCTAGTGGTCGGTACCTTGGCGTAACGTGACCAATTGAATAGCATCGATGCTGGTTAAACAGGATCCATGTTCCTATATCCAGGGAGCGTCAACATTTGTAAGCTTTAGGCTCATGTGACCCGACGGTAGCACAAGGGTTAAGTAACTTTAATTTCGGGTTGTATGGTTAAGAAATACCATAGTAGTAATGTCCTAAGGAAGTTTAGTAAAATTTTTCAAGACTGACATCTGGAAGTGGGCAGTGTCAACTGAATTATAATAAATAGCTCACAACTAACAACTACAGAGGGCATACTTAGAAAAAGGACTCGATAATCAATTGCAGGTTACCTTTAATGGGTCAAAGTATCAAATGCTATTATAGCTTTCTTTTTCAAATCAATTTAAGTTTAGGCTTATTGATATCCACTGGACTATCATTGAGCAACCACAATTCTGGTTAGAATATATCAAAGCAAAGTAGTAGCTCTTCTAGTGCAAGCATAAAACATGGGACAAAAAAGTCCTAGAAAATTCAAGCGTTGTTACAAGGAAAGCTTGAGAGACCTGAAAAGGAATGTAAAAATGCTAAACCAAAAACCCAATCATATAAAAGCAGCATAGCTATCAGCAGCACAAATGTAAAAAGTCTGTTTTGGTGTTCATGAAAACACCTTTTCACACCAATAGACTCATAATGCTTGAACACTTAGCATGTGAGGATGCTGGTACTGGTGCTGGATCAAGCATTTGGATATAAACACAAACACAAAAAAGTTACATTAAGCAATGACATTTTCATGTCAGAAAAGTGACAAAATCTTGGAATACATTTTAAAAATTAACTACGACAAACATAAAATCCTCTCATTTGGCCAAATAGCCAATTTTACACAGCATACTGCTTTGGCTGGTTCTTGAGGCTTAGAGATCTCTCAGTTTGCGAGATGATATGTGCAGCTCTGTTGTTCAGGAGTCTGCATTCGTGGAGAACATCTGTAAAAAGTACACATTACACAATAGTCAGAATTGAAATTAAGTTTCCCAAGTTATACTTAAGCCCTATCAAAAAGGTTGTGTAATAAGTCTCACAAATATGTAAGGAAAGCTTGACTTCTTACCATTAAACTGTTTGTAGGCTTCTTCAATAATTGCATTGTTTGATCTTTTTATTTCCCAGAAGCCATCCTCCACCCATTGCTCAGGTAGTTCTGGTAGTTGTCCATTCTTGAATAATCCAGCTGGGCATTGGGTGTAAATAAGATGTCAAACAATGTTCTACTATATTAAAGAACACACCATAGTTCAACATCTGTCTAATAATGCCAGGAATTTGTGTGTGTATGTATATTTGTCTGCCTGTGCAGGTTTAGAATGGGTTGTTAGGGCAGCGAGTTTCTCACAATTATCTGCAAGAACCGGGCACTCAAATTCCAATGGAGTGTAGTGCCGCGATTTACGTTGTTTGGATAAGCATTTTGACATTTCCCAAAAATAATTTGCGCCAGATCTTTTTGAACCATGTTCAGGTCGCACCATGCGCTTCACCAGCGCGTCCACTAGGAGGCTGTATGATAACTTCAGTGAATTTTTGTTTGTTACTAATGCGATTAACAAAGGCATTCACAATTAAATGAAACTAAGCGCTTAATGCTCCGGAGTTACATAAACTAATGTGTTCACGGATGTCAAAACGGCCTGCATATTGCAAATGCAGGCAGCCCTGCATATTGCCGCATCTATAATTCCAGGAATCTGTGTGCCACCAATTTTATCACAGGCACTATACACTATAGTTCAAGTAATCTGTATTTGACTGACATCTTAATCACTGACTATCATGGGCACTGTGCACGCCAGTATACATTTGTCAGTATTGGTAGGCTCACTAGATTTACCTTTGATTGTATCATCAATGTCTTTACATAACTGATACAAATCACTCCCACGTCCAACCACTCTTTCACCTGAAATAACAAATAAAATCACATCAATATATCGTCTGATAGGAAGGTTATGCATATGTTGCATGCAATAAACATGCACCATAAACTATTCATTTTAATCTCACCATCCAGTACTTTGATGTTTGGGAACATCTCCAGGAGAGTGCTTCTATATGATGTGTTTTTGCAAACTAAAAAATAATACAAAATCACAATTTATCTTACCGGTCAACAGTCTTTAAATTAATCATATTTATCTCTCTAATAATGCCAGAGAAATCTGTGTGTGTGTGTGTATGTACAGTTAGGTCCATAAATATTTGGACATTGACACATTTTTCATTATTTTGGCTCTGTATACCACCACAATGTATTTGAAATGAAACAATCAAGATGTGCTTTAAGTGCAGACTTTCAGCTTTAATTTCAGGGTATTTACATCCAAATCAGGTGAACGGTGTAGGAATTACAACACATTTGATATGTGCCCCCCCCCTTTTTAAGGGACCAAAAGTAATTGGACAATTGGCTGCTCAGCTGTTCCATGGCCAGGTGTATGTTATTCCCTCATGGGAGTTCGTTATGTCATTGACAAGGAGCAGATAAAAGGTCTAGAGTTCATTTCAAGTATGGTATTTGTGTTTGGAATCTGTTGCTGTCAACTCTCAATATGAAGTCCAAAGAGCTGTCACCATCAGTGAAGCAAGCCATCGTTAGGCTGAAAAATCAAAACAAACCTATCAGAGATAGCAAAAACATTAGGTGTGGCCAAATCAACTGTTTGGTACATTCTTAAAAAGAAAGAACGCACTGGTGAGCTCAGCAACACCAAAAGACCCGGAAGACCACGGAAAACAACTGTGGTGGATGACAGAAGAATTCTTTCCCTGGTGAAGAAAAACCCCTTCACAACAGTTGGCCAGATCAAGAACACTCTCCAGGAGGTAGGCGTATCTGTGTCAAAGTCAAAAATTAAGAGAAGACTTCACCAGAGTAAATACAGAGGGTTCACCACAAGATGTAAACCATTGGTGAGTCTAAAAAACAGGAAGACCAGATTAGAGTTTGCCAAAAAACATCTAAAAGAGCCTGTACAGTTCTGGAACAACATCCTATGGACAGATGAGACCAAGATCAACTTGTACCAGAATGATGGGAAGAGAAGAGTATGGAGAAGGGAAGGAACTGCTCATGATCCAAAGCATACCACCTCATCAGTGAAGCATGGTGGAGGTAGTGTTATGGCGTGGGCATGTATGGCTGCCAATGGAACTGGTTCCCTTGTATTTATCGATGATGTGACTGCTGACAAAAGCTGTAGGATGAATTCTGAAGTGTTTCTGGCAATATTATCTGCTCATTTTCAGCCAAATGCTTCAGAACTCATAGGACGGCGCTTCACGGTGCAGATGGACAATGACCCGAAGCATACTGCGAAAGCAACCAAAGAGTTTTTTAAGGCAAAGAAGTGGAATGTTCTGCAATGGCCAAGTCAATCACCTGACCTAAATCCAATTGAGCATGCATTTCACTTGCTAAAGACAAAACTGAAGGGAAAATGCCCCAAGAACAAGCAGGAACTGAAGACAGTTGCAGTAGAGGCCTGGCAGAGCATCACCAGGGACGAAACCCAGCGTCTGGTGATGTCTATGGGTTCCAGACTTCAGGCTGTCATTGACTGCAAAGGATTTGCAACCAAGTATTAAAAGTGACAATTAGATTTATGATTATGTTAGTTTGTCCAATTATTTTTGGTCCCTTAAAAAGGGGGGGACACATATAAAATGTGTTGTAATTCCTACACCGTTCACCTGATTTGGATGTAAATACCCTGAAATTAAAGCTGAAAGTCTGCACTTAAAGCACATCATGATGGACCTAACTGTATGCATGTATTTTTTTGAATGGGATTGAAGGCAGCGAGTTTCCCACTCAGTTCTGAAGTACTGGTGGAGCTTGCTGATGAGGAACAGTCACGGTGATTAGTACTCGGGAGAGTG
Organism: Osmerus eperlanus; assembly: GCF_963692335.1. NCBI lineage: Eukaryota > Metazoa > Chordata > Actinopteri > Osmeriformes > Osmeridae > Osmerus > Osmerus eperlanus. The sequence goes on from NC_085022.1 coordinate 9,856,497, forward strand.
TGAGCTCTGTAGTGGAATGACTGGGGAACCTGGTATGGGCGTGACAGTATTAGAGACTATGATAACTTAAGTGAATATTGTTTCATTAATGAACTAATGCGATTAACAAGGCATTCGCAATTAAATGAAAATAAGCGCATAATGCACCGGAGTTTGTAGTAAGGAAAATAGGGACATTGTTTTGTTACACTTTTACAACTGATATGGCCAGGTTAATGCTGACTGCTGGCACAACATTGAATCAGCTGCTTTCCAAGGGGTTTCTCTATGGATAAAATGCTGGCTAGCTAACAAAACTAGAATATAAAGTGGAGTACTTTCAGTAGATCAGTTAATGTTACAAGTAAAATTTGTTTACTGATGTTAAAACTGCCTGCACATTGCAAATGTGCACAACCTCTTAACACCAAATCAACTATGACATTATAAATCACCAGCTGCATCATGGACATGGGCACTATTCCTACTAGGGCTGCAACAAACTATTATTTTAATCGATTAATCTGTCGATTCTTTGAAGATGAATCAAAAAAAAGGTTGTGCTCGCCGAAGGCTTGAGCCCAATTATTGTTCTCTCATATATATATATTTATTATAATTATTTTCCCACTCCTAAGGTCCCTCAATATTTGGACTACATAGACAACGTCGGTGTCAAAATGTTCGTCTTGGTCCCGATTGCGTTGCTTTAGGTTTTAGGGATTTAGGTTTCATTGCACGGTTTAGGCCAGGGGTCTCCAAACTTTTTACTGCGAGGGCCAGATAATTTTCCTTTCTTTAGTGTGGGGCCTGGGTCAGTCTGTAACAGAAAATTACATGGGCCGGAGTAACTACCAGTATTATTATTGAAATAAAAACATTAACTTACGTATGCAAATATTATAAGTGTTCAAGTTTAATTTAAAAAAATCTCTGATAAAAAAATTGTTCAGAGGGCTGGTCCAAATGCGTTGCGGGCCGTAGTTTGGGGACCCCTGGTTTAGGCTGAAATTAAGTGAAAAAGTGCCTTGTGTGGCAGGAGGGACCTCAGTGTTAGCGTAACGTCACAACGTCAGCACACGTTAGCAACGACGCATAGATACGCCATTCTAGTACGACAGGCAGCTATATCAGCGAGCTCTCAGCATTAGTATCAGGTGGCTGAGCGGTTAGGGAATCAGGCTCGTAATCTGAAGGTTGCCAGTTCGATTCCCGGCCGTGCAAAATGACGTGTCCTTGGGCAAGGCACTTCACCCTACTTGCCTCGAGGGAATGTCCCTGTACTTTTACTGTAAGTCGCTCTGGATAAGAGCGACTGCTAAATCAGTGGTTCCCAACCCTGGTCCTAAGGGCACCCCTGTCCTGCATGTTTTAAATGTTTCCCTGCTCCAACACACCTGATTCAAATGAATGGTCATAAGCAGGCTTCTGCAGAGCTGGATAACGACCCAGTCATTTGAATCAGGTGTGTTGGAGCAGGGAAACATCTAAAACATGCAGGACAGTGGGCCCTGAGGAACAGGGTTGGGAACCACTGTGCTAAATGACTAAATGAAATGTAGTATCGTAGCTAAAAGTCTAGGAAAGTTTGGCGTCATGGAGCAGACCAGCTAAATACTTATTTAGCATTACCGTTGCTACCTGCATATACCTACAGCTGGCAGCTGTGCTCCATTTTGCTCCTAGATTCAGACCTAGCCCCGGTAAATTGTAGAGCTAGCTACTACACTTCTGTTGTGTGGGAATCGCAGCAGCTAACCAGTCGCAGGGCGTACTAAAATACAGGCGCACACCCCACAATTTCCCCAGAAATGGTACCCTCTCTCTAGTTAAGTGTGAAATGCACCCACACCTGGGATGACTTAGGTCGTAATGATTTCTCTGCCTCCGGCATGTGTTTCAGAACAACGTAACGGGTCTCTCCGATGGTCTTTCCTCCAATCCAGCTCTGCTCTTACTTTTTTTTGTTGCTCTGCTCTGCGCACAACTCAACGTTTGAAAAATAACTCAAAAACGTCTCTGCGATGTATTGAGTGGCATAATAGTCACGCGACACAACGAATCGATAATGAAATTTGTTGCCAACTCTTAATCAAATTTTATTGATTCATTGTTGCAGCCCTAATTCCTACCACTTTTAGCCTCCATGTTCGGCAGAACTGTACATGCAAGCACTGTATGGTGAATTATACCTACAATTATGACAACTGGCTCAACCATTACCATGTAATGACTTCTGTTATGAACTAAATGTCTAGATGTTTGTGGTGGCAAGACAATTTAACAGAGAACCAATGTAAAAAAAAAATGTAAAAAAAAGAACAACAAAACATAAGCAATTGATAATGTAGGAAACAGCAGACAAATATCAAGGGCACTGTGCACTATCTATAGTTCAAATAATCTGTATTTGTGTTCCACTAACATCTTAATCACCAACTGCATCACTGGCACCGTGCACTAGTCAAATAAAATGAAAGATTTAGGTAATCACCTGGGTTCGAGAAATTGTAAGTGTTATCTTTCAGTCGTATGTTTTCCAGCTTTCTTAAAGACTGAAGGCAGTGGAGGTTCTCAATACTGTGGGTAAAAAGCACATATCAAAAATAGAAACAAATACTGAAACAAATGTATGACTTGTCATATTGATAAACCTAGTGTTGTCACAATTAACAGTACTCTTGTACTCAAGTAATTCATTACTCAAAAAAAAAACTGTACGATACCAGAATTTATGAAGTACTGGGTTGCAGAGTCGGACGCTGACAAGCACAGTGTTGCCCAAACAAATATTACCAGAAGTCGCTAGTGGCTTTATGAAAAGTTGGTAAAAGTCGCTAGATTTGCCGCTAGATTTTTGACAATAGGTAAGGCAAAAAGTAGCAAGGGGCATTAGGATGAAATTAAGACAATAACATAAGTCATTATAGTAAGTCAACATTTGTAATTTGACCATTCCCCAAACTATTTCAATTGTAATAGAAATTAAAATATATAATTTGGTCAGCTCAGCAGCGGTTGTTTCATCATCCGCTGTTGTTGTGTTCGGAGCAAAAAATTATGTTAACGAATAGTGCCCGGCAGAACTAGCATTATCCTTGTGCCGTTGCCTAGCGCAGGCATGAAGCTCTAAAGCCCCTTTCCCCCTACTACTCACGTCTATATCAATAGGTGCATTCGACATGGACTGACTTCTTGCAGCGCCGCAGCCGGCTGCAGGCGGCTGACTTGAAACAGTGAATTCTGGTTAGACTTTTTGTCCGACTTGAGACGGTGCCGAGGCTAGGTCACTGTGACGTAGCCATCAAGGTACCGTGAGATCGATTCGAGAACTGCCGGCTGTGTAGCCGAGCGCATTTTCTCAAGAGCAACTGCACGGGTTCTAATGACGACACAGCTAGTTCATGATTGGCCAGACTCGCACACAAAAACTTTTACGTGTGTATTGTAATTATTCTGACACCATCAGTTTCGCCAATGCTCAAATCCAGACCAAACTGTTTAATTGAATAAAAAATTGGTTGAAGAAAGGGCTTTAGTCCGCCTCTTCACTAACGGAAAGACTAAGTTTAATTATAAATAAAGTAAAGTAAGCAAACAACGCTTGATCGGCCAAACCACGAGAAGCTGGAATGTCCGACTACACTAAGCCGTTTTTAACTCCTTCCCGACTGCAAGCGGCTACTCTCGCTGGTCGTTTCATGCAGCCGCAGTCATGTCGAACGCACCTAATGCGACAGAGATTACAGAAGGCACGATATTGATCTTTGCTGCTCTTAGTGGCTAGGTTTGAAGGAGGTCTTTCTTTTTGGCATCTGAAAGCCTACGCGAGTGGTAAATTGCGACGGTGGGCAGGAAGAGTCAAAAAGGACAAAACCGCGAAAAGGAGTACACGCAACAGCGGTCCGGACAAAGGGCTGGAAATCCGGACGTCTGGTCACCCTAATTACATAGTTTGCGGAAATTTGTGTTTTGGATGTTGGGATGTAGGATATATATAATGTATATATACATTTTGTGCTTGTAGCGCGACCATAATTTAAAGAGCCCAATGAAGCGTGTTGAATCCACTCTTTCTACTTATTAAACATTATGTTCAAGTCAAGATTTATATATTTGAGCTCTACAAATTATCTCTAAGTCATCTGCTGAGTTCGCTTAATGTCTATACTCAGTCTACACAAATGTTTTGCATTTAGGCCTACATGCATTGTGATTGTATTAATGTTCTGTTGTCATAAGTAGGCTACAGCCTTAGATATTGTAGGTGACCGTTACTGTCAACAAATGAGAGTTGTTCAGTAACCTATTATTTATTTATTTTTGCTTTGGTATTGAGTACCATGAAATTTCACTGGTATTTGTACCGACTACTGCAATTTTGGTACCATGACAACACTAGATATACCTGACAGAGAAGTGCAACAGGACTGACACGGATCCCATTACCTAGATATTAGATTTCCAGCCACATTTAGGCTCTGTAAACTGTCACAGTTGGAGATGGCTTCTGAAATGAGTTAGGCATAGCTTTATGTATTTTGTTAGCACCTCACTAACTAAATAAAAGGTTATATAATTATACATAGATATGCATTTTTGTTTTATCCAGAAAAATAAATACATTCCCCAATGGATTGGAATTCTCACCCAAATTAGAAATTCTGTTGGCAGAGACATTGAGTACAATAAGAAGTCGAAGGGATGAGAGAGGAACCAGCTTTGTGATGTTATTGCCAGAAAGGTCCAGTCTCTCCAAATTAGTACATTCTCCAATACATCCAAGATCACATATTCCTGTGTAATAAACACATTTATTTTACAGGGTGGAAAAAATAAATGCAAACTCGAAAGCTTTTATAATCACTGCATCTTACCAAGACCTCTGAGCTTCAGAAACAGGATGGACTCTAAATCAAATTCTCCCGTCCGAGACTTAAGCAGCACAGCAGTTATCTTAGTGAAGTCTGTATCTGAAGGAATGAGAGAAGACCACGTTGGAGCAAAGCACAAATGTACCTGTGTATTCTTATACTATCCAGCTTCCAGAGCCATGAGTCATTATTGCATCAATGGGATTAGGATCTTGTCTCTTCTTCTTACTAAGGATCGAGGAGGAAAAAGTTGACAGCCATGTCTTTGAATCGTAGACTGCACAAATAATTGTAAACAATTCCAGAGGACTCTCAGCTATGTGGTGAGAAGATAAAATAAATTTGCTCTGTGTGACTGTGCCCCGTTCTTAAAAGCGCTGTGAGGTACCTACATTTAATATTGTTGTATGCACCCGAGTTGACGGTTAACGTGTTTTATTTTCTTTGTATGAAAGCTGTCGATTTAGACAAACTTCAAATTACTGTAGAATACAGTTAGTGACATTCATCAACAGGTGCGGCTACAGTCTGGGCAGCGACTAGCAAGCGATTTATCGAGCTGATTAGGAGCCGTGGCGATTAATTATTTTGTTTGACTGGCTGGTAAACGTTTTGATACGAACCCTGTCACATTTGATTTTTTAACGGAACTTTAGCCCTGTCAAGTTAATGTAATTGCAGTGGTGGAGTAAAAATATATTTCTACGTAAAGCTCATCGGTAGTAGCTGTTAGCAAAGCAGCTAACAATAGTTAAGCAACAACCTTGTTCGTACAGTACTTATGCAGTTGTTAGCAACAAGCTATAACTTACCTTGGTCTTTCTCTCGTTTAGAGTCCATCCTCAAGCAAAACGGGTACTGTAATTTAACAACCGAGCGTTAATGCAATGAAAATGACTGACACCTGGTTTCTTTGGGAATGAAGCGTGAAACTGCAATCTGTCTCTGAGAATAGGCCATAGGACAGGCTGAGAGAGTGATGCTGAGAGCCTGAATGGAGAAAGACCAGCACGCAGGTGGGGGTTAGCAAGCTAAGCTAGCACTTACAGTAGTAGCATACTGGTTTGTTAACAGCGAACATTTAAGCATAATTTAAGAAGTGGACTATTGATCAAACCAACATACTCTATTATAGCTATTATTATAGTTGTAAAATCCGTACGTCTACAATGTGTTTCGCCCAAAAGGAGAACTAAATTGCTAGCTTGCTGTGTTAGATTAGCTGTAGTCATATCAGGTGTGCACACCACGGAAGCTGTCGTCATCGTATCGTTATCCGTTACTATGGACACAGACATCAAAACCTTTTTTTCAGCACCAGAACATGGTTGCCTCGAGATGTTCCTAGAGCACTTAAATACTTTGATGTTACTGTAGAGGAGTACTTTTACGTAAAATACAGTTTTATCAGAGAATGTCTAATATGGGGAGAACTGCCACTCTCGGGAAATGTCCGGGTTCTGAACTGGTTGCAGTTCCACTCTAGTTCCATATGAGGGCACTAACGAGCGACTGCAGAATGAATCAAGAGGGTATGGCTGCAGCCGGCAGCGTCTCAGCCTCCCGTCTCATGCCCTCCCGTCTCATGCCCTCCCGTCTCATGCCCTCCCGTCTCATGCCCTCCCGTCTCATGCCCTCCCGTCTCATGCCCTCCCGTCTCATGCTTCTACTTTTCAAAATAAAAGCTCGCGTCTGGTCCGCTATTTCTCCTTCCTCGCGTCTGGTCCGCTATTTCTCCTTCCTACTTTGGTGCATGGGCGGAAATCCCGGGGGGGGTGTCCCCCCCGGGATTTCCGGGGGGGACACGACCGGACACGACCCCCCCCCCCCCAATCCTGGGAAAAATATGATTTGCCCCCCCCAATAAATCACTGTAAACATAACTATGTAATTTCAACAACATTGATAATATGCAATGAAAGCGCTTTGCTGATTATGGACACAATGGCGCTTTTTGAAGTTTAAAAAGATTTCGAACCCCGCCCTACGTCCCACAATGGTTTGATCCACAGCCCCAGCCCTCAGCAGTGATGCAGGTGCGTGTGTGAAAATCGGACGGTATCTGTTTGTGTCGTTGGTGGCTGATGTCCAGTAAGTAGTTGTAATATCTGACAAGGTGACTTGAGTGTCTACCATTTGAAATGCACGTGGCTAACGTGAAATTAATCCAGTTAATCGCACCATAGCGATTTCACTATGTTGGCAGGGTTCACACACACTAAACTAGCTGCATTTGCATAGCTAGCAAACAAACCGATAGAGAAAACATTAGCTAGCACTATTCCATTTGGCGTCGTCAAAAGATGGAAACTTTGCTATCGTCAATTTAATCCAAGATCAGCACGGATATTGTAGTTCTTCTAAATCCATTTGCCATGCTTAGCGATACTGAACAGAACTATACTATATTCTACCATTGTCATAATTATCTTAAATGGTCTCGTTGCAAAAGCTAAATCGTCTCTAGGGACTTTGAAGCACCTGTGTGCCGATCTGGAGTAAACTGGCTATAACAAAGATGATGGCAAATACCACACAAACGGTATTGGGGCTCGCTAGCTGCATATTCAGCTATTCTGGGAAGCCAGTCAAATATAAAACCAAAACATGAATTATATTAAAATGACAAAAGGTTGCAGTTTGCGTTGTGTAAAGGGTGAACTCATACAGCTGTCAATCCAGCTGTCAATGCAATCCGTTTCACCTTTCCTAACTGACTGTCTAGCTACCTGGTAGATCGAAGCCTATTCTAGAAGAATGGTAATAAATGATAAAAGCCCATCTCCTACTGTAAATAACCTGTACATTGTGTGTGCGGCCAGCATGGTAGAAAAATTGCAGAAAAAAGAAAGACGGACATCAGAGCATTTCAGGACACCAAAACGCAAAGAAAGAACCCTAGTGGCCTAATTTCAAAGACCAGTTGATAAAATGTTCATAAAAATGATGTGAAATGTGCTAAAATAAGTTTGCTGAGTCTCTTGTTTGGAAACATGACGGGTTCTCTTCTTTAGACTTGTAAAATAGGGACATAATTGGACAATGCCATGGATACCCCCACTCTCTACTTGTGACTGAACCGAGATTAATTTGAGGCAATGGTATTGTTGTTGTGATGAATTGTGTAGTATTGGGTACTGGTAGTTAGGAGGATGGCAAACATCTTATTTCTTTTCTAGGAGACAGACTGTGAGTCAGTGAGGGTGGTGAAAGGGAAAGAGCCAGGGAGAGACTTCAGATGATAGTGTCACAGCCATGGCAGAACCGGGGATCAACCTTTTTGCCAGTATAGGAGACAGTGGCACAGCACTGTCTAGTCACCTCAGTGGTGGCACAGAACCATATCAGCCACACCCACAATTTATAGAACCGCAGACTCTTGCCAACAAAGTGTTGACATTTCAAGAGAAATGGTTTTGCGATTTCCCCCGACTTTATGATGGTTCAATTGAGATTATTTTAGATGAGACTGCACCATGCCCATTGTAATTACATAAACTGCACCCATACAGTGTACAGTACATACTGGCCTTTCTTGGTATTGCTGGTTGTAAATACTGTACATCTGCATTCATACTTGACTGATAAGAAACACTACTATAACTACATTTGAACAAGTTGAGACAACCCTTCAGTTACTAACTATAAATGATCCAGGAATATTAATTATGGTTCCTCAATATACATTTAACATATTACAATGTAGGCTGTGTTACAGCAGTCATTTTGGTGTCCCCCTCAGAAATTGCTCTTGAGAAAGTGTCATATAATTGTCCCCCCCAAAGTTGATAGCAGATTTTCGCCACTGCTTTGGTGTATGGGATTTTTTATTTATTAGCTAGACTACAAACAAAAAATCCATTCTACGGCTGCAGCCTGCGAGGCCCGGTTGAGTTTAGGCGTCACAACGACGGTTGAGGTTAGGATTAGTTTAAGGCCAGGAGTCGTAGCAGAAGAGAGAGGTTAAGGTCAGCAAGCAGAGTCAAGTAAGAGCAGAGTTCGAGGTTAAGGTTAGGCACAACCACGACGGTTGGGGGACAATGATGGTCAGTACAGCACACCGTGCATTTTGTCACCTGCGGTGTGTTCTTTTTTTTTTAAACGCTGACGTGTACCTTCAAAAAGTAAAATCACAATAAGAAACCATCAAAGTCTGCAACCATAAATTTCTCTAACGTTAGCTAATATTTGCTAACAAATGTCAACATAAAATGCTGATGCAGTTTTAAATAAAGGTCATCGCAGGTTTCATCAAATATACGTTAGGGACAGAACAATAACATACAGAAACTAGAGAGGGTACAATTTCTGGGGAAATTGTAGGGTGTGCTTGCTTGCGTCGGTTGCACAGGTGTCCGTTTTTGGATTACATTTTTACAACTGATATTTCTGTATATTTTATATAAAAATGCATACTTATTATTTATAAAGATTACATAGATTTAAAATATTTTTTTTGCTGCTCATTTACAACTGAAAATACGAGTGAAGTGTAGAATGAAATAGATGTCTTCTCATTTCCCCTGCAAGAGGCAGCCTCATCGTTGAATCCAAACGAATAAATTTGGCAGACCTGTGTAAAAATTGACCTAATCTCTATGACTTAAACGTCCTTTTAAGTTTTTCCCTTCTCGTGATATTTTAAGGCATTTAGCCTACTCATATTGCATTCATTCATGAATAAAGAACCCCCTTTGAAGATTATTCTACGACGTTACCGGCAGTAGAAGATGGAATCGCGATTCAAACAGTACCATCTGCTAACTGAAAATATGCCCCCAAAAACGTAAATAAGATTGACATTTATTTATCTATATGGGAGTCAGGTGGCTGAGCGGTGAGGGAATCGGGCTGGTAATCCGAAGGTTGCCAGTTCGATTCCCGGTCATGCCAACTGACGTTGTGTCCTTGGGCAAGGCACTTCACCCTACTTGCCTCGGGGGAATGTCCCTGTACTTACTGTAAGTCGCTCTGGATAAGAGCGTCTGCTAAATGACTAAATGTAACTAAATGTAACAGCAACTTCATTGCTGTGGCAATGAAGTTAAGGTTAGTAGTTAGATAGACTTTTGATTTAAGTAAGGGGAGTGCCGAACATGTTCTGTCGCCGTTTGACTTCCTACAGTTGTGTAAGCTAGATGTTTTTGTAGTGTCATCATGGCTTGCAGACGAACAAAGCATTACATTTGCTCAGTTTGGATGTACAAAGGAAAACAAAAATCTTTTTACAGTTCCTTCATCCGAGCCTCTGAAGACCCAGTATCTTAATTTTATTTTCTCTGGAAATTGTACAATACATTTGTTTTGTATGGGAGTCAGGTGGCTGAGCGGTTAGGGAAGCGGGCTAGTAATCAGAAGGTTGCCAGTTCGATTCCCGGCCATGCAAAAATGACGTTGTGTCCTTGGGCAAGGCACTTCACCCTACTTGCCTCGGGGGGTATGTCCCTGTACTTACTGTAAGTCGCTCTGGATAAGAGCGTCTGCTAAATGACTAAATGTAAATGTCTGCACCAAACACTTCAGCCACGACTGTTTCCTCAACTTGAGCTAATACAAAACTGGCCTTGCTGAAATTAAATTCTGGATCAGTACTAACTCTCCTTCGTCCATCTACTAACCTCGGACAAGTAAGTTAACTAACGCTATATCATTTTGTAGCTTTACTGTATATGGTTACCTAGCTTGCTACCCTTAGAATGTGGCTGTAACATTAGCTCTGCAGCTAACAGCTGAGTTACTGTCGCTGATGGAAAGGTAGATAGCATCAAGTATGTGTGTGAATACACATGCTGTAACGTGAGTGTTGTACACTTTGTTATTTGGATAACCGTTCTGCTGTTGGTGTTATGGCGCGCGCGATATCCGCCTTTCCCCACATTGAAATGACTGAGTGTGTACCTCTGCAAACCAGGGTTATCAGATGAGAATGGGAAAATTCGAGGCATCTTACAGCAACGGGGCTACAGCCATTGCGATACATCCATTGTAAACATTAGCGCATGGTGCTGCCCCTCCGCTCCTCATTAGCATTTAAAGCTACAGACACCAAAACAGCGCGTTTTCTGAGGAAAGCTCCTTGTGGGACTGCTAGTAGTGGCTGTAATTCTGCACCAAGGCTGAATTTCGGGAAAGAGACTTATGATACAGTATTAGGGGACCACTAAGAAGCCTATCCACAAGTTTCCACCGCCCCATAGTGCTTTGCGCGAATTGTGGGCTTAACTTCCTGTTTCCTTCCATTTTTGCGTACTTTGTTGAGTCTATGTCTTGCGATGGTCAGGCAATGATGAACTTAAAAAGCTCTGAAGCTTACCAGTATTTGCACAGCGAGAAAGTCGGGCGAGTGTGGCTAAAAGAGATCACAGAAGACCTAGTCTACTTGAAAGCTGAAATAGAGCCAAGTCAGAGTCTTAAAACAACCCATCATAAGGCCTGGGTATTGGTATCAAAGACAGGAGTGATACAGACAGCAGGCTGTTCGTGTATTGCAGGGCTAGGACGCTCCTGTAGTCATGCAGCAGCATTACTGTGGAAGGTTAGTAATGATAGTGCTAACGAGAGTAACATGGTCTTGATGTGTGTGTAAAAGTGTCAGGTTTGTAAACGCCGGAGAGTCTACTTAAAGCATAGAAGTCGGTTTAGCATGTGATTACAAAATATGAAACCATTCCTTCTTGTAGGTTGAGAATGCAGTCAGGCAAGGTGAGACAGGGACAGCATGTACTGATGTGCAAAGGGAATGTAATAGTGGTGCAAAGAAGAATGTAGGTCTGGTAAAGGCAAAGCATATTAAGTTTAGGCGCCACAGACCCCAGGACACATATCCCCACCCATCAAGGCGAGAACAAATCAATTCCACACCATCTCCCCGACTCTTCAGAAACCATGAGGATTTCAAAACACACATCAACTCCTCAGTAATGGCCCCACTCTATCAGCTCCAAACTAATAGTCTTATCCAGCTTGCTTACAGAGCAGATGTAGAGAACAACACTGAGCCAAGCCTAAATTCAGAATTGAGAATCACACTGATCATAGTACATGTCTGACATGTAGGAAGTGTTCAGTGTTCAGACCAATCCTACATTGCTTTATCCCCCAATCAAATATCTACATTGGAAATAGAAACAAAGACCCAGAGTAGGTCACAGGTGTGGCATGATGCTAGGAGACTGTGTCTAACTGCAAGCACAGTGAAACAAGTCCCCAAACGACACACCACAGAGCCCCAAAGATTTCTCAATGAGCACGTGTACCCCACCTTCACTGGGAACGCAGCCACAAAATATGGCTCTGAAAATGAAGTGAGGGTCATCACACTCCTTTAGAGCAGAGGGCATGATGTGCACAACAGAGGCCTTGTGGTTCATCCTGACCACCCCTGGTTGGCAGCCAGTCCAGATGGGATCCTTGATGGGACAAAACTTCTCGAGATCAAGTGCCCCTTCAAGAGTCAGATGTCTCTTGAAGAACTTCTCACCCGGCCAAACGGTGACATCAAAATCTTGGAGGATGGAAAGTACCTCATTTGTCCAAATGGAAGAGCTGGATACTACCTTCAGGTAAGCTGGATTGTTTTCAAGGGCAAGATATACTAGCTGCATTATTACAAGAGATAATTAGAGCTAATATTCATAATTTGGTGCCAATTAAATGTACGGTATGTTTTATTCTTTCAGACAAAAGTGGCTATGATGTGCCTAGGTCTACATAGCTTCAAACTGGTTGTCTGGACACCAAAGGAACATTTAGAATTGGACATTCCATTCGACAAAGATTACACTGACAAACAAGTAGAGCAACTGGAAAAATTGTATTTTCTACATATGCTTCCCAGGTTGGCTGATGATTTTGGAGGAAAGAAACTACATCTCTGCCCCAAGTACCTCGAACTGTTGTGTAATTAACCCACATATCAGTTGGCAATGTAAGTCTCACTCTGTGAGATGCAAACAATGGTTCAAATACATTTGTAGTATATTTTACAATTCAAAAACAGGAATACATAAATTCATAAACAATGCAAACAATGGTTCAAATACATTTGCAGTATATTTTACAATTCAAAAACAGGAATACATAAATTCATAAACAATGCAAACAATGGTTCAAATACATTTGTAGTATATTTTACAATTCAAAAACAGGAATAAATAAATATATTCAGAAATATACAAGATGTTGTGTAAGATAAATGGTGAAATAAACATCACCATCCCTGATGGGGCAATGGCAACAAGGTACTTCACAGTGTTACTTGCATAGTAATGGCTGTAAGACTCTGAGCGTGAGTCTAAGTTTTTGGCTTTTTGCAGAATACTCTGTGCAGTCAATGATACAAGTTACATCAGGGAAATGTTGCTGAAAAACCTGTGGCATTGTTGATTTCATTGTGTCACGGGGCAGCCATGGAATGAGGTCCTTGGTATGCTCAGCAAGGACATCTATCCAATGCGTAACTATTTTACTGACCTGACTGACTGATATTTTAAAGCGCCTCGCTAAGTCAGCCAGAACAAAGTTCTGTCTGAGCTTCATAAGTGTCAACAAAACTTGGTTTTGAACTGGTATTGTTGATGACTGGGGCGCAAAACCTTGTAGACAGGAGACAAGAGTGTTGAACACTAGTAGAGGAATCCCTGTGTAAAGCAGACAGTCTTTATCACCTTTCAGTGTAACCTCTGCAATGGACAGTGAGATCTCAGGGGCAGGTGTGATGGGCATGTTAATGATGGGTCCTTTAGAGTAGGTATGGTCCTCCACAGCTGGATCCATCCACTGTGTTTGGGCATCCTTGAAGGTCTGAGGTTGCTCGAACACCATCACATCAGCTTGGTCTGCATGTAATAATAAGATGGAGACATATCATAGATGGAGATAATTGGACGAGGGCATTACATTGATGTACAGCATGAATTGGTGTACAGCATAGATCTAGTCAATGTTTTTAATCCCTGTGTCCCTTGTGTAAGTATAACATCAGACATGTTTAAGCGCAGAAAATCAAGGATGCCTTTAATACCGTGAGTATACTGTATGCTAACGTAATGTTGCATGAAAAAATCTTGCGTCAATACCAAATTTAGCCGTTAAGCCTACCTGTTGTTGTTACGACTTGACTGTCAACGATCATCCTGATGACTCTTCTGCGTTTCTTCTCAGGAGGCTTCTCATAACCCATATAAAGCGTTGGGTAAGGGTTTTCTTCAGTTGGCGCTTTGTCCACAAAATGAAACGAACAGACATAACAGTATTTCGGAGGATGTTTTAAGTTTAGGTGTTTCAGCCAATTTCTTTTAGCCTCGTCGTCGTCACTAGGCAGTGGATGGAAGCTGTACCATTTCGGGCACAAACACTATTTTTTATTCTTTGGCTTGTGGTCAAAACACTCCGATTTCAACCAAGTGTTGAGTTTTGTCCGGTTGTAAGTACACCCTCGAACGGCACACGTTGTTCCCGAGCTTTTTAAAGACATAATATTAACTAGCAACAAAGAGTATAGAAGAAATATAAGTTATTTGCTAGCAACAGCAGCGATGTGATTAGCCTCCACCGGAAGTACTCCACCGGAAGTATCTCCCACAAACGTTTACCCAGCAACCACCCCAGGAAACTTGTGGCATCCAAAACAGCATCTCATGTCTCCTTTAAAAGTAATGGTAAATCATTTCAAATCATTAAAAAGGTTTCCTCCTCTTTCAAACTTAACTACTTCAGCATACTTTCAGCTAGAGACACCATTCAACCTTTAAAATGTTCACAAGACATTCAGCTATTCCCAAATGATTCAGCTTTTTCAAATATTCAGCCAATTTTGAATTATGACAGTTTAAAATACTACATGAAAACTTGCTCCTTCTTGATTTTTATGAATGAGCAGCCAGCAGTTCTGATATTCAACTAAATTGTCAAACAAATTCCTCTAACGTTCATATAGTTTAACTTACAGAAACAAGTTATACCTTAAAATGTAGGAAAAAGTGTCCTCTTTCAGCCAATGTAACTACTAAAGAGCTCACATTTACAGATTTTCAGCTATGAGCCTTGAAGCGAGAGCAGCCTTTCAAATTTTCTCACTAACTTCAATGGTGAGGTGGGTAAAATTCGTCAGAGAAAGCCGAAGGAACAAGATTTTGAAACTGCCGATAGAGTCGTATTTCTGACCACATAGACATATAAAGGACATCTCTGGTTTCGGCAGAGTCTTGGGTCTCGGAAAATATCCTTATTTTTTGGATTTGACGTATAGTTTTGCGTCTAGGTTAACTTGTTTGAGGTGTGGATGCTAGGTACATTTCTGTTATTCTCTGCCCAGCTCGTTAGCGATCACAGCTGCGCCATCACCGTGGCAACCAAACAGACACTTACCATGAAAGCAGAATTGGGTACACGTTTTTGAAACTGCCGGTAGAGTTGTATTTCTGACTTCTAGTTACATTTCTGTTATTCTCTCTTATAATCGAGCTAGCGCGATGGCTCTCCATAACTAAAAACGGTTAGACTTTTTTTCCACAATCGACCAAATTGGCCAAACAAGGTATGTAGATTGAGCTTAAAGTGTACATAATCTAGCTAGATCGTTTTTATTTTTGCAAGTTTCACAGAAATCTGCAAAAATCGAGGCTCAAGACTGTCATAGCTGACCGTCACGAACAGCCAAACCGGGGTCTTTCGTAAGTGTTCGCTGCAGCTGGCGTTAATCCTACGAACAAACGCTTCGTAACTGGAAAGTTTTTACTTTTAATTGACGATATTGAACACAGATGTTAAGTAACTTGTCTTTACTCTAAATATCTTCTCCGTTTTCAATTTGAAGCAGTAAATCTAACACAGTAGGAATTCTCCCACGACATCCGCTCGCTCTGCTTTGACTAACAAATATGTTTTCTCAGTCCACCATACATTAGACGAGCTAATTTTCGAGCACTTTCGATACAAGATACAGGCCATGTTAGAGTTGATATATATATATATATATATATATATATATATATATAATTGTGTGGGCAATGTAGAACAGCAGACAGATTTTAAATACAAGCGTCGCCCGAGTGTCGCCGAGTGGTCTTTCGGCCAAAGTAACTTTCCTATATTATTTAGACATGTAAACGTCCATATATGTTCATGAAATTTTACACGTAGATTGTTTGGTATGCCTAAAATAATAATACTTACACTTTGCTGGCGATAGCAAAAGAAAATGCTGGCAAAAAGACCGGAAACTGAGTGTCCAAAAGTAGTTTACAGCGGTCGGGATTGGACACAGTGACGTTACGTTTTTCCAGACATAATATTCGTTACCTAGCTACAAACAAATGCTTCGTAACTGAAGAGTATTTACTTTTTATTGGCGATATTGACAACATAGGTTAAGGAACTTGTCTTTAATCAAAAGATGGTCTCCGTTTTCAATTTGGAGAAGTAGATATGTCTTACTGTAGAAAGTCTCCCATTGCATCCTCTCTCTAGCTTTGCTTCGGCTACAGATGGACGACAATCACGATGCATGCATTATTCACGCCTACGGTGTTAATACAGTCTGTAAAATACCACTTTGACACACTTGCAAGATGATCCGCTGGTTAGATGTAGCATGATCTTATTTACTATCCACAATAGTTCAGCTTTTTTTGCAGCAGCATTTTAATCAGAGTTAGCTCCAGGTCCTCTCTAAAATACATTTCAGACCTTTTGAAACCTGAGCAAATGACTTTCTACTAAATTTTCAAATTCTTCTGAATTATTTATCTTTTTGCATTTTTCTTCTCTTTTCTGTAGTTTTATGCTTTCGTCCAGCTCCAGCCCCTTTCAAAAATACCTTTCGGGCGCTTTGAAGCTTCAGCTTATAACTTTCTACTAAATGTTCACTATTTTCAGCTTTTTTAGCATGGTCAGCTATCACTGCTGTTTCGCAGGAACAGCCTTTTCTAGTTTATTGTTTATTTTCGCCCCCCTAAGGATCAGTCAATATTTGGACTACATAGACAACCTAGGTGTCAATAGTTTCGTATTGGTAGCGATGGCGTTGGTTGTATTTTTATTTACGTTCAGTTGCATGGTTTAAGTAGAAATTGCGTTTTTGTCGTGAAAAGTGAAGCTAACGTGGCTAATTTGCTAGCCACAGTCACTGACGTTACTAACGTCACGAAAATACCTGTGACTACCTGTAGCAGAACATTCGTTTCGTGTACAGACGTCAAAAGTTGACGTCTGTACACGTTCAAATGTAACGTCTGTACACGAACGAGAATTCAGACGTTTTGGCACAGTTGGCGTTCCATAATATAAAACGGTTATCTTCATTGGAAGGTGCAGTCATTTCTACTGTAGCATCTGAATTTGACACAGTGCAGCAGCTCCTCCTCTGCTACTGTCTGACTGTTGTTGCTGAGGTGAGGATGGCTGGAAAAGCTTGGAGGTTAACGGTAAGCGCCGAGAAGTAGATTTAAGATGTAAACTGGATGTTGTATCAAATACATGTTCTATGCCATTTGAACTCTGATAGGTTTAATTACATTGTCAATTTGCTGAAATCAATTTGTGGCGGAGGGAATCTGCATCGTGCGCGCGGCCTGTCAGTACCATGCCCTTCAGTAACCGGCGATGTTGCGATACTACTAGCAGGAAACTCTTTCCATAGCTTGTGTGTACACTAGGTAACTATCACAGTAACCTACTACTTTAACGATTAATCTCACTTTCCTGCCAATGCCAATACAACCATTACGCTGCGTTCACACTGCAGAGTTTTTTAACGCTCTGCATCGCTTGCCTTCCCACAGTACACCACGCTCGGGGGCGTGTTAGACAAGTTAATACAGAGTTGTAGTTCTCTAAGGTCACTGTTGTAGTCATGGCCAAGCGTGCAGATTTGGGTTCATGTACTCACAATATCGATCAAAATACCACTTTTACACAACATTTATGTAAGTGCAAGATTTTACTAGTGCAAGATTACAGTAGAATACATGTTACGCCACCGGTCACTCAACCAGTCGTTTGTAGGCTGGGCTAGCGAGCTAGCAGTGGCACAGAACAGTCACGTAATGTGACGAGACTAAATTTAAAAGTAGGCTATAAAAACACACTAGGAACAATGACGACATCGGCAACCATGCACCATGCATTATTAGTTTAATGTATTCTTTAAATTCAGGCTCGTCACATTAGTAACTTTGTTCTGAACAGAACTGGGTGTGCAGACACATACGAAAAGTTTCTCCTCCATCTTGAAATTGTCAAACCTAGAAATGTTTACCATGACGAACACGTTACAAGAAACAAGAAACCAATCCGATTGGCCAACGCTAGCTTTTTCACGCTCCTCATTTACATAAAGTTGAGAAAATCCAACTTGCAACGCTCCGCTCCGCTCGCCTTCCCACAATGCCCTACGCGAGCGTCAACGCCTGGTTTCATTGAAAATGAATTGGAAGCCGACGCCCCGCGCCGCCCGCTCCGCTGCAGTGTGAACGCAGCGTTACATCAACGAATTAGCTTGTCACCCAAACTATGCTTGCTAGCTAGCAACTGTCAAACAGCATTGCCTGCTTAGTTATGTCTGGACACTGGCCTGATTCATCACGTCTGTGTTGTGTACTTAGCGCTAGCTAGCTATAGCCTGTTATAATAATCAGTATGTTTTAGCTTCAGTAGCTATAGCTAGGCTAGAGCTATATCGTTGAAAAACGAATGTTAGTTTGCGACCCTTATATAAACTAGTCTAAATGTTTGCATAGCTATTATTCCTATTATAACCTTTGCAGATACTAAACCTACTGGGAAAATATGGTTTATGGATCAGTGACAAGAATAAAATCAAGCCTCAGGAAGTAAGGTTATCATTGATATTTGACTGGTTACTAGTTTAGCTAGGGAGTTATTTACCTAGTATTAGACACGGCTTAGCATGTGTTTTTGGCTTGGCCTAGTGTTGTAGTGGTACATCTGGAATGGACATTCATCGTGTTGATCAGCATACAATTATTCAATTCAAATAAATAGAGTGGCAAGATTTGGAGGTACTGAATTAATTCATGTTAGTTTGGGATATTTAAGTTTACAACACCGAGTCACAAGGTGATCTCTTCTTGTAGTCTACCATACAGGATGTACATCGATGGCTGACTGCATCTAAGAACTAACAGAACATTAACATTTTAGTCTTACATTTACCAGAGCCCGTTTACGGAGAGCCTGTCCACTCCCTATTAAGCCCCATTGTACCGAATTTTGTTGCAGTTCCACCAGAGTTCCACTGGGAGTGATCGCGGTCGAGTGCAAAATGAATGGGAGTCTATGGAGCTAAACGGCTAAATTAGTCTCTTTCACCTGATTGTCGTTGAGAAATCTCAGATTTGATTGTAGTTTTTGCATGTTCAACATGGATTACAGGTCGAAAGTTGAATGAACGAGTACTTATGTCCTTTCTTACTTGATTTCTTACAGGATAAGTCGTTGTTGCCCATAACACGCTAGCATGGTAGTAGCATTGCTACGAGTATTACGCTAGCTAATTTAGCCAGGAAGCTAACGAAAGCTAGCTAGCTACTGTTTCCGATAAATAAATTGCGCTGTGGGGACCGTCGGAAATATCTAGAACTCACACGTCTAAAATACTTGAAAAGTATCAAAATGTCATAACAAGACATCAAACGTGCAATATAGCATAAAACAACATAATAAAGTGCAATTAATGCTCATAGTGCAACAAGTACTGGAACACTGAAGCGTATGCGGCCCCATCAGTTCCGGAAGAGGCGAACACTGGCATCGTTGCTAACGGTGCCTACGGTGCTTCACAAAATGGGCATCGTCTGTGTTATGTCATTTTAGAACCGGAAGGTGTCGGTAGTATTGGTTCTCGTGACATCCCTAATGCATCCCAGGTTGTAATTGAGTGCCGCTAAGGTAGAAAGAGCTATATAAATGCAGTCCATTTAATTGCATATGTTAGCTTCTGCACCCCTGATGACTGTCAGGGTTTTTTCTCAAATAAACTAACCTTTGAGTGAAACTACTCAGTATTGATCGATATTGTACATAATCTACTGGAAGAAAACATTTCAAGACGGATACAGATGAAACTTTGCATAAATTTTTATTACTATTTAATTACAAATATTGTTTCTCTTTGTCTAGGTATCCCGGGTGTTTGGGGCTATGAAGACCCAGATCCCCCAACCCGGGACCATCACCAGGGGGGTAAGTGACATACAGTTTTAGGTTGAAACCCATGTTTGGTTCACACACAGTAGTTCATCTCTCTAATAATGACAGCAATCTCTGTGTGTATGTGTACAAATTAGAATGGGATTAGTTTCCCACGCTCAACTAAAGAACCGGACACTTCAACCAGAAAGTTCATATTCCGCATACGTTCTCTTTATAATCCAACGGAGTACCTAGCCGGGATTGACGTTGTTTGGATAAGCGTTTCCACATGAAATAATGAAAAAATAATTGCTACAGCTTGGCTTGCTCTATGCGTCACAGCCCCTTCACTCTGATTGGCCCTCTGGTCTGCAGCGAGTTTCCTAGGAAAATATTTACTCCAGAACCGGGCACTCTGCAAAGTTAATTTTTTGCTGGTGTCCTTTTTATGATCCAACGGAGCGCTGTAGGCTACCGCGTTTGAACTAATGCGAATAATTTGCAATGAAATGAAACTAAGCAAGGAATATTAAATTCCCTATTAGCAAAATAGGGAAATTTGCTTTTACAACCGATATTCAGCTGCTTTCAAAGGGGCTGGCTAGCAAACAGAATGACAATATAAAGTGGATATACTTTCATATATATATCAGTGAATTGTTACATTAATTAATGTGTTTACTGATGTCGAAACTTCCAGCACATTGCAAAATTACAAGAGCTGTATGGTGAATTAGGCCTACAATTATGACAACTGGGTCAACCATTGTGCGTGTAATGACTTCTGTTATGAACTACATGTTTAGATGTTTGTGCTGGTAAGACATTTTAACAGAGAACCAATATAGTACATTTTGATCAACATAACATAAGCAATATATAACGTAGGAAACGGAAGACAAATTAAGGCTACATAATCATTTGCATGAATGTAGGCTACCACAGCATTGGCAATTTGAGTAGAATAGATTTGGAGGTTGAACAAGTACTTCAGAGATGACAGAGAATTTCAATTGTGATCTGAGAAGTATAGATGCCAAAATCACTGGGAAGAAATGTAATCACCAGCTGCATCACAAGCACTGCACTATCTATAATTCCAGGAATATGTGTGTGTGTGCCACCAATTTTATCACGGCACTATGCACTAGTATATAAAAATCGAGGAACACCAATGCAAACACTTATGTACTTGTGGGGTGTATATAGTTGTGGTATGATTTCACAATACTATTGATATTTTTGGTATCCTTCTAAAAAGGTTGTTTTCATTAGGCTATATAAAACATGTCATGTCTTGGATCTTCTGTTTTCCTATTTATCCTCACAGATGCAGACTGTTACTTTAATCCCGGGAGATGGAATTGGTCGAGAGATATCCACGGCTGTTATGAAGATTTTTGATGCAGGTGAAGTAAACTATTGACTTGCAGATTAGATTCCCTTGTCCTCTTTGAACTCTGTGTCTCCTATTAAGACTCTGTAAAAGCCCAGAAGTGTTGTATAAACAGACAGAGGTGTTTTACTAACCAATGTTAGCTACCAGTGGGCAGTTTGGACTATTTGCACTTTCAAAATTGATGGTCTTGTTCCTCCGGTAGGAGGGAACCTCTTGTTTTTGTTAGTATTCCTATTATTATTATATTTCTCCGTTAAATGGCTCAATAGGTCAAAAAGTCCTTGACCCGATTTTTTCAAATTTGGCCCAATGATAAAACAGGTCACTCACTACTCCCAGACCGCTAATGGCCCATGTACGCCCTTAGGTGGCGCTATAAGCCACGCCCAAAGTCTACGTGATTTCCCCAGCGCCCCATTATTCCAAAATGCCTGAAAATTGGTATACATACCTTATTTCTCATGGGGAACAAAAAATCCTCAAGAACCCATAAGGTCCGCCATGATAGATTTTGCTGTACTGTCCAAATTTGGTACAACCTTCAAAACCCTTCTCCTCATGAACTAAAGATCCAATCGACTTGAAAATTGTTACAGATTTGTAGAACACATGTCTTTCTATAGGGTCAAATTTAATAAGGAATGCAATACAAAATGGCTGAAAGAAATGTATTTATGTAAATGTCCACATTGCCACAATATCTTTGTGTTAATAAATCAAATATAATTTTGACTGATGGTTTTTCAAACCTTTGTGCCTTCAAGATGACATCATTCTGAAGTACCATTCGCAATTTCACCTTGATATGTCAATATATGATTGAATTCAATTGAATTGCTCCATAGCGTGCGTGCTCCAAATTCTCAGACTCATCCTGTCCCTTGACACTAGGGTGACCACCTGTCCCGCTTTGCGTTGTGTCGCACAGCATTTTCACCCCTTGTCCCGCACGTCCCATATCGAAAATGCTGTGCGATACAGCGCAAAGCGGGACAGGTGGTCACCCTACTTGACACACGTGCGAGCTTGGCGAGTCTGAAGTGACTGAAAACCGAACTCGAAAAGTAGCTAGCTCTAGCTTTTTTCCTCTGTGTTTTTAATTAGTGAATCATTTTGCATCTCGGCAAATTGTTCATCAAAAAGGTCGAGGAAGTACTGAAGTTACCTCGCTAACGGCAAATCTTGATTCGTAGTACAGGCCCCTGGTCTTTTGTCAGATGTGTATATATTGACCAGTTTAGAGCTAAATACTCTTGCCAGAGCCTGGAATCGAACCCATGTTTTGAGTGACTTTGCATGGGTCTCCATCGGGTCAACACATTTGGATTCAAGTTCAAGTAATGCCACTGCATTTCACAGTCAAAACTGTAGTGTATGTCAAGTGTAGATGGAAAAAGCTTCTGGAGGTCTGGAGGGTCATGCAGAGGCCTGCTCAACAGAGTTCAATAGAGGATGCTGAGAGCAACAACAGAGAATGCTGAGAGCATCACAGACCCCTTGCTGGACTATCCCTCTCTAGCTGGACAGCTTCATTCAGCTGGCCTGCCCTGCCTGCCTGCTGGCCCTGCTTGCCAGCCCTCCAGAGACAGTCAGTCACCCCACAGACACAGTAGCTCTGCAGACTGCTTTTTTGAGGACATTGATGAAAAAGGACAAACCAGCATGATGTCATTGTTGCCACCTCTGCTCTGTAGGCAGACTCATCACCATTCTTGATGCAGCCGATAATGGTGGTGTCATCAGCAAACATAATGATAGTGTTGGAGCTGTTTGTGGCTGCACACCATAGGTGAACAGAGAGTACAACAGTGGGCTTAACACACAACTCTGTGGGGCACAAGTGCTGAGTGTTAGACTGGTGGGGTGATGTTACCTAGCCGTACTGCCTGTGTCCTGTCCAGCTGCACATGGAAGGACTGATGTTCCGGTCCTGTAGTTTTATGATGAGCCTTGATGGTACTATGGTGTTGAAAACGGAGCTGAAGTCGATGAAGAGCATCCGCAC